>NC_138036.1:11031944-11634424 GCF_964106645.2 Podarcis pityusensis | reverse complement strand
CCCTTCTTCTCAGTGCGCTTCAGCGACATATATCAAATTATATGTGCACACTAATATTCTAGCATAACACAGCAAGAAGCGTGAGACATCATAGATCTAATCTACGTATTTATTTACACATTATGTACAGACAAAGGATTCACGGTGTCTTCTCTCTCCAGCTCCGAGAGAAGAAGAGGGAGAAGCAAAAGTACGGTACAATAAGTACATACAGCGGAAGAGATAAGACTGTCTTCCGTTCCCACACTCTTCCCAGACAGGCAATCTCATCTGAAGCATCAGAGATGTGAAATACTAACACTGACTGTAAGTGAAACATTGTGGCCACCAAAAAACCTTTGGAGGCACAAATAAAATTGAAAGCAGGATCCTATGTGTGACCGCCCCGATAGCATTATGAGCACAAATCATCACAAAAGTGCAATAAAAGGGCAATAAAAATGACACTGCATCTGGCTGAGAATGAGGGAAATACACACAGAACTGATGTCCAGGAGAAACAAGCCTGCAGTTCCTCTTCATATATTCATATATTCCTCAGCTCCGTTATAGACAGTCCCTGATGTTGCCCCATTCAGGGTGCCTTCCGTCTTGTTCCTCCATGTTTTTCTCCCAAGCTTCAAAAAGTGTTTCCTCACATACACACACTATGTAGTTTCAGAACAATTGGAATTGGGCGATATTTTATTTGATAAAAACAAATTGATGTTTGTTTTTGCTTTGTTGCTAGTTGTACTGCTTGGGGAAAAGAAGCTGTCCCAAGTCCGCTGTCTGAGAACAAATTGGGAGGCTTCCGGCATGTCTGCGTGCATCAGTGCACGTAGTAGACTAAAGTCAATAGCTGTATTGGTCTGTACTAAAGGGCGGGGAGAAATCTGCTGTATGCTTACTTGTTAGAAAGGCCATCAAACCCAGTGGGGCTTACTTCTGAGTAGATCTGCACTGGTGATTGCTGTAGTAAAACTTGAAGGAAGACAGTCTTAATTCTGGATTATCTCTTCCTAAACACCTTTATCTCTGATTCCACCCATCAGAAGCTCTGACCCTGCCCGGGCCTGTGGCCCCCAGCAGATTATACTCAAGGGAACGTGGCCCCTGAAAAGGAAAATAGCTTGCCCATCCTTGCATTAACTCTTGATGGAAGTGCAAGAGAGCTGGAAACAACCAGTCCTAACTAGAATCCAATGGAGTTGGAGAGAAATACTTCCCTTTATTCCCGTCATCAACCTTTTTTATTATTATAATTTTTTATTAAAGATTTAAACAAAACATATTATCCAAAAACATGTCATCCTTATTTTTTTCCCATTTTCCTCCCTCCCCCCACCCTCCCACACAAACCCCACCCCCCACCCCCTGACTTCCCTCAGTTCCAATCTTTGGTTTCTCTGTGAATGCTATTCTCTGCATGTTACAAAGTTGTATAAATCCTTAAATTATTTAACTGATTATTGTCAATAAAGAGTTTGTGAGTGTTTATTCAAAACCTGCCAAGGAGTCCAATTCACTTTGTTGCGTCTTCAAATACTTTGTAAAGGGTTCCCATTTATCTTTAAAGTCACAGTTATCCTTGTCCCATAGCTTATGTGTCAATTTTGCCAGTTCTGCATAGTCCATCAGTTTTTCTTGCCATGATTCTCTAGTTGGAATTTCTTCAGTCTTCCATCCTTGTGCTACTAGGACTCTCGCGGCCCGTCATCAACCTTTCAATGGAGTGAATATCTCCTTGGCAAGAGGGAATTCTACAGTAGTTCCTAAACTCTGGTCAGGTCAGGTCAGATCTTGGGACTTTGCTTAACATGTTGTTGCCCAAGGGAAAGTTCACTGTGGCAGTTGAGACTTACCGAGCCAAAATGAGATGTGCAAAATGGCGGCCAACTGACACAAAACAAAGTTAGCGTAGCTGAGAGTTGTTAGGAGACCCCTGTCCCCTTCCTCTTCACAGGGAACTCTGGAAATTGTAGTTCTGGGAGGGAAATAGCGGTCTCCTCAGAACTCTCGGCACCTTTTGCAAACTACAGCTTCCAGAATTTTTGGGGGGGAGGGCATGAATGCTTAAAGTTGTATCATAGTGCTTTAAATATATGGTCCAAATTTGATTTGGTGTGCACTGAAGAAAGAATATAGGGTTGAAGTTTACACTGACAGAAAAGCCGTTGAAACCTGCTATATAACATGCTCAAGTGTTGCGTACAAAGAAGGGATGAAACCCATTTCTCATTCAAGCCACTGTCCAAAACTTCATTGGTATTAATGGCTCAGGATTATACCCCAGGTGTGTGCAAGTTAGTGGCAAAGGCATGCTCCCCCTGCCCTGTGACGATCTCAGAAATGGGACCTCTGAAACCCCCCTCTGCATTTAATCTCACTCTTCTTTCCGATACACGGAAGCCCACCTGTTACTGCTGCTTGTGAGGGGTTTTCTCGAGAATGCTAAAGTGGTTTTGGTTCATATTTATGAAGCAAGAGTAAAGTTCATCTTTTGGAACAAGGCCCTGGGCCTCAGGCAGCCACAAGGGCTTATGAGGCTCCTTATGCATGGCTGAGCATCACTCCAAGAGCCCTGTGGCATTGGTTTGCTTTTTTGTTCTTCCCAGAAAATATGCACATTGAAAATAAGAGGCATAAGGTTGGCTCTCGTTGCACCATCTCCCAATAGGCTGTGGGAGCAGTCCTGACCCATCCTTGTGCATGTGTCAGGGTGTGTGCCTTCCATACAGCAGCAGGGAACATGTGCAATAACAAATCATGGTTAAGGCTGGCAGCAACTGCGGCTATAGAGCATTCCACCCAGCCCCACCGCAAGCTGCTGTGATACCAGAGACCTCTGCTACATTCACTTTCTCCATGTGAAGTCAGCAATGCTCATGCCGTGTGTACCTGGAATTCTTCCCCTGATCATATTGCAACCTCAGCTGAAAACTCACTTTAACTTGTAAATCCTTTGTCTTAACTCATTAGTTTCCATTCCTGCCTTATTCAGTGCCAAACAGTGGTGCAGTTAAGTAAAGTTAGGCCACGTTAGGCCACATTCACGCCATACATTTAAAGCACCATGACATCACTTTAAACAGTGATGGCTTCCTGCAAAAATTATGGGAGTACAGTGGTACCTCTGGTTATGAACGTAATTCATTCCGGAGGTCCGTTCTTAACCTGAAACCGTTCCTAACCTGAGGTACCACTTTAGCTAATGGGGCCTCCCGCTGCCGCCACCGCGCCGCCACCGCACGATTTCTGTTATCATCCTGAAGTAAAGTTCTTAACCTGAGGTACTACTTCTGGGTTAGTGGAGTCTGTAACCCAAAGTGTTTGTAACCCAAGGTGTTTGTAACCCGAGGTACCACTATATTTTAAAGAGTGCTCAGAGCTGTTAAGAAACACTACAGTGGTACCTCGGGTTACAGACACTTTAGGTTATAGACGCTTCAGGTTACAGACTCCACTAACCCAGAAATAGTACCTCGGGTTAAGAACTTTGCTTCAGTATGAGAACAGAAATTGTGCAGCGGTGGCGGGGGCAGCAGCAGGCCCCATTAGCTAAAGTGGTACCTCAGGTTAAGAACAGTTTCTGGTTAAGAACGGACCTCCAGAACGAATTAAGTTCTTAACCCGAGGTACCACTGTATTTCTCTCACAGAGCTGCAACATAGCTCATATACACCCCAGGTGTCCCATTTTAAGTGGAACATCCTGGATCACAGAAGCCAATCTCAGCTTCTGTTTGGATCCCAGAACATCTGGTTTTTTGTTCCGGCGCTCTGGCGTAAGTCTCCATGCCAGAGCGCTAGACCAAAAGATGCCCACTCTGGCGTAAATCAACAGCGTCACACCAGAGGTGGTGCGACCCTGCTGATGAGTGCCAGAATGCCTTCCAGTTTGGTGCTCCAGCACGACCCTGCTGGCAATTGCCAATGGGTCTACTCTGAGTAGGTCTTTGTTGAAGACACTCCAATGTCACATATTTCATCTTACAACATGCTTAGATTACCATCCTCAGCGAATGTATCTTTTGGAAGGCCGAGTGTTGTTTACCACTGAAATGATGTTTATTTCCTTGCCTTTAGGAAACTTTTACATGATGGCCTGCAGCTGCAATTTTTGTAGAACGGTTGCAGGTGTGTGAGGGGGGAAAACACAGGAGAGATTTTTGGCACAGCGCTACCGTAAACACTTTGCCACATGACAAACTGCTTAGACAGCCTCTGAATCGAGAGAAGCCGAAGAAATCTGCAGAAGAAAGCAAATTTGACTGGAAAACGAATGGGCTCCCCACTAGTTAGCAACAGCCCCCACCAGCCTTAAAACCTGATAAATTTTCTGCCACATTAATTCATTGTCTGAAGCCATTGTCGCTCCCCTTTCCACACAACCAATCCAGCCCCGGTATTTAAATCACAATTCACCGTTGTGCAAATGAGGGTGGATATACCAGTCAAATATTTATGCAAGACAAGCAATTTCATCAAAGGCCCATGAAAAATATATTATTTATAGACAATCTTAGCTTTATTGCATGGCAAATCAATATCTTTCCCCCCTCTCCCTCTCCCTGCATTGATCATCGCAGCATACATCATCGTGCCTGCAGTTTCACAAAACTCAGGTGTATCAAAATTTATTGCTGTTTCCTCGGCAAAACTCTGTGGGATACAAATCCACTTGTACAGAATGTTTTGCCCCTCTAGAACAGACCTCGATTTCTTTATGATCATCTATGTAGCCCTCGCAATGGGTTGCACAGGCATAGAATTTCATAGAATCATAGAATTATAGAGTTGGAAGTGACCCCAGGGGTCATCTAGTCCAGCCCCCTTCAAAGCAGGAATCTCAGCTAAAGCATCCATGACAGATGGCCATCCAGCCTCTTCTTAAAAACACCCAAGGAAGGAGATTCCACTACCTCCCTAGGGAGACTGTTCCACTGTCAAACAGCTCTTACTGTCAGAAAGCTCTTCCTGATGTTCAGTCAGAATCTCCTTTCCTATAACTTGAATCCATTGGTTCGGTTCCCAGCCCCTGCAGCAGTAAAAAAAATAAGCTTGCTCCATCTTCCATGTGACAGACTTTGAGATCAGAGCTTTCCAGGTGGTGCGTTGTGATACGTTAGTGTGTCGGCTGCAGTGTGTGTCGCGTGAACATGTGTCCGTGTCTCTCTCTTTTTTAATACATTTTTATTAATTTTAACAAATCATTTCCAACAGTCATTTAACATAATTTCTTAACTTACACAATAATTTAGACTTCCGTCAACAGCCTCTGAAGATTTCCCATTCTTTATCACTTATTCTGCATTTCTTAATTTCTCTATTACTTTTAATTATCATTAAAATAGTTCTCTTCATTAAAAGGTAAAGGGACCCCTGACCATTATGTCCAGTCGTGACCGACTCTGGGGTTGCAGTGCTCATCTCACTTTATTGGCCAAGGGAGCCGGCATACAGCTTCCGGGTCATGTGGCCAGCATGATTAAGCCGCTTCTGGTGAACCAGAGCAGTGCATGGAAATGCTGTTTACCTTCCCACTGGAGCGGTACCTATTTATCTACTTGCACGTGCTTTCGAACTGCTAGGTTGGCAGGAGCTGGGACTGAACAACGGGAGCTCACCCCGTCACGGGGATTCAAACCGCCGACCTTCCGATCAGCAAGCCCTAGGCTCTGTGGTTTAACCCACAGCGCCACCCGCGTCCCTAGTTCTCTTCATAGTCTTGCAATATTTCACCTAATCCTCCTTACAGAACTTCTTGTAGTCTTACTAGCGTGATCTGTTTATTACAATTGCTTTTCAAATAGTTCAAATATTTACTCCAGTCTTCTAAGAATCTGTGGTCCTGCTGGTTTCGAATCCTTCCTGTTAATTTATCTAATTCTGCATAGTCCATTAACTTCATTTGGCACTCTTCTTTCGTCGTTAATTCTTCTTGCTTCCATTTTAGTGCCAATAATATTCTTGCTGCCGTTATTGCATATAAAAATACATGTGTCTGTATGTCTTATAAGGGGTGAGTTTATCCTCCGGTTTGCTAGTAAAGGTGAATTACATATTTTTGCCATTGAAAGCCAACTTAAGCAAAAGAATAGAAAAATGTATTGTGCATACATCATAATTATTATTTTCCATTTTTTTTAAAAAAAAAAGGACAGGAGAGAAGGCCTACCACAGCATATTGTTTCATTATTATTGCCGCTTCTTTTTTAATGAAGACACAGCACTCTACTTTATAGCCCTCATTTATACCATAATCAAAAGCATGTGAATCTTCCAAAGCCTAAAGAAGAATTGCTGAATTGTTGATTTAGAATGTAAGAAGAGCCTTGCGGGATCAGGTCAAAGGTCCATCACAGTTCATCATTCTGCAGCAGCCAGCCAGGCGCCCAAATGTGAAGCCCGCATGCAAGACAACTAGCTTGTTGCATGGGCCACCGGTGTGTGCCTTGAAAAATCCAATCTTCAAGATGGATGTGCTTAGCACTCTAGTACTGACCATTCTGGGCTCATTAGAATGGATAGACCCATAGGTATAGGGAGGTATTTTTATATGCAACGGCTGCAGCTCGGACTTTGGTGGCAAAGGGGTGGAAGGAAGAAGAAGTCCCGACAATAACAGATTGGCATAACAAGCTAAAAGAATTTCCTGAAATGGCGCAATTGACAAATAGCCTGAGAGGCAATTCAAAACAAAAATTTATGGAAAAGTGAGATAGATATAAGATATATGTTCAAAAATACAGTAAAGGTTCGCTATCTATGCTAGCATTCAACTGACGTTGGAGAGAGACTGAGTTGAGAAATAAGACCAAGGGTACATATTGATATAGGAATGTATTAGATAAAATACATAAAATGTAAAGAAATATACAATAATAAGAGTACATTTATTTGTAAAAAAAGGAATATACAAGGGGATAGACAGGAAGTCCAAAGTGTTGGTACATATATGATTTTGGAATAGTTTTTTGTCCTTGTTTCTTTTCTTTAGGTATACTGTGGTACCTCGGGTTACAGATGCTTCAGGTTACAGACTCCACTAACCCAGAAATAGTACCTCAGGTTAAGAACTTTGCTTCAGGATGAGAACAGAAATCGTTCAGCAGTGGCGCAGTGGCAGTGGGAGGCCCCATTAGCTAAAGTGGTGCTTCAGGTTAAGAACAGTTCCAGGTTAAGAACAGACCTCCAGAACGAATTAAGTTCTTAACCCGAGGTACCACTGTATAAACTTTGTATATAAACTTTGTATACATGCTGATAATTATATTATAATACGCCTTGTGATGCAATATGATAATGTTTACTGATGTAACATAAGAATGCTAATGTAATGAGTATGGATTGCTCGTGCGTAAGTTGCCGCCTCTCCTGGCTATGTTGCCTTGTTTAAACCTTTCTGTCTGGACAGCCCTTCACTTCGTGGCTGCCTCAGTCGCAGCAGAATCCATCAGTGGGCGTTTCTTAAACCTTTTCCAACATAAAAGTTGTTTGACGCCAAGTCTCCTCCTACTCTCCCTGCGTGGAAGCCTTCTGCGCAGGGAGGGCGTGGGTAGCGGAGGACCCGTGCTCTCCCCGCTGGTGTCCGGTGAAGAGTCCTGGAGCCCTCTCGCCGATTCCCCCATCTGCCCCCCTTTATCTCTGGTGTTGCGCTGATTTGCTTCCCCATCTGCTGAGCTGCCTATCTCCCTGCTGGGCCCATCTCCAGCATCATTTGAGAGCCTCCCCTCTGCCTCTAGCTCCAATGTCAGTTCCCTGACAGCTAATAAATAAATAAAACTTAAAAAAAGAAAAGAATGGATATACCCAATCGAGCATGCTCAGTCTATTTCTGTGACATTATGTGACATCATCCCAACTGAAAGCAGAAGGTTGATCAGAAGCTCAGAATGGCCACCTCTGCCCAGAAAGCAGAGCCTCATGCCCAGCCCTGAGCTAGAGCTCAGTGGATCATATTCTTCTAGTCCATGTCACTAGAACATGCATTCGTTCATAAGTCAATTCCATCCCATTTCTACATAAACCTTCAATTTATTTACTTTTGATCTAAATGAAAATTCACATTTAATTGTGTCTTCCTGAATGCCTCTTCTCTTAAAATACACATCACTCTTGAATACACATTTCCCTTGAAATACAATATTGTATTGTATCTCGTAATAGGCATGCTGAAATGCATTGTGATATGGAGGGAGGGTTAGCAGATAACTGAGCAGAGCAAAATTTGGAAATGTGTGAAATCTGAAAGATAACTGTGTTCTGAGCTGCCTGTTAGACCAGGAGGTGTGGATCAGGTGACTCCAGATTTGAAAAGGTCAACTTCCTTAAGCATCTCTGTCCTGGGCTCTGACTCAGTGGCAAGATGGTAGCAAGCAATATGAACTATTCCACAATTGCAGGATAGTGCCTGTTCGTAATTCTAGGAGCGAATCAATATGTCTCTGTGTGTGAACCTTTCTGAAGGCAGGAGGGCAATGTACCTCCAATTTAAATTCAGGAGGGAAGATTCCCTACAGTGCAAAACTGTGATGTCTTATCTATCCACAGCTAAGCAAAGGCCTGTTTCAAATGAAATGAAATAAAAAAATAGAACAAAAGAGTCCTGCTGGATCAGGCCAAGGGCCCGCCTAGTCTAGCATCCTGTATGCGTGGTGGTTAATCAAATGCTTGTGGGATCTGCACAAGAGCACTCTCCCTGTCTATGGCTTCCAGCCAGCATTCAGAAGCATGATCAGAAGCCTCTGATCATGGAATAAGATAGCCATCTTGGCAGACCATGGCAGTCCAATAGGAAACAAACAACTACCAGACATCTGAAGGCAGCCCTGTTTAGGGAAGTTTTTAATATCTGATATTTTATTCTGTTGGGAGCCGCCCAGAGTGGCTGGGGAAACCCAGACGGATGGGCAGGAAATAAATAAATAAATAAATAAATAAATAAATAAATAAATAAATAAATAAATATTATCATCATTATTACAGTGGTACCTCTGGATGCAAACGGGATCCGTTCCGGAGCCCCGTTCACATCCTGAAGCGAAGGCAACCCACGTGTGTGCATGCGCGGGTCGCGTTTCGCCGCTTCTGCGCATGCACGTGACATCATTTTGAGCGTCTGCACATGCGCGAGCAGCGAAACCCGGAAGTAATGCATTGCTTCCAGGTCGCTGCAGAGCGCAACCCGAAAACACTCAACCTGAAGCAACTTCGACCCGAGGTATGACTGTATTATTATTATTAGTCCCCATTTTCCAGGGACAGTCCCAGATTTAGATAAGCCGTTCCGGTTTCTTATTTGATTCCAGAATGTCCTTCTTTTCCCTAGAATGTCCCTATTTTCATCGGAGAAATGTTGGAGGGTATGTCATGGCTAGCAGCCATCGATGGTTAGCCAAATTATGGCTTACGGGAACTGTGCAAATATGCAAAATCTCCCAGAGAGGAGTTAAGGACTACTTTGCTCTCCCTAGGCTGCACCATGCAGAGCTAAACCAAGGTTCAGCTTTGTGTGTGTTCTCCAAACCTGGACTCAGGGTTAAGCTCTCTCCTCCCTAATCCTGAATGGTAGCTGTCAGGGGTTCAGGAGCAGAGGCAAGGGCAAGGGAGGAAACAGAGAGCGAGGGAGAGGAGGCAGAAGAAAAGATGAGTGATGACGACGACCCGAGATCTCCGAGTCTTTCCAGTGAATCAGAAGATTCACAGAAAGGAGCACCAGTGGCCAGGGCAAGGGGGGAGCCTAGGGGGACACCCCAGGAAGATAGAGCCAGAGGGGACTCAGAGGGGAGCAGTTGGAAATCAGGACCAGCGTCACCGCCAGAGAGCAGGGAAGAGGAAGGGCGCCAGGGATCAAGCGCTGGCAGCTCACAACAGGGGGGAGGGCACGAGTCAGGAGTGGCCACACCTCCATCGGGGAGCGAAGAAACGGTCAGACGGAAGGTGGAAGGTTGGGCGCGCGTGCCAAGTTCAAATGCACAGGAAGGTGGCGCAGTAGGCAGCCCGGAAAGGGAGCCAGGTCCTAAAGCCCGCCGAAAGGAGGGAGAAGAGTCAGGGGGGTCAGCGTCAGCGTCAGAGGAATCCCGGAAGGAAGAGACCCCGGGGGGCAGAGGGACCCAGAGAAGAACAGTCAGGCGGAAAAGGTGGAGCAAGGCTAGGATATTAAGTTGGTGTACAAGGGGCGGAGACTCAGATGGAGCTTCGCCGATCTAACCATGAGACGTAGAGTTGCACGCAGCAGCTTGAGAATGGAAACTGTAACTCAATAAAGACTTTTATTTAATGATCGCTGGCTAGCGTGATCCTCTGTGAGCTAGGATCTGGAAGCAGCTCTGACAGTAAGCTCCATCTCTAGATTGTGGGCATCTACGTCCTCGCGGAGAGGAGAGAAAGCGGGTGCCTACTAGCGAGCTCACGAACGGCAGACAACATGACGGCCGAACAGCAGATAGTGGAACTCAGAGAAGCAGTGACACGACTGAATGCCGAGGCTCTTGCATCCAGGAAGAGAGAGGAGGACGCAGCTGCCGCCTACAGGGATCTCCAGGTCAGGTTGGAAGTGCTTACGAAGCAAGGGCAACTGACACCCAAACCGGAGGGGATTGGGTTGGGGAGACGAACAGGCGGTCTGGTCTCTCACTTCGATGGGAATTTGCAACAGTACCCCAACTTTAGAGCAGATGTAATGTGTGCACTGCAACTGCTGAACAAAGACTTTAGAGATGAGCAAGAGAAGGTGGGATTCATCATGTCCCATTTGCATGGAGATGCTAAAGCATGGCTGCGCAATTTGTGGAGAGATAAGGATCCGGCGCTCCAAAATGCGGATGCCTTTATTAAAGCGATGGATGGGTGCTTTTTATCAAGCATTGACGTGGATCTTGCTCGGCAGCAGATACATGGACTGAAGCAAGGGAGGGCCAGCGTAAGGCAGTACCATGCCCGCTTTTTCGCTTTGGTCAGTGCCCTGGAATGGGACAGAGATTCGGCTCCTGTAAGAGACCTGTTTTGGGAGGGATTGCACGGCTCGGTTAAAGATGAAATTGCGAGGGGGGAGAGACCCCGGACCACGCAGGAGATCGTTCAGAGGGCGCTGGCGGTGGGGGTGCGGCTGGAAGGACGTCCGTGGAGCAGGGACGAAGGGCGTGGAGGGCGCGAACCAGCCAGGGGCTCCTCCTTCCTTCCCAGAGAAGCAGCGCGTGCGCAATCCACGCCTCCGCCAGGAGGAGGAGCGGAACCTATGGAGGTTGGAGGTGCAAGGGCTCAGTCAGCAGCCAGAGCCCTAGCACCGGCAGCAGTGAAAGCGAAGCCTCCTAGAGGGAACAGGAAGTGTTACATCTGCGATGATCCACAGCATATGGCGAAAGAGTGTCCCCAGAGGCTCCACAAGCACACTGCAGCCTCAGCAATGGTAACTGCAGCAACGCAGCAAGGACAACCACAGCAGGGAAACGACGGAGTCTGGTTGGAGGAAGAGGCACTGGGGCCCAGCCAGACGTGTCAGTGAAGCAGTCCCCAGAGATTTTACAGCCCATGGACCCCCTCCCGCCCAAACCGGTAGTGAGGCTCACCGCGTCGCTCCAGCTGCCCAATGGAATCACCATGGACGTGCCAATCACCATTGACTCCGGAAGCAATGCGGACTTTATAGGGCAGGACTTTGTCGACCGGCACGCTATACAGTTGCTGCCTGCCACGCTGCCCCTGCAGGTTGTCACGGTGGATGGCAGGGAGCTGCTAGGGGGGCAAGTGGTGAAGCAGACGCCACCAATGGTGATGCGACTTGGGAATCACAGGGAAATCATCAGCTTCAATGTCACTCAACTATCGGACACGCCCATTGTATTGGGCATGAGTTGGCTGGACAAGCACAGCCCGACGCTGGCTTGGTACCAGAGGCAGCTGACCTTCGGCTCTTCCTTTTGCGCTGAACACTGCATCGTGCCCAGGCAGGAAGGAGGGGAAGAGGAGTCACAGCTGCAGCTAGGCACGCTGCAAGCGGTTCCCCACAAGTACGCAGAATTTTTGGAGGTTTTCTGCGAGAAGGAGGCAGACAGGCTACCCCCCCACAGACCATATGACTGCAAAATTGACCTGCTGCCGGGGGCGGCGCTGCCCAAAGGGAAGCTGTATTCCATGTCTGAGGACGAACTGCAGGAACTCAAAGAGTTCATAGATCATAATTTGGAGCGCGGTTTCATCCGAGAGTCCAAGGCAGCGGGGGGCAGTCCGGTATTCTTTGTTAAGAAGCGGGACACGCCCCAAAAAAGACTTGTAGTGGACTTTCGCATCTTGAACAGTGTGACCAAGCCATCGGACTTCCCCATGCCCCGAATCGACGACCTCCTCGCAAAGGTACGGAAGGGCAGAGTGTTCACCAAGTTGGACCTGCGAGGGGCATACAACCTCATTCGCATGCGGGAGGGAGATGAGTGGAAGACAGCCATGTTCACGCCCCTGGGCACCTACGAATATAGAGTTATGCCTTTTGGATTGCAAAATGGCTCCCACGTTTTTCAAGCTTTCATGCATCACGTGTTGGCGGGGCTCCTCTACAAGACGTGCGTCTGTTTCTTGGATGACATCCTGATCTTTTCGGAATCGCAGCAGGAGCATGACAGACACGTCAAGGAAGTGCTGAGCAGGCTACAGCAACATAGGCTTTACGCCAAGCTGGAGAAGTGCCAATTCGACGTGACCGAGGTGGATTTCCTGGGCTACAAGTTGTCTGATAAAGGGCTCGCCATGGACAGCGCCAAGGTCCGAGCAGTGTTGGATTGGAAAAGCCCACGCAACCGGAAGGAGGTCCAACGGTTTGTCGGCTTCGCGAACTTCTATCGCAAGTTTATCAAAGGCTTTGCGATGCAGACAGCGGCCATCACGGACACGCTCAGCTCCAAGAAAAAGAAGTTCATCTGGACAGAGCAGGCGGAGCAGTCCTTTCAGGCACTCAAGCGTCTCTTCGCGTCGGAAGTGCAGCTGCTTCATGTCAACCCCAGCAGGCCGATGAGGGTGGAGACAGACGCTTCGGACAGAGCCGTGGGAGCAGTCCTGCTGCAGAAAGACCCGCAGGGGGTTTGGAGGCCGGGAGCGTTTTACTCAAGGAAGCTCAGCAAGTCCGAACAGAACTACACCATCTGGGACAGGGAGTTGCTGGCCATTCATGCAGCGTTCAAAGCATGGAGGCACTTCCTGATCGGCACCAAGCACACGGTGCAGGTCTGCACGGACCACAAGAATCTAGAGCACTGGCGCACGGCACAGTTCCTGAACCAGAGGCAGATACGTTGGGCTGAGTTCTTTGCGAATTTCGACTTCCGAATAGAGTATGTCCCGGGGGACACCAACATCATGGCGGATGCTCTCTCCCGTAAGCCACAGTATCTGGAGGAGGCAACGCCAGCGGCCGCCATGCACATCTTCGCACCGACAGTGTGGGCGTGCGCGGCGGCGACAGTTGACCTGGATGCGGTGCGACGAGCGTTGCAGGATGACTCCTTCGCGCAAGCAAAGATGGCAGAGGTGCACAGGGGCACGGCAGCGACCGACGAGTTCCAGCTGCGAGATGGTTTGCTCATCCGTAAAGGGGCCATCTACGTGCCGGGAGACGAACTTCGCGCCAAGGTACTGCAGCAGCTGCACGACGCGCCCACTGCCGGGCACTTTGGCAAGGAGAAGACGGTGGAATTAGTAGCCAGAGACTTCTGGTGGCCCGGAATGAGAGGGGAAGTCGCGGACTACGTGGCGAGGTGTGACACCTGCCAGAGGTCCAAACCAGTGCACAGACCGCCGGCCGGACTGCTGGAACCGCTGCAAACTCCGTTCGAGCCATGGGAGAGAGTGGCCCTGGACTTTGTCACGGATCTGCCCAGCTCGAGGGGCAAGACGGCTGTGCTGGTGGTGGTGGATTTGTTCTCCAAGATGGCACATTTCATTCCGTGTGCGAAGGTGGCCACGGCGGAACAAACCGCCAAACTGTTCATAGACCACGTGTTCAAGGTTCACGGTCTGCCGCGGTCTATTCTGTCCGACCGAGGGCGACAGTTCATCTCAAACTTCTGGCAGAGGCTGATGGGCTTCCTGAACGTCAAGATCAACCTGGCGTCGGCTAGACACCCGCAGACCAACGGGCAAGCGGAGCGGGTCAATGCCATCATGCAGCAGTACCTGAGATGTTATGCGAATCAACAGCCTGCGACGTGGGTGGATTACCTGCCTCTCGCCGAGTTCGCCTACAACAACACGAAGCACGTGTCCACGGGGGTCACGCCGTTCTTCGCCAACAACGGGAGGCACCCTAGAACCTTCCCGGGACTGGAAAGAATGGGGGAGGGGGAGCCGCAGACAGCAGATGCGTTCGCGTCGGAGTTGCAGGAGGTCCACGATCAGCTGCGGCGGCACCTGGAGCTGGCTAAACACGCATACAAGGTACAAGCGGACAAACACAGAAGGGTTGGCGAAGAGATCCATGTGGGAGACTGGGTCTGGTTAGCAGCCCACGCAGTGCCGGCCAGGTCGTTGGCGAAGAAGAAACTAGGGCATAAACAACTGGGGCCCTACCAAGTCGACGAACAGGTCAACCCGGTGGCTTTCAGGCTGGCTCTTCCGGAGGGTTCCAGAATGCATCCGGTGTTCCACAGATCGGTGCTCACTCCCTACAAGGCACCTCACAGGTTTCAGGAACCAGGAACGGCACCGGGTCCGCTCCGAGAGAGAACCGGGCAAGGGGGAGTGGCACAGGAGGAGCGCATCAACGAAGTCACGGAGATTTTGGACTCCAGATGGGGGGAAGAGGGGGTAGAATACCTTCTCGCCAAGGAGGGCACCCCGGCCAGTGCCAACAGCTGGGTGCCGGGCTACGCTTTAGACGAACCTCTGCTCAAAGAAGAGTTTCATGCCCTCTTCCCACATAGGCCAATGCCAGCAGACTTTTTCGACGACTGGCTTTTCACGCCCACGCTTTCAGCCAGCACGTTCCGGGGGTTCGACTCGGACGAGGAACCGACACGAGACGCCCGTTCCCCGGAGGGGTCACCCTCGGGATCTGCTTCAGAACCCTCGTATTGGTGGGATGATCGACCAGAGGAGCAGTTCCGCAGAAGGTGGCTGGAGGGTCCAGGACGAGCAACGTCTCCAGAAGGCAACGAGGGAGAGACGGACATGGACGTTTTCGGGGACGACCCGGGTTTCGAGCACGGCGGCACAGAGATGGAAGCGGAGGTGACCGTCGTCAACGAGAGCAGGGAGGAAGAACCGGAAGACTTCGGATGGCGGCCCGCCACGGGAAGCGAACTGTATCCGACATTCGTCCCCCTGACACGGCAGCACCCAGATCCCGCACCGGAAGGAGGGGAGGGGGGAAGAGGGGGCTTCGAGGGGGGGATGGATGTCAGGGGTTCAGGAGCAGAGGCAAGGGCAAGGGAGGAAACAGAGAGCGAGGGAGAGGAGGCAGAAGAAAAGATGAGTGATGACGACGACCCGAGATCTCCGAGTCTTTCCAGTGAATCAGAAGATTCACAGAAAGGAGCACCAGTGGCCAGGGCAAGGGGGGAGCCTAGGGGGACACCCCAGGAAGATAGAGCCAGAGGGGACTCAGAGGGGAGCAGTTGGAAATCAGGACCAGCGTCACCGCCAGAGAGCAGGGAAGAGGAAGGGCGCCAGGGATCAAGCGCTGGCAGCTCACAACAGGGGGGAGGGCACGAGTCAGGAGTGGCCACACCTCCATCGGGGAGCGAAGAAACGGTCAGACGGAAGGTGGAAGGTTGGGCGCGCGTGCCAAGTTCAAATGCACAGGAAGGTGGCGCAGTAGGCAGCCCGGAAAGGGAGCCAGGTCCTAAAGCCCGCCGAAAGGAGGGAGAAGAGTCAGGGGGGTCAGCGTCAGCGTCAGAGGAATCCCGGAAGGAAGAGACCCCGGGGGGCAGAGGGACCCAGAGAAGAACAGTCAGGCGGAAAAGGTGGAGCAAGGCTAGGATATTAAGTTGGTGTACAAGGGGCGGAGACTCAGATGGAGCTTCGCCGATCTAACCATGAGACGTAGAGTTGCACGCAGCAGCTTGAGAATGGAAACTGTAACTCAATAAAGACTTTTATTTAATGATCGCTGGCTAGCGTGATCCTCTGTGAGCTAGGATCTGGAAGCAGCTCTGACAGGTATGACTGTATTATTATTATTAGTCCCCATTTTCCAGGGACAGTCCCAGATTTAGATAAGCCGTTCCGGTTTCTTATTTGATTCCAGAATGTCCTTCTTTTCCCTAGAATGTCCCTATTTTCATCGGAGAAATGTTGGAGGGTATGTCATGGCTAGCAGCCATCGATGGTTAGCCAAATTATGGCTTACGGGAACTGTGCAAATATGCAAAATCTCCCAGAGAGGAGTTAAGGACTACTTTGCTCTCCCTAGGCTGCACCATGCAGAGCTAAACCAAGGTTCAGCTTTGTGTGTGTTCTCCAAACCTGGACTCAGGGTTAAGCTCTCTCCTCCCTAATCCTGAATGGTAGCCAATGTTTTTGTTCTTGAAACAGCAGCGAAAAGAACCAAGGAGAAGCAAAGCAGCTGTGAGTTACTCTCTGGAAGCCTACATACTCATGCCATCCCATAAAACCATAGTTTGGCTTACCACATTGGGTGAACCAGGTGAGTGCATGCATTTAATATTGTGTGTTCAGTAACAAATATAGCATTCCCGCACAGTAAAGCAAACTATTTGAAGGGTGTACTTAATCTGGAAACAAATGTCAAGTTCTCAGAAATCGGCAAGCTATTCATTTGGTCCCTGCTGGCAATAACTAAGAGCTGTTTGTTTCAAGCTAAAGCCTTCTAACTTCTTTGAATTACACTTTGGAAGATTAAGGTAATTAGCGCTGCTGCATTTTCTCCATTAGGGATACTTGGCATGCCAACATCATGAGCTCCTGCAGTTTCCTGATTCATGAGCACCGTGTGTGCAATCAGCAGAATCAGGTGGTAAAGCCTTTTGTTTTTCTAAATGTCCTGGACTGCAGCCATTCAGGGCTGCAAATGGAAGGGTAAGTGCATATTTGAATACTCACACAGAGGAGGGATATCTCCTTGAGCACTGAATGCTCATCTTTGACATGTTCCTATTTTTTTCATGACCTTGCTCTGCACACTTTTGCACCCTGAAGTGGTATGATCCAACAGACACGTTGCCTCTTAATTCTACCAGCGCAGTCCTTTAGTTCAGCCTTGCAGTGTGATGCCATCAATGTTGTTGATTGTGCTTTTGACTGTTAAGCACAGTGGACGCTCGGGTTACGAACATGATCCGTGCAGGAGGCACGTTCTCAACCCGCAGCGTTTGCAACCCGCAGCACTGTGTCTGCGCAAGCACGGGTCATGATACGGCGCTTCTGTGCATGTGCAAGCGCCGAAACCCGGAAGTTACCCATTCTGGTACTTCTGGGTTCAGCGCAGTGCGCAACCCAAAAACGTACAACCTGAAGCGTCTGTAACCCAAGGTATGACTGAATAACGGTTTAATTGACACAGAAATGAAAAATGGTTTAACATGGTGCTTTTCCATGGGGCTATATTAAACCCAAGGAGAGCACTTGGAGCTCTTGCTAAGTGAATGATTAACTGACTGATTGTTGTTTCTCTGGTAGCTAACATACGTGTACTGTAACCTTAGATCATGTGAGAGGTATGGGGTTGCATATCTCCATTTTGAAGGGAGTTTTTTTCTCCCAAACCCAATGGAGTGAAGATGTAAAATGAAGTCCTCCTGAAGGAAGGGTAAACAACCTGGAGGCTGGAATGCAGGCTGTGGAGAGAGAGAGAGAGAGAGAGAGAGAGAGAGAGAGAGACCTTTGCTTTTAGGAGATGGTTGGATTATGTCATATTTTGTAAGACGCTGAGCCTGTGCTGAACAGCATAATACATTGTATGGATGTTTTGGATGAATCATTTACTGTATTCTGTTTTATTTTAAAGAGTTCTGCCAGTAAAAGTTTGAATAATATTTTTATGGGTCTGGACAATTATTTATTCCAAATAGTTATTATGCTTCTGGACACTTCAAACTGTGCAATATTAATATTGGCAACAATAACTATATAACCATATACATAGAACCAGGTGTGCAGAACAATGAGCTCCATCAGTCCCGAAAGGCACCGTACCCAAGGGAGCTCATTTCTCCCTTGGCGTGCTGGACCCATGGGGCTGTGGTAGGCTCCTTCATCCACTGTGCCCCCCCCCGCGCACGCTTGCACGTGCCCCCCCCAAACACTGTGAGCTCACACAATGCCACCGAATCACAGAAACACCCCACAAGCAGATCAGGACAAATGCTCATTGTCATATAACTGCCTCACAATCAAATAATGCTCCATAAAGACCAGGCATGGCCTAACCTCCTCAAAAGCTTTGTGGATGCAAATCAGGATGAACCCTCGATAAATGGGTCACATAGAACAGCCTTCCTCCTTTGAACTTATGGGGCCTAATTTCTGAAGAGAGTTATAATGAAATGAATGCCCAATTCCAATACAGTGGTACCTCGGGTTAAGAACTTAATTCGTTCCAGAGGTCCATTCTTAACCTGAAACTGTTCTTAACCTGAAGCACCACTTTAGCTAATGGGGCGTCCCACTGCCGCCATGCTGCCGCCATGTGATTTCTGTTCTCATCCTGAAGCAAAGTTCTTAACCCAAGGTACTATTTCTGGGTTAGCGGAGTCTGTAACCTGAAGCGTCTGTAACCTGAAGCGTCTGTAACCCGGGGAACCACTGTATAATCTGAAATAAACCTGAGAGCGGAGCATGAAACTTTGTTTATCTTCAGCTAGGCCTCATATGTTCTCACCATCACTGGGCACAATGTGGGCACCTCATGGCGTCTGGAGCCAAGAAACAGATGCCACCAATTTTGTTGTTTTACCTTTTGACCTGCTGCTGTTGCGAACGTCTGTGGAGATTTACTCAGCCCTCTGCCTAGAAGGTGTTTTGGTGGGGAAAGGCATGACACTGTAGATAATGGAGATAAGTCACCAGTTGTAGCTCAGTGGGGACAGAAAGGCACTGTTTCTTCCTTTGCTAAGGCTGGGAAGCGTCAAGAAAATGTGTCAGGTGTGGTGACTGTCGGAGGCGAGGCAGCTTTTGTCAGTGGGAGACTGGATTGTTCTTTCCACTCACTATCCTAAGACTAATAGCTCTTGAAGTATGTATTCTTTCAGAGTTATAAGGTTGTGAAGGGATAGCTTCAGGTGACTGCTAGAGGGAGAGAAATGCTAACTTCATACTTCACAGTAGGCTGAAAAGACCAGCTACTCCTGCATAGGCAAACAAGGACTGTTTCAAGGGCGTTTTATGAAGGCCACATAACCGATTCCAGACGTTGTTGAGTCTGTGATATACATTTAAAGCAGTATCATAACACTTTAAACAGCCACAAAGAATCCTTGGAACTGCATTTGTTAAGAGATCTGAGATTTATTAGGCGACCACTAAGTAAAGGTAAAGGTAAAGGACCCCTGGATGGTTAAGTCCAGTCAAACTTGACTATGGGGAGCAGCGCTCATCTCGCTTCAGGCTGAGGGAGCCGGCGTTTATCTGTGGACAGCACAATACATCAAGGACTGACTCTCTCCATATGAACCTACCTGGACTCTGAGATTATCTTCTGAGGCCCTTCTTCATGTGCTTCCTCCACGAGAGGTTTGGAGGGTTACAGCTTGAGAATGGGCCTTTTCTGCGGTGGCTCCCTGTTTGTGGAATGCTCTCCCCAGGGCAGTTCGCCTGGTGCCTTCATTATACACCTTTAGGTGCCAGGAGAAAGTGTTCCTCTTAACCAGGTCTTTAGCTGATTGACATCTGATGCTCTTTCAAACTGTGTTATGGAAGGGGGGTTATTGGATTATCTTTGTTTTTGTTTTTATTATGTATTTTGTGTTTTTTATATAGTGTTTTTTGTTGTTCTTAACCACCCTGAGACCTATGGGTATAGGGTGGCATACAAGTTTAATAAATAATGATGATGATGGTGATGGTGATGGTCATGGTGATGGTGGTGATGGTGATTTCACAAGTTCCCCGAGATGAGGGATTGTTAAACAGCTCAGAGTTCCCTGGGAAGAGGGATTGACTAAGAATTCTAACCATCCAGCACTTGGGACCTTCCCTAGGCCACATCCCTCACGGGCCCTTCCCCTCTCCTTCACTGAGGGCTTTTGCTTGGCTTGAGCTTTGGTGATACCACTTCCATGCCTGGATGGAGAGGCAAGGTGTATGTGCAGCCTAGTGTACAAAGATAAGGTTGACCTCCTGTGATTATAATGCTTCTAAGGGACGCGGATGGCGCTGTGGTCTAAACCACAGAGCCTAGGAGACCTGAGACTATATTATGAAGCTGCGGCCTTCTGCTGGATGAAAGATTGGTTATTACTTGAGAACACTGATGTCCTAGATCTGGAAGGGTTTGACAATGCTTTTGGTTGGCATGCATATTTGTGGTACGACAAGGTAAAGGTTCATAAAATGTTCAAAAATCATATTGTTAGAAAATCAATATTTATGGTCTGGATAAAATACAAGGACTTACTAGAAGGTAAGACTCCGAGGTGGCTCTCACCAGCAGAGGCCAAGGCCCGGAAAAAACCTAATACGGAGGTTGGTTGGCCGAAATATGGGGAAATTATAGAAAAAGTAGGAGAAACTTGGAGACTGCAAAGTTATGAAAAAATAAGGAATAAGGTGCAAAATTGGCTTCACTACGCTCAAATTCAAGAGGTTTTTAAGTTGGACAAAAAAATAGGTTTCCAGGTGGAAAAATCGAAACTAGAGACAGAATTGTTGGAACCAAAGACCAAGGTACTTTCGAGAATGTATAACTTGCTGCTTAAATGGAACACTCAGGATGAGACAGTCAAATCAGCCATGATAAAATGGGCTCAGGACATTGGGTACAACATTATGTTTGAGGACTGGGAAAGGTTATGGACCACTGGTATGAAATTCACGGCATGTAATGCCTTGAAAGAGAATATTATGAAAATGATATATAGGTGGTACATGACCCCAGTCAAGCTTGCTAAGATATATCACTTGTCTGATAATAAATGTTGGAAATGTAAGGAGGCTGAAGGGACATTCTTTCACCTCTGGTGGACTTGTCCAAAAGTGAAGGCCTTCTGGGAAATGATATATAATGAGTTAAAGAAGGTGTTTAAGTACACCTTTCCTAAGAAACCAGAGGCCTTCCTATTGGGCATTGTCGGCCAGAAGGTGTTAAAGAAGGATAGAACCTTTTTTATGTATGCAACTACAGCAGCAAGGATTCTCATCGCAAAATACTGGAAGACCCAAGATTTACCCACACTGGAAGAGTGGCAGACGCAATTGATGGACTACATGGAATTGGCCGAGATGACTGCCAGGATCCGAGATTTGGGAGAAGAAGCAATAGAGGAGGATTGGAAAAAATTTAAAGATTATTTACAAAAATTTTACAAGTTATATGAATGTTAAGAATTCGCATGATTAGGGAAATTCAGCTCCAGCAATAAGATTAAGGTATGGGAAACTAAGTGATATAAAGGAAGGACAAATGTTTAAAAGAATATTATATATGTTATTAGTGTAAATTGAAAATAAGTATTTTAAACGTAAACCATAAGTATTTGAAAGAACAAAAGAATGTACGAAATAAGGTCATAATTTGCTGAAAAATTTTATTGTAAAGAACGCACGGTGAGGGAGACGTGGGGAAGTCCGGTTGGATATGAAAAAATGCTTTGAAAGGATGATTTTTTTCTTTTTCTTTTTCTTTTCTGTTTTTTCTTTGTATAACTGACTTTGCATTTCTATTTGGAAAAAAAAGCAATAAAAAATATTTTAAAATAAAATAAAATAAACCACAGAGCCTAGGACTTGCCAATTGGAAGGTCGGTGGTTCAAATCCCCACGACGGGGTGAGCTCCCGTTGCTCGGTCCCTGCTCCTGCCAGCCTAGCAGTTCGAAAGCACGTCAAAGCGCAAGTAGATAAATAGGTACCGCTCCGGCGGGAAGGTAAATGGTGTTTCCGTGCACTGCTCTGGTTCGCCAGAAACGGCTTGGTCATGCTGACCACATGACCTGGAAGCTGTCTGCAGACAAACGCTGGCTCCCTCAGCCAGTAAAACAAGATGAGCGTGCAACCCCAGAGTCATCTGTGACTGGACTTAACGGTCAGGGGTCCCTTTATCTTTACCTTGAAGGGGCCATTGTAGAGAAGGGCACATGGACTTTTCCAGTGCCTTCCACCTGCTGGACCAGTGTGTACCAAACTTGGGTCTCCAACTGTTTTTGGACTACAACTTCCATCATCCATAGCAAGCAGGGCCTGTGGTCCAGGATGATGGGAACTGTAGTCCAAAAACAGCTGGAGAGATAAGTTTGAAAAACCCTGCGCTGGACCCAGACACACAGTCAACGTAGTTCCTCACATTTATATTTTCTACCTATTTCCTCTTAGAATGAGCTTCTGCAACAGAGTAGCATAAGGGATTGAAGAAGTGCAACCTCTACCAGGCCTTTCTGCATTATCTGTGTGACCTGCGGTTTAATCGGTGGGCATTTTCATCTGCCTTTACATAGCCCAAGAGCAGCAATTAGCGGGACATGACACTGCTGGACAAGGTCATCTGATACAACCGCATGACATGTAGGACTTGCAAGGGAAGAAGAACTCTCCCCCCCCACCCTCTCTTTATGAATTGAGTAGACTTCTAAGCAAGTAGTCAGGGACTTTGGAGATACCTGCCTGTACTAAGCCAAGCTGGGTATTATGGTCCCAGCCGATAGCTACTTAAAAGTCCTCATTTGATGCTTGATTCACATGCTGACCTCCCTTCCCTTTGAATCTTTCCCTCTGATCTTCTCCCTATTGCTAGTTGAAGTCTAAAAGGCACTAAGAGCACTTGGGGGATGGTGGGATTATCTCTACAATATTCACTCTGTTCCTCTCTTAGCTACAAAGGGAGAAAATCGGCATCAAGAATGTCGCAATCCATATTCCTTCCCCCTTTTTATCACTTTTCCCTCTCAAGACTTTGTGATGCTGATCAAAGGAGCCATTTTAAAGTGGCCCCTTCATTCTCCCACCCTGCCTTTCCCCCCTTTCTTCTCTTGTCCATCATACTTAATATTAAACCACAAGAGAATGTTTGAGTTGGATGGGGCTGAAAGTTAACCAAGATTTTCACTGCAAGGCAAGGCTGTCCGCAGTCAGTTTCTGCATGACCCATAGGCAGAGAGCACAGCCTTACATGTTTGGGCCCCACAGTAGTCATCTTGTTTAGAAGGTCTGTGCTGATGGTGGGAAATCTGTAGCCCCACCCCCTAGACTACCACTCCTATCAGCCCCAGCCTCCACGGCCAATCATGGGTGATGGGAGTTGGAGTCCAACAACATCTGGAGGGTCAAAGGTTCCCCACTCCTGGTCTACTCCATTCATAAAAGGGTGGGAGCCCTTAATGCAAATGATGCAAATTTGCATCATTGTGGATAAGAGCAAATAATGTGGGTAAGAGCAAATTTGCATCATGGGTTCCCAGAAGGTTCCCCACGAAGACATGCAGATATTGGCTGGGAAAAGGATCCCTACCCCAGTGGCAGCAGAGAGAGCTACCAACAAGCTTTCAATAGGAGATCCATCAGTATTGTTATTATAAGATGTATTTATTATTATTTATATTTATTTATTACTATGTATTTTTTGTTTTTTATATTGTATTTTTATGTTGAGACCTGCCCTGAGACGGATGAAGGATGATATACAGTTTTCAACAACAGCAGCAGCAACAACAATGGATGGTGATTCTAACACTGCTGAAATAGATATTGGCATCCTCACATGAGTGAGAAAGAGGAAGGATAATTACTAAATAAAATAACCTCTCCTATTCATTAAAATCCATCCGAAAGGTTGCGTTTTCCAGTTGCCAGTGCTATCAATCCAATATGGAACTAGGTCAGTTGGAGTGATCCAACACAGAGCAGAGTCCACAGGTAGTATTCACTAGACACATAGCAAAAAGGGAATTTCTCCAAGAGAAATTGGGCATTCTCAACTATTATTCCTGTACATACATTATACATCTGAGGACCATGCACACCTGCCCTACAATGGACCTGAAATGTTGCATTTGTCGGAAACTTTGCAAGGACAATGTACTTTTTTTCTAATTAGGAAAAAGGCCCTAAAACGAAGAGTAGTTTTTTAAAAGCTCTCATGAGAATATTAACCTAATAAAGTATGAGAATAGATTAGAAAATCAGGACCTGCAACTGAAATATTGCAATCTGTTTTCGCGTCCTAATAGGGATGCTCTTATTCAAGGTGCCAGATAGCAATTCCCTCTTCCAGCATGCCATGCCATTCCCCCAAGTTACCAGTGTGGTGTAGTAGTTAAGAGCGGTGGACTCATAATCTGGTGAACCGGGTTCAGTTCCCCACTCCTCCACATGCAGCTGCTGGGTGACCCTGGGCCAGTCACACTTCTTGAAGTCTCTCAGCCTCACTCACCTCACAGAGTGTTTGTTGTGGGGGAGGAAGATAAAGGAGATTGTTAGCCGCTTTGATACTCCTTCGGGTAGTGATAAAACAGGATATCAAATCCAAACTCTTCTTCTTCTTCTTCTTTTCCGACTAACACACAACATTCCATGGCTACCGAGCATGCTCAGTCCTCATTGGGCTAAGTCGTTCTGTTTTGGTTTAACTTTGCAAACCTTGGGTTTCTCAGAACCTGCTGACACATCTTTCATTTCCCCCCAGTGCTCCCATTTTGGCTCAATGTCTGTTGGCACTCCCTGCCCGAGTTCAGAGTTATTAGATTAGATTGCTAATCTAGCATTTCATGGCACCATCCAAGGTTCTGCCTTTTAATCAGCAATGCTTTTGCTATATCATTTTTCTGCTGTAGGTGATATCTTGCATTATGCTTGCACAGAAAACAACAGCAAGGTTAAGACAAGCCCTGCTGGATCAGACCCACCTAGCCTAGCATCTTGTTTCTAACAGTGACCAGCCAGATGCCTCTATGAAGCCCACAAAGCTTTAACTCTTTCCTCGCCAGCTGGACTAAGCATCTTGGCTTTGCTAAAGCAGCTGTGCTCGTATTAAGGAGATTATTAACCTCACAGTCGGGGAGATTTTGTGAATGTCAGCTGTCTTGCATCTTATCTGCTGTGTAGGGAATTTGTCAGGTCCCAGCATTACGTCGTTGAAGTATTAGATATATCTTGATTGCAGGCATAATTGAGTTGTATCATATTAATAAAGTTCCATATTAATTCAGCGGCCGTGCTTCTGAGATTGCCAGCATGAGGAACGGTCCACCCACAAATTCACATGGGAAAAAGCCAGGGATTGTTTTAATGCTTAAAATTAGCACTTTCGCCTCTTGCTCTGACATTTTCTTCCCCCTCTTGCTTAAATGTGCGTGCTGGCTTTGAGCCACCCAAATCCCTTGGCAGGGTTGCTTTGTCTCAGATTGTCTTGATGAATTGGGAGTAAAAATGTTTTGTTTTGTTTTTTATCTTAATCATGCATTGAAATGAATGCACTGGGATTTTTTTATTTTAAAAATACAAAATCTGCTTAAGCTTAAGTGTCATTTAGTGTTAATTCTTAAACTATTGCTGAACAGGGCCCAAAAAAACTGGAAAAAAGAAGATTCCCTCTATTGCTGAAGCTGAGGAGTAAGTGAGAATCGTTTTGTAGCCAAAATGGCACCACCCATGAATACAAGCTAGGAAACGAATCCTGCCCCTGCACAGAAAAAGGCTGAAATATTATATGCCTGGCTCACCCAGACCAAATAATGATAATAATAACAACAACAACTATACTATACTATACTATACTATACTATACTATACTATACTATACTCCAAAGTAGCCCAGGGCAGCAAACATAACTATAAAATATCTACAAACAATTAAAATAGAGAGGGAGACTAGGAAAGATCTTTACTGAAAATGCTTGTCTTCAGAATGTGCCAGGAAGACAACAGAGGCAGCAGCTGCCTAATCTTTAATGTGAGGGAGTTCATGCAAGATTTGAACATTCAGTGTGCAAGCCAGGGCCAGCCCAATACAGTTTATTGGTTGGTTGGTTGGTTGGTTGGTTGCTTGGTTGCTTGGTTGTTTGGTTTAGTTAGTATTGGGACCACCTGAGAAGGTGCTCTCCCCAGCTATGTAACAGGAACTCATTCTGCACATGATAGTATGAAATAGCACAAGTTCAGAACAATTAAAATTCTATACCAACTTGGGAGGGTGTTTACAGTCCAATCCAACTAAGTTCTGCCTGGTGATACTGGACATTCAGCCTGTGTTGATCTGCAGAAGAGTATTTCACAAAGGTGAATTGTCAAAGAGCAAGGAATATTGATGGATGTATAAGGTTAAGATGCCATTATGATTCTGGATCATGATATTTCCAGTACCAGACTCCAAACTTACTACAGGAATATCTGTTCAATCTGATGTCAGTTTGGCTGCTTGCTGGGCTAGAAGAGATATTACACCTGTGAAGGTAAAAGGTAAAGGACCCCTGGATGGTAACGTCCAGTCAAAGGCAACCATGGGGTTGTGGCACTCATCTCACTTTCAGGCTGACGGAGCCAATGTTTGTCCACTGACAGCTTTCCAGGTCATGTGGCCATCATGACTAAACCACTTCTGGTTCAATGGAACACCGTGGCGGAAACCAGAGAGCACAGAAATGTTGTTTACCTTCCTGCCTATTTATCTACTTGCACTTGTGTGCTTTTGAACTGCTAGGTTGGCAGGAGCTGGAACAGCAACAGGAGCTCACTGTCACGGGATTTGAACCGCCAGCCTTCTGATCGGCAAGCCTGAGAGGCTCAGTGGTTTAGACCACAGCGCCACCCGCGTCCCTGTATGTTCATCTGCGAGGGTACTACAACAACCCAGGTTTAGGCCCTGGGAACTGGAGCACAGGACTTCTGCAATGGGGGGTTGTTCTTCATTGCATCTTTTAAATGATGCTCCAACGCTCTGAGGGCATCTGAGAGGAACCACAAAATGACACACACCCCTACCCTGCCACAGGAGAAGGGCAGAACGAAGGGTCACATCAGGAACAAAGGGGGAATAAAAATCTGCTTCGGGATCCACTGCCCAATGGATCCTACTGCCTGAGGTGGTCACCTCACCTTGCCTCATGGGAGGGCTGGACCTGGTGTGGGCTCCTATCTGCATGCGGTAATAGGAAGAAACAGGAAGACCAGAACAGCCTCTGTAAAGGGCATGCCTCTGAAGGCATGGATTCAACCATCCCTCAGCCATTCTTCTTCAGGTGCAGATCCTTTCCCTCAGGTTTTCTCCACCTGAGAAGTGGGAGTTTTGGAGGCACAGACTAGACTTGCTGACAGCTGTCCCAGTCTGTGCTTTCAATGGCTCCTAGTCAACAGCCAATGAGGAGAACCCAGAGGGCCCATCCACTACCTTCACACAAAACTTTGTTTTGTGGTGCCGAAGCAAAGACTCTTGCCTTGCTGCCCCAAGCCCACTTCTAGCAGTTGACTGAGCTGATGTGATGAAATGTTCATCAATGTAACTGCTGGGATGGGGAAAATCTTTCAGTCTTTTACAAGTGGATCTGTTATTGTGAGAAGAGAACACAGTCACTTAGCTTGGCAAGAGTCTCAAAAAGCAGCTGGCCAAGATAATCAAGGATCAATCTGGGTTGCTGGGAAGTGCAGGGAGGGGATATTGTTTTGTTTGTTATTATGGGATGTACTGGGGAGTGTTTTATATTGTGAACTGTCCAGTGATCTTCAGATGAAGGATGAGATATAGAAATTTAAAGAATATATTGAGCTATTAGATACCAGGCAGAAAGCATGGGGCAGGGATTGTGAGGGATTGCACAGAGTACAGATAACTGCAGCAGTTTTGGGGGAGCAGTTGGATTCGTGCAGAAACAAGCAGAGTTGGATCGCCTTATAACATCTCACAAATAAAGAGAAACACGGGATTCCATGTGAAGAGTTGTTGGGACTGATCTGGCGGGGAGGGTGTCATAGAAAGCTAAGAAGACTTACCCATCAAGAAGCAAGACAAGAACTTCATTGCATCTCTGAAGCACAAACCAAATAGCAGCAGGAGACTGCCTGTTCCACCCAGATACAACTAACTCCAGTGCCATCTATTGACACTAAAATATATAATGGCAGGAAGGAACATATGAAGCTGTATAATAGTGGGATAGATTGTTAGCCTGCCTTCTGTCTCTGACTGGCAGCAGCCTCTAATGTTCCAGGAAGAGGCCTTCCCACAGTCTACCATTTCAGATTGAGAACAAGTGCTTTTTGCAACTGAGCCAGAAGAACATCTCAAACAGTATGCCAAAAAAAAGTAAGCGGGGCCAATGCAGCCTTCCCCATCCTGCCGATATGCAGTTTTCAACTACTGCTCCTATCAGCCCCAGCTAGAATGGTCAGGAGTTCTAGGAGTTGTAGTCCAAACCTTCTGGAAGGCACTAGTTTGGGAAAACATGGACCAGTCTATGGATGATAGGGCTGCTACCCGTCCCTAGAAAAACGTGATAGTCCTTTTCTTTCTTTCTTTTTTAGAGAAAAGTGTCCCCTGTCCTGTTTAGACTTCACACAGGATGCCTTTTTTCATGTATTCAGGCTCATCCTCATCCTCATAACTGGGTGGGTATAGAGTGGGTCCGGTGGGAGGAGGTGTTTGAGAAAGAGAGTTTTTGTGCAGGGTGGGTTGTAGAGAGTGAGAGAGGGGGTTTGCAGTGCAAGGGCCTGCTACCATGGAGTCTTGGGTTTTATATAGGTAGGAGGTGTGCTGGGTGCATTGGGGAGCAAGAGGGAGTGGGTTGCAGCAGCACAGGTCTGTTCCAGTGCTGGTGGAGGGAGATTTCTTTTAGCACCTGCAGAAGGGGCAGGTGGTCGGACTTGGAGTGCAAGAGATAGGGTTGGCCAATGCGCTTGCTCTGGTGGAGAGCAGAAGAGTTTGCAATAAAACACTATAGCCCCCATGTGCCATTGTAATGGATTGCTTTGAAGTAAAGTAATTTTTAGTTCCTTAATTTCCCCCCAACCTGTCCCATATTTTGCCTCACCTTTCCTTTATTATGCCCAATCAAAGGTGGCAACCCTAATGGGTGATGTTTAGCTAACTTTTGCTCAGAGCAGACCTATTGAAATTAATTGACCCAACTTATTCATGTAAATTGGGATGTGGGTGGTGCTGTGGGTTAAACCGCAGAGCCTAGGACTTGTCAATCAGAAGGTCAGTGGTTCGAATCCCCGCAACGGGGTGAGCTCCCATTGCTCTGTCACTGCTCCTGCCAACCTAGCAGTTCGAAAACACATCAAAGTGCAAGTAGATACATAGGTACCGCTCCGGTGGGAAGGTAAGCAGCGTTTCCGTGTGCTTAGAAGCGGCTTAGTCATGCTGGCCACATGACCCGGAAGCTGTACGCCGGCTCCTTCGGCCAATAAATTGAGATGAGCACCGCAACCCCAGAGTCAGCCATGACTGGACCTAATGGTCAGGGGTCCCTTTACCTTTACCTTTTATTCATGTAAATTAATTTCAATGAATCCACCCTGACTAAAACTTAGTTTATACCACCTCGTATCTGTTTATGGCAGGTATCGTGAGCTGCCAAACTGCAGTCGAAACAAAATTTAAAAAATTCCTTCCAGTAGCACCTTAGAGACCAACTAAGTTTGTTATTGGTATGAGCTTTCGTGTGCATGCACACTTCTTCAGAACCAACCTGCAGGCTTTTGTCTGCCCCCTGTCTCTGCTGGCAACTTTGTTGGCCCCGAAAGCACCAACCAATTTTTTCTGTAGTGAGTGGCATCTAAGTCCAGCCCATGGCAACAATCGGAAGGAAAATTGCATCCTTTCTGCTCTTCAGATGATCAATCTGAAGAGCAGAGAGGACCCTTGAGAGGTATTCTAGTGTGGCTGCTATCAATGTAAGCTAGAAGATCACTTGTTAAGCACTCACCTTATCCACAATCATGCTAAGTGGCCTTCAGTAAGCCACTGCTTGCGATTAGCATCAACACTTGGTACCCCGGGCAGTTGCTGATGCCCTTGTACCCTAGCAGGGTTCACAGTAGCTGATACCTTCCCTTTGGGCTTCCCATCAGCCGTCGTGGTCACCAGTGTACCATTTTGATTTCCCTTGGGTTACACTACATCAGGCACTCTCGGGCATCATGGGAAATCAAATTGGCAGCTCCCAAGCACTCATGGAGTACAGCTGCCACCACCATGTAAATCCAGGAGGACCAGTTGCTGAAAACCATGGGGAGATGGCTCTTGTGTTCATGTTCTGCTCTTGTGTTTCCCACCGAAATCTGGCTGGTCATTGTGAGAACAGGATGCTGGTCTAAATGGGTCACTGGCCTGATTCAGCAAAACTCTTCTTATGTCCCTATCAACCTAAGAGGGGGTTCATCCACCAAGGGATAGTTTACACATGGTCCCTTCAAACCCAGAGCCAGCCTGGACCACAAATTCTCTGCCTCAGACACCTATCTACATATTGTAATCCACAATGCAAACTTATCTGACAGGGCTCTCACAAGGAATATTCTGTTAGTTACAGTGTTTGTGTCATCACCCTCCAACATTTCTCCGATGAAAATAGGAACCTCCTATTGAGTAAAAGTGGAATATTTCGGGATCAAATCAGAAACCGGGACTGCTTCTGGGCTTCTGTAAAACTGGGACTGTCTCTGGAAAATGGGGACTCTTGGAGGGTATGTTATGTGCTGTGTTTCTGACTGGAATCAATGGCGTCTCCCCCTGTCTCAAATATACAGGCCATAGCTCAGTGAAGTACCTACTTGGCTTGCAGAAAGACTCTGGTTCAATCCCTGGCGACTGCAGGTAGGGCTGGGAATTACCTCTGTCTGAAACTCTAGACAACTACTGCCAGTCCATTGTTGACAATACTCAGGGTTGCCATACATCTGGGAAATCCCAGAAATGTCTTTTTCTGGGGGGGCCTACATGCCCATCGGGGGGGGGGGATTTTTACAATTTTAAGCAATGTCTGGGTCTTGGGAGTGGGGGGAGGGCTTAAAAAAATGTCTCACGCAGGCAGTTCAGGTTCAGGCTCAGATGCCAGCAGGGGGGTCCCCAGGCTCTATCTCAGGCTCTGTCTCTGTTTCTCTGGCTCAACAACTTTTTTGTCCAGATTTTTACCTCTGGAAATACGGCAACCCTGCAATGCTGAGCTACTTGGACCAAGAGTCTGGCTCCGTACAAGATGGTTTCCTATGTTCCATAGGATGACAACACTTTGAACCCAGTTTTCTTACCATTCAGATATGACAGCAGTATAAATATGATAGGTAAAGGTAAAGGGACCCCTGACCATTAGGTCCAGTCGTGACTGACTCTGAGGTTCCGGCACTCATCTCGCTTTATTGGCCGAGGGAGCCGGCATACAGCTTCCGGGTCGTGTGGCCAGCATGACTAAGCCGCTTCTGGCGAACCAGAACAGCGCACGGAAACACCGTTTACCTTCCCATCGGAAGGTAACTTTTATCTACTTGCACTTTGACGTGCTTTCAAACTGCTAGGTTGGCAGGAGCAGGGACCGAGCAACAGGAGCTCACCCCATCACGGGGATTCAAACCACCAACCTTCTGATCAGCAAGCCCTAGGCTCTGTGGTTTAACCCACAGCGCCACCCATGTCCCTTATATAAATATGATAGCAACATGCAATTCACCTTATTTATTTAAAACCTCCATGCCACCCTTCAGTTCATAATTTCCCAAAGTTGATTTACAGTGGCTCATAAACACAGCCATAGCCAACCAACGGTAGAGCACAATTCATATGCAAATCTCTCCTGCAAATAAAGTTCAGAGAAGTGAAAAGAGGAAAGAGTCACACTAGTTTCACTGGAGAGATAACTCCACAGCTGCGGTGCCACCACTGAAATGGCCATTCCCTAGCAACTGCCTGCTTCTTTCACAGGGAATCTGGGGCAGGGTTTCTAACGGTGACCTAAATGTCTCAGGAGATTGACATGTGGAAAGAAGATCCTTCAGATTACTGAGATGGTGTAAGTGGACTGCTTTGCACATTTCCATTGAGCTATACAAATGCAAAGTATTATTATTTCATTCCAACTGAATTACACCTGTCTCAATAAAAGGAAGATAGGCAAGGTGTTCTTTAAATACTATCCCAGATGTAGGGTTCTATTATTCCCTGATTAAACCATTTGTATGTGTAAAGATTCCCCCTCCTCTAAATAAAATAAAATAAAATACTGCTTTTCTTTCACTGCCTCCATTTCCCTTTTAGCAATTTTTTAGTGTTTTTTGTACCAGGTACAAAATGTGATTGCTACATTTACAATATTCTTTTAAAAGCTTCCTCTGTTTGACAGCCAATTCCCCCCCTTCTCCCCAGTTGCTTTGGGCAGTCACTTTGCACAGTATTCATTTCTCCTGTATTTTTATTCTTAAAAAAAAATAGCAGCATATATTGGCATCCCCATTGGCAAATGGTTACTATCAGTGCAGACAGTGACAGACATTTAATTGTGTGATTTATTGTGTCTCTCTGTAACCGCAGATTCCTTTACAGTTCATACATCTATAAATGAGATGGTGCAACAGTTTTAGATTATCCCACTGTAACACGAAGGCTTACACATCAAGCCTTAAACTGACAAACACCATTTAAAAGCGGGGTGGAGGGGGAGAGATTCCGATAGGCCTGCCGTTATCTGTTCCGTTATCTCATTCGAAAATAATATACTCTCCTTTATCAGGATCTTTGTGATGGAAATGTAAAGCTATGACGTATGCCTCTGCACCGCTGCTGCCTTCCGAGGGGGATAAACCACATTCGTCTTTCTCCGCCTCTGGGTCCATAGAAATGCAAGCTTCCGCTGTCTCAAATGCTATAGGAGTACAGCATCTAGATCAAGGGAAGTAATAGTGCCACTGTATTCTGCTCTGGTCAGACCTCACCTGGAGTACTGTGTCCAGTTCTGGGCACCACAGTTCAAGAAGGACACTGACAAACTGGAACGTGTCCAGAGGAGGGCAACCAAAATGGTCAAAGGCCTGGAAACGATGCCTTATGAGGAACGGCTAAGGGAGCTGGGCATGTTTAGCCTGGAGAAGAGGAGGTTAAGGGGTGATATGATAGCCATGTTCAAATATATAAAAGGATGTCACATAGAGGAGGGAGAAAGGTTGTTTTCTGCTGCTCCAGAGAAGCGGACACGGAGCAATGGATCCAAACTACAAGAAAGAAGATTCCACCTAAACATTAGGAAGAACTTCCTGACAGTAAGAGCTGTTCGACAGTGGAATTTGCTGCCAAGGAGTGTGGTGGAGTCTCCTTCTTTGGAGGTCTTTAAGCAGAGGCTTGACAACCATATGTCAGGAGTGCTCTGATGGTGTTTCCTGCTTGGCAGGGGGTTGGACTCGATGGCCCTTGTGGTCTCTTCCAACTCTATGATTCTATGATTCTATGATTCTATGATTCTATGATTCTATGATTCTATGATTCTATGATTCTATGAAATAAAGACTTTTAGCGTGAGCTGCAATTATTGGCATGCAGCCCATGTGTTTTTCCCTACATCAAGGATGGGGAACCTGAGGCCCTCCAAATGTTGTTGGACTTCAATTCCCATTGTCATGAACTGGAAGGACAATGGGGTGGTGAGGAAGATCTCCGCAAGGGGTGTAGTTGAGACTGGGACACCCGGGGCAAGCCGGGGATGGGAAAGGATGGATTGGGTTTCTGGAAAATATATATGGGATGGCAGAGGATGGCGAGGGGATGGGGTCAGCATGCAGGGACCAGAAGAGGAGGACATCTTATCAAAGCCAGAGAGAGACCCGCATCTCCATGAACAAGGTGGGCTCTAAGGTGTTGGGAGCAGTGGCAGAACAAACCAATCAGGCACCTGGGGTAGGACACATACCCTGGACCCAGAGGCAGGGCCAGCCAGGGAAGGACGCTCTGTAGGTCCTCCAAGGAGTCCGCCTGCCTCCTCCACTCAGCTGCCCTACAGCTGAGGGGGAGGCGGCAGGCAGATAGTTTGGGGCAGCAGGGAGAGACGCGTGGCTCGGGCACGCTGCAGGCCCTGCAGTGAGTGCCACCCAGCATTTTGTCCCCCCTCAATGGTGACACCCGGGGCGGTTTGCCCCCACCACACACCCCTTCTTCCACCCCTGGTTGGGAGTAGTGGGAGGGACATTCTGGGAGGCTGAGGCAGGCAAAATCCCAGGTCAGGGGGGAAACAATGCTGCTCAGGGTTGTAAAGACTGCGGAGAGAATAATCGGGTGCACTCTTCCCACCTTGGATCAAATCTATGCTTCCAGGTGTCATAAGAAAGCTGCAGAGATATGCAGGATAGTGCACACCCCGGATATTATCTCTTTCAGCTTCTGCCTTCTGGAAGAAGGTACAGGGTTATAAAGACTAGGACCAGCCGCCTGAGAAACAGTTTCTATCCAAATGCGATTTTGGTTTTGAACGCAGTGTAAGGTAGTCTCTGCGGGAGTATATTGTATTTAATTATGGGGTGTTAGAGTTTTTGGGGGGTTAACCAGGCTGGGATAGCAGGCGTGTTGGTTTTTGAATGTCTGATGTAGATTTCTTCAATTTTGTTGTTCTGCATGAGACAATGACAATAAAGATTATCGTATTGTATCACAGCTCAGGGAGGAGGTGTGTGATTCTTCATCTGGAGCATGCTCAGAACAGGTGAGGGTCACAGGCCTCATCCAGCCCAGATGCTGCAATCAACATGCAAGGTATAAAAGGGAAGCAGAGCTGAGGGGCTGGGACTGCTCAACTCCCCATGTTGATGGCATGGGTGTAACCAGGATTTATGCTGGGGGGGGGGCAGAACCTCAGTTAGTTAAGTATTTGCACTGATTTACTTGATGGAGGGGAGCGGCAGCAATCTATATTGAGGGTATATCTGCAACAGAGACATGGAATTTCAGTGGCAGTTTCCCTCTGTTTGGTATTTGTTAGCCGGTCACCTGCTTACAAATTATTTTTAAGTGTTGCCAGCCTCATAAGAAATGAAACATCAAAGTAGATTTCATCACATTGCTAGTTGAAGCCAGCGATATCTTATGGAAAATCACTAGAGCACACGTATTAAAGGACTTCAGGGGAGATAGATTAGAGAGCAAAACCCAAGGTACAAAGGCATTTTGGACACATTATGCATTTCTGGAAGAAAATCTGTAAAAGGCATACATTTTTATGAACTTTTTGTTCATTTGGCACAAAGAATTTGCTGATTTATTGAAGTCAATGCATGTAGTTTTCTGCCTCCTGTTTCCCTTTCCTCCAACTCACTTCTCCTTTATCTACCCTTTTGTCAGATTCTTATCTCTTAGTCACTGACCTATTCTGCCTCTTCCCTCAGCCACACTGCTTTTGGACACCTTATCCCTTAGCTTCTGTATCTGAGGTTCCTGCTTCCAGGGGGTTGGATTGGATGACCCCTGGGGTCCCTGCCAGCACTATGACTCTATGATCTTCTTGGGACACTCTCCTGTCTCCCCACCCCCATCGGGCACAGTTCTCAGCCAGCCCATCTTTTGAACCCATATGAAGTTTTCATCCCAGCCATACTGACAACTTTCTATTGCCTCAGAGAAAGTGGACTGCAAACATTCCACACCACAACACCATTCAGTATCCAAGCCTTCACCACCACAAGTGCAACACAATATAGAATCTATATTACATTATAGACTAATCTCAGAATGACTTTTCTATTTTTCTCTTGCTCCCCAAGTGCAATGTTTACTCCTGACTAATGTATCAACAGTAAATCCTGTAGCCAGCAATTATGCAATAAACAATAAAGGAAAATATAAATAAATGTTTGAACAATCTCATAATCTTTCTCTTAGGCACCACAAATTATCCAGCCCAACAGAGCAAGTTCCTCACAATCAAAATGGTGAACCCGATTCTGACCTCACCATTATTTAAATCGCAAGGCATGTCGATTGTCTACACCTGATTTACATAGCTGTAAAACCAGAGAAGCAGTCATCAGAATATGACCCAAAATTGTTTCTGTTTTTATACACAGGAGAAATAAAATCCACTTAATGTTCCACCCCAGGGATTATTTTAATATAGTCAAGTGATGTTTTTGTGTCTTTGGTTAATTGAGGACATCTCTGTGGAGTTTTGTTAATATTATTTTTATTCAGACATCAACATTTCCCAATATTTCCATCTATCTACTTTTCAACAAATAAGATTATTTCCCAGATTGGACCAATCTATGGCTCCTCCCCACCCACTGTAGTCAAATACAAATATTCAAGTCATAGCTTTCCTTCACAATCTACTTTGCATTACCTCTCCAGCTATGTGAAAGCAATCTTTTTCCACTTAGACCAATGTACCCAAGGGGCCAAAAGACAAATCCTGTTTGTTTACATGGTCTGCATGCATTTATGATTATTTGAAATGACATACATCAGTATTGGCTGGCAGGATTCAGAAAAGAGAACATGCTGATTGGATGAGTGTATAGTTAAAGGGTTGATGCTTTTGAATTATGGTGCTGGAGGAGACTCTTGAGAGTCCCATGGACTGCAAGAAGATCAAACCTCTCCATTCTTAAGGAAATCAGCCCTGAGTGCTCACTGGAAGGACCGATCGTGAAGCTGAGGCTCCAATACTTTGGCCATCTCATGAGAAGAGAAGACTCCCTGGAAAAGACCCTGACGTTGGGAAAGATGAAGGGCACAAGGAGAAGGGGACGACAGAAGACGAGATGGTTGGACAGTGTTCTCGAAGCTACCAGCATGAGTTTGACCAAACTGCGGGAGGCAGTAGAAGACAGGAGTGCCTGGCATGCTCTGGTCCATGGGGTCACGAAGAGTCAGACACAACTAAATGACTAAACAACAACAATAGTTAAAGGGTAGCCAAACATGGCATCTATCTAGTAGACTGGAGTTGGTCTCGGGAGATCCAAGTTCAAATCCCAGCTGTGAAACTCTATGTGACATTAATAATAATAATAATAATAATAATAATAATAATAAATTTTATTTTTATCCTGCCCTACCCGGCCAAAGCCGGGCTAACAAAGAGCGGCTAACATCGTATAAATAAGACAATATGCATAATACAATATACAATAAGCAAATAACATTCAACATTCATTAAAATAATATAGAATAATATTAAACACCAGCATTTCAGGATTAAACAGGAATCCACTCTTAACAGTTACAATAAGCGATTTCTGAACTCTATTCAATAAAACAACAGCAAGCCACAGTGCACAACATAATACAAGACAAAATGAGAACCAGAGACTGGAGGGTGGGGCAAGGCAGGTGGAAGGAGGCTTTGCCTAATGGAGTTTCTCCCCTCGCAGTTCTTCCTCCAGGCACAGCTTGCTTATGAGGGGTCCCGGGGCCAGGGGGTGGGGCAAAGCAGGTGGAAAGAGGGTCAATCACAACACTTATGAACTGGAGATATATGAGCCTCCCATGGCTTATGTTAAATTGGGTCCAAAATAAACCAAGCACCATAATCTCCTCTACCAGCTTCCCAAACCACCTACCCCAGGCTTTCTCAACCTCAGCCCTCCAGATGTTTTTGCTCTACAACTCCGATGATCCCTAGCTAGCAGGACCAGTGGTCAGGGATGATGGGAATTGTAGTCTCAAAACATCTGGAGGGCTGAGGTTGAATAAGCCTGATCCTACCCAGTATGAACTGGGCCACAACTGAGTTCAGCAATATGAGCACGTCTGCGAAGGATAAAATGAGACCAGCATGATCTCATTTGAATTCAAAAAGCTGCAGTTAAGGATTGGATTTTGATCCAAGATTCACACCTTTTGATTTATTTATTTTTAAAGTGCATTGATTGTCACATTACGTTTTTACATAGTAATGATTATAGCATGGTATTTTTTTTTTTTTGAAAAAGAATGTGACAAGCCATGCAAGCACTTTATATCTAGCAAGTACCAGAACCAGGAAAACAATTTTATTGGATTTAGTCATATGCACACATTTACTTAATGATCCTTACAACGGCGCCTTTCCACTCTAAGTACAGTTTGCAAAATCACTTGCGACACTCTTTTCTTAAGGCAGAGGAAGTAGCCACAGGGGAGTGGGGTGGGGGATGTAATGAAGTCATTTTGTTTTCTATGGAAGGAAAGTAAGGCACCATTCTGACTATTTCCAAGCAGCGGGGAAACACTTCATAAAGGCATTGCCCCCCGCCCCCAACTCCTGTAAAAATGATGTGTGCAGCAATCAAGCATTTCAGGAGAGTCAATGGATGTGATTGAGAGTCAATGGTCATCAGCGTTGCTTCTTGGGCTGTGTTGTCATGGCAAGGGAATCAAGCATAGCAGTTGACACTACAGAATGGTCACTATCAGAGTGGATTGAGAAGCAGAGGAGAGGACTTCAAGTTAACACTTGTTTAGCACTAAGGGGTGTTAAAAGCATTTGCATGCCTTATATCTTGCTAATCCTCACAGCAAGCTAGTAAGGTAGCAATTCACAGTGGGGCAGCCTGTTGACCAGTTACTGGAGGGGAGGAGACCCACAAGGGTACACAAAGATGCTCAAAATTATTATTATCTAGGCTCAACACATTTCAGCTGAAACCTTTGCCAGGTGTATTGGGTGATATCTAAGTCAAGGATGGGGAACCTGTGGACTTGCAGATGCAGTTGTTGGACTGCAACTCCCATCAGCCTCAGCCACCACCATCCATGGGCAGGGATGATGGGACCCTGCCCAACGACATCTGAAAGGTCACAGGTTTCCCATCCATTGGGAAAGTCCATTGATTTCAATGGGTCTGTTAGGAGTACGAGTAACGCTGAGTTTCACCATTGTAAAATAGATTTTAAGAAATAAAATAAAGGCCTCCTCCTTCCCACCCTTTCTTCTTTTCCACCCATGGCCCCATTTAGCTCCTGACAGCAGCCACAATGAGATGCTTCCCACACTGAACAGATGTCATCTGAAAAGCCTAATCAACAAAGGATCTGTGTGGTTGCAGAGGTGTATATAGAGTTTGATGGAATTATTCTGAAAGATCACCAAGCAAGGTGCAATTTGTTGAAGACGACTTATCATCAGCAGAGCTTATGGCATTCTTAGTATCCTCTTCCAAAAAGGAAAAGAAAGAAAGAAAGAAAGAAAGAAAGAAAGAAAGAAAGGCAAACTGTATCATCCCTTCAATTTAAAGTATGTATGTTAGAGAAGCTTTGTCACAAAGCAGGATGAATGGAATGTTATATATCAGGTGTGCACTGGCAGGGGCTGATGGGAGTTGGAGTCCAGGTTTTGGAGGGTACCATATTGGTTACCGCTATTGTATACCATGAGATCACATGTCCCATGCCAGTTGAGTCATGAAGCATACTTGGAGAGGCAGAAATAGATTCTGCTAAACTCACCAGCACAAACAGGAATGTTTTTTTGTTTTACAGATGTACCACCTCAAAATCGGGGTGGGGGGGGGAGTCCACTGAAATGTCATTTCTGACTGTTAACTTACTCATAAAACTGCCAGCACAAAAAGCAAATCTATTCACATGAATGTGTAGCATAGGAAGATACAGCAGCAATAGAGCTAGACTTCAGCTAAAAGCTCAGTGTCATTTCCCAGATGTGCACAGTCTCCTTTTAATCTAAGTCATAAGAGAACTTCTCTGGGAAACGGCATTTGAGTTACAATACATCTGAGCACTACAAGCTTGGGCACATTTATATTTCTAACCAAGTAATTCTGAACTACTGAATAATTCTGAACTCTAAAGAAGCAGAACCAAAGCAGACCAGCTGGGATGTTTGGTCTGGAACGGGTTTTTTGCTGAGCAGAGCTCAACAGCTGACTACTGGATAAACCCACCACTGTTCCCTTCACTAGTGCTAAGGCAATGGCAAAGCAACTGAAAATGAAGAGGCAATAATATTGGCACAGGAAGGATGGGGTAAAATCAGGCCACTCAAAGATAACAGGGGAATTTAGATCTTAAGAACCAGATGAATTGATATAGCCATTCAGGAATATCATTGGCATAGTTCATTAAGACTTTCCTCCATTGCAGTACAATAACTGATAAGTCAGATCCATCTACCAGCCTTTATGAGATGGTTATAGATGATGCAGACAGCTACAGAAATGAGAGGATGATGAAAACTCTAGAATATTATTGTAAAGCAGTAAAAGGTAAAGGTAAAGGGACCCCTGACCATTAGGTCCAGTCGCAAATGACTTTGGGGTTAAGGCGCTCATCTCGCTTTACTGGCTGAGGGAGCTGGTGTACAGCTTCCGGGTCATGTGGCCCGCATGACTAAGCCGCTTCTGGCAAACCAGAGCAGCACATGGAAACACCGTTTACCTTCCCGCCAGAGTGGTACCTATTTATCTACTTGCACTCTGACGTGCTTTTGAACTGCTAGGTTGGCAGGAGCTGGGACTGAGGAACAGGAGCTCACCCCATCACAGGGATTTGAACCGCCGACCTTCTGATCAGCAAGCCCTAGCCTCTGTGGTATAGACCACAGCGCCACCTGCATCCTCCTTGTAAAGCAGTGGTGGAGCTCAATTAGAATCATGACTTGGTGCCAATCCCAATGAATATCTGATCATTTCAGAAAAGCTAATGAGCCTCCTATTGGATGGAATACATATTGCAGAACCAAAACAATGCCAGCCACTATATCTACAGATTCTTTTCCATACTCCCCTGTACCGATCTCAGGTTGGGATTCACACAAACACATTTGTTACTTTATGCCTGTGACATTGAAGAGGTGATTTGTAAAAGAGGCATGGCACCTCCAACAATGTGAGCAGAACTTTCACACCTGACATCACCTCAAAACACACAGTACTTCTCAATGGAGGCAATTCGCACATCCAGCTGAATGTCATTGAGCGATAGGTTGCCAAATGATGAGCTATTGAGTGATATAAAACGCAAGTGTGAGTTAGCCATCAATAGTGGCATCCACCTCGTGAGCTGCAGATCTTGTTTAATTAGAAGACTTACTCAGTTCAAACTCCTACAGACATCCAGGGAAGGTTTTGTTACATCCGCAAACTGGAATGTCTCATACGATGAGTAGGGTAACTTTTTACATAGCTCTATGCTGACTAACATCTCAGTCCAAAACACAAGCCCAGAAATTAAGATTGGATCATTAAACTCCAACTGAGGCAGCTGGTACTCAAGAAAACAGGAGATCTGAACACAGCTCAGATCATAAAGATGAACAACTCTGTGGAAGTAAACAGTGAAACTCTGTTCTGCTCATCCCACATATTAAGTTTAATTTCAAAGGAACTCTTCCAAAAACCCAAACCCTGAAGGTCCATTATTACTGCAATTGAATCTTGTAGCAGGCTTGTAGACGTCTCTGAAACTGTTACTCCGGAGCAGGTGGCTTTAGGATTGCAGGGTTAATGGTGCATTTTTTGTTCTTCTTTCTCACAACAATAAAGTGAAACTGCCTTACTAGAATTCCCATTTTACAGATTGGAGTTTGCGACCAATAAATAATGACCAGCTTCTCCTGCCATGCACCCACACCCCAAACCACCCAATTTGAACCTATGTCTACGTCACAGAGTAGTCCTGCGCCGCCCCTGTGGCATAATGGGGTGGGATCCATGCTCTTCTCTAAGCAGCACAAGCCCCAACTTTCCGGCAACGTTAAACAGAATGCACGGTGGCTTGCCCAAGTCATACAACACGTGTGGCAGCTCCCGCCACTCCACAACACAAAGGGCAACTCTTCCTGCGTGTGAAATGGATGCTATGACAGACCACTGTTGATTTATATTGCACCACTTGCCGAGAATATGATTGCTCTCCTGCCCAGACACCAGGAGGTTCTCTGGCAAGGCGATGCATCCCGCTCTTTGACTCTGCACCATAATAAGGAAGTGCGGAAGGAAAAGGGATTAAGGGTAAGAACAAGCGGGGATCTTCCTTCCACTTTCAGACAAAGGGGTCCTGGGCATTCACTTCCCCCTGAACCCCGAAGTACCCACTCTATTGTGCGGCACGTAGGTTTCCAGGAAAGGGTTAAATGCAATCCGTAAATGCAGGGGGTGTGATTCCCCCCCCCCCCCAAAAAAAAATCCGATCATTTCTTTATCGTCTGCATTTCCAAACTGCAGAGCGGAGCACACCCAGTCATGCTCAGGACCCTGTGTGCACCAGACACTCTCGCTTCTGGCCCGCCAAATGGATGGAACCTCGTTTGTGTGGCTCGCCTGTTCATTTGTGTTTTGTACGGAAGCATCCTTTAGGCACCTTGGAAACAATAGGAAGGGAAGCGGAAGAGAAAGGACTGTGTGAAAAGGAGAAAATAACGTTTATTTCTCTTGTAACGCCAACGCTGAGCCGTGCTCATTTTCGGAAAGAAAGTTTAAAAGGAAACACACACGCGAATCTTGCATCTCCAAAGCAGCGCTGTGCTTTAGCTAGAAAGGGGGTAAAGGACAAAGCTACATTGTGCCGCAGATCTGTAAGCCCTTTGTTACCCATCAACAAAGTCTTTAAATGCCCTGCTGAATGGGAATTTCACCAAGCGGCAAACTGGCTACTTGGCCTTAATAAGGGCACCTCCTACTGGTCCTTTCATGGAGCGAAATCCTGCTTTCTTCCTGATCAGTCCCCTGCTAGGATGCTGAAGGGGGAGAAAATAGCTCCCGGAGGAGGGGAGGGGGAGACATTCAAGCAGATGAGCGGCTTGCCTTTGGCCTCTGCCCATTCAAGTGGCGCCCAAAGCTGCGCGTAAAACAAACAGCCCTGGGCCAAAATTTGCCTACAGGTGAAACGAGGGGAGAGGGAAAGTTTGCCTGGTCTTGACGTACAGAAACCCAGCAGCAGCAGCCCTGCCCCGTTGCCCCAGCAGTCAAGCATGCACAGAAAGCGTGGGCCACAAAGGCAAGAGGAGAAAGACCCCAGTAGCAGCAGCAGCAGCAGCAGCAGGGAGCCAAACATGCAACGCCAGTTCCTCCGAGGCGGCGAGCAAAACGTACCACCAAAATCCACAGCAAGAAGGACCGCCTTTCATGACTCCCCTTTTCACTCCCGAGCACCACAGCGTGCTACACCTCTTCTGCTCGTCCTATAACCTGACCCCATCCTCCAGTGCCTTCCCCGTACGCAGATATGTGTACATATACCCGCACCCACCCAGCCATTTCTGCCCACAGCCGGCAAATATGCTTTGCAAGTCCATCATCTTTTCAGAGAAAGAGCATCACACCAACATGTTTCCATGCGCCATCCGTTCAGTCGGGAACTCGGGAGAGACGCCTATTCATTACCCCATTCTGGCTGTCTCCAGCGCGCCTTGTGTGTGCATAGCGCACAGACACACGCGCGCGCACCAAAAGAAATGAGCCTCGATGCATTTAAAAGGAGCTTCTTACGGTTCACCTGTTAAGCCTCAGACAATCAACGGAAGCGTTATCTTTCTCGGGCCCCTTTAAAGGATGCCATTTCAAATATTTGCAAGTGACCGAATGACATCGGAGCAGAGTAAACTTTTCATTTTGCATTAGGCTGAAATGTTGAATTTTTGTACATTGGGGGGGGGTGTCATGTTCGCTTCTGTTCTGGGTGGGGTGGGGGGTGGGGAGAGAAATCAGCAGGCATTGTTCATCAGTGGCTTATATGACACTCCTAAGGTATGGCTGGATTTGTAGAACGTGATCTGCTCCTTCCGAGATTGCCTGCTAATGAAATGCTACTGTTGATCATCCAAAGCAAAGCAAAGGATCGTTGGAAGCGAACATTCCCCCCCCCTTGCCATCACACACCCGTCCCCAAGCCCTATTCGCTGCAAATGGCACCACTACAGTACTTTCCTCAACACTTCCTGAGAAACCTCTCGTTTCATTCCAGGGTTTTATTTTATTTTATTTTATTTACCCTGTTCTTTCATCTCCAGCTCTTCCCAGTCTCCTGAGAAACGCTGAACAACACCATATCGCTTCCCTCTTCTCTCCGATTCAGTAACGCGACCAGCTTTCCCATTTTTAATTAGAAAAATGTGTCTGCCAAGTGCAAAGAGAGGCGTGCCCTCCAGAATATCAATCAAATGGAGTTCGGAGACACTCTACGTGAAATGTTTCCTTTTTTCCTGCACACTCTACCTTACGGACAACCTCTTGCATTCAACATAACAAGAGGAACAACAAGCCAAAAAAACACACCCCACAATTTCTAAGGCTGGTGATCTCTCAGCCCAGAAGAGCAAACCACTAAGCAGAACAGAAAAATCACACCATCATCACTTTCTGCTGTATTTCCCTTTCGATTGGAGGCGTCCTTCCATCCTGACTGAATTCTCCTTAATAAAGACCAAAAGAGGATCTTCTTAATGGACTTCCCTGCCCAAGTCTCTCGCAAAGCTCACAGCAACTCATCCAGCTAGAAGGCTGTTCAGACAGCAAGAAATCACAAATCTGCAAGCATCTGTTTGAACTGTCCTGCTTCATCCATTAAAACCAAAAGGAAGAAGGGAAAAGCAGGAGGAGGGTTGGAATAAACCCACAAATGACTTACCAGTGACTGTAAGGTCCAGAGTGATGACAAAGATCCCAAACAGCAGGAAAGCCAGTTTTGGTACCCAAACACATCCAAGGCTATTCTCCATATTTCAACCCACACCTAAGCGATATTTGGGTCCGGATCACACAGGCAACAATCCCGGCACGTCTCCACAAGCCGCTTCGGTCTCCTCCCTTTTCGATGGGGTGGTCGTGGGGTTCCCGTAGCTCTCCCCCCCTCCACGGGCAAGGTAAGTGGGTCGGAAGGCAGAAAAAGAAAAAGAAAAAGTTAAATGTAGTCCCCAAGCCAGGAAATGTCCAGAAACTAACGAGGAAAAAGAGGTGAGGAGAGGAAAGGGTCTCCCAGCGTTTGAAAACCATCCATAGGCGCGCGCGCATACAAAAATCCTGCAAAAAAATCAAAAAGCCAAGGAAGGCGCATCAAAAGCATCGGGGCTGCTCCATCTCTGCTGGTGTACAAAGTAAAACGCAATCAGAAACGCCGACGATCCCGTGCAAGACCAAACAGCTGGGCTAGTATTGGTAATAGTGTTATTATTCCTCCTTCTTGGCTCCGCAGATGTTCGCTGCGGGGAGGGTGGCAGAGAGAGGGGCGGAGAAGGGGAAAGGATGCGATGGTCTCTCACTTGTTACTGGTGCTGTCCACCAGCAGTATGTGAGAGGGAAGAGTTAGAGCTGTAACGTCCATTGATCCGGAGAAGTGGAGGGCTGGGAGGGAAAACGTGGAGAGCGGAGAGAGACGCCGACTGGATCGGGGGAAGAAAAGACTCTGCTTGGGGAGCGCGAGCGAGCGAGAGACAGACTGACGAGAGGGAGAGAGAGAAAAAGGCAGTCTGCTTTGCCTCCAGCAGCTGTATTTGCTGAGCCTACATATGAATGAGCAGGGATGCCCTCTGTAGGCAAAGCGTGGGAAGTCACTTTTCTCAATGGGCCTTAGTAATACAGCCCAGACACACGGCTGGTTGCAGTTAGGCTGGGCTGCGCCCACCCCCGTGGCTGGGAAACTTTGCTTTGGCTCACTTGGTTTAGTGTTCAGGAAGATCTCCCGAAAGACTTTAAAGCAAGAATTGCACATCTATGTGCATGGAATTATTATTATTATTATTATTATTATTATTATTATTATTAGCAGGGCAAAGCAGTTTGTGTATTGCTTGTCCCTTTGTGGGTTTGCTTGCTTAACCATCAGGATCCCACCTTTCTCTCACAGAGACTCGAGCTGGCTTAGGATGTAAAACCAAAAGACCATCTACCATTTAAAACAGTTTACAACAGGGGTGCCAACTTGAATCAAATATTGGCGGGTGGCAGGTAATCTCCGCCCCACATAATTGATCACATGATGTAATGCATGCACAACTTTGGAATGCCAATGCCCATCAACTTTGGGGAGGGCAAAGACCCCCTCGGGCCCTAGGAGTTGGCTCCTATGGTTTACAATATAACACAAGCACAAGAGAGTCGTTTTTTTAAAGGCACAAGGAAATTTACAGGAGCAGAATGTAATATCAATGCAGGCAAAACACTTTAAATATATTTTGATGTATTTTTAATCTTTGTTGGAAGCCTCCCAGAGCGGCTGGGGAAACCCAGCCAGATGGGCGGGGTACAAATAAAGGTAAAGGGACCCCTGACCATTAGGTCCAGTCGTGACCGACTCTGGGGTTGCGGCGCTCATCTCGCTTTATTGGCTGAGGGAGCATGTAAAGCTTCCGGGTCATGTGGCCAGCATGACTAAGCCGCTTCTGGCGAACCAGAGCAGCACACGGAAACGCCGTTTACCTTCCCGCCAGAGCGGTACCTGTTTATCTACTTGCACTGGCGTGCTGTCGAACTGCTAGGTTGGCAGGAGCAGGGACTGAGCAAAGGGAGCTCACCCCATCGCGGGGATTCGAACCCCTGACCTTCTGATTGGCAAGTCCTAGGCTCTGTGGTTTAACTCACAGCGCCACCCGCATCCCGGGGTACAAATAAATTATTATTATTATTATTATTATTATTTTAAAGCCCACATTTTTGTTCAGAGAGCAGTGAGTACAGGCTTTTGGAGTGGGGTGATTCCACAGAATATATGTATCTCACGTTTCCCACCTGCTGTTCTTCAGAAGATGTGAAGATGGACGATCAACGGGGTCTCAGCTGTGGAATTAGGTGCCTGGAGAGACTTATAAGGAAGTAGTCCTCCAGATATCCAGGTCCCAGACCAGCCTGGTGCCTTCCATATGCTTTGGACTACAACTCATCTCATTGTTGTCCATTGGCCCTACTGACTGGAGTGCTGGGAATTGGATTCCATCAGAAGAACACGAGTTTTAGAAAGGCTCATCCAAACCATTCAGCGCATTCACAGATGAGACAATCAATCATTTCAATGGGAGCCCAATGGTGGGGGCTGCCCATTAAATCTGGTGGGGTGGTCACACCAGCGATTTTTCTCTCACACACATCTACACATAGCAATACTTGATGCAGATGTATGCTTTTTTCATGTGACACAGGCAGCCAGGTCTATGGTCTGAAAGATGGAGAATGAAAGAGCTGGAGAAGGAGGGCATTTCTGTACTTCCTAGTCACCAAGCAGCCCAGGAGCTGCTCAGGGCATAGGAAAAGACCCATTTTTCCCTGAGAAAATTACACCCTTGACAGTACAAGAATGTGCTTGAAGCTGTTTTGAGGAAACAATTCTGAACATGCTCAGAACAGGTCCCAGGTTTACCTAGCAGAGACCGGTCTGTTAAGGCAAAAAGGGCTCAGCTCCACCAAGTGAAATGACCAGTGGTGTCCTCTTTTCCATCTCAAAGCCACACTCTTTCCTGCCCAACACATCCTTCCACAATCCACTTCAATAGAAAGAGAGTTCAGGACACTTTACCGCCAATCTCCCATTCACTGGCCAGCCAGCTCTCTGCAATTGGTGGGGCAGTGCCCCATGTGCCCCAATAGACCAGCCACCATTGCACATGAATGATGGTGCTTTATAGAGCAGCAGCAATAAGAGACTCCTCTGTCCCAAGGTGCTTACAACCCACATTACAACAAAGAGAAAGGGAGTAAGGGAGCAAAAGGTGAAAGAAGATTCAACATGGATTGGAGAAGCACAAATGCAATTCACATGCTTAGGTTAAGATTTAGTTCAGTGAGATAAAGACATCCTTGTCTATGTCTACAAATTTGTATGCTTAATTTATGGACCACAGTTGCTTTTTCACCCCAAAGGTGAGGGCTATAGCTCCGTGACAGAGCTGTCCTGGGTTCAACCCCCAACATCTCCAGGTAGGACTGGGAGACGGTCCTGCCTAAAGTCATATAGAGCTGCTGCCAGACTGTGTCAACAATACTGAGTTAGATGGTCCAGTAGTCTGACATAGTATAAGGCAACTTCCTATGTTACTGAGCGACTCAAGGTTGACATGCAGCAATCACCTTTGCAATAAAGCCAATCCAAACTATCCACCAACCTAACAAAAATAAAATAAGGGTTGCATCCAATAGTTGGTTGGTTGAGCTTGATGAATGCTACTTTACACAATGAGTTGTCCCCCCAAATGGCTTACAGCAAACATTCAGAAACATCAAAATGCAGAGCATTGGAGGTACAGTCAAACCTCAGTTCCCAAATGCCTCTGTTATCGTACGCTTCAGCTCCCAAATGCCAAAAACCTGGAAGTAAATGATCCAGTTTTTGAATGTTTTTCGGAACCCAAATGTCCAACATGGCTTCCGCTTGCAAGAAGTTCTTGCAACCAATCGGAAGCCGTTCCTCAGTTGTCGAATGTTTTGGAAGTTGAACGGTCTTCCAGTACAGATTACATTCAGATTACGTTCCAGTACAGATTACGTTCGACAACCGAGGTTTGACTGTACAAATATGCCAAATACAAAGCCTGTCAGTGGATTCAAAAAACAACAACAATTTAGCAAGCACAGAATGAATTCATTTAAAAAAAAAAAAACAACAGTCTAGGCTTAAGTACATAAATACAAACAATACTAGAGCTTACAGACAAAGAGGCACATGAGTGCCTCAAGCAAAAGGAATCCTGACCACACTGTGATTGTTGTGTTGCAAGATTTTACCATTGCTCATGTGCTTTTCGGTGCTCTCTCATCACATCAGGATACCCCTGAGATCAGTTCAGACCTGTGACGCTCTTACCTGCTCCAAGGGGACCCCCAAACTTCTGGAGCAGTTCTGAGGGTGCGAGAGGGTGTGAGAGGGAGAGGGAAGCTCAGTTGCATGAGCAGAAATAACGCCATTCGCACAGTGACTTCATTGACTGCAAAATTGCAATAAAACCTGCATCAGCAGCTGATACTTCCAGGAGTCTGGGGAAGAAACTTACCACAATTGCCCTCCCTGAAATTTGCCTTTTGTGGCTGTCAGCGTCCTCTGGAAGAGTTATATGGGAACGCTTTGTATGTCATCTAGCCTGGTAGGAACCCCTCCCAACTGAACTGTATTTAAGCAAGGTTCCTTGGAGTGCAGCAAGACCAGTGCCAGAAACTTTATTGTCACTCAAGACCCACTTTGCAACCTGTTCAGTACCTGTGAATGTTTGTGTACAGCAGAGTAAGCAGCACTAATCATGAACTTGGCTGCCATGCAGATGTGACGGTGGCTGCCAGCTGCTTTGATCTGTGGGCCTTCAGAGCAAAGAGGAGGCATTCATCTTTACCTCTTGCCCTCTGGAAGCCCAGGCTGCATTGCAGATCTTTGGCTGCATTTGAAAGCTTTAAAAAAAAATGTGGGTGAAAAAATGCTCTAATACAAATTCTTATGAACACAGGGATGCTTCAGGGATCAGACAAATACACGGGGAACATATCTCTCAATAACCAATGACTGAATCGTTTTATTTTCAGGCTGCCTTTCCAAAGTTAAAACCCTGCTCAAGGCAGTTTGCAACATATAGCATAGCTACAAACATAACAAAGGGAAATTATTGGTTAGTTGTTCCTATTTCTCTTATGCATTTTGTGGTTTTTATATTGTAATTTTATATTTTATACTGGTAAAGTGTACTGCCCTGAGATCTACGTATGAAGGGCTGTATACAAATTTAAGAAATAATTAGAATAAAAATAGTCCTAAACAATACACAAAGCATCAACAGGTACACAACCAAATTAAACAACTTCCATATAAATCATAAGATCCAAAATAAAGGTACAAAAAAAAAAAAATTGCAGCAACAACCTTCCACCCAACCAAAACCCTCTAAACAATGCCCCAACTTCTATCTAAAGTTTCAGGTTCAAAAGCAGTATACTGTTGAATACTTGCAGGAAAACACTCTACTAATAATATATAGATCAGAACCAGAAATCAGATTGGGGAAGTGCTGTAGCTTAGTGGTAGGGATTCTGTTTCATATGCAGAAGGTCCCAGGTTCAGTCCCCAGCATCTACAGGTAGGACTGAGAATGTCCACTATCTGAAACTTTGGAGAGATGTTGCCAGTCAGTGCAGAAAATATTGAGATAGATTAACCAACAGTCTGACTCGGGATAGTAAAGGTAAAGGGACCCCTGACCATTAGATCCAGTCGTGGCCAACTCTGGGGTTGCGGCGCTCATCTCACTTTATTGGCCAAGGGAGCCGGCGTACATCTTCAGGGTCATGTGGCCAGCATGACTAAGCCGCTTCTGGCGAACCAGAGCAGCACACGGAAACACTGTTTACCTTCCCGCCAGAGTGGTACCTATTTATCTACTTGCACTTTGACATGCTTTCGAACTGCTAGGTTGGCAGGAGCAGGGACCGAGCAATGGGAGCTCACCCCATCACAGGGATTCGAACAGCCGACCTTCTGATCTGCAAGTCCTAGGCTCTGGTTTAACCCACAGTGCCACCTGTGTCCCTCTGACTTGGGATAAGACAGTACAATTCCTATGCTGGAGAATAAGGCATCTTTAAAAGCTCAGCTGGAAGGAAGAAGGATGGCAGTACTGAAACACAATAAAACATTTGCTGTTAGTTTACAACGATTTCTAGTGTTGTGCTATTCATTCATTCACCATTTTATTTATGTGCCGCCTTTCCATAGTTAAAACAATGCTCAGGGCGACTGACAACATGACAAGATTTATGTAATTACCAACATAACAAAAGTCATAAACAAGAAATAAAACACATCAAAAAGTACACAACCAAATGGAAAACAATTTCCACATAAATCATAAAATCTAAAACTAAGAATACAGCATTAATATCAATCACAATTTAAAATGACATAGATAAAAAAAAAGCAATTTAAAAAACAAAAACAAAAACGGAACCCTCTCTGCCCAGCATCAGCATCAGCAGTCCTTTATGGAGCCCCAAGCCAGGTGGAGAGAAGCAGGGCAGGGCCCTTCAGGATCCCAGCAAGTCAGCTATAACACTAGAAGCAATGTCTGGTTCTACGAGTGGAGTATAGATCCATGCAGTGATTGTGAAGCCTGAAAGTGTGTGTAAGACAGGCATAGGCAAACTCAGTCCTCCAGATGTGTTGGGACTACACCTCCCATCATCCCTAGCTAACAGGATCAGTGGTCAAAGATGATAGGAGTTGTAGTCCCAAAACATCTGGAGGACTGAGTTTTCCTATATAGTCATACCTCGGGTTACAGATGCTTCAGGTTGCGTTTTTTCGGGTTGCGGACCACCAAAACCCAGAAGTACTGGAACAGGTTACTTCCGGGTTTCGGCAGTCACGCATGCGCAGAAGTGCTAAATCACATTTTGTGCATGCACAGAAGTGCTGGATCGCAACCAGCCCGTGCGCAGACATGCCGCTGCGGGTTGCAAACGTGCATCCCACATGGATCACATTTGCAACCCAAGCATCCACTATACTTGGTGTAAGAGGAAAGATGGAATGGCTTAGAGCTCAAGATCTGTTGGATCTCTCCAACCATGGCTGCAGACAACTGGAGAAGACTTCAAGTGGAGCTTATGAGAAGACATAAGAAGAGCCTGCTGGATCAGACCAATGGCCCCTCTAGTCCAACATCCTGTTCTCACCAGGTGCATGTGGGGAAACCACAAGAAGGACCCCAGCGCAAGAGCTTTGCCATTGCAGCTAGTAGCCATTGACTGCTCCCTCCTCCCTGAATTTGTCTAATCCTCTTTTGAAGCCATTCAAGTTGGTGGTCATCACTGTCTTCCATAGTGAGTTCCATAGTTTAACTATGTTCTGCATGAAGAAGTGATTTCTTTTGTCTGTCTTGAATCTTCCAAAACCCAGCTTCAATGGACGCCCACAAGTAAAAGGTAACCCATTTATTGAATCTTGTAAGGTCCCAAGGTATTGATTTCTTTAATTCCTGCTCACTAACTGCAGCGGAGAGGTCTAGATGTGATGCTGTGGTTAACAAGTTTCAGGAACACTGTGTACCAGGCAAAATGAGACTCTTCGAAAGAGATGCTTTTTTTTCCATACAAGAAATCGAAATGAGACAGAATCCTTACAGTTTTTCAGCTGACCCAAGAAGGCTGAGCCAGGCATGTAACTGTGGATAGCTTGCTGACTCATTAATAAGGGATCAGATTGTCCTAGGAGTACATAATTGCAAATTGAGAGGAAGATTGCTAGAAATTAAAGATCTTATATTGGCAAAGGCAACTGAAGTGTGTTAAGCGGCAGAAATCACACAGAGAAGCATAGATTTTTCCTGAGCTTTTTTGGGGTTCTGCGGGGAGAATGATGGCTTCTAGTAGCTGTTGCAGAGTGCAGAGGGGATCCAACTTGAAACCTAAGCTTGATTATGTTAAAGTAGTTGGTCAAGTTTTTCCCAATATGATCTCAGTTCCCCACAAGACTTTACTGGAGGTATGTACACGCAGATGCAATAAGTATTTCTCAGGAGACTATCAGAAAGGGACAACACTAAAAAATTAGGGGTGGTCAATGAGGGACACTGTTGAACTGATACATTAAGAGAGGTTGACACCAGCACCGCCAGCCCCCCACTAGGCCTTCCATACTTTACAGTTTTAAGAGCTGGTTGAGTGTAATTTGTAAAATCCTGTAATTCAACCAGAGTGCCCTCTTTTGCCCAGGTTTCTTGAAGAAAGATGATATCATGTGTTTGTAGATAAGAACAGAAATCACTGTCTTGGATCTTGTTCATCCACCCTGTTACATTCCATGAGAGAAGTTTAATTGTTTTACAGTGATTTACTCTTAGGATTATGTTAAAGAGCAAGCTGAAGCCTACACAGAATGTGGCTGTGTGCATGAACCCCAGCAGCACAGAGCCCATGGGGTGGGCACTGGAGAATGTGCAAAAAAGAGCCAAAATATGGACCACTTTGCTAGAGTCTGAAAGCAAAATCGGAGTGATAAGAAAAAGCTGCAGCTGTTCTAGATAAAACACGTGAATTGCTTTTTAAACCTAAATAGCAGGGACCAGATTCTTCCCAAAGCAGTTTCAGCACAATACAACATCATCATAGCAAATAATCAATCGGTAACAATAATGGTTTCAATTTAATTGATTTTATTCTGTTGCCTTTTCGGCACCTGCTGAAGCCCTTCACCTTTCAACAAGCCTTTTCAGTTGAGTTTTTTCCTAGTTTCCTTTTGTATTGGTCATTTCTATTGTTTTATTGCCTCCCTGGGCTCCTTTGGTTGGAAAGGTAAGGCATATGTTGAACTCTTGGAATGCCACTGCCAGAAAGGATAGACTATACTGAGCCACATGGACCATTGGTCTGTCTTGGTACCAGGAAGCTTGCAGTTTCCATAGCCTTCAGACCTTCAGAGAAGATTTAGGGGTGCAAGAAAACTCATTGCGTGAGCAGAACAACACTTCCATTTTTGCAAGGGCACTGCAACCTTCTATATCTCTGTATTGTTTTAACTTAAGAGAATATGAATTGGAATCTGAAATCCAACGGAGGAGAATCAAAGAGATTCCACACACACCCATGTTTGTTTTAGCTCCACTTCCAGATAAAGTGTTTGTGCACCGCAGTAGCAAAAATTATGGCATGGGTGGGGCGGTGGGGGAGAGATAAAACTGATTGAATTCACCCTCCGCCAGACAATCACACACAGAGCAACATTCTCTTTAGAATTCTTGCTTCTTTTACCTGCATAGTCTTTTGGAAAACAATTGGATTTCTGCTCCCCACCACCACCACAATCTTATAGTCCAATAAGCTATATTTAACGCATTTCATATTGTGCTCCTGGAGATTATGTGCAATTACTTCCCCCTCTTGTAATTTTGTTCTCTAAAAATCACTACTCCCCTTTCATTTGTTCCAAGAAATGTTTTATACACCTTCGTGAATTTATCCAACTGTGCAACACCTAATTTTAACAAACTCCAATGAAATACTCCTTAAGCATAATTAGAAAATGGGTATATGTTAAACAAAGTGTGAATGCAATTCTCTTTTCCACTTAGACCCCCAAAGCCATTTTTCTTCCACATTATTTAGTTATAGCCTTGACTGATTGTGATGAATCCTGTCTTCCATTTTTCAATATTTCGAAGGTTTCTTGTGTGTCTTAATGGCTTTGCTGCAAATTCAACACAATATCTATAGCTGCAATCCTATGCATACTTGCACAAGATTACATTTCACTGAATTCAGCTAGACTTAGTTTGTGAGAACTGAGAAAACATTCAGACAGCAAGCATCAATTCTTTGTTTTGGGATCACAAACTCGCATTTATGAATGTTGGCAAGCCAGGCAAAGTCATCCACGGTTGTCTGAAACCCATGAAAGAATAAAAGAAAGCAGCAGGAGGAAATAACCAGATGAATAATAGAACTGCAAAGTTGGAAGGGGCCACAAGGATAATCTAGTCCAACCTCTTGCAATGCAGGAATCTTTTGTCCACTGTGGGGCTCAAACCCAGTTGTGGTTGGCATGTCTGCCTTGAGAGACAATGGAGTGTGCCTTAATGGGTAAAGTCAAACCGCCATGTTAGCAGCACCAAAATGACCTTCCTGGGGTACAATCCTAGGCAGTGTGTATGGAGGTCCTGGGCTGCCCAGTTGAAAACACTCCCCCCCCCCCAGACTCATTAATGTGGTCCAAAGAAAAGCAGAACAATATGTTTGGCACCAGCTTGGCTGCAGGCGTTGCCAGAAGGAGGCACACAAGGCACCGTCAAACCACCTTAGGGACTTCATTCCAGATTTGTGTAGGGTTTACTCCTTAGCCTTTTCTTCTCTTGAAGATGTCCTACAAGGCACTGGAGGTTTGGGATCAGGTTGATGAGCCCCATCTTCCCAGACTGATAAGCCCCATCACTTCCCTCATGTGTCATACTCTACCAACTGAACTATCCCAGCAGAGGTGGTAGCAGCAGTGGCTGGTGCCCATTGGCAGGGAGCCCAACACTAGGTAGAGCCAGAGAGCCAGAGTCAACTAATTCTAGCTTTGTCCCCATCCTCCTCTTTGCTGAATTCTACAAGGTGCAACACTGAGACTAAAGAGGAAGTAGCTGACAAACAATGTCAACTACTGGATTAATTGCAAGTAAGAAGGCAGGAGATGGGGGCTGGCTGAGGGCAGACTGAGGGCACTGAGGTTAGTGGAGGACTGCCCCATTTGGGTGGCAGATGGCTGAGGAATGGGCCACAGGATGGAGACTGGTAGCCGAGACAGGGTCTTAGAAGCAGACTTTGTCATACCATGGACAGCTCTGGCACAGTAGATAAGTTGCTCTGGCAAGATGCAAACTGAACCAAACCCTTTTATTCAAGGGTTGCCGCTGAATACCAGTTGCTGTGAGTTGCAGGTGTGTTTTCATGGGCCTCTAGTTGACCACTGTGAGAACAGAGTTCTGGACCAGATGGGTCCTTGGTCAGATCCAGCAGGTTCTGCTGGTGTTCTTATGAAAAGCCCCCTGCAACTGATCCCTGACCTCTGGCAGGAGCAATATGCCTCTTCACTGGTGGGAAAGAAGAGACAGAAAGAAAATGGGTTGCAGGGGACAGAAAGGAGTGGCCTAAAGAGAGAGAGGGGTGATGGGGGTGGAGAAAGAGAGTTGGGGCCTTATCACCCTTTTAGCTCTGTCCACACACCCCACTGCCTTCAGCCTCCCCCCAACATGCATCCCAACAGGCAGAGACAGAGATTCCCCTTGAGGGAATGCAGCCCTTGACAGAAAAAAAGTCTCCACCCCTGGATTTAAGGGGTGATCGTTGATTGTTTGGATTGATTGAACTGGATTGTTTTTTGGAGGTTGGTTGCTTACATGCTTCTCTGTACAAAAGCAAATGAACTATGCACATCAACAACAAAAAGTCAGGGTTGTCATCTAATCATAGGAACTTAAGAGGCTGCCTTACATTCAGGCAAACTGATGGCCCATCAAGCTCAGTATTGTCTAAACTGACTGGCAGCGACACCCCAAGGTGTCAGACAGGGGTCACTTCCAGCCATACCTGGAGAGGCCAGACATTGAACCTGAGACTTTCTGCATGCAAGGCAGGTGCTCTGCCACTGAACTACATCCCTTCCTTTTCGCTGAAGAGCTAGTTTTCCATGTATAGGCTTCACCCTCCAACACCACCATGGAGAATCAGAATGTTCCATGCCTAAAGCTACAGCGGTACAATCGCAACACAGCACTACTGCTTCAGTGAGAACACCTTAAAGATAGCGGTTGTTTTGGAAAAAATGGGGGGAAGGGGAGAATTGGCCAGCTTAGTCTTGGTTACTTGAACCGCTGTCTGTAAATGACTATTTTGTTACATGGAGCAGAAACTTGTCCATTAAAAAAATAAAAAAGGCTGAGGAAAGGAAATGGAATAGCTCCTCGTGTCAAAAGTTATAGTCTGAATTTTACATCTGCAGAAAGTCTTGGCAATGTGTCTTCTAGACCCAATCACTGCAAAGAGGTCATTTCTGAGGTCCTGTAGATGGAATTCTCCTACAGTGGAGTTAAAGAACTGGGTGGAGAGAAAGAAAGGACTGGCAGACACCACCAAAAGGGTCAACAGGGCAATTCAGTTCTAAATCTCTATTGAATGATCTTACAGTGCAATGCTATACATGTCTGCTGCAAAGATTTAAGCCCCATGGAGTTCAGCAGGGCTTACCAGGTAGCAATCCTATACATCAGAGGGGGCGGAACTTTTTCAGCCTGAGGGTCAAATTCCCTTCTGAGCAGCCTGTCAGGACCCAAATGCCAATACAGTCATACCTCGGGTTAAATATGCTTCAGGTTGAACATTTTCAGGTTGCGCTCTGCGGCGACCCGGAAGTAACGGAACGGGTTACTTCCGGGTTTCACCACTCGTGCATGTGCAGACACTCAAAATGACATCACGAACATGCGCAGAAGCAGCGAATCGTGACCTGCGCACTCACAGATGCGCAGATGTAGGTTGCATTCTACTCAGGATGCGAACGGGGCTCCGGAACGGATCCCATTCGCATCCAGAGGTACCACTGCAGAGGGAGGCAGAAGCAAAATTAAGCAGAGCCATGCATGTGAATTTTGGCTTTGTGCAGTAAGCTAATTTGTCCAAAATCCAGGCAAGCAAGTAGTATTATTGAAGTTCAAGGGCACCTTCCACGCAGGCAAAAATGCCCAAGGATGACACAAAGCAGATCTGTGTGTTTCTGTGTGCAGTGGGCTCTGGGGAGAATCTCAAGGCCCAGATTAAGAGGACTGGAGAAGCAACATTTTCACCCCCGGTCACAGGTTGCCCATCCCAGCTATACACTTTCCCGGAAATAATGGTGCTTATTTCTGAATAGGTATGTATAGGATTATGCTGCAGAACTGTGAGTATCTGGAGCCACCAGTCTTCCATGCTCAAATTCTGCCACAGAATCAAGTAGGGTCAAATTTTCAATAGATTTTCTGCCTGGTCATTATTCTTCTTAATGCTAAATGCAACTGCCCCACTCAAAACATGCCTGCTTCTGTTATCCTGCTGTTAAAATGAAGGCTAGGTCATTTTCTCCTTCTTTTTCCCTGAATTTATATCCCACCTTTCTTCCAAAGAGCTCAAGGTGGAGTCCACAGCTCACCCCTTCTCCATAACAACCCTGTGAGGGTAACTGGCCCAAGGTTACCGAGTGAGCTTCATGGCTGAGCAGGGATTTGAACCCTGAGTCTCCTGGGTCCTTGTCTGGCATTCTAACCATTACACCACACCAGACCGTCTCTCTTTAGACTGAGCCTAGAAGCAAAGATTAGAAGGTGAAGCTTTATCAGGACATGGAGTAATTAATGTAAGCTGCTAATCACTGCAAATTAAGTTCACTTATGAAAGGCAAATGGGACACGGGTGGCGCTGTGGGTTAAACCACTGAGCCTCTTGGGCTTGCCAATAAGAAGGTCGGCGGTTCGAATCCCCATGACAAGGTGAGCTCCCGTTGCTCAGTCCCTGCTCCTGCCAACCTAGCAGTTCGAAAGCACATCAAAGTGCAAGTAGATAAATAGGTACCGCTCCGGTGGGAAGGTAAACGGCATTTCCGTGCACTCCTCTGGTTTGCCAGAAGCGGTTTAGTCATGCTGGCCACATGACCCGGAAGCTGTACGCCGGCTCCCTTGGCCAATAAAGCGAGATGAGCGCCACAACCCCAGAGTCGGCCATGACTGGACCTAATGGTCAGGGGTCCCTTTACCTTTACCTTTATGAAAGGCAAAGCTACAGGGAACAATTGAACAGCCTTAGCCGCCATTAGTGGTGCTTTTGACCTATAAAGCCTTAAATGATTCAGGACCGCAATACCTCAAGGACTGCCTCTCCCCATATGAACTGACCCAGACCCTGAGATCATCTTCTGACACTCTTCTTCATGTGCATTCTCCATGAGAGGTCCAGAGGATGGCAACACGAGAATGGGCCTTTTCTGCAGTGGCTCCCCACTGCAGAATGTATTTTTGTGTTTTTATATTGTAAACTTCCCTGTGATCCTCAGATATGGAAATAATTATTATAAGAATGGTTGCCCCTATTTCCTTCAGGGCTGCAGAGGGCTCTGCTCTAAAGCCATCATGCTACACAATAGGCCACTAGTAAGGTGTAGGGGAAGAAGATTGCTTTTGCTTTGATTTTAATGTGAAACAACTTAATTCACATGAACTGAAACACAGCTAGCCTTCAAAATGTACAGTTCTCCAAATTTTGCAATTCAGTTCTCAAAACAGTCAGTGTGTGTGTGCAAAAACGTGTATCTCTGGAGAAAGCATGCGTAGGCATGCATATTTTTGTGAAAATTATACCAAAAAGCATTATATTGCGAGAAATTGCTAGGAAAGATGTGGGCATGTTTGTCAACATTGCAAACCAAAAAATGTGTTTCTTAGGAGAAATCCAAACTAAAAGACTTGAATGAATTTTCAGGAGGATTTTTTTATTTTTTAAAAAAATGCAAATTGCTGTAGGAACATTGGGGAATTGAACTCAAAGTTGGAAATAAGGCAAGCTGGGACAAACTGATATTTATTGTTTGGCCCAACCCTAGACACTAGGCAAAGTTGCTCCTTCAAGAGCAGGACTCCCTCTCTGGCCACTTCCAGATGACTTAATAGCTTATTGGCCTGAATATAAGTCACACCTGCAAATAAGCCACACCTTTAAAATTCATGGGGGGGGGGGGAGAGAGAAAAAGACAATACCCGAATATAAGCTGCTCCCTTCCTCCCTTCCTGGCCTTGGAGGAGAGGATGGGGGACTATGCGCAGGGCAAGCACCACTTCGCTGCGCTCCTGGCACTGTTTGCCTTGAGCTGTTTGCTGCATACTGGACTGGGGGAGCCACTCTGTGTTGCCTGTAGCCTTTTCCCTTCCTTGCTCTCTACCTTCCTGGCCTTGGGGTGAGGATGGAGGACTACGTGTGGGGCGGGTGCCGCTTCCCCGCACTCCTGGTGTGTTTGTCTTGCGCTCCCTGCTGCCTATTGGGTGGGGGGGAGCCTTCCCTGTCAGGTGCTGATGTGGTTGCTCGAGAGCAAACAGGCAAGACTCCAACCTGTCTTTTCAGGCTTTATTATCTGTACAAACTATTTACAGTGCAGAGCTTCGCAAGTCCATGTCTGCTCAGTTGCTAGCAGAATCTGGGAGTGGGCGGCCCTTATACCTTCCCCAGCATAACAGTCGTGTGACCCCAGTCCTTCTCCTCCCCTCTCTGCGCCAAAGACTACTGCGCAGAATGGGCGCAGGCAAAGGGGGACTTGCCTCCCCTCCCCTCCGCTTTGCTCAGGCTCTGTGTTGAGGTTCTCCCTAGCATCTTCTGATCCCTGTGTCCCTTCCCCACTGGAGGAACTGCTTCGCAAGATCTTCGGAGGCTCCCTGTAACACAACTGCCCTTCCACCTCTCACCTCTGAGCTGATGGCAGTTCCCTGACATTCCCCTTTCCCCGCTTCCACCCTTTCCCGGCCATGGGGGGGAAGGTCTAGGGAGCTGCGGGTGGGGGCCACTTCCCCGCATTCCTGGCAGCATCACGGGCTGAGGGGGAGCCGTGCCGCAGTGTCAGCAGTCCCCCCTCCCCTGCATTCTTTCCTACCCAGCTCTGGGGGAGCTGTGGATGGGATGGGAACGATATCATAAAAGCCAATTTTTGTAAGGTCTAGAATTTAAGCCGCACTTTAACTTTTCACAGTTGGAATTTGGGGAAAAAAACAAGTGTGGCCTATATTTAGGCCAATACGGTAATTGAGCATTAGTTTTATTTGTTTGCAGAAAGTTTGTGGGGTGATTATATGACACTGGCTGTTAGCAAGGATGTTACATGACATCACACCATCCCATCCTGTCCGATGCAGAGTTCTGGATCAGAGTGAGGCTTGCAAGGGCAGTCTCGGGGCCAAGGGCTTTTCCAGGACTGACACCCAAAATCTGTCTAGTGACTGAATCTTGGTGGTGAGCCCTAAAATAAAGATCACCTAGTGAGAGAATGTGGCTTTTGAACACGCTGAACCCATGCACCTCTCCTTTTAGAAATTAATCAAGGTAACCTGTAGTGCAAGGGACACAGGTGGCACAGTGGGTTAAACCACAGAGCCTAGGATTTGCTGATCAGAAGGTCGGTCGTTCGAATCAGTCCCTGCTCCTGCCAACCTAGCAGTTTGAAAGCACATCAAAGTGCAAGTAGATAAATAGGTACCGCTCTGGCGGTAAGGTAAACAGTGTTTCCGTGCGCTGCTGTGGTTCGCCAGAAGTGGCTTAGTCATGCTGGCCACATGACCAGGAAGCTGTACGCCAGCTCCCTCGGCCAATAAAGCGAGATGAGCACCGCAACCCCAGAGTCGGCCACGACTGGACCTAATGGTCAGGGGTCCCTTTACCTTTAACCTGTAGTGCAGTGCCATATACTGTACTTTGGGATGGCAAACTAAAATCTGAGTAGCAAAGAGGACAGCAATAAAGAAGTTAACGTTTTTGTTGAAGAAAAATGTGTGAAAATTGTTTTGGGGTTTTTTTAAAACCGCCTTTCCACACTAACAAAAGTAATTTTTCTAGATTTGCATCGTAATGATTTTTTTCTTTTAGGATGCAGAGGGTGGCATTAAACAGCCACCCTTCTGCAAAAAATACGTCCAGGCCACAATTTTTTAAAATATCCAGGTTTCAGGGGGAAATGGTCCTTTCCATCAGCAGAGAGGAATATTGGATTCTAGAGCATAGTCGTTCATTGAATGGAACTGCCAAAGAATTCTTGGCCTCTCCTGAGGTTCCATTCAGTTATAACACCGCCTTATAAAAAGATAAGATATCATCGCCGTCGCTCAGTAATTTTTCTGGGGTTGGGAATGAAAGTACAGAACAAATAAAACACACCAAACCCAAAGTATGAAACTTTCTCCCAAAGGAGGTCATCTGCTGAGGGCTGGAGGCAGATGTAATGGATGGGTCTGTCAAAAGGGTTAGACATTTTTATGACAGCTAATGATGTTGATTATTTATTTACCCACATTTCTGCTCTCAGCTAGTCTGGCATGAGACTCTTGCGACTGCTCACCCTCCCTGATTTGAGATGTATCACCTTAACCGGGGAGGAAATTTGAGATGTATATATGTGTGTGTGTGTGTGTGTGTGTGTGTGTGTGCATGTTTAAATCAAGTGAATAACCGCAACATGAACTGCACTGTCAAAGCTCCATGCGAGCATTAGCTAATGAATCTCCAACTAATTAGCTTACTAGCTTCGATGAGATAAGAATAATCAGATTTCATGCTAGAGGGAGCTAGCTGGCTGCTGTAACTGGGCAACAAGTTGCCTTTTCGCTCTCTCTTTTTTTGCACTTTGCATCCAGGCTCTGCTAAACCGTATCTTTGAGAGAGGCGAGAGTCTGTGGTTTTCACCTTCTCAGCAGCATTCTCTGAGGCACGAAAGTCGACTTGTTGGGTGACATCTGTCAGAAGCAGGGAAGGGGACGTGATGAGTGACCCATCTGATATCCTCCCTCCCATGCTCGTTCCCATGTGTCCTACTTTAAAGAAGGAGGTGGGATTTTCTCCTCTTTAAAAAGTCAACCAGTCCTCTTTATTTATGTAGGGTTTTCAATTCGGTCTAGCACCTTGAGTGAACCTAAAACGAATCCTTCATCTATGCAATGCTCTGTGGGCTTTGATGGTTGACAATTCCCCCAAAGCATTGGAAGGTGACACCCCCAGGTGTGCCGCCATCCTGCAGAAGTAACACCTGCACAGCAAGAACCTCTTCTCTGTTTCATGTACCAGAAGATCTTTGCTAGGGAGTAGCTTCTCTGTAGCCCACACCTCATAATAATTTATCCAGTAGATCAGATCATTTCGCCCAACTAGTCCAGAATTCTCTGCTCACAGTGGCAAAATAGATGCCTAAATTCCACAAGCAGGACATGAGCACAACAGCACTCTTCCATTAAGAGACACACTAGCTTGTAGACCCATTTACTCAGAGTATACCCATTTAAATTAATGGCAGTGACTCACTTAGGTCTATTCTGAGTAAACATCCATTGAATACAATGAACTGCCTCTGATAGCAGAGGTTGTATGAAGCCATCATGACTACAGGCCTTTGATACACTCCATGAATATGTCCAATCCCCTTTTAAAGCTGCCCAACTCAGTGGCCATCATCTGATGGTAGCAAATTCATTCACACAACACCCAACTTCAGCTCCATCTTGCAAGGCCCTACCTTTTCGCTTCAGGTTTACCGTCTGCTTACTCTTGTCATTGTCCTGCTTGTTCACAATGTTGCTTCTAGGTAAAACACAAAACATGTCATTGGCCTCTCAGGCAATTGTTGAATGGAAGATCGACTGGGTTAAACAGGGAGCTGGGGCACCTTCCCTGTGAGTAAATATTAAAATAGAAGACTGATGGGGATGAGATTTGATAAAGTTTTGCAAAAATATATAGGAACGCAACAAGCCTCCATTTATTGGGTCAGACCTTTGGTCCACCTAACTCAATATGGTCTATATTGCCTAGGAGTGAGTCTCTACAGTTTCAGGAATGTCCGAGTCCTACCTAGAGATGCTGAGGATTGAACCTGAGACCTTCTGCATGCAAAGCAGATGCTCCACACCTGAGCTATGGTTGTCCTCCTAAATTGCAACATAGGAAAGCTACTTTATGTTGAGTCAGACCATTGGCTCTTCAAGCACAGTATTGTTTACACTGATTGGCAGCAGCTCTCCAGGGTTCCCAGAGAAGCTGAGGACTGAATCTGGGACCTTCTGCATGCAAAAAAAAAGATGTTCTATCACAGACCTGCAACCCTTCCCCAATGCTTTGCCCAACATGGTGTGGCTAAAGTGGAAGTAAAGAAGCTTGTCTCCCTCTCTGCCCACCCCCAAATGAGAGGAACAGGGATCCTGTGTTCCCCCAGATGTTGGATTCCAACTCCCACCATCCTCAGCCAGCAAGGGCAGTGGCCAGAAAGGATGGGAGAAGTAACCAACATAATCTGGATGGACGCATCTCCCCTGGCTCGCCTTACATTATTAGAAATTGGGCTTCCCTCTTGAAGTTGATTGGCAAAACAGATTCATGACAGAGAAGAGAATGCAGCTCTTCACACAGGACATAATTGTGGAAGTCTGTAAGGTATGCATTGCCAAAGAAGAAGAAGTCCTCCCAAGAGGATACAGTTTTTGCATAAAATTTGCATTTTCCGATTTATATGTATAGCTGCAGATTTTAAAACCTTTACTGTAATTCAAATAGAAACACAGAGCATCTCACCATGCTGGGGATGGGGTGATAGTGTGACCATGTGCTAAAGTTTGATGGACATCTTCCAGGTGCCTTCCTTTCCCTACATAGGATTTGTCCTTTTTATAGATACTGATGGATGCGCACATCTTAGGTATTTCATTTTATGATTGCTTTTGTTTGTCTCTTTCTTGTGACTTATTAACTTGTAAGATGCTTTTGAATACTTCATTGTGTGAAACAATGGTTAAATAACATAAATGAATAATCTATTTCACTCGTGTGCATATCAGTGTTTTAAATCAGATGTGGTTATTCCATATCTTTGCATGACTTATTAATTCTACGCATGTGCAAACTTGTTATAAGGAATTAGATGGTGCTGTCTACTAGCTGTGAATGTTAAGAGCACAATTCACTCACCTTTAAAAATAGAAAATATATCAAAATGCCTATTAGTCCTGCTTAGAGAATATGCATGGCTAAGACCTTGGCAAGTGCCCAGGAGAAGAAGAATGAAGAAGTATCTGCAACTGATTGTTTAAAAACAAGAGTGAGGACCTATGGCCATTCAGATGTTGCTGGACTACCATCAGCACCAGCTAGCATGGAGTTGCAATATGGCAACATCAGGAGAGACAAAGGTTCCTCAACCCTGTTTCAAAATGCAAGTGTTTATAATTGAATCTGAAATATAACCTTAGCATAGCCAAGACTGGGCTTTTGAATTGTAAATGTAAATAGGTAAAGGTAAGCCTAGTCAAAGGTGACTATGGGGTGCGGCGCTTTAGGCCGAGGGAGCCAGCATTTGTCCACAGACAGTTTCCTGGGTCATGTGGCCAGCATGACTAAACTGCTTCTGGTGCAGCGGAACACTGTGACAGAAGCCAGAGGGCATGGAAACACTGTTTGCCTTCCTGCTGCAATGGTACCTATTTATCTACTTGCACTGGCATGCTTTTGAACTGCTAAGTTGGCAAAAGCTAGGACAGAGCAATGGGAGCTCACCCCATCACACAGATTTGAACCGCCAACCTTCCGATCGGCAAGCCCAAGTGGTTTAGACCACAGCACCACCCGCGTCCCTATAGTAAGTGTAAATAATATCCATTCTTACAGTGAAATCTGAACCTGGATCCCTGTTCCTCCACCCCCACAAGATATGCCTAATTTTTAAGTACGTGCTTTCTGCAAAAAGCACATGTTGTTGGGAAGAACATGCAATGATGCATGAGGAAGCCCAAAATGGCCTAGGCACAGCATATATAAGAGACACCACCCTCCTTTTATGCCCTTATGTTTCAAAATGACACTCAATATCAGCTTGGAACACTGTCTGAAGCCCACGATCAATGCACTGAACCAGGACTGCAGAGAGGTGATCTTGGTGGCTACCTCCCAGTGGTAGATTTCTCTGGAGATTCACCAAAGCCTGAGCTTGTTCGTCTTCTGGAGGAAATGTAGGATGCTTTTTATTAAAACTGGCTTTTCATAGCTGGGAATAGAGTGGGAGAGGATGCCTAACCTGAGCCATTAGATTAGTGTGAACTGTGAGTCCAATCAACCCCATAAACAGCCTGGGTCCAGTATACCTGAAGGAGCGTCTCCACCCCCATTGTTCTGCCCAGACACTGAGGTTCAGCACCGAGGGCCTTCTGGCGGTTCCCTCCCTGCGAAAAGCTAAGTTACAGGGAACCAGGCTGAGGGCCTTCTCGGTGGTGGCCCCCTCCCTGTGGAAGGCCCATCTATCAGATGTCAAAGAGAAGAACAACTACCAGACTTTTAGAAGACATCTGAAGGCAGCCCTGTTTAGGGAAGCTTTTAATGTTTAACAGACCACTGTATTTTAATACTCTGTTGGAAGCCACCCAGAGTGGCTGAGGAAACCCAGCCAGATGGGCGGGGTATAAATAATAAATTCTATTCTATTCTATTCTATTCTATTCTATTCTATTCTTGACCACTTAAATTGGCAGAACTGATACTGTTACAGAGGCTGCATAATACATGCTCCACATTTGTAAAAGCTCTATCTTTTAGTGTGGCAGCATCTAAACTTTGGAACTCTCAGCAATCAGGCAAGTACCTTAAATGTACTCTTTTTGGCGCCTCCTCTAAACCTTCTTGTTTAGACAAGCCTACCTAGATGTTTCGATACAGGTTTTAATCTCTTTTTAGTCTATTGTTATTTTAACTTTTAGAAAGTTTGAATTATTGGTGCTGATTGTTCTTATTGGTATTATTGTTTTAATCTTTTTTATAATCCACTTTGAATGTTTCTCCCCCAATCAAGTAATGCATAAATTTTATGAAATAAATAAATCAACAAGAGCAACCCAGAAATGGCTCAGCGTAAATCGGCTTTGACAGAGAGCTGACTGTGGTTTTAGTGGCTGCATGAGCAAAGATAAGAAAGCAGGAAGGCTGCCCCATTCATCTATATTGGATGGGAAACATTTGGTACTCTTGGACTCCAACTCCCATCAGCCCCAGCTTGCATGACCAATGGCCAGGAATGTTGGAAGTTGTAGTCCAGCAGCATCTGGAGGACCACTTCTGAGCCATAACTGTCCTGCTCCACCTTATATTTCCACCTGCCTTGACCCCATTGCTTCTCATGTATCCAGGCAAGCACCTCTGCGTCCTGCCTTCCCACTAGCTTAAATGAACGTGGGTCACAAAGCCCATTAGCGGTGAAGTTCACTAGCAAACAATTAACTTTCTTTCTCGCCCAAATTGATTGACTATTTTGTCCATGCCTAATTCATTACACCATCCCCCTTCTAGTAGTTAATGGAACAAGCCCATTATGTCTACCTGTGAATGACAGGCTACTGAGCCAACGCTCTTGGGAATGGGAAGCTGTATGTTTAGGGAGACTAATTATTTCAAATCTGATGCTCAGTCCCATATGCTACTCCCTCTGGAAACCAATGTACCATCTGGTCATTCCACTCCCACCCCCACCCCACAGTTTTGCTTCAGGGTTGTCTGCCTTGTGTTGAAAGGCAATTTTCCCCCCAAATTGCCTCCCAGGATCACATCCAAGATGAGAGGGAATTAAGAGTGTAAATACTCAACAAACTTTACTGAACCAGCTGAACTCTGGCTTCTAACGTGAACCTAGATTAGCAGCTTAATGGCAGCTGTAAAATATCAGCAAGTAAATAACCTGTCACTTGACAACATTTGCTTTCAGCAAGTTTCAAAGCTGAGTCTTTTTGAAACAGGCCCTCGTAGAATTCAGTGCTGAAAAGCCAAATGAGGACTCCAGAAAACAAGTAGAGAATCACTCACTGGATCAGATCAAAGGTCCATGTTATGAGTTGGTGGATACTTTGTTGTTGTTTAGTCGTTTAGTCGTGTCCAACTCTTTGTGACCCCATGGACCAGAGCACGCCAGGCACTCCTGTCTTCCACTGCCTCCTGCAGTTTGGTCAAACTCATGTTAGTAGCTTCAGGAACACTGTCCAACCATCTCATCCTCTGTCATGCCCTTCTCCTTGTGCCCTCAATCTTTCCCAACATATGGGTCTTTTCCAGGGAATCTTCTCTTCTCATGAGGTGGCCAATGTATTGGAGCCTCAGCTTCAGGATCTGTCCTTCCAGTGAGCACTCAGGGCTGATTTCCTTAAGAATGGAGAGGTTTGATCTTCTTGCTGTCCATGGGACTCTCAAGAGTCTCCTCCAGCACCATAATTCAAAGCATCAATTCTTCAGTGATCAGCCTTCTTTATGCTCCAGCTCTCACTTCCATACATCGCTATTGGGAAAATTAATCCCTGGATCCAGCAAATGTTAGAAGTTAATCAAGGCTTGGGGTGTTAAACTGGGTGCTAGGCCTGTTTAATCCCTGGATCCATCAAGTGTTACAATCTAATCAATCCAATCAATCTAATCAGTCCCGTGAAGTGATAGCCTGGGTGATGAGCCATTAAGGTGGATTAAGGGGCTCAGTGGGAGATGACAAATGGGTGGGACCCTCTCCCTACACAGATAAAGCCAGAGTTTAGAGCAGATGTGAACTGGAAGCAAAGCAGCAAACTGGAGAGAGAGGCAGTGAGAAATGTTTGGTGTCTGTTTGGATCCAAGGCTGCAGTTGTGGGAGAAACAAGGCCTTTTGGGTGTTGGTGCTGTGAATTCCTCCATCATAGGTACCGGTTGTGTATATGTGCAAGTAAACCTTATATCATAAAGACACCACAGTCTCCACTGTGCCTCATTTCTAAAAGGAAACATGTGTCCTGAGTCAGTGCCTGGAACCCCTGGGATGTTGCACCATTGGGGTGGTGCATAACAGTCCATAAACCTGTTTCCACCCACAGCAGTGATAGGGAAGTGGCGGCTCTCTAGGTGTCATTGAACTCCAGCTCCCGTCTGAATCCCAGCTAGCATGTCCAGGTAGGGCTGGGACAGACTCTTGCCTGAAACCCTGGAGAGTTGCTGCCATTCATGGTGGACACTCCTTGGCCAGATGGATGGATGGTCTGGCTCAGCATAAGGCAGGTTCCTATTACAAACACTCATCACCTTGAACTTTGTGTGGCAGCACCTACACTTTGGGACTCCCTGCCTCTAGACAGGAACCTTCACTGCACTCTTTTCATCGCTGCTGTCCTGCACTTTCTCCTCCTCAATCTGGAGATTCCCTATGCAATCAATGTAGCTCTCCTATTTGGATTTTCAAACCATAGGGAATCTCCAGATTTAGGGATGAGAAAGTGTAAAACAGCGGTAGTTGGGAGGAGCGTCTCCACCCCGATTGTTCAGCCCGGACACTGGGGTCCAGCTCCGAGGGCCTTCTGGCAGTTCCCTCACTGCGAGAAGTGAAGCTACAGGGAACCAGGCAGAGGGCCTTCTCGGTATTGGCACCCGCCCTGTGGAACGCCCTCCCATCAGGTGTCAAGGAAATAAACAACTATCTACTTTTAGAAGACATATGAAGGCAACCCTGTTTAGGGAAGATTTTAGTGTCTGATGTTTTATCATGTTTTTAATATTCTGTTGGAAGCTACCCAGAGTGGTTGGGGAAACCCAGCCAGATTGGCAGGATATAAATAAATTATTATTATTATTATTATTATTATTATTAAGAAGGCACAATGGGTTCACAGTTCCATTAAGCTGAGCTATGGACAGGCCAAGGGGAGGGGGAATAAAATCATAGAATTGTAGAGTTGGAAAGGACCGCAAGGGTCATCTAGTCTAACCCCCTGCAATGCAGAAATGTTTTCACGCAATGTGAGGCTCAAAACCATGACCTTGCAATGAAGAATCTCATGCTCTACTTACTGAGCTATCCCAGACAACTCCAGGAAGACATTATAGGGGACTATTGAAGGTGCAACTGCCTCAGGACCAACTGCCCCTACATCAGTTTGTTACCATGCAGTGTATCAGTTATCCCAGGCTGCTGTGTTTTTGATGCCTCCTGATATGATAACTTGAGCGTTGGTCAATTTGCATCAGCAGGAGCTGTCATTTTTCCCCACATCCCAACAAAGAACATTTTTGACAGCCTGCGTGACAGCTGAGATGGCTGAAAACTGTTGTGTGCCTAGGACAGCATTTCCTACAGCATTTGGAAACCGCTCTTGAGCCCTCCCCCAACTCTTTTGTTTGATTGATTGATTTCCGTTTAGAGATGATGACATCAAGGGTCTGTAATCTACCTGCATCAATACAATGGCAAAGGCAGCTTTTGCTAACATGACACCCCCTGGGAAGCCTTCACTCTAAGTCAGACGCCACTAAAACAGCTGAAATCTCTAGCTAGGGAAATCCACATATAACCAAAAACAACCATCACCAAGTCAGTCCCCTCCAGGTGTCTTGGAATACAATGCCCATCAGTCCCAGCCAGCACCATGCATGGCTGGGACTGATGGGAGTTGTAGTCTAAGACATCTGGAGGGGACTGACCTGGTGAAGGCTGGCCTAAATGTATGTGCTTGCAGAAGACCCCCAGTGGAATCATGAGCTGCTTTGACAATTAGACTATTATACTGGGATGCGGGTGGCGCTGTGGGTTAAACCACAGAGCCTAGGATTTGCTGATCAGAAGGCCGGCAGTTCAGATCCCCACGACGGGGTGAGCTACCGTTGCTCGGTCCCTGCTCCTGCCAATCTACAGTTGGAAAGCACATCCAAGTGCAAGTAGATAAAAAGGTACCGCTCCAGTGGGAAGGTAAACGGTATTTCCGTGCGCTGCTCTGGTTTGCCAGAAGTGGCTTAGTCATGCTGGCCACATGACCCGGAAGCTGTACACCGGCTCCCTCGGCCAATAAAGCGAGATGAGTGCCGCAACCCCAGAGTCGGCCATGACTGGACCTAATGGTCAGGGGTCCCTTTACCTTTACTTTACTGTATAGCATAGACCAAGTTTTCCCAAACTTGGGCCTCCAGCTATTTCTTGTTTGACATTTTATTATATTTTTATACATGCTGGAAGTCACCCAGAGTGGCTGGGGAAACCCACCCAGATGACCGATATCATCATCATCATCATTACATGTTAGCATTTTCCTGTTGCTGAAAGCCATTGTGAAGACTCTTAGGACAAGAGGTGGGATTTAATTTCTAATTAAATATAAGTGTACAAAATGGCATTTGCGGGTGACCCGTGCAAATATGTGAACCCTGCTTCCTTAATGCATGCAGCCCTCCCAATTCTCCCCCCCCCCCCAATTTGAGCAATCAGTGTGGCTTCACATATCATTTTGGAACGTGCAAATCAGTTAAGTTCACCTTTATATGTGATCTGAATCAAATTTATCCTCCGTCCCTCTTGGTAGCTGAAGAAAAAGGGCAGGCAAGTATTTTAAAATTAAATTGTCCAGATCTTCATCAGGAGCTTATAGCACACATGGATTACTAGATGAGACACAATAACTTTTTTAAAGCTGCTATCATGGGGGTTATGGGGCAACAGTAATGGTTTCTATATTTATAAATAGGTGACAGTAGGTTGTCAGACAGTGTGAGTTAATATTGCTTAAGCACCAGACAGGGTGTTGACATGCATATGCGATGATAGGATGGTGCATTCACTAAAGAATCTGCCTGCAGTTGCAAGGACCCAATTCTCTCACAGGCCTGAAGCTACTGACAACTTTTATTTATTGTTGTGGAATTGGTTATTTGTGGCCTGGAAATTTGCATATTTCACTAATTGGAATTTCAGTCACAAAAACGAATGCTACCGTGTTACTATATTGATAGAACTGCAAAGCTGCAAATGACTAATTAAGCCAAGCAAATTAATCAAAGTCTATTGATGTTTATATAGTCTTAGAGACTGCAACTTTTGAATCGGCGTAAAACAACATCCAATTCACAAATATGAGATGGGCAATATGTACTGTTTCATCTCCTCCTCCTATAAATGTGTGATTTATGTATCGAGCCAATTTGGGTTCTGAGTTTTGATCGCTTGGGCAGCTGTTATGATGCTGTGCACTTTGAAAGGTGGAGAGGATGGAATGCCTGGTCCATATGACAACACTCATTGTGGCTTTTATGGGAATAGATAGAGATGCTATAGCCTATGGTAGGACTGTCACCTTAAAACTTTACTGGAAACAAAGGATATATAGGGGTTGGGGATGGGTGGGCTCTACGTTAGCAATTTCCCTACACTTCTGGCCCAAAATAGATGTTACCATCTCAGTTGGAAGGGAATCCCAGAGCAAGCTTCCCTTTGAGTTAATGCAAAGCAAATACAGCTGCTCTACTCCTGATTACACACACACCCTTTTATCATTCTTCTCCAGTCACCTGGCACACTGCCCATTGAACAGCCAGCTGGATTCCCACTCTGGGGTTTGGATGGTCTCTGGCCCTTTACAAATCCCATCCAAGGAATCTGCCTAGGGACAAATTGTCTGATTATTTGTCGCTCTAGTCGAGAACCAGAGCACGGCATATATGGAGGTGTGGGGAGGGTTGGCCGCACAACCATCTTGCAAGATAGTTTTGTCTGAGAGAGAATGAGTTGCTGGAGGTGCCTCTAGATTTCCATGGACTACAAGTCCCATCATCCTTGCCCATTGGCCATGCAGGCTGGGGCTGATGGGATTTGGAGTCCAGCAACAGCTGAAGGGCCTCAGGTTCCCCACTCCTTCTTCATATACTACAACAGTGTTTCTCAAAACCTGGGTCTCCAGATGTTGTTGGATTACAAATCCCATCTTCCCTAGCTAGCAGGACCAGTGGTCAGGGATGGTGGGAGCTGTATTCCAACAACAGCTGGAAACCCAAGTTTGAGAAACACTGCAGTTTCTCAGAGCTAGTGTGGTATAGTGGTTAAGAGCGGTGGACTGTGGTATGGTGCATTGTGAGAAGGGCCACATTTCAGTGCGGAACATCTGTTCTGCATGAAGAAGGTCAGAGTCTTCCCAAACCTACCTGGAGATGCCAGCGACTGAGCCTGGGAGAGAGCCAGTGTGGTGTAGTGGTTAAGAGCGGTAGACTCGTAATCTGGTGAACCAGGTTCGATTCCCCGCTCCTCCACATGCAGCTGCTGGGTGACCTTGGGCTAGTCACACTTCTCTGAAGTCTCTCAGCCCCACTCACCTCACAGAGTATTTGTTGTGGGGGAGGAAGGGAAAGGAGATTGCTAGCCGCTTTGAGACTCCTTAAGGTAGTGATAAAGCGGGATATCAAATCCAAACTCCTCCTCCTCCTCCTCCTCCTCCTCCTCCTCCTCCTCTTCTTCTTCTTGTTCTTCTTCTTGTTCTTCTTCTTCTCAAGCAGAGAGTCTACTTCTCACAGCGGTGAGCTCCAGGAGTACCTGGTGCTTTAGTGATGGCTTTCCAGCATAACCATCAGTGAGGGACATGGCCCAGGAAGAGTTTTGAGGACCAGAAAGAGAATCCCAGAAGGCCATTTTTGGCCCCTGGCCCTGAGGTTCCCTACCACCAACTTGCGGTTTATTTGCAGACCACCTCTCAGCTGAAAAGCTACCTGAGGTGGCTTACAAAGGTTATCAAATATACAAAATTCAAGCAACAATATGCAAAACAACAAAAAAAGTAAAATGAACTATCAACTGTGCTTTTTCAGGTGGGGAGCCCTCTCTCCCAAATCACCCATCCTCCTGCCTAAGGGATAAGGCTAGTCCCCCCCCCCCAAATGGACTCACCCCTAGTAAGGACAAACAGCTTCACGCTCATGGTAAGCGAGTGTATGGTGTTAAAATTTTCCTGACCCTTTAGCAGGAGGGTGCAGATTGCCAAGCAACTCCAGGATGACAGAATCTCAACCAGGCATGGTTTGGTCACCATGCTGGGCTCATAGAGATGGTCATTATGCTGCACATTCTACCACAACATTTAGCACATGTGTGCATCTGGTATGTGGCAAAATGCTCCTCGCCAATGAACAGGATGAGATGCACCACCAGGCTACTCTGGGTTGAGGTGCAACCAACCCCAGAACAGCTGGGATCTCTGTATGGACTTTCTGAAAGTAAACATGCTTCTGGTAGAATGGAAGCCGCCTCTATTTATTTTTTTAGAGAGAGAGATTGCATGAGGGATGTCGGCGATAAATCATGGCATCTCCAGGAAGAGGATGGTGTTTCATCATATTGAAGGGGAGCGGGCAGTAGCCATCTGTCACAACCTTCAAAGAGTTAAAGGGCAGATTTTCCTGAGATCATGGCACCCAAACAGTGTGTGGATTTCAAAAATGAAACATTTTTTTCCCACTTAAGATCCAAAAACAAGAGTTCATTTTCTACCCCCACGCCCAAAATGCTGAGGATTAGGAGGACCAGATCTCTAGAAGAGACCTAGAACTAGAACTGTGCACTGGATTCAGCTGAGGCCCAAATCCTGAATCCAGCCAGGGGCAGGGGAAGGGAGGTGCAGTGGGTGCGGACCGCCCCGGGTGTCACCACTGGGGGGGATGATGAAATGCTAGGCAGCACTCACCATGGGGCCTGCAGTGTGCCTGAGCCACGGGTCTCTCCTGGGAGTGACGTGGTGACTTGGGCTCATGTAGGCTCTATGCTGCCCAAACAGTCCGCCAACTGCCTCCCCCCCCCCAGCTGTAGGGCGGCTGAGTGGGAGGAGGCAGGCAGATTCCAGAGGCCCCGCAGTGTGCCCTGCCCTTGCCCCGCTCCATGGGCAGCTCACCCCACCCCAGGCACATGAGCGGCTTCCTCCACCATGAATCCAACTAATCCTATTTGGAAGGATCCAGGTCTTGGGTGAGTTGGGTTGAAGCAGCTCTGGATTGCTAAAGGTTGGGTTGAGCTGTCGGTGGGGTGTCAGGAAGGAAGGAGAGGCAGGCATGAGCAAGAAGGAGGACTAACTGCAAAATAAAGGGGCATAACTGGCAGCTGTGTCTTCACAGCAGAAGGTAAGGGAAGAAGGCTTCTCCTTCTTTCCATGTCTCCACACCTTCCTACCACCTGGAGCAGCACCAAGCAGAATCTGATCCTCTTGCTTATCAGCTCTCAAGCAGGAAGAGCTTGATGACAGTCACTGCTCCTTCATGAAGGAGCAGCACGATGCAAGATTGGATCCTCATGCTAAGCAGATGGTAAGCAGAGGGATCTGGTCCTGTGCAATGCCCATCACCCATGTGCAATGCCCATGAGCAGGGAAGCCACTAATGAAGGTGCAACACCATGCAGGATCAGACCCTTCTGCTTCTCACTGTAAAAGAGTGGCAGTGAGGAATTTCTTCTACAGAACTTCTCCCATGTCCAGTGTTACGGTAAAATCTGGGTGCGGGGCTACTCTGCCACCCAGCTCGTCGGACTAGGTCCGCGGGTCCCTGTGGAAGAAAATGAGCTCAGCCGGAGACAGGAGCAAACTGCAGAAGATCCAAGTTTATTGCGCAACAGGTTCAAGATGAGATTGAACAGCGAGAAAGGGGTGACATGAACTTTTGAAACTTCCCTCCATGTCCCAGAATACAGTGCAAAATGTACATCCTAGTTACATCATGAATACATTAAGAAGAGGTTGGGTTACACAGGATTAACATACGGAGGAGTGAGGGGGGATTATGCAGCGCTGGAGATATGCGCAGATAAGCACATCCTGAGTACCTGATGAGAAGACAATGGTCCATGTATGCATGGTCTGCCACCTGGCATTGCCCGGAGGAAAGGCTTGGCAGAGTGATTTGACAGGATTAGGGTCTTGACACCTTGCTTGAGGGATTATGGAGGACAGGGGAGGTGTCATGGAGTCCTAGAGAAATTGAGCAAATTGGCACGTTGATTTTCTATGAATTTTATAGATTTTAGTCCCTTTTGACATTGAGAATTGGAAATAAATGGATATATTGTAGCGAAGAAGGAGGTGAAGAAGACATGCCCCCCCCCTTCCGTATCACCAGTCATGGCCAAGTCAGTCCCATGCCCTGTTAAGATCCAGGTTGATTACCCTGAGGTCCTTGGTGGCCTAGAAAGAGGAGGCATTGTAACTTACAAGAATGGGGGCAGATAAAAATACGCCACAGGCCCTGTGAGCCAGAGTTTCTAATTTTCTGAAGGCAGTGTTTCTAGCAATTGCTATGATTTATGGCATCCTTGATCTGGCCTGCTATTAATGTTTCGCTAAATATCTCTGTATCAAACTGCACCTGCTAGGCTGGTAATCACTCCGTGTATAAAATGGCTTGCCTACCTTGAGGGATTATGGATACGCTGTAGGTAAGAGGGCAAAGGATCAGGCATCACCTCTACAAATTGACAATAGCAGCCTGCACAGCTAATTCCTTCAACTAGGCCTCCCAATCTCCCTCCCGTACCCACACCGGAATTCATAGAGAGGAGCAGCGCTGTCCATGGTACTGGATTAACAATGCAGTGATAACATCTCTTCCTCCCAGTTTGCTAAACTGCTCTTCTGAGTACAGTCACTATTATACTTCCTGGGGCATAATAATGGGGTACAATCATTCTTTGATGACTTCTTCTCCCAGAAGGTCTCTCTTTGCTGGATGTGGATAATAATATACATTTTTCATTGCACCGGATCCCTGGGGTGGGGGTGGGGGGGTTAGGGGGAGAGAATGGAAGAAAGAAACCCTCCACACCTTCCTAGTTTCTCATAGCATTTTTTGAAAGTAGTGTGTTTTCTGTGATATTACCTCCTTGCGACAGACACATCTCTCTCTTTTACATAATGTACATTCTAATCTGCTGCCATGTGCTGTATGCTACAACTTAACCTTTCTCACACCCTCGTCTCACTCTTCCACACAGTCTTCCCATCATTCCCTGGGTTAAAGAAGATGTAATCGATTGTTTCCTGGTACTATTGGCGTTCATGGACTGCTTTCTTGTTAATGAGATGAGCTCGTATATTTTTTTAGAAACATTGCCAGGTCAAAGGCATTCGAGTCCCAGTGTGCTTCCCAAAAGATGGATGAAATATCTGAGGGGGCACAGAAAATATAAACACCATAAACTATGTTCGTAAGCACATAACAGCCCATGATGAAACCCAACTGGTAAATTTATGAGAGCAAGGTTTATGATTGCAGGTGGAGTCCCATGGACTGCTGGTGAACGCTAAGGGCTTTGGATAGTATTTATAATTTATCCACCACATTTATAGCACAATCCTATACATGCTTACTCAGAACGAAGTCCAGCTGACTCTAGAAGGACTGAGACTACAGTCCTACATGCACTTACATGGGAGTAAATTCCTTTGAACATAATAACACTGGCTTCTGGATAAACATGCATAGGTATGTACTGCACACCCAAAAGTTTGGGTCTTTTAATGTGCACAAGGTGACATGTCTGCCCGTGATTAGAGTGGTTTAGTGTTGAAATTGCTGCAACTGATAGCCACATGAGGCAGGTTACAGTAACCAGGCAAGGCAGAATAGCTTAAATGCTAGTGTAGTTGCCATGCAGGTAACCTCAACAACTAATGTGCTGTGATGAGCACACCATAGGATTTAAAAGGTGGGAGACCTTCAAAGTCTTGCTCTGCCATGAAGTTCACTGATTGACTTCCCACGATTGCTGCATGGATAATATGGGATAACCCTCATGTATACTGTGCTGAGCCCCTTGGAGGAATTGAATCAAATGAGTCTATTCCTTACAAGACCATGAATAATGGAATAAATAAATAAATAAATAGTCCTATTGGGGCTTGCACCAAGCTAACTTGCATCTGTGCTATCCAATTTCATTGCAGCTGGATCATATTCCTCAATTAAGTCCCACTCTGTCAGTTTATGTGGCTTCAGAAATACAGCTTTAAATCTCACCTTCAGACATTTTCAGAGTAGTCACATAGACTTCAGTCAAGAGGAGGGGAATGCAAAGGAGCGCTTCTTGGGGATTTTTTTCACAGATTGAGCAGTGATGTCATTTGTGGGCATGCCAATTGAATTGATGGAACCTCCTTGCACTGGTAAATGAATGAAATGGTACCAAGACATTCAAGTTTGGCCATTACTTGGGGCAGATTAGCATAGAGGAAGTTGGAGAATGAAGCCTTCCTACTGTTCTAGGATTATCACACGGTGCCAATTCATTGGGTATTATACTGTGTACTGCTGCTCATGGGTGGGGGGGTTAATAATGGATCAACACAGCTGCCTGCGTTTTTGGAGTTTCCTACTCTATAATCCACTGCTCTACTGTGGATTGTTTTGGGGGGGAAAGAAACAGAATGCAGCCACAGATGCCTTCCTAAATATCTAACCAGTGAATGTTGTGGAAGCCATCTCTCTGCCCATTAGTAAATAGACTGAAATGATTCCTTCAATTCATTTCATCTAGCCATTAAATGGCAATAAAACCATAGCCACTGTAGACCTAAGATGAATTTGAATCCAACATATAGAGATCAAAGGGCTTCTGATTCACTTTCTTTGCCTCCTCTGTGAGCTATCGGTTCCCATCAACAGAGATATTTTATCCCATATATAATAGCTGTGTTGTGTGTCACGACTAATATATCCCATACGGCGTCAGTTCCTTTACACTAATATAAGGACAATTGGGCTGAATCTAGCTGCAAACCGGTAAATAAATATACAGAAAATGACATTAGGGATAGTATTTTGGCCATGGGGATTCCAGAGTGGACAGGGGGGAAAGTCCGGTGTAATTTCATCCCACAGCCCAAAGTGGGATCCATGATGAGATATGACAGTTAATCTGTTTTCTTATTTCCTGAGTCTTTTAGGCCTAACATTATGTATTTTTCTGGGTGGAAAAAGATGACCAGAGGTTCTGTTAGTGCTTCATCAGCAGAATGGCATTTTAGAGGAGGGGGAGAGAGAAGTGATATTGACCATTAATCCCTTCACACACCACAAATTGGAATCCCTTGGTAAAAGGTCTCCTCCTGCCCCTGAAGTTATTGATTCCCTCAGATTTCTGAAAAGCTGGCAAGAGCTTCAATTTGTGGTTAAAATTACAACCAGGGTTGGTAGCAGAAACCCCAATAATCACGGAAAAGCAAATGAAAATAACGCCATGCTTCCATCTTCCTACAAACACTTTCAAAAAAGCACCTACCAGGTCCAGTTTGAGGCTTTAACACACCCACACACATCCCACACACAATCCACAAACCATGTTTTATCCCTCTGCGCCTTCAGCTTCCTGCCCCACCCCCATACAAATACCCCTGCTGCTCTTGTGAATGAGGGAGGGAAGAAAGTACCTGGTATAATCCATGAAGGAGCAATTGCTGCAGTTACACCCCACTGCTGCACTGTAATTTTATGCTGCTTTCCTTATATTGCTGTTCCTTTAAAAAAAAAATAATGTTTTATTTGTTAAGATTTGTTTTTGAGCTGTTGGCTTTTCTCAAAAATGGAAAGCAATGCGTGTGTGCAATTTTGACCGATTGATTATTTAATTTCTATACCGCTCGATCTATTAAAAATATCTCTAAGCAGCGTACAAAAAAACTGAAGTAACAACACACAGCTTAAACAAAACATTGCAAAAATATGCAGCTGCATATAAAAATGTTATATTGATACAAAGTTACTAATATGTATAAATCAATATCAATTCATTTTCCTTCTGACACACCCCCTGTCTCAGCCACAGGGTTCTCACCCAGGGTCCAAACAAACTCTAGTCTCATCCACAAATGTCTCACAATGAGAAGAGTTCCTGGAAACAGCAGACACCACCCTAGTCTCTCAGTCTAAAATTGCTTTTTTATGGGCAGGCCCAAGCTGGAGGGTACTTCCTCAGACTGCCTATGGCTGTGTCCCATTCAGCTGCACTCTCCAGACCCAACTGCAGGTACAGCAGGTTGGTTGAGTCTCCTGGAGGGGGGGTCCAAAGGATGGGGCTCCCCTTCACTCACAGCTCTTTCTTCACACTCTGTCCTCTCCTCCTTCCACAGCTGCTTTAAAAACAAACTTATATTTTACCAAAAAAATCCAAAGAACAGGGATGCAAGACTGGAGGATTGAATAGAAGGCGAGAAAATAAACAGGAGAAGTGAGAGATGTGGCAGAAAGAGGCACACAACAGGCAAGGAGGTAAAGCGTGCTTCCTGTAAAAACAGGTAAATGAGCATCTTGCAGATGAGCCAGGATGAGGGATTAAGATGGAAAATGCTGTTGTGATCTAAATATCCTAAGTGGTAAGTCAGGATCAAAGTTCCAGGTAAGCGGTTTTCTTATCACATTCTCTACAATTGTGTAGACAGTACTGAGGTTGATGAGTCAATGGTCTTATTCAGTATGTGATAGCTCCCTATGTTGTCTGAACTGATTGGTAATGACTCTCTAGCGTTTCAGACAGGGGTCTCACCTAGCTCTACTTGGAGATGCTGAGGACTGAACCTGGGGTCTTCTGCATGCAAAACAGGTGCTCTACCTCCAAGATATGGTCCATGATTCCCTGATCACTTGAACCCTTATATCCCAGCTCGCTTGCTGAGTTCATCTGCAAGAGCACCACTGGCCCTTCCCCAAGTTGATGGGGCTCATTTGACAACAACACAGAAACAAGGCTTTGGTGTTGTTGAGCATTCTGCCAATAGAACTTCATCAGACACCTTCTGTTTCATCAAGCTTATGCAGGCAATTAAGATTGCATATTCCCATAATGGTTAGCTGGTTCCCTATTTTAACTTTGCCTCTTGTTTTTATTGTATGGTTAGACATACAATTATTGTAAGCCACTCTGATAAATATTTTTTGGAAGGAAAGAAAGATTCTGAACAGAGGTTTCTGTTCAGCTCTCTACTCCAACCAGCTGCCTTGGCAGCGAAGTGAATAAGGAACCAGTTGTTCTTCTCCTTCTGGGTGTCAAGGCTGAGCCCAACAGCGCCTGATACCCATAAAGAAATCAGCTCTAGACTCTCCCTGCTTGGCACAAAAACTTTGACTGATTGCAGGTCATGCAAAAGCAACCTTGATGCAAGAACGGAACGAGCAATTCCTGGAAGTTTGATTTCCTTTGCACATCATTATTAATATTTATTTTCATCCATGTTAAGCTTTCCAAGGGAATGGCAGGGCAGTTAGGACAACTCAGTTTGGCAAGTTGCCAAGTTTGCTTACAAAAGGATAGAGTGCCTCCCTGCGCCCCCCCCCTCCAAAAAAGGCTGATTTTTTAAAAAGAAATATTTGGCAGTGCTTCACCTTCATTGCAGTATGACAATGTAAGGTGTGCTATCCTTTTTAGTTACACCTCATTATTAGCAAGAGTTAGTGCAGCATTAGTGGCTGTGATGCTGAGGCGTGAATCATCAGGCTCCTGATTTAACTGCTGCCCTTGCCAAGAGATCACATAGCGATCAGAGGTTCGTCACCCCATCTCAGTCTCAGTTTCCCATTTGCAAAATGAGGAGGAGGATGACTGCCACAGGATAAATCGATGCTTATTCAGAGGTAAGTCTGTGTTCAGTGGGGCTTACTCGCAGGTAAAGGAGCATAGGATTTCAGCCAAAAGGGCCACATAGGTAACAAACACATACACAATGTGGACCAGATGAAGAGCCATTTGCTTGAACTGAATTGAAATTCCATAGAAACATAGAATTGTAGAGTCGTCTGAGGATCCTCTTGTCCAAACCCCTGCAATGCAGAAATATGCAGTTGTCCCAAATGAAGATTGAACCTGTAACCTTGACAACATCTTTGGGGCATCCCTTTGCAGGGGTCTCACAAGGATTACTGAAACAACGGAGTAATCTGAGCACAGTATAGTGTAGTAGTAGTAGTAGTAGTAATAATAATAATAATAATAATAATAATAATAATAATAATAATATATTTATACCCCGCCCATCTGGCTGAGTTTCCCTAGCCACTCTGGGCGGCTCCCAATTGAGTGTTAAAACAATACAGCATTAAATATTAAAAACTTCTCTAAACAGGGCTGCCTTCAGATGTCTTCTAAAAGACTGGTAATGGTTCTCTTTGACATCTGGTGGGAGACGTTCCACAGGGCGGGTGCCACTACCGAGAAGGCCCTCTGCCTGGTTCCCTGTAACTTGGCTTGTCGCAGCGAGGGAACTGCCAGAAGGCCCTCGGCACCAGACCTCAGTGTCCAGGCTGAATGATCAGGGTGGAGACGCTCCTTTAGGTTTAGGGCTTTAAAGGTCAGCACCAACACTTTGAATTGTGCTCGGAAACGTACTGGGAGCCAATGCAGATCTCTCAGGACTGGTGTTATGTGGTCCCTGCAGCCACTCCCAGTCACCAGTCTAGCTGCCACATTCTGGATTGATTGCAGTTTCCGGGTCAACTTCAAAGGTAGCCCCGCGTAGAGCACATTGCAGTAGTCCAAGCGGGAGATAACTAGAGCATGCACCACTCTGGCGAGACAGTCTGCTGGCAGGTAGGGTCTCATCCTGCATACCAGAACCCAGAATTAACCTGCGCCTCCATGGACAGCTGTGAGTCCAAAATTACTCCCAGGATGCACACCTGGTCCTTCAGGGGCACAGTTACCCCATTCAGGACCAGGGAGTCCCCCACACCCACCCACCCCGTGTCCCCCAAAAACAGTACTTCTGCCTTGTCAGGATTCAACCTCAATCTGCTAGCCACAATCCATCCTCCAACTGCCTCCAGGCACTAGTGGTTAGATTAAGACTGAGAGGACCTGGATTCATAGTCCCAACGGACCCTAATCACTGGGTGGCCTTTGATCTGTCCCTACCTCTCAGTGCAACCTAGAAAGAACCCTTCATGGTGCCCTGAGTTCCTTTTGAGGAAAGGTGACGTGCAAATATAGCAAATAAACTCTCAGAGAGCATGATGTAGCAAATGCATAGTGCAGTTGTTTCGTGTTTAATTCCCAGGAAACATTTAACAGTGTGCAATTTGGCAGGCTCTGCAGAGAAGAAAACACTCATCTGCCCAGGAAAAGAGTGATCTAGTGTTTTAGGTATTGTCCCTCCACTGAATGAACTGAAGTGTTTGAAGGGGAAAAACCAAAAAAACAAGCCCGCCAGTAGAAATTAAACCATGGTGCTGAAGCAAAAATAACGTCCATGTGCAATACCTCTGGAGGGCTTTTTCCAAAAGCCAATGGAACATATGGGCCCCTGTAATAAAGCCATCGCTCCTGTTAGTTGCTTGAAGCAGGGGTGCCATTTGGGAAATGATAATGTCCAGCAGTAAAATGGTATCATTGCATCCCCCCCCCGCCATCCCCATTCCAACTAGTTTGAGGAAACTGCTTTCAGAGTTGCTTTCCCTCCTCTGAGCCCGACATCCATCCTAGCTTTGTTGCGATGGATGGTGCCGCATTGTATATTATCTAGAGGGGTTGGAAGCAAGTAGCACACACGGCTCGCTGCTGGAAATGTCATGCTGTTTGCCGTTTATCAAGGGGGCTGGGACCATTCCTTTCAGTAAGTGACTGAGCCAGAGACTCCCCCATTCTGAGGAGGATGCAGGGAGCGGTGGTGAATATGAAACAGCCTTTCTACGTGGACACACCGTGCAAGGAATAGCTAGGCCATTTGGGATTCTCAGGTTTCAGGCGGGGGTGAAAAGATGACTAAGGAGAAACAAGAATATGAGAAGAAAATGAAAAGAAGACAGCTAAAGGTGGTCTAAAGGTAAAGGTAAAGGTACCCCTGCCCGTACAGGCCAGTCTTGCCAGGCTCTAGGGTTGTGCGCTCATCTCACTCTATAGGCCGGGAGCCAGCGCTGTCCGCAGACACTTCCAGGTCACGTGGCCAGCGTGACAAGCTGCATCTGGCAAGCCAGCACAGCACACGGAACGCCGTTTACCTTCCCGCTGATAAGCGGTCCCTATTTATCTACTTGCACCTGGGGGTGCTTTCGAACTGCTAGGTTGGCAGGCGCTGGGACCGAACGACGGGAGCGCACCCTGCCGCGGGGATTCGAACCGCCAACCATGCGATCGGCAAGTCCTAGGCGCTGAGGATTTACCCACAGTGCCACCCGCGTCCCTTAAAGGTGGTCTAATCATCTGCTAATTTCAGGTTCTCTCTGTTTCCCTTTTTTTCTTAAAAAAAATGAAAATATATCAACATTTCATGGGGAATTTCTTCTCATACAATAATAATAATAATAATTTATTATTTATACCCCACCTATCTGGCTGGGTTTCCCCAGCCACTCTGGGCGGCTTCCACAAAGACCAAAAATACACTAATACGTCATACATTAAAAGCTTCCCTGAACAGGGCTGCCTTAAGATGTCTTCTGAATGTCAGGTAGTTGTTTATCTCTTTGACATCTGATGGGAGGGCATTCCACAGGGCGGCCGCCACTACCGAGAAGGCCTTCTGCCTAATTCCCTGTAGCTTTGCTTCTCGCAATGAGGGAACCGCCAGAAGGCTCTTGGCGCTGGACCTCAGCGTCCGGGCAGAACGATGGGGGTGGAGCCGCTCCTTCAGGTATACTGGGCCAAGGCCATATAGGGCTTTAAAAGTCAACACCAACACTTTGAATTGTGCTCAGAAACGTCCTGGGAGCCAATGTAGGTCTTTCAAGACCGGTGTTATGTGGTCTCAGCAGCCGCCCCCAGTCACCAGGGTAGCTGCCGCATTCTGGATTAGTTGTAGTTTCCGGGTCACCTTCAAAGGTAGCCCCACGTAGAGCGCACTGCAGTAGTCCAAGCAAGAGATAACTAGAGCATGCACCACTCTTGCAAGACAGTCCACAGGCAGGTAGGGTCTCAGCCTGCATGCCAGGCTTTTTCAAAAGCCTAACATAATAATGATAATAATAATAATAATAATAATAATAATAATAATAATAATAATAATAATAAATTTATACCCCACCCTCCCCAGCCAAGACCGGGCTCGGGCGGCTAACACCCTATATAAAAACAAGTTGATTGAAATACAACTTAAAAACAAGATTAAAATACAACATTAAAACATTAAAATACAGCCTCATTTCAATGGAAACTCAAATCAAAAACTTTTGGAGATGGTAACGTCAAGTCTTCACCAAGGCTAACTTTCCAGACTGGTCCTACATGGGCCAGAAAAAAGCCAGGGAAGTTCCCAAATAGGAGTTCCATCACAGGAGGGAAAAGGAAAAAAGAAGAGGGGGAGGGAATCACAAATATGCCCATTTTTTATGCACAATCTGGTCAAGAATATGGGTGTTTGTACATATCACTTGGGTGGAGAACTATATTGCAAACATCAGAGAAGTGCAGATTTTGGAGAGTGCCTCTATTTTGGTTTGCACAATGTCCCAGAAAGTGCTCATTGGGTAGGTTCATCTTTAAATGCAAACAGAATTAAGTCTCTCCCACATTCTCAAGTCCAACATCCTGTTCTTACAGTGACAAACTAGATACCCATGGAAAGCCCACCAGAACAAATTCAATAAGGTCAAACTGCTTGTCTGTGTAGCTCAGTCATGGTGGTGGTTGCTCGGGATCTGACAAAGATGTCTCTCTCATCTCCTGCTGCCTGCTTGTCTTTTTGTTTAACCAGATATACCAGGAAATAAATCCAGGCTCTTCTGCATGCAAACTATCATAGTGTTATGGTGAGGAGAGAGAACAGATGTGCTGTACCCTTGGGGAATGGGCACATCAAAGGAGGCACGCTCCATATCCTCCAAGGGTCCCTATTTTCCAGGGACAGTCCCAGAATTATGAAAGCCATCCCAACTTCTGATTTGAACCCAGAAGGTCCCTATTTCCCCCATAAGGGCCGCCACCACCAAGCTCAGGATTGAGGATGAACTGGCACTTGTCCTGAGTGGCCACAGTGCTGGCGGCTGAGAGGGAACATCCCATTGCCTCTCCATGGCCTCCCGGTGGTCACTGCTGCCTGCATCCTCCCCTGAGCAGCTCATAGCGGCTGCCGGGGAGCAAGTGAGGAGGAGGAGAGGCTGCCATCAACAGGACCTGCTAGAAAAATGCAACCTGTGCTGCTGATACAGTAGAAGTAGTACGACTCATGCAACACGTTGGCGACTAATATACACACAATAATCACCAAAACGATTATGCATTCTTTATCAATCTTCTGAGAAAAATACAAAACCTTATGTAAAGCCACAGAGACTTGCGAACTACCCAACCTAAGATGAACTTATAATGTCTGATTTCAATGGATTTTTCAAGTGCTTAACTCAGTCTTTTGTGTTCTTTATCTTTTTAGGTAAGTTCATGAAGATACCAACAAAGGGTAAGTTCAGTATTGTTCACAATACCGAGAGATGCTAGTGAAGTTGTAGATGGATGTTAATGAAGTTGTAGATGACAGGGTGCCAGCGTTCTGCACCTGTTTCGCTCTGGCAGTCCAAGTAATCAAGAGGCCACTGTTTGCCCCTGATGGGGCCCTTTTACTGGGGCTTGCAGGTAGCACACTCCCAAGGTAGTTTTTCAGGCTTCTTCAGTGGTCTAATCTCAAAGCCTTGATACGTATAAAGGTAAAGGGACCCCTGACCATTAGGTCCAGTCGTGATCGACTCTGAGAGGGAGCCGGCATACAGCTTCCGGGTTATGTGGCCAGCATGACTAAGCCGCTTCTTGTGAACTAGAGGAGTGCACAGAAATGCCGTTTACCTTGCTGCTGGAGCGGTACCTATTTATCTACTTGCACTTTGACGTGCTTTCGAACATCAGGTTGGCAGGAGCAGGGACCGAGCAACGGGAGTTCACCCCACTGTGGGGATTCGAACTGCTGACCTTCTGATTGGCAAGTCCTAGGCTCTGTGGTTTAACCCACAGCGCCACCCGCGTCCCTTTGATACGTATATTGATATTCAATTTCATAGTAAACAACAGGACCTGAGCAGGAAGAGCAAAGAGTCAGTCATGTATTGGATTTTGGGGGGGGGGGAGTATTATTTACTGAGACCTTTTGCAGATGCCATAATAGATATTGGCAAGCACGCTGGTGACCCCTGACTTAGGGCGTTTTAGAGAAGGGCAACCACTGAACGGCCCTAACCAAGTCAGAAGCCTGCTAGCCACAATGTCCTGCCCATTACAGCTCCATGTGTGCGTGTCTTCAAGAGTTGTCCTACATGACACACACAGCGCAGCCATGAAGGTTCCAGTGTCTATATAACAGCGGCTTGATCACAGTACTCGACTCAGTCTCTTTCTTCTTGCTGAGCTCCTTTGACATGTCTAAAAAATGTCAGCGAAGCACTCCTTAATCTTCTTTTCTTATCCTCCTCTTGTGAATAGCTTTGGTATATATGCTCATTACCAGACTGAAGTAAGAATGGGGTTTGTTCCTCTGGCATTGATTCAACAAGACTCTATTTGCATAATACTAACACAGAGATTCTGCAGCGTGCTTGGATTATGGGCGAAAGGTAAGGAGGCCTTGATGAAATCCATATCCCAGCCCCACCTCCTGGATCTCCCCCATAGCTTTCTGAAAACAGGAGCCATGGAGGCAAAAGGCACCCCTCTCACAATTCAAGCATCAGTACTGGAGAAAATAGCATCCCTAAGGAAGGGAGTGGTAGAGCTTTGCATGCCTAAGGTCCCAGGCTCAATCCCTGCCATCTCCAGGTAGGGCTGGGAAGACTCTGACCTTCTGCATGCAGAACAGAAATGTGGCCCTTCCCACAATGCACCATGCCACAACATTGTGGGGACCATCAGAAATGGTGACTTACCACCCACCCACCAGGACTGCTCAGTAAGAATAACTCAAGAGACGTAGGGTACAAAGGAAGGTGGGTCCTGCCTGAGGTTGCCAGGAGCTGCCACTGGGCCTGCTAATCTGACAGCAAGGAGGAGCAGATTTTGAACTGCTGCTGAGACTCTGTACTTAGTTGTTGGCTTGGTGAGCCAAAAGTTGCCCAAGTCTGCTCTGGCAGCCCTTAGGTGTTCTGCAGTGGTGCCCATTGAGACTACTAGGATGGAAGTCAGAGAAGCCAAAGGTAGGTGGGGCCAGAGCCAATAAAAGGGAAGGCCAAATAACAACAACTATGAGGTCGGCTTACCCTATATATGCACCCACTTGCCTGCTTCAATCAGTGGAATTGACACTATTACATGTGCCACGTGATACCTCTTCTGTATTTGTAAGAATTCAGTCCGTTTAAGTGTGGCACTTTGGAACTCCCTGCCTATCGATATCAGCAGACACCTTCACTGTACAGTGGTACCTCGGGTTACATACACTTCAGGTTACATACGCTTCAGGTTACAGACTCTGCTAACCCAGAAATAGTGCTTCAGGTTAAAAACTTTGCTTCAGGATGAGAACAGAAATCATGCTCCAGTGGCGCAGCGGCAGCAGCTAAAGTGGTGCTTCAGGTTAAGAACAGTTTCAGGTTAAGAAAGGACCTCCGGAATGAATTAAGTACTTAACCCGAGGTACCACTGTACACCTGCCAAAAACATTTTTGTTTAGAAAAGTCTGACTTGGATGTTCAGAAAGGTAGTATGAGTTTTAATCTGTTTTTAATCAGCTGCTGCTTTAACTTTTGGAAAGTTTTAAATTATTGCTGTTCATTTTTTCTAAGTGGTAATTTTGTTGTTTCATCTTTTTTTGTAAACTGCTTTGAGGCTTTCTCCCCCTTCGTTTCACAAGCAAGCAGTGTCTAAATTTTATGAACTAAATAAATACTAAGATAACTAGTCGATAATAATAATTTTATGATTTATACCCCACCCATCTGGCTGGGTTGTCCCAGCCACTCTGGGAGGCTTCCAACACATGTTAAAACAGAATAAAACATCTGATATATATATATAAAATAAACTTCCCAATACAGGGCTGCCTTCAGATGCCTTCTAAAAGTTGTGTAGTTCTTTATCTCCTTGACATCTGATGAGAGGGCATTCCACAGGGAGGGTGCCACTACCGAGAAGGCCCTATGCCTGGTTATCATTTGGTCCCTATCCTCCCCCGGATGAAGCACATAAAGGTGACACTGAGACTAAGAAGGAAGAGACTAACAGCCAGTGCTACTCCCTGGTCTAGCTGGAAGTAAGGCAGGCAGGTAGAGACAAGCCAAGGACAGTGCCCCATTTGACATAATGGACCAGCCTCTGTTCAGGTGTCCTGTTGAGGTGCAAGGAGGAAACAGGAGTCATTTCCAGTTTCCTTATTTTCTTGCCATGCTATGATTTTCTATACACAGCAAAACATTTCCACACACACCCACAACCCGCCGCTAATACAACTTTAAGAGCAACCCAGGCAGCAGCCACAATGAACAAAGGTCTCCTTGCCAAGTGAGTGATGGGAATCCAGCCATTGTCTTCACTTTGGACACAATCACTTCAGTTGACATGCGGGTGAATTAGTTGCAACAGAGAGTCTGCCTGGACCATCGTATCCAAGCCGTGAGTCTCATTCCCATATTTATCTGCAGAATCCTGAGTAAATAGCTGCTCCGTATGAATTTCAATAAGGCGCGGCAGAAAATTATTACCTGTAACCGTCTACATTTGCTTTCTTTGTTGACTGAGGAGATAAGTTTGAGCCGGAAGCTGTCCTGACTTGAATATTGAATAAATACGATCAGTTCCAAGGGCGCATGGCTCTGAGACTTCTTTGACACTGAATTCCCGACCACAGCCTGATATGTATTTAGGCTAATAGAAATCACACTTGATTTGAGAAGAGCAAGAAATGGAATCGGGCACTATGTCGAGATTAAACACATACAGAGCTTGGAAGGAGCAAGTTCTTTTCAAAGAAGCTCATTGAACTAGTTCAAAAATCTCTAAACTACACCTCAAAGGTGTTTGCTGGGTGAGCTGAATGTCAATTAAGTTCATTTGGGGGGAGAACTTTGAATGACTCCTAGTTCATCTTCAAGTTCATTCTCCTACTCATTTTTATTTTTTAAACTCTTTGGCCAAGTCCCCAATCCATACTGCTCTTCCCAAATACTTACACTCAAGGGATAACTAGGCAACAAATGTCACATGGGGTTCCTTTATTACAAAAACCCATCATCTCCAACTACATATTTTGGAAAGTTGTCTGTTCATTCCCTATGCATTTGTACACCTTGTATGATAGTGTATCCAAATTCTGCATCAAGGTTCCTGAGTTCAAGGTTTTTGTCTATGCTTGGATACAATTGGATGCCATTTCAAATCAAGATGGCAGACCGAACCTTTCAAAACATCGCTGATTTTAACCACTGATTTCAAAACTGCATTGCTTTTGTTGAGTTTCTTAGAATTCCCCAGCCATGGTGAGTACAAGGCAGCGGGTTTAGAATACTGTAGACTTTTTGTTCTGCTGACTGCACATATGAGAGCATCTCTGTTGCTCATTAAAGAGGTGACAAATGAAGTTGGGGTCAGTGGGCCGTAGATTTTGAGTTGCTCATTGACCTCCCCAGCCTTTCCCTCCAAATAGCTGGATTTTACAAATGGCATGCTCAATAAGGTTCCCGTAGAGTTTAATTGGTACGTTCATTCTCAGTGAAGCAGGTTATGTACCCCTCCCTGCCCCAACATCTTTTTGTCTAAAGGGAAGAAAAAGACACCCAGACTTGCTCTGACACCCAAATTGCATTAACTCGATGGAAAGCATAATAGTTTTCTCACTATACTGCTAACACTCACTCAGGTATTCACAGTTCCAGAACTCTGCAGTCAAAATGATGAAGCGGCTAGGCTTTGCAGTCTAAAATGAATCTTTAAAATTTTCCCCTTTCTGAAATTGCTGTGTCTGAGGGAGAACTGGCTGGCCCACATGAGGATGACGCTCGTTTCCGAACCGAGAGCAACTTCATTTGTACAGTACTTTGGTTTTGAAACTTCCTTTCTTCAGGGGTCTTTTCCTTAGGAAACAACTCATCTGTTGACAGCAGTGCATCACAAAGGATTCTGAGGCAAATTCTAGGGCCAGGGATGAATGAGGAAACAGAATTTGATTCTGAGGCAAATTCTGAGACGTTCAAATACCGAAGAAGTGGCTCAGCTGATACCTTTCTGTCCATGTGATGGTTTCTTATTGTTCGTTAGTTTATATGTTACATTTATAGTCCACATTTCTTCCAAGGAGCTGAAATGTGGCGTACATGGGTTCTCTCCCCCTGCCATCTCCCCACAGCAACAATAACCCTGCTGGATCACTCAGTGAGCTTCACAGCTCCCTGCAAGAAAAAAAGAGTAACGTATCAGGAAGAAAGATTCTTTCCCAAGCTGTACCTTAATGTTCTAGTTTTCTTATCACGTGTACTGAAAATAAGGAGAGGAGCATTCAACTATGTGTTGTCCCACCTGCAGCATGAATTGGTACAGTACCATCTCAGCATTGTACCTCGTTCCCACAGCGCTCTGTTGCATGCCTAGATTGAGCTTGGGTTCATGTGTGACACTGTCTGATCCAGTTGGCCTTCACTGTTCTCTCCCTGCCAACGGAGAGTGCAAACATGATCACACCCAACCCTCTCTTGCAACTGCACTCAAGATTGATAGTATGGGCAAACTCTTTCAATCAAGGCAGCTTGTCAGCCATTACTAATCTTCTCTTCGAGGGACTCAGGGGAATAGAGTTTGCAACTGGTATATGTGCTGTAAATTGTTATGCTTCGTAAGGAAAGTTTCTTTTTTTAAAAAAAAAGAGAGAGAGATATCTGCCTTCTCAGGGAAGCCTCACTTTCGCTTTGTAGCAGAGAGTGAGAGATGCCGACTTGCTAATCAGCAAAGTCCATATTCCCTCTTGAAATTACACGAGGCTGTAGAATTAAATGAAACATGCTGGGTTCACTAGGAACATGCGCCCTTTTTCCTGCACTGCCAAAGGACCCTCTGGTGCTTGCTTCATACAGACATCAGATAACTTTAACTCAGATAGTTGTTTGGTGGGGGGTTATTATTATTATTATAAGAAGCAGTAGTGTATAGCACTGATAGGCCATGAGGCAGAGGGATGAATTCTATTTTCAGAAGAATCACAGACCCTATTCAGACTGCATCACTTGTAGAATGTTTTGGGGGCATGACATGATTGAATGTTTCCATGTAGAAAGAAATGTGGAGGTGACGCTCCGCCTGTGCTGAGGCAAACCTCGCACCAGGCATGCAACACTGTGCCAAGGAGCATTGCGTCCATGCTCCCTGACCTTTTGCCTTCTTGGCTAGCAAACAGGGTTTTCCCCTGACCGTTTGTCCTCTTACAGATTTGGTTACTAGACATAACGTTTGGCTGGAGCATGACCGGGGACGCAAATGTAATCAAGTATTGGGGAAAACATTTTAGGGAAACACCTGCTGACACGTGTATTTGCTAACGCTAGAAATGTGCTTAGATGGAAATATGTCATGTTCAGAGTGGTTTCACTACTGTTTCCAGTTGTTGACTTCTGCTAATAAAAGGAGCCTCTGCAGAGCTAGTCGGCAGCTTGCTTGGAGCATGCTTGCCAGTGTGCTTCTGCACAGCTCACCTGCATGCAACCTCCTGTTGTCCTCCGTTAGTCCTACAAAGAAAGAAAGAAAATATTGCATAAAGCAAAAGAGGGAAGGCCCTGGACTACATGCCACTGACAATCTACTTTTTCATAGGAAGGGTGATGTCATGAATGGAGTGCTGAGTATGAACTGGGGTGATCCTGGTTCAGATCCCTATATATTAGGGCTGTGCACCACATTTGGTCAAGTCCTAAACCAAATCAGATATATTTGGAGGGACTTGGGCATCGGACGACTCAGGTACAGACAGACAGGAGTTGCTACTGGTCAGGATGGATGGCAAAAAGGAATCTGCCTTCTACCAAGTCAACCTATTGATTCATCTGGCTCAATATTATCTACACTGAGTGGGAGCAGCTCTCCAGGGTTTAAGATAAAAGTCTTTCCCAGTCCTACATGGAGCTGCTGGGATTGAACCTACAACCTTCTGCATGTAAAGCAGAGGCAATAGCCTTTTTTCCAGTCACACCTCGCCAAGGCAACATGAGAAGGTGAACAGTTTCTGTTTCCTGTTTTCCCAATCCAACTTTGCGAGTCAGGAAGCAACAAGAGTTCCTGGACATTTGATTCAGCCAAAGAAATATTCTACAGTAGATGCTGGAATTCAGTATGACCCATCATACCATGTTCATACTAATGTGATGCTTGCTGGCAATGTGGCTCTCATACCAATTCTTTGGCAAATCTACCATGGAAGTGCTTTCAAACACAGCTGTTTGGGCAGAAGGCCTCTGGATAAGAATTTTGGCCTACATTTAATAATGTTGGGATGTTTTCTGGCTGCTTGAGCACTTACTGAACTCCCAACAACTCTGGCTGCATGAATGCTTTTTGATGGCCAAGTCATCTGTCTTCCACCATTGGAATATATACAGTTGGATAGAGTGGTGCTTCATATGTGAAGAATGGGTCTCCTTTTGAGAGAATTGAATCTCCCTTCTCAGAATGGATTTTTCTGGGGGTGGGGTGGGGTTGCAGTGTAATGTATATACAGTACTTAGCTGTTTATGATTTAGATCAAAAATTGGAGGAGGGCATCATAGCTAAGCTATGATCAACAGTCTCTCGTGACCCAGGAACAACAGGCTATGCTAGTACTCAGGACTGAAAGACAAACTAAAAAGCAGGGTCAAGGAGCATCTTGTCTTCTGCCAGAGGTGGCCAGGTTGAAAAGCTGCAAGGCAAGGCGTGTTTAATCATCCAGCCGGGGACAACATTGCCAGATCCTAGGCAAGGCAAATCAGTACCTTGGAGAGCTCCCAGTACTGACTTGTACTCATTCAAGGAAAGCTGTTCACAGCAAGATAGAATTGAAGAATGTCCAAAAGATGCAGGACCACACCAGAGCTCAGGAAGACTTTGCTACTCAAGCAAGGCTTAACCAGAACAGGGAGTCTTCTTATACTATTTCCTGCCCATGTAGGATAAGGCTATTAATAGTTATGAACCTTAAAGGCTATGTTCTACCTCCACTGTCAGAGGCAGTTTGTTTCTGAATAGCAGTTACTGGAAACCAAAGGAGGGTGAGTGCTGTTGTGATCAGGTGCTGCATGTGTGCTTTCCAGAGGCATCTGGTTGGCCACTGCGAGGAGAGGCTGCTGAACCATTGGCCTGATTCAGCAGGGCTTTTCTTATGTTGTTAATAGCCAGGCTGGGCAGGCAAAGTCTTTCCCGGGGCCTAGCCAGATGCAGCAACGTGTAATTCATTGGCCTACCACATGGGGCAGCCACACACAAGCCCAAAGGCTCCTAGCTGAGCCATGGCAGCTATAACTAGGGCTGACTCTGTTTCCTGCCAAGGTCTATCTAAGATCAGTGGTTTTCAACCTTGGGTCCTCAGGTGTCATGGATGACAAATCCAATCATTCCCAGCCAGCATAGTCAGCATAGTTAGGGATGATCACAGTTGTACACCAACAACATCCAGGAGCCTGAGGTCAAAGAAAACTGATCTAGTTCACCATTCCATTTGAAGCCAACCAAATGAGACTTGGAGGTTCACATGCAGAACACAAGGGCAGAAGATTATTCCAAAATATGAACACTCTTCTGCAGCTTAAAATGGTGCAATTACTTTATTATCACAGGTAGATTGGCTCTTGTTTTTCGTAAAGCAGGGAGGGGAAACTTGTGGCAATTCAGATGTTTTTGGACTACAACTCCCATCAACCCTAGTCTGCATGACCAAGCAATGGATGTTCAGCAACATCAGAAGGGCCACAGGTTCCCCATGCTATGGGAACCAAACAGGAAGTAGTGTAAGATCACCTGACTTTGACCCAGTGCTTCCTATCTCTAGAGCTTTGTGGTATAATGAATGATGGGGTGTAGCTTGACATCTCTGCTTTGGCTTCAAACCCCACAATACCTTGAAATACATGTTGAAAGAAAAATATGTTCAGTTTTCTTTCAACACTGCCACAGTGCCACTGCAACAGCTATTTTTTGGAGGACACTTCTGAATCTGTATGTAGGGTTGGAGAACCTGAAGATTCTTAGGATATTTAAATAATACGCACTTAAGGAAAGGTGCACTGAAAAATGTTCACTGAGGCTATTCTTGCGATGGCTGCAAGTTGACCTAAGTTTTCACCAGACCATAAGAAATGATTGATATAAGAATGAGCTGACGGTCAGCTATTGATTTTCACTTTGGGGGGGTGGGGTGAAAATAGATGTATCTTCATCCTGGCTTTTAAAAAATTGAACTCCGTTTTTTAAATCCCTGAAATAGCTCTGCAGCACTGGGGTCAATACTCTTTCATAAACAAGCAACCATAAGAGCATATGAGTAGGTTTGGTTAAAAAAAAAAATGAGTCACATATTACTTTTTGACCTATGCTCCTTACACAGCACAACTATCTTTCATATTGTACAAAGTATGGAATTTGTTTCCACAAAAGGTAGTGATGGCCACCAACTTGGATGGCCTTAAAAGTGGATACTACAAATTCATGCAGGATAAAGACATCAATGGCCAAGATATTCTCCCTCCACAGAGCATATGGCTCTGAATACCAATTGCTAGGAAACAGAGTTGCTTGCAGGCTTCCCACGGGCATCTGGCCGGCCGCAGTGAGAACAAAATGTTGGAATAGATGCACCTGTGCTTTTAAACTGGCTTTTGATTCATGTCCCCATGCAGAACTAGACAACTGCAAAACCCCAAACTCAACACGGCAGGCTTACCATTCATACAGAGACAATAGACATGCAGCCAAGATCTTGGCTCCAATAATGATTTTATAGAAGGACACTGCTAAGCATGGGAGGCGGGTGGTGCTGTGGGGTTAAACCACAGAGCCTAGGACTTGCCGATCAGAAGGTCGGTGGTTCGAATTCCCGTGACGGGGTGAGCTCCTGTTGCTCGGTCCCTGCTCCTGCCAACCTAGCAGTTTGAAAGCACGTCAAAGTGCAAGTAGATAATAGGTACCGCTCTGGTGGGAAGGTAAATGGCATTTCCATGCGCTGCTCTGGTTTGCCAGAAGCGGCTTAGTCATGCTGGCCACATGACCCAGAAGCTGTATGCCGGCTCCCTCGGCAATAAAGCGAGATGAGCGCCGCAACCCCAGAGTTGGACACGACTGGACCTAATGGTCAGGATCCCTTTACCTTTACTAAGCATACTCTGTAAATCATTCACAGCATGATGATATTGGGGTGAGTGATAGGTGGGTAGTCCTACCCACCTGTCAAAGTTGACCCTGGGCAAAGGAGTAGAGTTCTGCTTCAGCTGCACCTTCCCTGCAGGGAACTGGCAAAGTAGCACCCAGATGGACTGACCTTCGACTGCCTGCCCATCAGCTGACATCACCCAATGACATCAGCTGATGGCCAGGTGGGCATGGTTTCAGGGGAAATGGCCTCACAGACCAACTTGGACTCCCTGGTAGGCCACAGGCTAGAGGTTTCCCTCCTCTGGATTAGAAGCTGGATGCTGCTCTCAAAAAACATTTGAGTTCTTTCATATCACTTTATTTTCAGATATTTTATTGAATTTATTGCTTTGACCCCCTGTTAGACTATAGTCTTTAAAAACACACACCTAGGAATGATGTTGTTTTTGTCCATGGAGTTTTCTTGGCAGGGATACTGGAGTAGCTTGCCGGTTCCTGCTCCAGGTGGATCACCTTTAGTCAAAACTCTCCACTATGACCTGTCTGTCTTGGGTGGCCCTGCACGGCATAGCTCATAGCTTCTCTGAGTTATTCAAGCCCCTTCGCCACGACAAGGCAGTGATCTATGAAGGAGCTTGGGCTCCATGATCACTGCAGATGGTGACAGCAGTCACAAAATTAAAAGACGCCTGCTTCTTGGGAGAAAAGTGGTGACAAACCTAGACATCATCTTAAAAAGCAGAGACATCACCTTGCCAACAAAGGTCCATATAGTTAAAGCTATTGTTCTCCCAGCAGTGATGTATGGAAGTGAAAGCTGGACCATAAAGAAGGCTGATTGCCGAAGAATTGATGCTTTTGAATTATGGTGCTGGAGGAGACTCTTGAGAGTCCCATGGACCTCAAGAAGATCAAACCGATCCATTCTGAAGGAAATCAGCCCTGAGTGCTCCCTGGAAGGACAGATCCTGAAGCTCAGGCTCCAATACTTTGGCCACCTCATGAGAAGAGAAGACTCCCTGGAAAAGACCCTGATGTTGGGAAAGATGGAGGGCACAAGGAGAAGGGGACAACAGAGGACGAGATGGTTGGACAGTGTTCTCAAAGCTACTAACATGAGTTTGACCAAACTGCGGGAGGCAGTGGAAGACAGGAGTGCCTGGCATGCTATGGTCCATGGGGTCACAGAGAGTCAGACACAACTAAACAAGGAATGATGCGCACAGATGTCTCCTCCCTACCACTGCCAGTAAAGGAGAACATTGCCAACCATGTGTTCTCAAGCATTCATGTCACCTTTAAGATTGTGTGCATGCATGTTCATGTAAATTATTAATTTTCCATTTTCGGCATTACATTCTCATGTCATTCTGTCATGACAAAACCCGAGAGCAGAAAAGAGAGAGAAAGACACATTCTGATTACCACTTGAAATTGAAGAGGCTTCTGATCGAATGCACTGCAGTGCTTCATAAAGATGATAATGATTCTTTGTCTGCAGGTTTCCACTCCTACTCCAAACAAGGCCAGCCAGAAGACATAATGGAAGAATTGCTTTGCTCTCAATTACACCAAGGTCCATCTAATTCAGCATTATCAGAGAACTGGGCAACCTTTAGCCTTCCAGACTCCTATCAGCTCCATCCAACCAAGAGTTTTGTCCACCTCCTTCAAACAAAGCCAATTATTCAATGCTGGGAGTTGTATAGCCATATCTGGGAACATAGCTCAGTGGAATTGTTGTTGTTGTTGTTGTTGTTGTTGTTGTTTCATCATCATTATTATCATTATTTTCAATTTCTTACCCACCCTCTACCGTAAGGTCCTAGGGTGGGTTACAACTTAAAAATACAATATTAAAAACAAATTAAAACAAATTATGGTCACAAGAATGGGGTGGGTCCAAAAATGTATATCTTGTGTCAAAGACCAGGTGCATCCTCTTCACACAAACTATGCAATGAAGATGCTAGATGCACTTCTCTGGAGAGGGAATTCCGTAATTTAAGGACTGATGAAAATAATGTCCTGTCCCAAGCCCCCACCCCTTACATTCTGAGGGCATATAAAAAAAAAAGAAAATAAATTGTCCAGTAGCACCTTAGAGACCAACTAAGTTTGTTCTTCGTATGAGCTTTCGTGTGCATGCCAACTTCTTCAGATACACTGAAACAGAAGACCCTTATATATAGTGAGAGGGTGGGGAGGGGTATTACTCAGAAGGGTGGTAGGAATGGGTGATTGGCTGATAGGTATTGTAAACCTGTTAACGACTGTAATTGGTCTTACAGGAAAAAGCAAGGGGTGAGATGGCTAAAAATAGCCTAATCACGTATAATGAGATAAGAATCCAATGTCTCTATTCAGACCAGGTCTCTCCATGGTTTTAAGTTTAGTGAGACTCCCTGCAGGTGGGCAGGAGTTGGGATATAGCCTGGGTTCACCCAATGCCTAAGCCAAACCGCTCACATCTGTAACCAAGAAAGTTGGGGCCTAATTTATCCCATAAACCTAAAATATTTGTGTCCATGTGTTTATTACCTGAGGGAACTGCAGGGCAATTGGCACGCAATATTGAGCTAGGTGCACCAGTGGCCTGACTCAGTACAAAGCAAATTCCTATGTTCCTGCAGCTAAAATGGCCCATAGCTCCACAGTTGAGTTTGCCTGCAGAAGGTCCCAGGTTCATTCCCCGGGGCCAGGAATGTCCCCTGCCTGAAACCCCAGTAAGCCCCTGCCAGTCAGTGTAGACAATACTGGCCTGGATGACCCCATTGACTCAATATAAGGCATCTTCTTATGTTCTGTTGTGGAGGATCACTACCTCCCCATCTCTGCCATGCCAGGACAAGACTAACTGGAAAATAGTAAAATATGGTTTGACTATTTTGGTTCTTGAAATTGCATTCTTCCAGACCATCCTCTGGTCCCTTACTTTCCCCCTGTATGATGGCCTGACTCCTAAGAAAGTCTTTTGACTGTTGATGTATTCACAGCTGGATTACATGACTGCTTTATTCTTCTTCCTTGTCTCCTGCTCCTGTTTCAGTCTTTGCACATTTGGTTCCTATCTGACTTCAGAGGCAAACACCCTGACAGCTGACACCGTCTTCACTGTGCAGGTTATTAATCCATTTCCCCATTTCTAACCATTTTTCTATATTATTCTGTCTCGGAAAAGATTTATCTCAATTTCACCCAAGAACGTGATAAATTGTTATTCCAACCACGTGCTCAATGTCTGCTAACTCGGTTATTAAATTTTTCTTTTTTTAAAAAAAAAAAAAAGCTGGTTAGTCTGACAAGATTTATATACATTTGGAGGAACCACAGGAAGAACTGCCGTCAAAGATCCACACTCTTTGTTTTAGCGGTGGACAAAAAGGCCATGGACAAGATCCACCAGGTGTTATTCGAAACCAAGGGTTTTGACCCAAAGAGTTGTAGAGCTGGAAAAGACCCAAAGGTCCAACCCCCTACAAATATTCCTCAGACATGTAGAATATTGCAATAGGTTTCCTGGTTATACTGCTAGTGCTTCTGCCCTGTTTTTGAAGTCCGCTCACCTTTCCCGGTGGGCGGTGTTGCAGCCAGGCATCCAGGACCTCTCAGTGATCCGGCTGGGGGGGGCGGAGCAATGCCAGCCGCATCACGCTGACTCCCGGGTACGTCATGTGCCCAGCTGTCCAATCAGCACAGCTGGGGGCATGGCCACAGGCTGTTTAAATTGTGATGTGGCTGGGGCCCTGAAGGAGCGTCTCCACCCCCCATTGTTCTGCCCAGACACTGAGGTCCAGTGCCGAGGGCCTTCTGGCGGTTCCCTCGTTGCGAGAAGCCAAGTTACAGGGAACCAGGCAGAGGGCCTTCTCGGTAGTGGCACCCGCCCTGTGGAACGCCCTCCCATCAGATGTCAAAGAGAAAAACAACTACCAGAAGACATCTGAAGGCAGCCCTGTTTAGGGAAGCTTTATTCTGTTGGAAGCCACCCAGAGTGGCTGGGGAAACCCAGCCAGATGTGCAAGGTATAAATAAATTATTATTATTATTATTATTATTATTATTATTATTATTATTCCTTATTTCGATTCCTCTCAGGATCTCCCAGCCCACCTGCCCTCTTTTTATGCATTTCTATAACAGTACCTTGCTGTGGACAAATATCGGCCATCATATTGGTGGGGCCGGGTAGGAATTATTCTACTTCGCAAATTAGCACCAGCCATTTGCTTTTAGCTTACCTTGTAGCAATCGTCACAACTTTGTAAGGTTAGGCATTGGGTAAGCCTTTGCTTAAGGGAGGGGAGGTCATAGCCTTCGCCTGCCCCTCCTCGATAAGGGTATCCTGTTAAAGGGATCTGGGGGTGTGGGCTAGGGCCATGCCATGACCCCAACAGGGACCCAATTTGACGTGTGTCATAAGGCTCCCCCACTGGTGTTTTACCCTTAGTGAGACTCACTGCAGACGGGCAGGACTCGGGATATAGACTGGTTTCACCCAATGCCTAAGCCAAACCACTCATATCTGTAACCAATATAGTTGTGGCCTGATTTATCCCATAAACCTAAATATTCATGTCTGTGTGTTTATTATATAAAGGAACTGCATGGCACGGGGCCTTGGCACGCAATGTTCCTTTCACACGACAAAACGTGTCGTGTATTGGAACTGTGGCTTTTTGGCTATTGCGCTAAATTTCGTACACACCAGTGGGCATGGTGTAACACCCTTGGACAACATCACTAAACCTGTACCATTTCTGCACATGTATGTGTCTGTCGCCCCATTTTTTTCTCCATGAAAACAGCTGGAAATGATTGTACACTGGTATACTGCTCCAAATTTCATCACTTTATTCCTGTGATTCTCTGAGTTAATGGAGTTGGCTGTGGTCTCACTGCAGTCCCAAAGAGAACCAAGCAGGACTGATATTATGAGAGGGGGGAAACTCTCTATCCATTTCAGACGCAATATGCATAATTTGACACCTCTACCCTGTGTCCATTCCTTTCCCCCCCAAGCTAACCCCCCATCCAAATCCGTAAACATTCCTCAAAGGGGAGTTGCTTCAATCCCTTAATCAGTTTTGACTTCCTCTTTTCTACACAGTTTTCTGTCCTGAAACACCCATTTTGAGATCTGGCTAGAGTGTTGGACCAGAATCCCCACCCACTCAATCGGTGGCCTCAGGCCAGTCACTCAGTCTCAGCCTAACCTACCTCACAGGGTTGCTGTGAGGATAAACAGGGAGAGAACTACGTATGCCACCTTGAGCTCCTAGGAAGAAATGTGGACTACAAATGCCAATGTAGAAGAGTTTGGATTTGATATCCCGCTTTATCACTACCCTAAGGAGTCTCAAAGCGGCTAACATTCTCCTTTCCCTTCCTCCCCCACAACAAACACTCTGTGGGGTGAGTGGGGCTGAGAGACTTCAGAGAAGTGTGACTAGCCCAAGGTCACCCAGCAGCTGCATGTGGAGGAGCGGGGAATCGAACCCGGTTCACCAGATTACGAGTCTACCGCTCTTAACCACTAACCACACTGGCTCTCGAGCTCCTAGGAAGAAAGGTGGACTACAAATGCCAATGTAAAAAATAATAAATGTAAAAAATAAATATATCGTACTGTATAACACTATACACAGTTCTAGCAGGTGCATCATTCTGCCAGCATAGTGCCCTCTCATATGGCAGAATAAAATGCCTTCTAGGGTCCTTATGCTGGTCACCTGATGCTGGTCACCTGACACTGCTGGTCCTTAGAACTTCAGTCCCAATGCAGCTTCTGTATTGGCTTCGGTGGGTTAGGTAATTCAACACTCTTCCTTTAATTTGTCTTGGGACTGACTTTTTTTCTAAGTAGTTGCTCTTTTGTCATGCTACATCTGGAAAATCACCACCTGGAAAAAATGAGACCTTTCATATGGTTATTTTTAACAGACGCGTATACCTATTTCCTTCCCACTGGAAAAAAATAACATTTACTGATGTTGTGTTGCTGTTGCTGCTGTTGTTGTTATTGTTTAAAAACAACTAGTTTTAAAACGAGTGAAGTAATTGAAGGTAACACTTGTACATTTTTTGAATCACACTCCCAAACCCGACAGGCATCTGATTCCCAGAACACGTCTCTCTTTTTGTAAGCCATGTACGAGAAAATCACACCTAGGAAAAAGTTTTGCAGTTCTGCACCAGCAGGGAAATTCTCCAGCAGTCAGGATTTTTGCCTGAAGAGGTGCTTAAAATACTTTGGTATGGATGTTGATGTTTTCTGGGTAAGAGTGGAATCATTCTTTGAGAGAAACATCACATCTGAGGATTCTGACTAAAAAAAAACAAACCACAAAGCCCCAAACCGAATGCGACACATGTCATTTTATATTCTGGAGATAGGGCAGGGCCATTTGCTTGTTCTTAAAGGAACAGAGCAATGACAAACCTAGACAGCATCTTAAAAAGTAGAGACATCACCTTGCCAACAAAGGTCCGTATAGTAAAAGCTATGGTTTTCCCAGTAGTGATGTATGGAAGTGAGAGCTGGACGATAAAGAAGGCTGATCGCCGAAGAATTGATGCTTTTGTTTTTTGTTTTTTTTTTAAATGATATTTATTGAGATTTCAAAAACAAAAGATTACATAAAAGACAATGAAAAATATAGAAAAAAAATAAAAAAGAGAAAAAACATACAAAATGCAAAGTATATTAAAAAAAATATAGAAAGAACACTTAGAAACAAATTTATCCTTTCGTATCTTAGAATTGATGCTTTTGAATTATGGTGCTGGAGGAGACTCTTGAGAGTCCCATGGACTGCAAGAAGATCAAACGTATCCATTCTGAAGGAAATCAGCCCTGAGTGCTCACTGGAAGGACAGATCGTGAAGCTGAGGCTCCAATACTTTGGCCACCTCATGAGAAGAGAAGACTCCCTAGAAAAGACCCTGATGCTGGGAAAGATGGAGGGCACAAGGAGAAGGGGATGATGGAGGATGAGATGGCTGGACAGTGTTCTCGAAGCTACTAACATGAGTTTGAGCAAACCGGGAGGCAGTGGGAGACAGGAGTGCCTGGCGTGCTCTGGTCCATGGGGTCACGAAGAGTCGGACACGACTAAACGACTAAACAACAACACAAAGGAACAGAGACTTAGCAGTAAGCCGGGGAAGCCAACCAGGTGTCCTTCCGTGTTGCTGACTACAACGTCCATCAATCCTGGCCATTGGTCATGATGCCTGAGGTCCAGCAGCACTGAAGGACACAAGGCTGGTGCAAAGAGAAGTTTTCTGGTCATTTCATTTTATTAAACTTATTAGTCTCCCAAAGGTCTCCAAGCAACTTACAGTAAACATACACACACATATAATTCCATAAGGGAAGGGAGAAAGGGGGAGAGCCATGTAAAACATTAATATATCATCTAACAAAACACTTACGAAAAAGCAAAAAAAAAGGCAACACACCCGCCATAAAAATAGTACCAAGCAACATTAACTATATTCAAAGAATAAGCAAAGAATACTGCCACCCACTGATTAGGTACCTCTGCTAGAAACCCATTTAGATCTGATGTCCATTTGACATTTTTAGCATCTGGGAATGGTTAAATTGTTAAGGCTTCCCTCCCTCCTTCTCAGGAGCCTAGAAACTATAGTTTGGTGATGGTATTGAACATTATCTGCTATAGATCTGTATTCAACTCTCTCACAAACCCATAATCCTCAGGGTTCTGTAGGGAGAATGAATACCTTAAACCAGTTTGTGATATAGATACTCTATAGTGTTTTACGCGAGTATCTGGATTTTCATATTAGACAGGCTCAGTACAATAAGTGCCCCACGTTCTAAGTACCAGGGATACTTGGAACTGTAATTTTCATATAGGGAACATAACATTTGGTTGTGTAGCCCTTAATAAAGCAATACAGGTCCACGCACCACTTGAGCTATTTCTCTTGGCACTCCTAATGAGTGTGCCAGACAGAGAATGGAGGAATCAGATCTCTCTTCAACCACTTACACATCTCACCTTAAGGATTAACCAGGCTGTATAACTGGAAAAGGGAATTCAGAATGCAAAAAGAAGGGAAAGATGCAGCACAATTGTATTCAATTATAAATCAACCACGGAGTTCCAATTATAACAGGGGGTAATTCCTGAACTATGATGTTCTCCGCTGGTGGGTACCATTAATACCTCCAGTCTTTAGGTGGAAGTGAGACCTGGACCTTTTGCAGTTGATCTAAAGCAAGCCTTCACCAGTGGAACAGGATGACTATCCTGGAATCAACAAAAGTCCTTGCTGAAAGCCTGAACATCACTTCATCTTATTATACCGAACTTCTGAAACCAACATTAAAGTCAACATTGGCTTACAGAAACCAACATTAAAAACAAGGGTAAAAACAACCCAAAATGCTCACCAATAATATGTATGAAAGAGCAGATCCAACACAACCCCACCCTACTAAAAGCTAAGCAGAACCTGGTGCCCTGCAAATGATTTGGTCTACAACTCCCAACATCTCCGACAATTGACCATGCAGGAGAAAGTGGTGTTATATAGCTCTTGCTTGGAGATGTCCCTTTGCTAGCTATTCCTTATGCCCTATTTTCAGCAAATCTAGGATACAGAGATTATGCTACTCCACAGACTATCCTGTACTATTGAGGTCATTCAAACAGCAAACCAATCCAGTGGTGTTAGCAAAGCAAAACAGTAAGTTTAGCAGATCACTGTATGAATCCTAACGAAGGAGTTGTCTAAAGTTCGGAAACATGTCCAGTGAGTACAATCACATTTAGGTCTGAAACAACCTCTTAAGCCAATTCTATCCCTTTTTTGTTTCATTGTCTCCTTTATGGGCGATGTTTTTCAGGCACCCTAATCTAATCGGTATCATATCTAAGGGCTGCTACCTCTGCTTGTTTTGCTCGCACATCTCTGCCCTTGTTGTTGTTGTTGTTTAGTCGTTTAGTCGTGTCCAATTCTTTGTGACTCCATGGACCAGAGAACACCAGGCACTCCTGTCTTCCACTGCCTCCTGCAGTTTGGTCAAACTCATGCTGGTAGCTTCGAGAACACTGTCCAACCATCTCGTCCTCTGTCGTCCCCTTCTCCTTGTGCCCTCCATCCTTCCCAACATCAGGGTCTTTCCAGGGAGTCTTCTCTTCTCATGAGGTGGCCAAAGTATTGGAGCCACAGCTTCAGAATCTGTCCTTCCAGTGAGCACTCAGGGCTGATTTCCTTCAGAATGGATAGGTTTGATCTTCTTGCAGTCCATGGGACTCTCAAGAGTCTTCTCCAGCACCATAATTCAAAAGCATCAATTCTTCAGCAATCAGCCTTCTTGATGGTCCAGCTCTCACTTCCATACATCACTACTGGGAAAACCATAGCTTTAACTATACGGACCTTTGTTGGCAAGGTGATGTCTCTGCATTTTAAGATGCTGTCTAGGTTTGTCAATGGTATCTCTCCCCTTAGAAGTCACCAACAAAGTCACCAGCAAAGACAACAGGCATATCTCTCCCCTTAGAAGTCACCCCACATGCTTATATTCTTCTCCCTAATGTCAGAGGTGCAAATCAGCCAAGCAACCAAGATTATCACAAGTTAGTGACATAGTAAAAGCAGGAAAAGGCTCTTGAGGAGGGCACAGAATGGGACTGGTGATGGGTGTAGCCTGGGGAACAGTGGTCCATTTAGTCCAGCATCATCTTCTCACAGTGGCCAACCAGATGTCTGTGGAAAGTCCACTCTCAGGACCTGAGCACAACAGCACTCTCCCCTCCTGTGGTTTCTGACAATTCAGAAGCATTGCTTCCTCTAACTGTGGATGCAGAAGGTAGACCTCAGGATTAGTACCAATGAGAGTCCAGAAGGCTGGGTTAATCCAGTTCCTCACTCCTGGATGAAAGAAATCCAAGAGTTTGATAAACATAGCCCAAGAGTGGTAACATGCCACTAAAAAAAAAGGCAGCTGGCACCCACAAGCATTTTAATCACAAAGGAAAGCTCAGCCCTTCATTATCAAAGTTGACAGAGGTTTCCTTCTCAATGTAGAGAGAATAAATAATGCCTGGAGCTGACAGCGTTTATCAAAAGCATTGCTCACTTGACAAGCAATGTGTTGCAATGACAGGAGAGAGGGAGCATCTATAAATATGAAAGGGACATGCCAGAAAGACCAGGGTTTGAGGGAGGAAGAGGGCAAAGTGTAGCACCAATGGAGGCAAAAAAATGCAATGGAAGCCTGAAGCAACATAGAAACATAGGAAACTACCAAGGCTCTGACTCCATGCAGGGCAACTTCCTCTGTTCCTTGGTTTCATCTACTGTACAGTGACATCTGCTTTTCAGAATTTCAGGTCAGGATCTTTCCTTCCCAATCCTACCTAGAGATGTTGGGGATTGAACATGGGGCCAGTGTGGTGTAGTGGTTAAGAGCAATGGACTCATAATCTGGAGAACTGGGTCCACTTCCCCGCTCCTCCACATGCAGCTGCTGGGTGACCTTGGGCTAGTCACACTTCTCTGAAGTCTCTCAGCCCCACTCACCTCACAGAGTGTTTGTTGTGGGGGAGGAAGGGAAAGGAGAATGCAACCGCTTTGAGACTCCTTCAGGTAGTGATAAAGCGGGATATCAAATCCAAACTCCTCCTCCTCCTCCTCCTCCTCCTCCTTCTTCTTCTTCATGCAACCCAGATGCTCTACCGCTGAGCCACAGTGCATTGCCTGTGCCAGTGCTACGTGTGACACCCACACCACTGATTTTCTGTTCTGTATAAGCAACCTTGCATGCTTCCAGTCAGTAGGATAGTAGGACAGTGTTGAGACTAACAGATAAGAAAAGTACACTTTGTACTTTTGCACTAAATGCATAAGCTCCACCACTTTCTCCCAGTCTCTTCCTCTCTCTCTTCATCCCATTTTCTTGCACAAGGGTGCCATGAAGGCAGCTCCAGTAATGTCATGTAGAATCCAAAGCCATCCTTGTGAACACAAAGCAAGTATAAGTAATGCACCTTTATCAACGGGACTCCTGTGTGTTTTACTTTTTACTTTTAAGCAGTGCTAGTGATGTGTGAATGAGACAGGACGGGCCAACCAATTTTATTATATTTTTAAAAACCTTTCCGTTTTTAACGCTTTTCAACCTGAGCCCCATGTAGAATGGATTGCCGTAGTCTAGCCTAAGAGTTATGACAGCATGAATGATTTGTCTCTGACTTCCAGGGTGAATCGAGAAAATTGAATGAGTGTAGGAGTGTTCTCTGTAGCAAACCAGTGCCATATCTAAATAAAAGCTAATGCGGACAAATGGGTGATGCCATTCAACTACATTAGACTTCTCTACAGCTGGCTTGGCAACAGAGTGTACCATGATCCACAGTCCAGTTAGGCTAAAGCCAGGAAATTCATTACGCAGAGCTTAGTTTCAATTGCTGGAAATTACTAGGGCACCATGTCCTCAAAGTAGCATGAGAAGGAACAAGCACAGGTCATTTTGATTGACACTGCAGGATGGAGGGATGGAGGGATGGAAGCATAAACAACTTTCATAAGCAAAATGATCAGGCCTTATGAGATTGCATTCTACATATGGCACACCATCTCACATAAACCTCATGCACAACTGGCCAGAAAGGCTTGAAAATAAGTGCTAAAATGTTAGCTTGAGGAAAATGTGTTGTTTTAAATTAAAGAGCGGAAAGAAAGGCGATTTGCATCTGCGTTTCCAACCTCCCATCTCTCTAATGCACATGCACATCTATACAGTGGTACCTCGGTTTTCAAACATCTCAGAAGTCGAACGTTTCGGCTTTCGAACGCCGAAAACCAAGAAGAAGAAGAAGAAGAAGAAGAGTTTGGATTTGATATCCCGCCTTTCACTCCCCTTCAGGAGTCTCAAAGCGGCTAACATTCTCCTTTCCCTTCCTCCCCCACAACAAACACTCTGTGAGGTGAGTGGGGCTGAGAGACTTCAAAGAAGTGTGACTGGCCCAAGGTCACCCAGCAGCTGCATGTGGAGGAGCGGAGACGCGAACCCAGTTCCCCAGATTAGGAGACTACCGCTCTTAACCACTACACCACACTGGCTCCCAGTGAAGTAACAGCTTCAGTTTTCAAATGCTTTTCGGAAGCCAAACATGCCACGCAGCCTCCGCATTGAGTTTTCCAGACATAAATGCTTCCAAAAAAGCATGCTTCAGTTTTAGAATGTTTTGGAAGTCGAATGGTCTTCCAGAATGAATTACGTTCGAAAACCAAGGTACCACTGTATTTATGACTTATTGATAACCAGCACAGAGGGGTTACATACCAATCTGTTTTGTTGTTGTTGTTTAGTCATGTAGTCGTGTCTGACTCTCCGTGACCCCATGGACCAGAGCACGCCAGGCACTTCTGTCTTCCACTGCCTCCCGCAGTTTGGTCAATCTCATGCTGGTAGCTTCGAAAACACTATCCAACCATCTCGTCCTCTGTCGTCCACTTCTCCTTGTGCCCTCAATCTTTCCCAACATCAGGGTCTTTTCCAGGGAGTCTTCTCTTCTCATGAGGTGGCCAAAGTATTGGAGCCTTAGCTTCACAATCTGTCCTTTCAGTGAGCACTCAGGGCTGATTTCCTTCTGTTTTAGGATGAGCCAATTTGGATGAGAGCCAGTGTAGCGTAGTGGTTAGACAGTGTGGGCCTAGGATCTCAGAGACCAGGGTTCAAATCCCCGTTTGGTCATGAAGCTCACTAGGTGATAACTTCTCTCTCACTTGCCTCCCTGCCTCGCTCAATGCTATACAGCCACCGCACATCCCTCCACTCTCATCATTCCAACTTTTGCCTCACCCCATTCATCACCATAGACAGATGCACCGTATACAGAAGCTGCAGGTTCATTCCAGCCTCTCTCTCTGCATCTCTCTCTCTCAGCATCCCTCCTTCTACTTTCCACATGGGTCGTGGCAGACCTATGAGTCCTTTAGTGGTGAATCTGTACTGGACAGTCTGCACATCATTCTTCTTTATTAGTCGGTCTGTGGCCAACTAATAATATTGGTCCCCAGCGTTACTGTAATTTTGTGGTCTGGCAATATTGTTCCAATATAGAGCAACCAAACCCCAGCACATTTGCAGTGTAAAAGGTTACAGGATTTCAGCAGGAAGTTACAGAACACAGGTTCATAAAAGGAAGGGAAGCATTGTGGAATAGTGTGTTTGATGCTTCATTTAGCAGCTCATGTGGGTGTCAATCGTATCCAGTGTTTCTGTGGGGTTTTTTGAAATCCTTCCCTCACTTCCTACGACTCAGGATGTTTGCATTCCACTTTTTATACAAAGTCCATCTGCTCCTGCATGCAAAAGCACCATAATCCCATGTCTCTGACATCACCAATATTTCTTTCCAGCATCCAGACATCACATCACCATACAAAGGATTAGGCCTTTGAGTGGCCTGCAGGGGACAAACCTTAGAAGCAGATGGGCTCTTCAGAAATAAAAGATCCTGTTTTCATGCAAATATAGCAAAGCTCCAGAACCAGAACGACAACAAAAAAGTATGATTCTCTTCAGACACATAATCTTCAAGAAGGCATCATATGTCTCAAGCTTTGAACTGGGAGAAGCAGTGGAAGATTATCTTTTTAAAGTCAGGAAACTAAGGCCACACCATCCATTTAAAGCATGGAACAGCAATGGCTTCCCCCAAAGAATCCTGGGAGTTGTTGCTTGCTAACGGTGCTAAAAGTTGTGAGGAGACCCCTATTCCCTTCCCAGAGCTACAATCCCCAGAGTTCCGCATGAAGACGCATTGATTGTTAAACCACTCTAGAGATTGTAGCTCTGTAAGGGGAATTAAAGGGGACGCGGGTGGCGCTGCGGGTTAAACCACTGAGCCTAGGACTTGCCGATCAGAAGGTTGGTGGTTTGAATCCCCGTGACAGGGTGAGCTCCCGTTGCTTTGTCCCTGCGCTCCTGCCAACCTAGCAGTTCGAAAGCACGTCAAAGTGCAAATAGATAAATAGGTACCGCTCCGGCGGGAAGGTAAACTGTGTTTCTGTGTGCTGCTCTGGTTCACCAGAAGCGGCTTAGTCATGCTGGCCACATGACCTGGAAGCTGTATGCTGGCTCCCTCGGCCAGTAAAGCGAGATGAGCGCGCAACCTCAGAGTCGTCCACGACTGGACCTAATGGTCAGGGGTCCCTTTACCCTTTACCTTCTAAGGGGAATTAAAGTATCCTAACAACAAACAGCACCCTTAACCAACTACAGCACCCAGGATTTTTTTTTGGGGGGGGAACCATTACTGTTTAAAGTGGCATCATAACACTTTAAATGAATGGTGTGAATGTGGTCTAAGCAGACAGGACTCATTCACACATTACATTTGAGTGTACATCCAAGGGGGAGAAGACACATTATTATGGGAAATGCTTGAGCACTGGCATACATAAAGGCTTCACATCTCTTCCTCTTTCATCCCTCAGTAATGCAACAGAACATCTACAGCACCATGTTGCAAACTGTCCTCACCTCCATGTTCCTCCATGCGTGGAGGGGTAGAATCACAGTGCAGTGCACATTGATAGTGTGAATTTCACACGTGTAAATGAATTTAAACAAATGGATAAATATTGTATGGCTAAATTTTTACCAGGAAAAAGAAAAGGCGCTGCAGGGTTGCTGCTTTGAGTCAGAGAGAGACAAATTTCCTACTGCTTCTAGTTCCCTCCAGCTGAAGATCACAATTTTTAAAAGGTATGGTGAATTTGGCCTTTGCAATTTTCAGATATTTGTACCAAATAAATCAGAGACAAACTGGCCTTCTCATCACAGGGCCTCTGTGCAATAAACTTACCTGATCTGGGGGGGGGGGGGTTGAAATCTGGTGTAGTGGTTAGGGCTTTGTGGACTAGGACCTGGGAGAGCAGTTGTAAAGCTCACTTAGTGGGCTTGAGCCAGTTATCATCTCTGCACCTAACCAACCTCACAGGACTGTTGTAAGGATAATATGGGGAAGATGAGAGCCATGTACATCACTATGAGCTCCTTGGAGCAAAGGTGAGATATAAATGTAATAATAAACAGATAACAAGAAATTCGGGTTACATTAATTGGCTATTTTAATGCAAAATGCTCACCTGTGGCCAACATCATTAAAAGCTGCTTTGGCTATCATTCAGTGCAACTCTCAAGGTAGCATGGAAGAAGGAGGAGGAGAAGGAAAAGAAGGAAAAACCAGTATAAAATATAAACCATGTAGAATCAAGGAAGTGAGTAGAACAAAAGCATAAACTGGAGTTCATGATAAAATAATTACAGAGCTGATAAAACTATCACACAACGAATCAATGCTACCAGTAAAACCCTACGCAAATATTTGCCTGGCACCAAAATGGCATTACATAAACACAGTGCCACAACAAAATTTCAGGAGAAAATTCTTAACAGCGCTTAGCAATGGAGCTGTTCTTCTGCCTCAGAAGGTGGCGGAATCTCATTTTCTGGAAGTATTTAGGCAGAGATTGGAGAACCATCTGTCAAGGATGCTGTAGTTGCAATTCCTGCATTTAGCTGAGGGTTGAAATAGATCGGAGTAGGCCACGTGGAACCTTCCAGATGTTAAGGGCTCCATCTTCTATCAGCCCCTGCCAGCATGGCCAACAGTCAGAGACGATGGGAGTTGCACTGCACATCTGCAAGGCACCATGCTGGCAACCCCTGAACTATATGATGATATGATTATGATGACTAGTCACTTTAAAAATAAATAAATAAAGGAACTGAAAAGTGATTTATAAATACAGTGGTACCTCAGGTTACAGACGCTTCAGGTTACGCTAACCCAGAAATAGTACCTCAGGTTAAGAACTTTGCTTCAGGATGAGAACAGAAATTGTGCGGCGGCAGTGTGGTGGCAGCGGGAGGCCCCATTAGCTAAAGTGGTACCTCAGGTTAAGAACAGTTTCAGGTTAAGAACAGACCTCCGGAATGAATTAAGTTCTTAACCCGAGGTACCACTGTATGAACATTAAAGCAAGGAAAAGGACAAATCAGCCTAAAATTATATATACAGTTGTACCTTGGTTCTTGAACACCTTGGTACTCGTCCATTTTTGGCTCCCAAACGCCGCAACCTCGGAAGTGAGTGGTCGGTTTTGTGTTTTTTGGAAGCCGGATGTCTGACGCGGCTTCCGCAGCTTCCGGTTGAGTGCAAGAAGCTCCTGCAGCCAATTGGAAGTTGCACCTTGCTTTTTGAATGTTTTTGGAAGTCGAACGGACTTCTGGAACGGATTCCATTCGAAAACCAAGGTACGACTGTATATAAATACAAGGGGGGGGGGACCACAAAATACATAATAAAAACCAAATACATAATATAAACAAAGAATAAGCACAATAACCACCCACTTTTAGAGTTTTTGCCCTAAGAGTAAAAAACGTTCCACTAACAAGGTAGTTACCATGCAATGATTGCCATGGCTAGGAAAAATGCTCAGGCAGCCTGTTACACAGATACAAACCCGTTTTCCTGAACTGCAGCTGAATTATATTAAAGTCTAGTTATGGCAACCGGAGACTTTGCCATGGAACCCTGGACATCCTTTCGCACTTGGTTCCTCGCACCGGGCAGCTGGTACATGATATGGCCTGCGCTTGTGCCAGACTAAAACAGAAAGCAACCTTGGATGGAGCCCACATCCCATGAAAGCCTGTGGCAAAAGTCCCGCTGAAGTTCACAGAGGTGGACAGCACCCTTTCTGTCCAGTGTCCTGCCTTACCTCTGGGGACTGGATTTGCATTCTCTTCCCTGCTCTCTGAAAACGCCTTTGTCTTTTCTTCCGCAGTGTCGGTTAAAGCGAGAGGTGTTGGCCGACACTCGCTTCCCATTATGTTTAGGCTTTGGGGACACTGAGGGGAGGCTGGAAGCAGCAGTGGCCTTCTGCAAAGCAGCCAGTTGGCACATCCCAATGATAGCCAGTCACAGGAACACTGGGCGGCTTCTGGTTCATTGCACTCCAGGAAACAGGGGCCTGAATGCATCTCCTTGCTGCGGAAGCATCTAGCCAACAGCTCTGACACTTTGGGAATCAATAGGGAAGATCTCGCCCCCCTCCGCTTGGCTTCTTGCACCAGTCATGGGGAAGGTGACCAGCCTGTCTGGTCCAATGCAGATTGCTCTCCCGTGCTTTTGTGCATCTCCTTCCCACTGTGTGGTATGTAAAGATATTGGATACCCCCCAAAGATTTCTGGCTCATCCCAATGTCATTCTCACATGGTGTCAAGTTCCGGTCTTACACAAAGCCTGGCCCCTGTTGAGTATGGGCGGGGGGCATAAAGAAGGCAAAGGGGAATACTGCTATGCTCATGGCTTGTTGGCAAGATTCAAGTCAGAATCTGGTAGGCACCAAGATCAAAAGTGGACTGAAAAGTTGAATCTTTCCCTCCCTTCGTCCTCTCCTAGGCTCCATGTCATGTTAGATGTTTTACTGTGGTTTTATAATCTGTTGGAAGCCACTGAGAATGGCTGGGGCAACCCAATCAGCTGGGTGGCATATAAATTATTGTTATTGTTGTTGTTGTTGTTGTTGTTGTTGTTGTTGTTGTTGTTGTTATTATACAATACGATAATCTTTATTGTCATTGTACCATACAGAACAACGAAATTGAAAAATCTACATAAGACATTCAAAAACCAACAAGCCTGCTATCCCAGCTACCCCAACCTGGTTAGCCCCCTAAAAACTCTGATACCCCATTTTTAAATACAATATACTCCCATAGAGACTCCTTACACTGCGTTTAAAACCAAAATCGCATTTGGGTAGAAACTGTTACTCAGGCGGCTAGTCCTAATCTTTATAACCCTGTACCTTCTTCCAGAAGGCAGAATTATTATTATTATTATTATTATTATTATTACTGGAGCCTTTTAAAGATTCAGACCTCTGACCTAAAGATGGACACTTCTCCTGCGTTCCATGGTTTTACAACAGGTGCACTCCCAATGCTGTTGGACTAGCAAGGTAGCTTGGTGTGCCTCAGATCCTTCGACTCAAGGGAGGCACTTGTGGGTATCCTGGCTCTGGTTCTGCAGGATCCAGTTCAGTGGGTCCCTGCATGCCATTTTAAGCTTTAATGGTCCCTCAGTCACCAGCATCAACCTCAGAGCCAAGAACCTGGTCTAGTTCCTTAGCCCGCCACTGTATGTATCATTTTTCAACTTCAGGGTCATTGCACTGCCTGATCTCCTCCCATCTATTGGTACCAAGAAGGTTATTATTTGTTAGCTTCATGGGTTTGCCTCTAGTTACTTCCTCTGGCTAGAGCTGCATGAGGTTAATCTCCTCTTCTAAACCCTCAAGTTGCTAGTTCTGAACCAACTGTTGGAACCTGCCCTAACAACCAGCTGGTGACCATCACCATCTATTTTAAATGGAGTTAGTGTGATGCAATTGATTTGGCTTCTTTGACATTTCTCAGTGAGGGACCTTGGTTTGGGACTGCTGTTCAGATAGGTTCACTGGTGGGGCTATGGGAAAGTCACTTTCTCTCAGGCTAACCTACCTGTATTGTGCTATTGCGGATGTGGATGTAAAACCCTGAGCTTCTCGAAGGGCAAGTGGGAATAAGATGCACCAAATGAAAACAAATGCATAGGAAGAAACATAGGCTCATTTGCATTTTTGTCTTTCACGAGCAGCAACCTGTGCACCTCGTGCAAAAAAAATGCATGTGCTTAATAAACATTTTGCCTTGCACAAGCAAACTGAAATAGTAGAGTGGAGTCGAGAATTGCAAATTTGTTCTTGGAACCGAGTGAATTTAAATTTTGTTTTAACTTTTGGGCACCTGTTATGTATATCACCAGAGGACTTCTGTCAGCACTTATTCTAAGATACAAACCATCAATATGCTTCCATTTCTCAGATTTCTGGCAAAATGCAGAATTTTCATCCCCCCAAAGAAAATGTTTCATGCAGCAAAAAGCTGTGAACTGCTTCATAAAATACCTTAAACATTCCACTGTTGACACTTTCTTAGCAACAGATCACTGGTAACCAAATGTGGGCTTGCAGTTTTTCAGCACTGAAATGTATCATTTAAGAACTACTGATCTGAGTCTATATTTTCTCATTTCTTTCTTTAATGAAGTTTAATGAAGGCAGCACAAAGCTTTCTACAGCCAATATACTACTTATGCCAATAACCCATAAATGATTTTCCGCTGAATCACCTGAGCTCCCTGTACAGGCTAAAGGCACTTATGCACCTTAAACCTGAGAATACTAGATTCACAGGCATGTATATTAGTCACATAGACAAATGCTTACTCTTTGCATGGACAGGCAGAGTTCCCCAAACCCTGGGCGGCCCCCGTGTGGAATAACGACTCGAGACAACATGCTATGGGATTAAAATTGGCTACAATTTTATTATGTTTCAGATGTGGGTAGACCTTGGCTCAGGCATTGGGCGTTTATCCCTCCCAGTCCTCCGCCGGGGATCTGGGGAACATCAGGGTTATCCAGAGTGTGGGGGGAGGGGGGATAGGCTGGCTCTGGAGAACATATGTTCAAGCAGAGAGAACCCGCCCCCATTATGCCACCGTTGCAGGGGAGAGCAATGACAACCTCTAGGCGTACGGTCAAAGCCTCCCCTCAAACAACCCCTTTAACGGGGAACCCTGGTATTGCTGCCACAAAGAGGAGGGGGAGTGGGTCACCGCTGCATGCCCCCCCAATTTAGGGAAGATAGACTAAAGGATTCCGCCCAAGGCCTGATACCGTCAAAGTTGTGATGTTTTGCTACGGGTAAGGCAAACCTGCCAATGCAGGAGAATTCCTTTCCGACCTTGACGTAGCAGCACCCGCGTACCTGTGAAGAAAAGGTTAACCTGCAAAAGAAGTCTTAACTGAGGGTGAGTAGGGTGGGAGAAGCTCTGGAGCCAACTGACAATTCCCAGGTAAGATACTCCCCCTATTGTGTGGGCAGGTGGTCCCTCCCCCTACCTGGCCTGATCACCCTGGCAAACCCTCCCCAGGCAGGATTGGGCAACTGGCTGAGGTAGGCGGAGACCTCCAGGTATCCCACCTGGGGAAGGCAAAGCCAAGCCTATGATAATGGTGCCGCATAGGGTCCAGGGCGCTGTGCGCAACCACGCAAAGGGCGCCCCCCATTTAATGTGGGGAGCGGTCATTCTGAGCTGAAGGAATGGTAGCCTGAATAGAGATTACTTCTCTGGCTCCTAGTAGTCAATTTGTTGCCCTCCAGATGTTTCTGAACTACAAATCCCATCATCCCAGGACACTGACAATACTATCTGCATCTGATGGGAGTTATAGTCCAACAACATGTATAGGGCACCACATTGGCTGTCCCTGCTCAAGGTAGAAAGCTCTGATTGGATAAAGGCACCTTGTGGTCCTGTTGATGCCAAATGTTGCTATTCTGGGCTACATCAACAGAAGTATAGTGTCCAGCTCAAGGGAAGTCATAGTACCATTCTATTCTGCCTTGGTCAGACCACACCTGGAAAACTGTGTCCAATTTTGGGCACCACAATTTAAGGAGGATATTGACAAGCTCGAACATGTGCAGAAGAAGACAAAGTTGATAAAAGGTCTGGAAACCAAGCATTATGAGGAAAGGTTGAAGAAGCTGGGTATGTTAAACCCGGCAAAAGGAGACTGAGAGGAGATGTGAAAGTACAGTGGTACCTCAGGTTAAGTACTTAATTCATTCCAGAGGTCCGTTCTTAACCTGAAACTGTTCTTAACCTGAAGCACCACTTTAGCTAATGGGGCCTCCTGCTGCTGCCGCGTCGCCAGAGCACGATTTCTGTTCTCATCCTGGAGCAAAGTTCTTAACCCGAGGTAATATTTCTGGGTTAGCGGAGTCTGTAACCTGAAGTGTATGTAACCTGAAGTGTATGTAACCCGAGGTACCACTGTAATCTTCAAATATCTGAAGGGCTGTCACATGGAAGCAAGCTTGTTTTCCCCCCTGCTACATAGAGAAGGACCCAAACCAATGTCTTCAAGTAACAAGAAAGGAGATTCCGACTAAACATCAGGAAGATCTTTCTGACAGTAAGAGCTGTTTGACAGTGGACTAGTCTCTCTCAGGAGGTTGTGAACTCTCCTTATTTGGAGGTTTTTAAGCAGAGGTTGAATGGGGTTAGACTAGATGACCCTTGGGGTCCCTTCCATCTCTACAATTCTATGATTCTAGGACCATGAATGCCCAGAAGCTGAGAAGTCCAAGCCTTATCAGTAGCGGCAAGAATCTCAAATTATAATGCCAACACCACAAATGTCAACATATACATTAACCACAATCTCCATAATTTCTATTTCTGACCTTTCCCTCTATTGCCTTTTTCCCCAAATTGAAATGCTTTTTAAGGCAGGAGTGTGTTGTTGAAATACTTCCCATTGTGTAAGAAATGAAGTCAGTCCACTCTGCAAAAGTATGAGTCTGCTTTCGCTAACCCTATGATTGCAGGTATATTATTGGCAAGCTTTTCTGCTACTGCTGCCATCCAAAGCTCTGCAGGGCAAACTATGTGTGGTCAACTGTACAGAACTTTTCCACTTTTGCATAATGACAAGTCTAGCCACAAACAGCAAGCTCTTTTCATCTCACACATTTTCTGCCTTCTTCAAACACAAAGACCAGTAACATTTTCACAATCGTTTGCCAGCAATGGCCAGTCCTATATTAACCTTTACCATAGGAAATGTTTTGACCGCTCTAATGCACACATTCAGTTTAATAAAACACATAAAAGCCCATTCATAAAATCTTGATTTCTTAAGCAGCAATTCCATCACCACTTGATGAAGAAAATTTTTTTTCCTGAAAACTCTTGAACACTTCTGTTTAGCAAACATTGATCATAACAGTTAATAGGGCTATTGTGTGCTTGACACAAAACACTGATTTCCAGCATCATGTAAGTTTTTTCATCATGCTTGTGTTAGCCTTTGAGTCACAAAGGGGCCTTCTAAGACAAGTCACAGCCCTTTAATATAAAATACAATAGGATTATAAGGCAGAAGAGAGAAGATATAGCTTGGTTGGTAAAGCATGAGACTCTTAATCTCAGGGTACAGTGGTAACTTGGTTCTCAAACTTGATTCGTTCTAGAAGTCCATTCCAAAACCAAAGCATTCCAAAACCAAGGTGTGCTTTCCCTTGGAAAGTAATGCAAAACAAATTAATCCATTCCAGACTTTTAAAAACAACCCCTCAAGCTGCAATTTAACATGAATTTTACTATCTAACGAGACCATTGATCCATAAAATGAAATCAATAATCAATGTACTGTACTATAAAATAAATAAGACAGTATTGTGGGTGATAAAAATAAAAATACAATTCTTACCTGCACTGATGATAGTCATTGTTTGGATGGGGGGGCTTTTATCCATTTCCACAGTCACACAATCAATCAAATCAATCAGTAGCTGAACTGGGTTCCACACAGTCACAAAAACAAATTAAACTAAAAAGCCTCAAAAACAAAAACACAAAATAAATAGCCAAAACAAAAGCGCCAAACTTAATCAGTTCTGGAAGTCCATTTGACTTCTGAAATGTTCAAAAACCGAGGCGCAGCTTCTGATTGGTGCAGGTGCCCTGGAAACAATAGCCGACAGCCGCATCAAATGTTCGGCTTCCAAAAAAAATGTTCAAAAACTGGAACACTTACTTCCTGGTTTTCAGAGTTTGAGAACCAAAGCGTTTGAGAACCAAGGTACCACTGTAGTTGGGTTGAGCCCCATGTTGAAAGATTCCTGCATTGCAGGGGTTGGTCTAGATGATCCTCGTGGTCCCTTCCAACTCTACAATGCTGTGTTTCTGTGAAAGCTCAAATTCAAATACCGCAGACACTTTCTGGTTTATCCCAGGCTGCCCCACCCTATCCACCCTGATGTTTGTTTTCCGGCTTGCTTAAAACAACAAATATTTGCTTTCGTGCTTAAATTAAAAGTTTATTTCCACTCTTGGAAATATAGTCATATATCATCACAGTAATGCGAAACACACACACAGACGAACATACAATGATGGATGACAAATCATATCATGCAGATGGTTGCAAGGGCAAAATTGGGATCAACCGAAATTAGTTAGCATTACAGCGATAAATAGTAACAATTCGCACAACATGGGCTTCAATAAAAGCAGCATGAGATTTAGATAATGCTAATATATAAGCTGCTGACTTGAATAATGCTTTTTAGCATCTGTTTGCCACCCAAAAAGTCAGTCACTTCAGGTTCTGATGGTTTTTCTATAGACTTGTTTCTCATAAAACAGGGGTAGAAAAACCTTGGGGCCGGGTTGGCAGTGCGGATTTACGTATAAGCTAAACAAGCTATGGCTCAGGGCCCCACTCTCTTGGGGGCCCCCAAAAAAAATTAAAGGGGAAAAAACTGGATGTACATTTCCAAAATATAAGATAAAAATAAAATGAAATGAAACCTACATACAGCAACAGTGTTTTGTGTTGTGTAGACTTCTATGATGTAAGTAATGGGCCTCGCCTGCTAGCCTGCTCCCTAAAATATCACTGGTTTGCTCATTTCTATATATAGGGCGCCTACATTCTGCATGTGCAAATGGCTTTAGATACCTATTAGGTCCATAAATTTCCATATAGCATACAGTGGTACCTCTGGTTACGTACTTAATTCGTTCCGGAGGTCCATTCTTAACCTGAAACTGTTCTTAACCTGAAGCACCACTTCAGCTAATGCGGCCTCCAGCTGCAGCCGTGCCGCCGCCGCGCAATTTCTGTTCTCATCCTGAAGCAAAGTTCTTAACCCAAGGTAATATTTCTGGGTTAGCGGAGTCTGTAACCTGAAGCGTATGTAACCTGAAGCATATGTAACCCGAGATACCACTGTATATTCAACACAAAAACAGCAACAATTTGTTGTTGATAAAGGACAGCTGGACATATAAAGGGCCCCATTACATTCAGTAGCTTAGGGCCTCATCAAACCTAAATCTGGCCCTGCTGGTTGGCCATATTTTTAATCTCTCCACTGTGTCACCTTCCTCCCTCCCCCGCCTCCTCCCTCTCCCCCCCTCCCCAGCCAAGGGAAGTGATCACTCGTCACTTCCACTGCAGCCAGGGCACAGCCTCCCTCGAGAAAATAAATTTTAGAAAACCAGCGGGGAAATGGGGGGGCAGAAAACTGGGGGGGGGGGACCCAGGTTGCCATACGTCCTGAAAATTCCTGACATCTCTTAAAATTCAAAAATTCCCCCCAGACACCATTTTAGGCATCCGATTTCCTGGCATGTCCGGAATTTTCTGGATGTGTGGCAAGCCTAAGCAAAGACAAACCTATCTGGCGAGAGTACTGTCTTGTGCTCTGTTTGGGGCTGGCTTTGAAGATTTGGAAACATCAGCTAATACTGCATGAAACAGCTCAAATCTTAAGCAGTCGAAACACAGGACACATAGGGATGTCAGAAAAATCAGATGAAAAGGGAAGCAGAACTTGCTAATGTTCAGTTCTTCATCCCGTGTCCAGAATGGAAAACAATCCAGCGAACATGTTTGCTATTCACGTTGTTGTTTGTCTGCAAATGACACATAATTTATGACAATTATCCCCCGCTTTGACACGGCACTTCCTTTGCATTAAATTGAATGGTGTGGGATAATGGCATGACAATGTCATTAATTACAGAATTACGTAAAATTTCACCGCAGTAAATAGCAAGAGTAAAAGCATAGTTTATGGCAGCGGCAGAACTGCAGCAGAACAGAACCAGTGGTGCAGGTGATTAATATAGACCAGAATGGAAACTGATGCCTTCCTGCATCTCTGGTTGACACAGTAATACACCAGTTGTGTTTCAAAGTGCTGATGAGCTACAGCCCTTCCCCTGTTGCCTCCTGAAAACTACCCATTCAACACTTAAACAGTGAAAAGGCAGATGATTGATTAATCAACTACAAATTATTAACTAAGCAACAGTACTCCTTCAGATAATTGCTTTGATGACAGTCGTAACTCGAGGTGTTTTTGTGCAGCACAGACAGAGTGGCCAGGAATCATTCTTCTTTGTTTCTCTTTCTGTTTTTGTGCCAAGCAATTGATTGTGTTTCAGTTATAAGCACCTGGTAACTGCAATCCGGCAAACACTTACTTAAGAGTAAACCCTATTAAACGTTGCAGAACGTACTTCCAAGTAAATACATACAGGCTTGTGCGCTGTGTGTGGCTTCTAAAGATGGACAAAACTGTCCATTTGAGTATTCTTATTTCCTCCAGTTTTAAGTTTAATTTGAGGAGGAGGAGGAGAAGGAGGAGGAGGAGTGTAATAGGAATTTTATGGTCTTAGATATATGGTAATGTTTATAATGTTCCTTCATGGATCACTGCCTTGCCGTGGCGAAGGGGCTTGAATAACTCAGAGAAGCTATGAACTATGCCGAGCAGGGCACCCAAGATGAACAGGTCATAGTGGAGAGTTTTGACCAAACGTGATCCACCTGGAGGAGGAACCGGCAAGCCACTCCAGTATCCCTGCCAAGAAAACTCCATGGACAAAGACAACAGGCATATAAAAGTTATGACGCTGGAAGATGAGCCCCTCAGGTTGGAAGGTGTCCAACATGCTACTGGGGAAGAGCGGAGGACAAGTACAAGTAGATCCAGAGCTGATGAAGCGGCTGGGCCAAAGCCGAAAGGACGCTCAGTTGCGGATATGCATGGAAGCGAAAGGAAAGTCCAATGCTGTAAAGAAAAATATTGCATAGGAACCTGGAATGTAAGAACCATGAACCTGGGTAAGTTGGATGTGGTCAAAAATGAGATGGCAAGAATAAATATTGACATCCTGGGTATCAGTGAACTAAAATGGACGGGAATGGGCGAATTCAGTTCGGATGACTATCATATCTACTACTGTGGGCAAGAAACCCGTAAAAGAATTGGAGTGGCCCTCATAGTCAACAAAAGAGTGGCAAAAGCTGTACTGGGATGCAATCTCAAAATGATAGAATGATCTCGATACGAATCCAAGGCAGACCTTTTAACATCACAGTAATCCAAGTTTATGCACCAACTACTGGTGCTGAAGAAACTGAAATTGACCAATTCTATGAAGACTTACAAGACCTTATAGAAGTGACACCAAAGAAGGATGTTCTTCTCATTATAGGGGATTGGAATGCCAAAGTAGGGAATCAAGAGATAAAAGGAACAACTGGCAAGTTTGGCTTTGGAGATCAAAACGAAGCAGGGCAAAGGCTAATAGAGTTCTGTCAAGAGAACAAGCTGGTCATCACAAACACGCTTTTCCAACAACACAAGAGACGACTCTACACATGGACATCACCAGATGGGCAACATCGAAATCAGATTGATTATATTCTCTGCAGCCAAAGATGGAGAAGCTCTATACAGTCAGCAAAAACAAGACCTGGAGCTGACTGTGGCTCAGATCATCAGCTTCTTATAGCAAAATTCAAGCTTAAACTGAAGAAAGTAGGAAAAACCACTGGGCTGGTAAGATACAATCTAAACCAAATCCCTTATGAATACACAGTGGAAGTGAGGAACAGGTTTAAGGATTTAGATTTGCTGGACAGAGTGCCTGAAGAACTATGGGTGGAGGCTCACAACATTATACAGGAGGCAGCAACTAAAACCATCCCAATGAAAAAGAAATGCAAGAAAGCAAAGTGGCTGTCCAACGAGGCCTTACAAATAGCGGGGGAGAGATGGCAAGCAAAATGCGAGGAAGATAGTGAAAGATACAGGAAATTGAATGCAGATTTCCAAAGAATAGCAAGGAGAGACAAGAAGGCCTTCTTAAACGAGCAATGCAAAGAAATAGAGGAAAACAACAGAATGGGAAGAACCAGAGATCTGTTCAAGAAAATCGGAAATATGAAAGGAACATTTCGTACAAAGATTACCATAATAAAGGACAAAAGTGGTAAGGACCTAACAGAAGCTGAAGACATCAAGAAGAGGTGGCAAGAATACACAGAGGAACTATACCAGAAAGATATGGATGTCTCGTACACCCCAGGTAGTGTGGTTGCTGACCTTGAGCCAGACATCCTGGAGAGTGAAGTCAAATGGGCCTTAGAAAGCTCTGCAAATAACAAGGCCAGTGGAAGTGATGGTATTCCAGCTGAACTATTTAAAATCTTAAAAGATGATGCTGTTAAGGTGCTACACTCAATATGCCAGCAAGTTTGGAAAACTCAGCAGTGGCCAGAGGATTGGAGAAGATCAGTCTACATCCCAATCCCAAAGAAAGGCAGTGCCAAAGAATGCTCCAACTACCGCACAATTGCACTCATTTCACACGCTAGCAAGGTTATGCTTAAAATTCTACAAGGAAGGCTCAAGCAGTATGTGGACCAAGAACCCCCAGAAGTGCAAGCTGGATTTAGAAGAGGCAGAGGAACCAGAGACCAAATTGCAAACATGCGCTGGATTATGGAGAAAGCTAGAGAGTTCCAGAAAGACATCTACTCCTGCTTCATTGACTATGCAAAAGCCTTTGACTGTGTCGACCACAGCAAACTATGGAAAGTTCTTAAAGAAATGGGAGTACCTGATCACCTCATCTGTCTCCTGAGAAATCTCTATGTGGGACAAGAAGCTACAGTTAGAACTGAATATGGAACAACTGATTGGTTCAAAATTGGGAAAGGAGTACGACAAGGCTGTATATTGTCTCTGCTTATTTAACTTATATGCAGAATTCATCATGCGAAAGGCTGGGCTGGATGAATCCGAAGCCGGAATTAAGATTGCCGAAAGAAATATCAACAACCTCAGATATGCAGATGACACAACCTTGATGGCAGAAAGTGAGGAGGAATTAAAGAACCTTTTATTGAGGGTGAAAGAAGAGAGCGCAAAATATGGTCTGAAGCTCAACATCAAAAAAACGAAGATCATGGCCACTGGTCCCATCACCTCCTGGCAAATAGAAGGGGAAGAAATGGAGGCAGTAAGAGATTTTACTTTCTTGGGCTCCATGATCACTGCAGATGGTGACAGCAGTCACGAAATTAAAAGACGCCTGCTTCTTGGGAGAAAAGCAATGACAAACCTAGACAGCATCTTAAAAAGTAGAGACATCACCTTGCCAACAAAGGTCCGTATAGTAAAAGCTATGGTTTTCCCAGTAGTGATGTATGGAAGTGAGAGCTGGACCATAAAGAAGGCTGATCGCCGAAGAATTGATGCTTTTGAATTATGGTGCTGGAGGAGACTCTTGAGAGTCCCATGGACTGCAAGAAGATCAAACCTATCCATTCTGAAGGAAATCAGCCCTGAGTGCTCACTGGAAGGACAGATCCTGAAGCTGAGGCTCCAATATTTTGGCCACCTCATGAGAAGGGAAGACTCCCTGGAAAAGACCCTGATGTTGGGAAAGATGGAGGGCACAAGGAGAAGGGGACGACAGAGGATGAGATGGTTGGATGGTGTTCTTGAAGCTACCAGCATGAGTTTGATCAAACTGCGGGAGGCAGTGGAGGACAGAAGTGCCTGGCGTGCTCTGGTCCATGGGGTCACGAAGAGTCGGACACGACTAAACGACTAAACAACAATGTTCATAAGTGTACCAACCAAGCACATACATAGATCAGCACAGGAAGGCCAACCTGGAACCATTTTGATTCCTAAACTGACTCTCTGCAAGGTCAAAATGGAAAAAGCCTCCCCATTGTCTTTTCCTTCACAAATCCTGTCTGTGTTTGAATAGGGTGAGCCTGTGACCTGGCCCAGGAACTAAGTATTTATCACTACAAAAGACTAGCCAGGCTACCCAGGAAATCCAATCAAGTAACCTGCCGGACAGGAAATAAACAACGATAGGAGAAAAACAACATTCAAATGTTCTGTTTTAGACCGCCTTTTTGTGATGTAGGTGTGATGTATCTGAGGGGTGGTCTTAGGTTACACCCCTTCTGTGATATATGTATGATGTTTCTGGGGGTGGTCTTGATCTACAGGGTGGCAATTTCAAAAATCTTTATAAGGCCTTGCATACCATTTTTCTGGGTCCTCCTCCTTTCCTGCGTGTGAGGGGAGCACCCTGTTGCAACAGATGAAAAAAGATCAAGCTTACTAGCTGCTTTGCTTCTCAATATTCTCTGGTTGGCCTCTGTTATTTTCTCCTGCTAATAGGGAACCTATGTAAGGACTCTATATGGGCTCTTGGATACCCCATAAGGGAAAAGGGCAATTTTTGTTTACAACAGGAGGAACTGCCTTCACATTTTAGTGGACATTTCTCATAAAATACACATTTGCAATGCAATGTTGCCTTAATATGCACGTTTTGTAAGCAAGCTGCTTTCATATAATGAATCTCTCTGTGTTATTTTCACTAAGATATGCATTTTAAATGCAGATTTTGGGGGCTGGAGAACAGCATTGTAAAATTCAAATTCCAGATGATAGCCGTGTTTTTTTGTTTGCATATTGTTTGGGGGGAAATGTGCACCAGACTGAATTTCTGCCCCCATCTGAGGTGGCTTCATCCACACCAAGGTAGGCAAGTTATTTGCGCCTCTCCCACTTATGATGAGAAGCGTGGTTTCATGAGTCTCCACTTCATCCTCTCCGTGAAAATGCCTGGCATGTGAGAGGCAGAGAGACACATGTTTTACACAGTGATCCCTTCAATATGTATGAGCCCAAAACAAGCCATAGAAAAGCCTGACAAATGCGGACATGCAGAGGTTTTTCCTTTTTTAAATGCATTTTCCCCTTGAAGCTTTTTATAGAAGAAAAAGAGGGTGGCATCGTAAGGCTATGCTGCAATTCAAGCGTGGCAGCAAGCTGTGTCAAGCTTAAACATTAAACATGGGTTTCTTTGAAAGCCTCGATTTGCCTTGGTCTGCGTGGGTGACCTGGGGAAGGAGACGAGTTCTCTTTGACGCCTTGCTTTCAACCAGCACCGTCTGCACCACAAGAACACACGTCGGAAGCAAATTTGCAGTGATACGGGGAATGCTCTGGTTTCTGCAAGTGTGAGTGGGTGTATTGCACTGTTGTATATTGCTTTTTAACTGTGCATCTAGTGACAGTAAGTGATTCTGATGCCAGAAGGAAATATATGCAGTGTTGGTGAAAGGGAGGGAAAGCAAGGACACTTCGTGTGTATTGTTATGATTCCATAACTTACATGCTTTTCTAATCTGTATTTTGATTTGTCCTCAATGCACCTCCTGTCATTATTATTATTATTATTATTATTATTATTATTATTATTGTTCCTGTCATTTGAGTATTACTTTCATTTTACAGAGAGGGAACTGGATTTGGGAGTTGCCCAAACAGCTGCTGTTCAGTAGACTTTCCCCTTTGAGAAAACTGCTCTTTAGCACTCATTTGGAACAAATACCAGTTTTGCTTTTTGCCAGATGGACGTTTGCACCAATTAGTGCTAAATAGCAAGTTTTCCCTGGGAAAGGAGTGAGGCAAGGGAAAAACGGCTCAGACCCATGCCTAGAAAGTGTAGGTTGAGCAGAAAACCGCTGTGACCCATACTTTTTGGGCACAGGACAAGTGGGAGTGTGGATGAGCCCTTAGAATTGAAGGACAGCACCCAGGCACCAGAAAGGAAGAGGAGAAGATGTAGGAGAAAGTGAAAGAGGTCTTTCTCTCCAGCTGCAGGGATGGCAGCAGCTCCAGCTGCTGAGACAGAAGTAATGACCACTAGACAATGAGTCTCAGGGGAAGAAGAGTATGTAAAGGTCAACTGTATCCTTTTTTGAGGTGTGACCAGAAATAGGAGACTGCTGGATCAGTCTCCTGGCTTATCTAGTCCAGCATCCTGTTGTCCTGGCCCTCCCGCCATGGAAGGCACACTTCTGATATTTGGTTCTTTGTTGACATGAAAAGCACTCACAGCAGCTTCCATAGTGCTCTGGGTACACACACACACACACACACACACACACACACACACAATTTTCCAGCCTCTAGGCAGCTGTGTGTCTAGGCCCTGCAGAGTAGTTACAGCAACAGAGAGACCACCCACCTGTCAGGATCATCCTACACGCGAGTAGGAATCCGATAAAGACACATGCCCGGCTAGCATGTTCTCTCTCTTTTTTTTTTAATGATATTTATTAAAATTTCAAAAAGAAGAATTACATAAATAAAGAAAAGGAGGAGAGAAAAAAAACAACAAAAGACAGAAGTAAAAATACAAGAAAAATACAAAATACAGAATAAAAGAATAAAAAACACTTAAAAAATACATCAATCTTTCCATGCCTTACATTCATATCCTTGCTTCCCTGACCTCCTCATACCTCCCTTTTTTGTATTCCAATTCAGTTAGTTAATTCAGCAATTTCTTTCCCTCTTTATTTTCTCTTAATCCTTTAACTTAATATACTATAACTTTGGATTTTCACCTGTTATCAGTCCATTTTTACATACACCTTTATAGCATTGCTGCTTAAACCACCTAACTTCATTCTAACATCATTCTAACATTCATTAATTTTGCAATATTTCTGTAGATAGTCTTTAAATTTCTTCCAATCTTCTTCCACCGACTCTTCTCCCTGGTCTCGGATTCTGCCAGTCATTTCCGCCAATTCCATGTAGTCCATCACCTTCATCTGCCATTCTTCCAGAGTGGGTAGGTCTTGTGTCTTCCAATACTTTGCAATAAGTATTCTTGCTGCTGTTGTGGCATACATAAAGAAAGTTCTATCCTTCTTTAGCACCAATTGGCCGACTATGCCCAGGAGAAAGGCCTCTGGTTTCTTCAAGAAGGTATATTTAAATACCTTTTTCAATTCATTATAGATCATCTCCCAGAAAGCCTTAATCCTTGGGCACGTCCACCAAAGGTGAAAGAATGTACCTTCAGTTTCTTTACATTTCCAACATTTATTATCGGGCAAATGATAGATTTTTGCAAGCTTGACTGGGGTCATGTACCACCTGTATATCATTTTCATAATATTCTCTCTTAAGGCATTGCATGCCGTAAACTTCATACCTGTGGTCCATAACTGTTCCCAGTCAGCCATCATTATGTTATGTCCAACATCTTGTGCCCATTTAATCATAGCAGATTTCACCGTTTCATCCTGAGTATTCCATTTCAACAGCAAGTTATACATCTTTGACAAAATCTTAGTTTTGGGTTCTAACAGTTCTGTTTCTAATTTTGATTTTTCCACCTGGAACCGGCTGGCATGTTCTCACCCTCCTGGTCGGTCGGGAGCTTCAAAAGCTTTCTCCAGCCCGAACATCACAGCAACTGATGCCTTGGAGACATCAGCACACTTAGGATCAGTAGAGTGTTAGCAGTCCGTGTGACAGACTCAGTAGACAGACTACTTTATTTACACATAATGCACTTGGAGCATTCTGACTTAACTCCTTCCTCCTTCTCATCAGACAGCAAAGAGAAAGGACAAAGGACAATTGTCCCACATCACGGAACACAGTAATATAAACATCCTGTCTCCGTCACATCCCACAATGTGGAATGAAAACATACACCATCATGTGATAAAACAATCCAATGACTGCAAGCATGGGGCAAAAATCCTAACACAACAGTCCCACTGGCTTATATACCCCCTTCTGATTGATTGTGCGCTTGTAACCTGAGACTTCTCCTGCACAGAAGTTGCTGCTGCTCTTCTCACTTCATGCCGCTCCTGGTTCTAGGAGACAGCGGTGTGGGGGAAGGTGGAGAGTCTACTTACCCATCCACTGGCTGAACAGTTTATTCTTCTTCTGCCACATCCGCTGTGCCTTCCTCCATCTTGGACTGCCCTGGCTCCCTCCCATCCTCTTGTTCCTCCCTTGTGGGTGGCATCAAACCCCATAAATCACTGGTTCCCTCTCCTGGGTCACTCCCCTGGTCCCCTGCCTCTACCCCCACACTCTCCAGAGTCCTGTCAGTCCCTGACACCTGTTCTCACAGTGGCCAACCCACAAGCAGAATCTGAACTCCAGAACACCCTCCCCTCCTGTGGCTCCCAGTAACTCGTATTCATTACCATGGAGGCAAAACATAGCCTTCCTAGCTATGTCATGTATTTTAAGGTAAGTATTATACAGTGGTACCTCGGTTTTTGAACGTAATCCATTCCGGAAGACCGTTTGACTTCCAAAATGTTCAAAAACCAAGGCGCAAAGGACAGCCTGCAAATTCAATAGAGAAAATTGAAAACAACTCAGAGGAAGCCGTTCGACTTCTGAGGCGTGTTCAAAAATGGAAGCATTTACTTCCAGGTTTTCAGTGTTCAAAAACTGAAATGTTCGACTTCCAAGAAGTTCGAAAACCAAGGTACCACTGTACAAGCAGTTTGAGCAGCAGTCTCAGCAACTGATGTTGAAAGGGTATCTGGAAAGGTGTTGGCGGGTACCTGTGAGCTAGATAGCACCTTAGTAGCAACCAGTAAATAAAGAATGGCTTTATGGACATCAGTGAAAGTCGCATTTTATCTGTTCTATAATTGCAGAGGTTCTATAATTGCACATCTGGTGTGCATTTATGGTATTATGGTATATGCATTGTGGTAACCTGCCCCGGGACCTTATGGTAAAGAGTGGGTAGAAAACCTAAGAAATCAATTAATTGGTGGAATTTGCTTTTCTCAGATAAACCACAAATTTCATTCAAGCATCAAAGGGACTAAACTGCTCCTTTTCCTTTCACTTTCTTAGCGGCAGACTGGCTGGATGCCCTGGCATATTTTGTTTTCAAGCATTCCAAATGAACTCAATCTGCATTTGGCTTCTACTAAGGCTCAATAGAAAGAAAGGAAAAATAAGTTGTAATGAACCAGATTAGGTGACTGATGTTATCAAAACAAGAGCAAAAGATTTTGAAGCCCGGTGGTGGTGGTGGGGAGTGGAATTAATCAGAGAGTCAAGTGAAAAGATTAAACATAAGATATTCTCTTCCTTTTTATTCCTGGATTTGCAAACTCAGTGTAATCGTCTTATAACCGTCCCCGCTTTTGTATCACTCCCTTCCCTTCCAGGTGTTATTAACAGGACGCAATACATTCTCCAAGAGTGGCTTCTAAAATATTTAATTAAAATGTTCAACAAAAATAAATATGTTTAATGATCAAGCTTTCGTTTCTGAAATTATTGTGTGGGAAAGTGGCAGCTTGCCAGATTGAACAATCCTCCTTTCCTCCCCCAACCCTGTACTGTTCTCGGGGCTCTCCTGACCTTCCAAGAGCCAACTGGGGGGGCATGGGGCATGTAAGGGATGCGGGTGGCGCTGTGGGTTAAACCACAGAGCCTAGGACTTGCCGATCAGAAGGTCAGCGGTTTGAATCCCCGCGACAGGGTGAGCTCCCGTTGCTCGGTCCCTGCTCCTGCCAACCAAGCAGTTTGAAAGCACATCAAAGTGCAAGTAGATAAATAGGTACCACTCCGGTGGGAAGGTAAATGGCGTTTCTGTGCGCTGCTCTGGTTTGCCAGAAGTGGCTTAGTTATGCTGGCCACATGACCCGGAAGCTGCATGCTGGCTCCCTCGGCCAGTAAAGCGAGACGAGTGCTGCAACCCCAGAGTCATTCCTGACTGGACTTAACTGTCAGGGGTCCCTGTACCTTTTAATCAGTGATGACTACATTTTACCTCCACTGTCAGAGGAATGGCCCTATGCAGCAATTGCTGAGAATCACAAGTGGGAAGAGTACAGGTGGAACTAAACACCCATACTAAGTAGAAATCCTCTTTAGGTCTCATTCTGGTGTTGCTGAACCAGCTGGAGAACTGCATTGCAAAATTGGAATAAGTGCAAGTTTTGAAGCTGTGTTTTGCTTTACATTTTGTTTTGGAAAGTGCAAATGTGATCAATCTGGCTCTAAATGTATCAAATTTATCTTCGCCCCTAACAACAACAACAGCATATTTTATTTCTATGCTGTCCATCTGACTGGGTTGCCCCAGCCACTCTGGGCAGTATCCAACAAAATATTAAAGCACATAACCCGCTCAAACATTACCTTTACCTATGGGGCATGTAGGGGGACGAGATGAGGGATGACGCCAGAAGAGAGGGAGGTCTGCCGCCAGAAGCTGCTAGAATGTGGTGGCAAAGAACTCCACCACTATTGCTCTACACTCCCAGGGCTGATGATTAAATTTATTACCTGTCCTTCACCAGCAGCTCCCAGGTGGGTTGCAACAATCTAAAACTGAGTATTTAAAACAGTTAAGAGTCAGTGCGGTGTAATGATTGAGAGTGTTGGGCCAGGACATGGGAGACCAGGATTCCAATCCTCACTCAGCCGTAAAGCTCACTAGCCAACCTTGGACCAGTCACTGGATGTCAGCCTGACCTACCTCACAGGGTTGTCATGGAGATTAGATGAGGAGGAGGAGAACCAGGTACAGTACACCACCATTGTTCTTTGGAGAAAAAAGTTGGATATAAATGAAATAAAGTAAATATTATTGTATTGCATTGCATTAAAGCAGATTTGGCAGAACGTTGTTTTTTACTACAACTCCCATCAGCTGCAGGCAGAATGGCTATGGCAGGGGAAGATGGGAGTTGTCACACCAAACATCTGGAAGGCACTGGGTGACCTTTCCCTGGTTAAAAATAAAGAACATGCACAATACTATGAGTGGGCAGGTCAAAGAAAACCCAGCTGCTTGCCACGAGCACATTGCATGGCTCTATTATCATCATTACTTTGTTCTGTTCTAATTTTCTTTTCTGGGTGTTCCCCAGTTTTCTTCCCATAAAGGGTTTGGATTTTTCCTGCACTGTGTCATCCGTAATGAAAGATGTTGTCAAGCAGCAAATGCTGATACAAGGAAATCTCCCTGCAAAATCAATTTTGGCGTAGCACATTTGTGATTATTTGCTTATTTCGGTACCCATGCTAAGGCTTCTCTTGCTGACGCACAAAAGTCCCTGCCAGAGGCCTGACGAGAAACAAGTTTTCTGCAACTTTAAATTGAAGACGTTTTATAAATATCGAGTCTTCCCTTTCTTCAAACAGGTTTAAGCCAAGCTATTTCCGATTTGAGCCTTGGGGATCTTGCTTAGCATTAATCTCCAGAGGCATTCCAAGGCAATCTTTAGCAAAAGCAGTCAATGAGGTGGATAGCAGCACACTGCCAAAAGAAAAGAAAAAGAGGTGCATCGCCCAAACAAGGGTGGAGGGAAACACACATTTGCATTTGCTAATTTATATACAGAGATGCACATATAGAAATAAGTAATGCTTTTCTGATAACTCCCACCCTGGATTATTGCAATCTTTGTTGGCCATTCTCATCCCATCCCACAAACAGGATGAAAAATGTTTAGGCCAAATACTTTGGCTCAGATTTACTGCAAACTTGGTTCTAATTTTTCAGATGATTTTAAAAAACACACACAGAGAGAGAATTCTAACATCCCCCAAATGGTGTCATGGACTGGCTGGATGCAGAGAAATGATGGGAGGAACCAGCTGGGGAACCACTAAGGGAAGAAGGCTCAGAGCTCAGGAACTAGTGGCAGAACAACGAGTGATCAGAGGGAGAAGACTGGGAGGAGGAGGAGGTGTCAGAAGCTGAAGGGGTAACAGGGCTTAGTGAGCAGGGAGAGTTTGTGACAGAAGGAGTCCAGAACCAGAGGCAGAAGCTGAAGCAGGAGGGTGGGAGAAGAGAGGCCAAGAGACAGAGGTGAGTCAGACTAGTGAAGAGTCAAGGGTATCTCTCCTTCCTGCTGAAACCAGCTCCCTTCCCCCCTGGTCTCCCAGAATCAGAAGAGGCATGAAGCAAGAGGAGCAAAGGCAGGCATGCAGGCACAGTCTCAGATTGCTTGAGGAAAAGCTTCGGAAGGGAGGAGACATAGATGATTGTGGGGAGATGGGGACCTTTAGTCTTAACAACTGATCCATGGGGGCAAGACCTACCAGAGATGAGTCCCTGTGCTCACTAGGCCTGGGACTCTGCCAAGTCTGTGCAGATCCCATTCTTGCTAATAAAGAGTTGGCTCCAATGGGCACAGTGTGATTTACTGTTGGCTCGCTCCCATCAAACAGACTTTCCAGCCATTTGCCATGATATAAGAACATATGAAGAGCCTGCTGAATCAGGCCCATGGTCCATCTATCCCAGCATCCTGTTCTCACATTGGCCACCCAGATGCTTGTGAAAAGCCTGAAAGGATCTGAGCACAACAGCAATCTTCCCTCCTGTGGTTTCCAGCAACTGGTATTGAGGAAGCATATCACCTCCAAGAATGAAGATAGCCCCAGAACAGTGGTGGACTTTGAGTTCTCAAATTTCAGCAGCTCCCAGTCATGCCACCCTAAAACCGCCTCTGCGCAGAACTTCCACATGCAGGGGCAGTATAGCTTGGAACACCATATGGTGGTGACATGAGAAATGCCTGGATCTTCACTCCCTGCTCATCATATGCTTCCAAAAATCACCTGGCTGTTCACTGTAGGAAGCAGAATGTTGGGTGAAAACAATATTTGGTGAGACAGAGGTTGTCACTTTTGGTCAAGATCTGTTAAAAGGAAGGAGGCCCAAGAAGTTTGGAGGAGGAATGGGAGGGGCCAAAGAGGAGAAGGCATGGCTTCAGGAGGAAGAGGTAGGAACATGGCTTTAGGAGGGTGTGGCTTCAGGAGGAAGGGGCAGGGCAAAGGGGGTTGGTCACTGATACCCTATTGCCAAAGGGCTCACAAAAAACTTGGGTTGTCCTTGATCCACACTGCACATGAAAACAGCATAGGTGGGTTCCTCCAAACCCCCCCCAGCAAGAGCAGCAGCCTGGAGAGCAATGGCACCTTTCTGGAAGAATTGGTATTCTGTGCCTTTTCCAGTATGCAAGTATCTTCAGGAGGTAGCAGTCTGAGATAAATGCCTGTTGCCTCAGAGTATTTCCAGAGAGCGGTTTGACGGGGAAAATATACCCCTTAAAGCATTTGACGTGTGATTTGTATCTGAGAGCAAGCGAGCGTGCTGCTCTGAGGCCAACTCCTCTAAAAGCCCCTCTGCAAACAGAGGCCCACTTCTCGTGCAATATTGTCACCTTTCTATTGAACCCATCATTTTGGAGCACAGGCTAATCGGGATGTGTGGAGATTTACACATCAGTCCCTGCTCAACCAGATGAGAAGGAAATAGATATGCAAGATGCTGACATCTCCAAGCAGCAAATGGAATTGTTTCTCCAAAGGTCCCGGTTGTGCTTAAGCAAATGAACCTTGAATAGAAGAGGTGGCAAACGGAAGACACAAAGCAACACATTATAAAAATGTGGGGAGGTTGTTTATTTTCTTTTCATTTTGTGTCTTACACACAGATGCACACGCCTGGAGCAACCTTGGAAAGTGCTGGATCACAAAAGAAGAAATCTCATCTTTGTTTATTTATTAACAGCATTCCGACCTTTAATCGGTTAATGCCAATCAGAACTCACAGAGAATAACATAGATCAACCGGTCGCTTTCACTGCACTCTTTTTCGTGCCTGTTAAAATTACATTCTTGTCTAGACAAGCCTACCCTGATGCTTAGAAAGTTGGATTAATTTTAATCTGTTTAGTATTTTAACTTTCGTATGCTTTTAAGTACGGTTGTATTTTTTAAATTGATTTTCTTGTGCTCTCTTTTTGTAAACCACTTTGAGGTTTGTTTGCTTTTTACAATCAAGCAGTGTATAAATTTTATCAAAATATAATATAATTATAATATAATATAATATAATATAATATAATATAATATAATATCACAGACATGGCCTTTTTGGTGATGACTCTGAATATGGAACTTCCCTCCCATGGAAGATACATTTGGCCACCTCCTTGTTTTTTAGGTGGACCCTGAGAACATTTGTTTTTCAGTCTGCTTTTGGTTAGGTAGCCCCTGTGGTTTGAAATGTACCTTTTTATTGTTAACCTGGTGGTGCTGGAGGGCTGTAATAATGATTAACGTTGGCTTGGCTCCACAAGGAAGGGCCTCATGGGCCAAATGTGACAGGTGGCTACTGCTGCCCACCTATCAATCACCTCCGCCCCCTTAGCCCCATCCCAACATACATTGTTGGGGGCGTGGGGCTGTAAACACCTCAGCCCTATAGAGTTGGCACCTATGGTATTTTGCATGTTATTTTCACTAATACGTACATTATTATGCACACCTCCACCTAATACACACCTTTTTGTTCAGTTTTCGATTGGGAAACCGCTTTGCAATGTTCAGAGAAGTGCACATTTTCAAAGGATGGCTGCGTTTTGGTTCGAATACCGCTTCAACTGAGTTATAAATTACTATTATTAATATATAATGCCGCATTATATTGGTCTACTCCCCGGAGCTATACACGTCTTGGTACAGGTAGGTTCACATTAAAATGTGCATTGAGTTTCTCGGTTATAAAATGGAAAATACAGATGAACTTAGGTTTCAAGCACAATAATTGCCATCTGGAAGAAGATTCTTGACAATGAAATCTTGACAGCTCTGAGTAACGTCACTAGGATAAGATACTAAGCTTTGTCATATATGTAACAGTGTATCTTTAGATGCGTACCATCTCCCCTTCTGAATCTCTCTGGGTGTTATCCTGGGGGAGGGGGTTTCACACAACCACCACCCCCGTCACCCATCAGATGTTGAAAGTGTGCATAAGGACAAGTATCAGGAATGTTTTCCAGCTGCAGGAATTCACTTCTGGGCAAGCAGAGTGGGCAGAAAAACAAATGTGCATTTTACCTCTGCGTCGTCAGCTAGCTTCTATTTTTATTTTTAATTTATTCAATTTATATACAGTGGTACCTCAGGTTAAGTACTTAATTCGTTCCAGAGGTCCGTTGTTAACCTGAAACTGTTCTTAACCTGAAGCACCACTTTAACTAATGGGGCCTCCTGCTGTCACTGCGCCGCCACTGCACGATTTCTGTTCTCATCCTGAAGCAAAGTTCTTTACCCGAGGTAATATTTCTGGGTTAGCAGAGTCTGTAACCTGAAGCGTATGTAACCTGAAGCATATGTAACCCGAGGTACCACTGTACTGCCCTTTTCCTGAAGATCCCAGGATGGTGTACAATATTAAAAACATAATTTACATATAACAACATCAACAATCCCAGAAAATCAACACAGTAACCGTCCCTCCGCATTTAAAATGTCATACAGTGGTACCTCAGGTTAAGTACTTAATTCGTTCCAGAGGTCCGTTCTTAACCTGAAACTGTTCTTAACCTGAAGCACCACTTTAGCTAATGGGGCCTCCTGCTGCCACTGTGCCACCGGAGCACAATTTCTGTTCTCATCCTGAAGCAAAGTTCTTAACCTGAAGCACTATTTCTGGGTTAGTGGAGTCTGTAACCTGAAGTGTATGTAACCCGAGGTACCACTGTAGATTGTTTAATGGCTGAAGACCTGGGTAAAGAGGAATGTTTCTCCCTGGTGCCAGGCAAGCCTCTCTGGGGAGTGTATTCCACAAACAGGGAGCCACCACAGAAAAGGCCTGTTCTCATGCTGTCACCCTCCAAACCTCTCAAGAAGAGGGGGTACAGAGAAGGGCCTCGGATGACAAGCGCAGGGTCCGGGTTGGTTTGTATGGGGAGACGTGCTCCTTAAGGTATTGAGGTTCTGAACCACATAAGGCTTTATAGGTCAGCACCAGAACTTTGAATTGGGCCTGGAAACTAAGAGGCAGCAGTCGGATGAGGATTGGCGTTATATGTCCAACTCGTCTTGCCCCGGTGAGCAAGCTGGCCATCAAATTCTGCACCAGCTGAAGTTTCCAAAATGTAGTCAGAGGCAGCCCCACATATAACACATTGCAGTAATCTAACCTAGAGGTTACACAGAAGTTAGGCCATCCCTGTCTAGGTAGGTTACTGCATTCTATTTCCCACACCCTCTGGATTTTTCCTGCCCTAACACCCTCACACACCCCTCACTGTCCTCTATGCAGGCAAACAAGAAGTATTATGAGAGTTCAAGGATGCATTCCAGCCAGGAAAAAACACTCAAGGAATGTGCAAAACAGAGCAGGGTATTGGCTGGGGAGATTAGTGAGGGCCATTTGCCATTGGGCCTGATATTTCCCATCCCTGTTTAAGGTGGTTATGGTGTTGAGCCAGCTAGCCCAGTTTTCCATTGCCTGTGTGTGTGTGTGTGTGTGTGTGTGCGCGCGCACACACACACACACACACACACACACACAAACCTGCATCCATATATTTATCTGGTGGCAGTGCAAAAGGGCCCTGTGAATGCACCAAAATGTGCAGATAGGCCTTCTCCTCATAAGTGGGGCAATGATGGCCTGCTACTGACCAAGAATTCCCTCCTTAAATGGATGAGCCCTATAACCTAGTGCCTTCCAGATGTGTTGGACTACAATTCCCATAATCCTTGGCCATTGGCCATGCTGGTTGAGGCTGAGAGTAGAAGAAGAGAAGAGTTTGGATTTGATATCCCGCTTTATCACTACCCGAAGGAGTCTCAAAGCGCCTAACATTCTCCTTTCCCTTCCTCCCCCACAACAAACACTCTGTGAGGTGAGTGAGGCTGAGAGACTTCAGAGAAGTGTGACTAGCCCAAGGTCACCCAGCAGCTGCGTGTGGAGGAGCAGAGACGCGAACCCAGTTCACCAGATTACGAGTCCACCGCTCTTAACCACTACACCACACTGGCTCCCATAGTTGCAAGAGTAGTTGCGAGTCCAACACATCTGGAAGGCACCAAGTTGGGAAAGACTTTTCTCACCTGTGTCATAGCTGGGGGGCGGGGGGAGGTTGCTACTCTGTTAAGACTTTGGTGCATCCATCTTATTCCTGGAGCATATATATAGTATGAGCCCCGAGTCCAAATAAAAACAGAATAGTATACACTTTGCACAGAACTGCCATTTGAAAATGGCGGCCTGGTGTTGCCATGATTTCCCTTCTTTGTGCATATATATCTAAATCATGAGGTCATTTCCTTGTGCCTTCCTTGCCTAGCAGCAACCAATGATGCGGAGCAGGGGTGGGGAAGCAATGACATCATTGTGATGTGATGACATCACAACAGACATCATAAGTGTGCTTATAAAAAACAGAAAGGACTTGGCTTTTCACAGAGCTGATTTTTGAATGACAGGTTCATGTTGAGAGCAGGATCCACAGCGCCGATGATACGTTTTGAACTGACTATAAACCTACCTCCTTATAGTCTACAACACCTGCTTCTCATCCTATGCTCTGCGGACAGGGAAAACAACTGCTTGCTTTATCTCAGGGTTCCCAGAAAAACAAACAGGCCATGTTCCTCAGCAATCTGCCCAGAAAATGTGGTGATGTTGCCTTGTTAGCCCCAGAAATGTATTACTGGTGCTGTTAAGTATCTTTGAGATAGGAAGTGAGCAGATCCTGTGATAATAGGACTCACTTTCTCAGACATGCATTTTGTAACAATAACACTCTTTGGCAAGGACTGCTCTAATGAGCTGGTTCCTGAGCTTGTTAAAGTTTGAATTCTCTAAACTGCTGAGTGTTCCTGATTCTTGCAGGAGACAAAGACTGCCGAGGTTGTTAAGAGGCTAGGGCCCTACGGACCAGATCTTTGCGAAGTATTCCAGTTCATCAGTATTCCATATTCCACTAAAAGGTATCAGGGTGCTGAGGGGCAGATTCAATGCACCTCATGTAATAACTCTCTTCCTTGAAATGATTTCTCTTCCCTTCACCCGTCCCGCAAAGCTCACTTTGGCTTATCAGCTAAATTAAGCATTACAGAAAAATAATAGAACAATTTGGTTTCCGATTCTCCAGGTTTCCAGTAATAAAGATTACTAATACTTCATTTGGGTGGGGGCGCCTTCGGGTAGTTCTTTTAACTTTTCTCTTTCCTCATTACACAGACAAGCCATTTCATTTGAAGTGTCCAGTTTCTTTCTTAATTTTATTAGTGTTTGGCCCCCTTCCAGAGTGTCTTAATCAACATGCTCATTATTTGTGCTAGCTGCTAAGGGTAAACCAGTTATTATACAGATAATCAAGTAAATTGCAAAGCAAAAGAAAGGAATTCTGATGTCACCATAGACCAAAATGGATGCATTTTCATTTTGACGGTCTTAAGTCATTTGGGTCTCAGACTCATTTGCAGCAACCTCGATGCTTTGCTCCAGGTTAGGTTGACTTAATTTAAGAGAACTGATCTGCTACATCTTCATTGAAAAACACAGGGAATTAGGCACAAAGGGAACTGTGTTTTCCTAGTTCAATGTGTTTCACACTGCATGTGGCAAATTTAAATGTGCGATGTGCAAATGAGGGAGGGCAGAAATTCTCCATTAACCCCTGCACATGCAAAGCTATTGCCATGACCATAATCAATACCAAATAGAAAAATACCAAATAGGGCAGCAGAATGTGGCTGCCAGACATGAGCAGCCGCCTGGATAACACTGATCATAAAAGATCTACATTGGTTCCCAGTACATTTCCAAGCACAATTCAAAATTGCTGGTGCTGATCTTTAAAGACCTAAATTACCTTGGCCCTGTGTTCCTGAAAGCGTGTCTCCACCCCCAGCATTCAGCCCAGACACTAAGATCCAGCTCTGAGGGCCTTCTGGTGGTTCCCTCATTGTGAGAAGTGAGATTACAGGGAACTGGGCAGAGAGCCTTCTCGGTAGTGGCACCCTCCCTGTGGAATGCCCTACCTTCAGATGTCAAGGAAATGAACATCTATTTGACTTTTAGAAGACATCTGAAGGTAGCCCTGCTCAGGGAGGCTTTCTAATGTTTGAGGGGGTTTTGTGTTTTAATATTTTGTTGGAAGCCGCCCAGAGTAGCTGGGGAAACCCAGTCAGATGGACAGCATAGAAATAAAAATATGCTGTTGTCGTTGTTGTTGTTAGGGATGAATATAAATTTGATACATTTAGAGCCAGATTGATCACATTTGCACTTTCCAAAACAAAATGTAAACCAAAGCACAGCTTCAAAACTTGCACTTATCCCGATTTTGCAATGCAGTTCTCCAGCTGTTTCAGCAACACCAAACTGAGACCTAAAGAGGACTTCTACTTAGTTTGGGTGTTTAGTTCCACCAGTACTCTTCCCACTTGTGATTCTCAGCAATTGCTGCATAGGGCCATGCCTCTGACAGTGGAGGTAAAATTCAGCCATCATTGACTAAAAGGTACAGGGACCCCTGACAGTTAAGGCCAGTCGCGAACGACTCTGGGGTTGCGGCACTCATCTCGCTTTACTGGCCGAGGGAGCCAGCATTTGCCTGCAGGCAGTTTTTCCGGGTCATGTGGCCAGCATGACTAAGCCGCTTCTGGTGAAACCAGAGCAACACACGGAAACGCCGTTTACCTTCCCGCTGGAGTGGTACCTATTTATCTACTTGCACTTTGACATGCTTTTGAACTGCTAGGTTGGCAGGAGCTGGGACCGCACAACAGGAGCTCACCCTGTCGCGGGGATTCGAACCGCCGACCTTACGATCAGGAATCCCTAGACTCAGTGGTTTAGACCACAGCACTACCTGCCATTAATAGCCTTCGTGAATTTGTATAATCCCCTTTTAAAGCCATCCACCTTGGTGGCTGCCACTGTATCTCCATTGCAAATTCCATAGTACAACAATGTGTTGTGCAAAGAACTTCCTGTTGTCTGTCCTGAATCTTCCAGCTTCATTAGACATTATGGTTAAATAAATAAATAAAATGGAACCCTGCAAGAATTCAGCCCTATATAATAAATAATAATAATAATAATAGTTTTTCCTCCTTATCTTTAGATATGGGTTTTGTTTTTCCCTGATTGGATCCTTCGAGATGGGTGCAAACCCCACAAAATGTCAAATGAATAAATAAGCATTTATTCCAGAGAGCTTGAGTGATAAAGGAAGATTAGGCCTGATTAAATTCACACTGCCATCACTTCTACACCATTTCCAGCGCAACTCAGACAACTGACTACCTGCCGCTCCTCTTAATTCATGAAAAACAAGAGTGCTCTCGCCAGACCCATGGAGGCTGTTGGAAGAAAGCAACCCAGTTTCAAAGCAATTTGGCACGGTGATTACCCCATTTGTGCTGCCGTCGTAGCTTCTCCTGTTTCCATTCCTCTCGCTTTCGTTTGCAGAAAACAAATTTTCCAAATGACGTTAATTAGAGTTTTCCTTAATAACAAATGTGCAAAATCAGCCAACACACGAATCCTAGGTCGTGAACTCTATTCTTCACGTGCTGGAAATAATGGCAACCGATAAACAGCATTCAAATGGAAATGTGTGCAATCCCAGGCCTTAATTGGCTGAATATATCTAACGAGGGAATGGGGCTTCTTATGCAATCAAGATGTCTCCTTGCTTGGCTTCCATGCAGAATTTCTAACAGATGTCCTTAAGGGGTGGGCAATGTGTGTGTGTGTGTGTGTGTGTGGAGGGGGTGAAATTAAAAGGATTTTGCAAATAGGCTAATCTCCTTGTGTGTATGCATACATGCAAAAGGCCTGCACGCTTCCCTCTGTCACTTTGAAGTCTTTTGACCAAGGCAGCAGAGGCCACAGGTGGCGACTTAGTCAGACATCTTTAAGCTGCCTGAAAAGAATTCCTGACCATATCTTTTATGTAAATATCTGTTCTTAAAAGACAAGTAACAGTTGTTTAGTCTTGTGATGGGAGCAAATCCTGGACCAATGGACAACAGCACAAGCACGTTATTAATAGTCAGCCTCCTCTGTGTCTTGGGCACACAGCAAAGGGACTGTATCAAGGCAGTGGCTTTCCTTCTGACTGCAGAGACAGACTACGTTTACAAAATTAAAGAAGTGTTGTTCGATATTTTTCTGCATCTTTGGTTGTTTTAGATATTCTTGATCTCTTCAGCAGCTGAGAACTTAGATATGGTTTTTCTGTAATCTTTCTTGCTTCAGATATTATTTAAAAAAAACAACCAGGAATGCCTCAGATATGATTTTTTCCTGCAAATCTTTATCACTTTTGAATGTTAACATTTTTAAGGCTTAACACAGCACTGCTTAGTCGGTGATCTTTATCCAGAAAGCAAGTCTGATTGCTGAGTGTGCATAAGAGAGGGAAGACAGAAATGCTCTTTTTCGTATATTTTCTACCCCATCCATTTTCAGTTAGGGTTGTTAATGGAGTGTGTGTGTGTGTGTGTGTGTGTGTGTGTGTGTGTGTGTTGTGGCTTTATAACCTCTAGGCTAATTGTGTAATCCCCAGACATTTGGGGCTGGCTCTCATAATTTTCTTGAGTAAAGCAAAACGTTTTGAATGAAAATCATCAGCATTTTCACTTTAGTGCTTGTGGTTGAGTTCTCCTTATTCTCTATGGAAGCCGGGTAACTGACCTCATCACCAAAGAGTGATATTGCTGCATGCAGGTATGGGGTTCTGCAAAAACTGCCCCCTCCACACTCACTGTTCAAGGACCCCCAGTCTGGAACCTGACTCAGATGAGATCTTCTTGGAAAGGGCAACCCAATAGAACAAAGCGTGTGCAAGGCTCGAAGGCTTTGGCTCCCCTTAGTGTGGACTCTGAGACAGCCACCGTAAAGGACCCTCTGTCCCTGGACTCTGGTGAAATCAAAGGACTTGTGGACATACTTCTTTCCACACAACTTCTTTCCCACAACCACCTCCTGGACCCCAGTATCTTTCTGATGCAATCCTTACCTTGCCTAGCTCCTTGGTCCATGCCTTAGCAACTTTGTGGACAGCTCCTTGCTGTTTCAGCAATCATGTCCTGGGCCCTGGAGCTAGTTCTACCTTTCCTTGCTAGGTGGACACCCCCCCCCCCCATCTCCTTTGCACACCCATGATGCACACCAGCGTGAAAAGATCATGTGTGTGAATGTGAGTATTCAGAAACCTCCAAGTTTTGTGTTACTGGAATGTAGGTGTCAGGTTTCAGGGAACTGGCTTCCTTTCCTCCCCCCTTTGGCCATAGATAAGCAGAACAAAGAGAAAGGAGTCTCGTACCAGTTAGAAATTTTAATGATCACAGTGAGAGAACAAAGAATCCATTCCTCGGAATCAAGGTGTTCCCAATTAAGAGTTCCACCCACTTCCCCCTAGTCACCCACATCACTTCCATGTCTTACAACTTGATCTCTCAACCACTGTGCTTTCTGTGCTGCCACCTTATCTGCTCTTCTTGACCTTGGGCTGAGTGGATGGACGCTTTCCAGCGAAAGCCAGTCTGTTAACTCTCTCTCTCCCAGTTATTCTTCTCCTAGCTCAGGGGTCGGTCAGCAAACTTTTTCAGCAGGGGGCCGGTCCACTGTCCCTCAGACCTTGTGGGGGGCCGGACTATATTTTGGAAAAAAAATATGAATGAATTCCTATGGCCCACAAATCAGGGGCAAATGAAGCCGTCATGACACCTGGGGCGGGGTGTCGCTACGTAGGGCGCATGTGCGGCGTCGCTACGTACGATGTATGTGCTGTACATAGCGACGCCGCACATGCACTGTACATAGCGGTTTGCCGCCAATGCTGGGATCCTCTGCTCGCAGCTGCAGCCGTGAACGGAGGATCCTCCACATGCGGCTGAGGCAGTGCGATGGCTGCTCATGCCACCATCCGCCCTGGCAGGGTCCTTCTTGTCACCTCCCCAGACATGGCACCCGGGGCGCACCCCCCCACACACACCCCGTTGCAACACCACTGTCACAAATAACCCAGAGATGCATTTTAAATAAAAGCACACATTCTACTCATGTAAAAACACCAGGCAGGCCCCACAAATAACCCAGAGATGCGTATTTTTTTTAAGGACACATTCTATTCATGTAAAAACACACTGATTCCCAGACTGTCTGTGGGCAGGATTGAGAAGGCGATTGGGCCAGATTCGGCCCCTGGGCCTTAGTTTGCCTACCCATGTCCTAGCTGCTCACCACCCAGTTCTTCCCAACTTCTGTCTTCTGAACTATGTCCTTCTGCAAACCACTGTTCCAAATCTATACCGTCCCACTGCTCCTGGGAAGATTCGGGATCCTGATCAGGAGCAGGGGGAGACTCCCACCGTTCCTCCTCAGTGCAGCCTTCCTCAGCATGGTCCCTGACAGTAGCTGTACAAAGTTAAGAGCCACATTCATTGTGCCACACAATTTTGTACCTGGACGTGACTATTATGGGCATGTGGCCTGCAGAAGGATGCCCACAAAGGGATGTTACCCTTGGTCTGAAAAAAGTTCCCAGCCCTTGGACAAAAGCATGTGAAACAGGATGCAGTCCCTCCACAGGTGTTTGTCCCCGCCACACCATTTGAGAGGTATTGGCATAACCAACTCTGTCATTCCCGTGTGCCGGGCTGTGTCATAATGAAGCATGAAAGGGAGGAGAGACAAATGGTCCACGGCAGACTTAGAGACATGAAACAGAATGTAAAGTGCAAAATCAGATTTCTCCAGTTTTCCGCTGAGGAAGAGACACACACCCAGGGAGAGCTGCTTTTCCCTCCGTGATTTATACCTTAATTTGGCCTGATAATGTCTGTGTTTGTCTCAGTGCTGTGATTAGCTTCTCTGAAGAAAGGAAGGAAAGTGGGTGTCGTAAGGAGGGCAGGGGAAGGAAAAAAGAAAGAAGAGTGGAAAGGTATTTTGAACGCTCTCTGGGAAGACGTTGCTTTTTCTTCCCTCCTCCCCCACCAAGCATAATATTTATAAATTTCTCATATGGCATAATTATTCCAAATGAGGGCACATCTCTTGGCAGGATCAGCACAGCTGTCTGAAATTGTAACCCAATTTTATATCTAATTTTGAAGGGGGCTGTGTGTGCTTTTTTTAATAAAAATGAAGGGAAAACTATGGTGAATTGTTTGGTAGGCAGAGATTTTATTTGAAATCATCTGTAAAGCGTGTACCTGTATCTGAAAAGCAGGTACAATGTTAGCATGAAGGGCTAGGGCTAGGACTAAGGGCTAGGACCAGAAAGATGAAGGTTGAAACTCCTGCTCAGTTTTCTTCTTCTTCTTCTTCTTCTTCTTCTTCTTCTTCTTCTTCTTCTTCATCATTAACCTGCCCTTCACTCTAAGGTCCCAGGGCGGGTGACACCAATTAATGTTAAAAACAGTTTAAAACAACTTAAAATCATAGAAAACAGTGGATCCTAAAAGTATACATCTTTGGCATCAAAAGCCAACGTCTTGGCTCTGTCCAGCAACTATTTGCAAGCAGAGGCATATCCTGATGGCCAACCCACAACAGTAATATTCTGGGACATTTTAAAGGTTGATAGGAGCCATTGTGTCAACTCTAAAGGGTCTGTGTTGCCTAGAGTACTTGATTATATGATTGTTGATGGAAGATAATTTGAAGAACACCTGCAGAAGATGAAAATTGTACTAGAGGAGCTGAGCAAGGCAACATAAAGGTGAAACTAGCAAAATGCAGTTAAAAAGGTAAAGGGACCCCTGACCATTAGGTCCAGTCGTGGCCAACTCTAGGGTTGTGGTGCTCATCTCACTTTATTGGCCGAGGGAGCCGGCGTGCAGCTTCCGGGTCATGTGGCCAGCATGACTAAGTTGCTTCTGGCAAACCAGAGCAGCGCACGGAAACGCTGTTTACCTTCCCGCCAGAGCAGTACCTATTTATCTACTTGCACTTTGATGTGCTTTCGAACTGCTAGGTTGGCAGGAGCAGGGACCGAGCAAAGGGAGCTCACCCCATCACGGGGATTAGAACCGCCGACCTTCTGATCGGCAAGTCCTAGGCTAAAGATAAAGGACCCCTGGATGGTTAAGTCCAGTCAAAGGAGACTATGGGTTTGCGACGCTCATCTTGCTTCAGGCGGAGGGAGACGGCGTTTGTCCACAGACAGCTTTCCGGGTCATGTGGCCAGCATGACTAAAGAACTTCTGGCACAACAGAAACCAGAGCACACAGAAACACTGTTTACCTTCCCACTGCAGTGGTACTTAATTATCTACTTGCACTGGTCCAATCACCCAACAGGGTCCAATCAACCTAACCCAGTATTCTCTGCAGCAGAGATGGAGGGCCTTGTGGTACCCCAGATTTTGTTGGACTCCCAACTCACACCAACCCCAGCCAGCATGGCCAATGGTAAGGTATTGCAGTTGTAGTCCATCAACATCTGGAGAGCAACTGGTTCCCCCTTCCCATTCTACTGTGACTGGTGGCTCACTAAGCCACCACAAGCATATGTCTCAAAAGACATTTAAAAAGCAGTGGGCAGGGAAAGAGTTGTGTCCCTCCCTCAACTGCTTTTTAACTCCCAATCGCCCCCCCCCCAAAAAATGTGGCTTTTCTACACAGGAAAAATCTGTGAGACTACTGTTAGGCATGTGCATAGCATGCCGTTTGGAACTGAAGCAAAGATATTCTATCTTTTTTTTTCCAAAAATTTTTTATTGGTTTTCCAAAAAAAACAAACAAACAAACAAACATAAATCATATCTGAACTTAATCCAATCTTGGTAACATTGTTAAATGACTTCCTCAAATCCCCCTAGCTGAATTTCAATGTATATCATTGTAACAGTTTTCCAAAACCTATTTTTCTCATAATATTACCTTGATCACTTGACATCTTTCTTTCTTTTCATTTTAACTTTAAACATATTATTCTCTAGCATCACATATTTAAATCCTATGCCTATCTGATACAGTGGTGCCCCGCAAGACGAATGCCTCGCAAGACGGAAAACCCGCTAGACGAAAGGGTTTTCCGTTTTGGAGGTGCTTCGCAAAACGATTTTCCTATGTGCTTGCTTCGCAAGACGAAAATGTCTTGCGAGTTCCTGCGGGGGTTTTTTCCTCCCCCCCCCCCTTTTTCCCAAGCCGCTAAACCGCTTATCAGCTGATGGCTAAGCCGCTTATCAGCTGATCTTTAAGCCGCTTAACAGCTGATGCTAAGCCGCTTATCAGCTGATCTTTAAGCCACTTAACAGCTGATGCTAAGCCGCTTATCAGCTGATCTTTAAGCCGCTTAACAGCTGATGCTAAGCCGCTTATCAGCTGATGGCTAAGCCGCTTATCAGCTGATCTTTAAGCCGCTTAACAGCTGATGCTAAGCCGCTTATCAGCTGATCTTTAAGCCGGCTAAGCCGCTAATACTGTAGCGCTAAGCCGCTAAACCTCTAATGGGCTTGCTTTGCAAGACGAAAAAACCCGCAAGACGAAGAGACTCGCGGAACGGATTCTTTTCGTCTTGCGAGGCACCACTGTATTTGCAAGTTTTTCCAATTAAGTTATCTTAACGTATTTAAGTAAATAGTCTTTAAATTTCCTCCATTCTTCCTGGTACTCCTCCTCCTTCTGGTCACGGACTCTTCCAGTCAGGTCGATTAGCTCCGAAAAGTCCATCATCTTCATCTGCCATTCCTCTACTGTTGGGACTTCTTGTGATTTCCGATTCTTAGCTAACAGAATTCTAGCTGCTGTTGTGGCATACAAAAACAGTCTAACATCTTTCTTGGGCAATTCCAAACCTGTTATTCCAAGAAGAAAGGCCTCTGGTTTCTTAATAAATGTATATTTCAACATTTTTTTCAATTCATTATAAATCTTCTCCCAGAAGTCTTTCACCTTGGGGCAAGTCCACCACATATGATAAAAAGTACCTTCTTTTTCTTTACATTTCCAACATAGATTATCACTGTTATAATAAATATTTGCTAATTTTACAGGGGTTAAGAACCATCTATACATCATTTTCAAAATGTTTTCCTTTAACACCGTACATGCAGTGAACTTGACCCCTTTCCTCCACAACCTTTCCCATTATGTTATGTCCCACATCTGGTATTCTCTTATCTTTTTACCTGAGATTCTTTAAAAGGTAGCAGATGAGGTCCTCACACACCTTATGATTAGAGAACAGCAAACCCCTTCCTCCTGAAAGCAGGTCATCTGTGAGCCATTTACAGCAACTGAAAAAAATGTTGGGCACTCAGCATTATTCTGTTCGTTTTTCTCTACCCATGTGATGGAAAGTTAGCAAGGAACAAGGGAGCTTCCTAATGAAAGTGTTTCAGTTGTATTTACTGAAAATCAGAGTGCAGGTGCCGACACGCACCACCTGTATTCTCACTTTAAGCAACCTAAAATATTAATTGCATACACTTGGAGTGAATGAATGCAAGCCAACGGATTTCCAAAGTCAGTTATTGCAATTATTATCTGATGATTTCAGATATTACCCAACTGAGCACCCAACAGCCATTCTTTCTCAATGGGCCTCTTACAGGCCCTCGTATTGAAAAGGATGCAAGTTGCACAGACACAAGGCTTCCTGGATTGCCTCCTTTGTGTCTAATTGCTATGGATTTGCCCTTTAAACATTATAAGGAAATTAATAAGACATGTTGTTGGTCAATAGGATCTGATTAAATAATTCAGTAGCAGCTCCCTTAACCCCCCAGGTGTAATCTATTAGGACTGTCCACAGATGCAAGGTTTTTTTTTTTAAAAAAAAAAGTTGATTAATGACCTGGCTTTTAATTGATTTAATTTAAATAAATTTGCATATTGCCTATGCCTCAAGGCAAGTGACTTTTCCACGGGTGTTGTAGGGAGACTGAGATATAGCTTAAAATGCGATGAACGACAACCACAATATGCGATTAGCAGGCCATTTTTTTTGCATTCACGTGGCTCCATAGAAGAATAAAATGTCCCCTTCCATGGCAACTTCACCTGTTAACAGCCCCTCACAAACACACAAAATTAATCAACTATAGCTTTATGTTGGTTCCCAATGGGATGGCAACAGCCACTTGCTCATTCCAGCTATGCTGGGCCAACTTACAGCCAACTAACAGTTTTTGTTAGTGTTAATACCATGGCTGAGTTTTCCAAGAAGTTTGGATATAGTGATACTGGGCCAACTTACAGCAGCATAAGAAAACAACTTTTAAAAATTGCCTGGAGATCATTATAGTTGAAAGCAGAGATGAAGAACCTTGTATAGTTCATGTTTCTGGAGTCCAACTCCAATTAGCCCTAGCCAGAATAGGCAATGGTCAGGGATTGCATGTGCTAATTTATATGCACAGATGCAAATTTAGAGATAATTAGCCATTATCACCAAGTACTGCCAGGTTGTTTTATAAAAAGAAAGAAAGAAAGAAAGAAAGAAAGAAAGAAAGAAAGAAAGAAAGAACAAGATACTAAGTGTGTATTCAATATCACTAGTTTGTGACTTTTCCCAATTATGTACATTTTATTATTATTCAAGGTTTCTTGGTAAACAAAAGTATGTGCCATGTCTCTTTTTTCAAGTTACATTTTCTACAGGTCAGTTCCATTTGTTGAGACATTGCTGTTACATTAGGAAGAAAAGGGGGAAAGAGGGGGTGGGCATGTAGAATAGAAGCATTGCCACCCGACCCCAATTATGTACATTTTGACAAACATCTTGCCCCAAAATGCACCTCAGCTTATGCTATGTTGGGTATGTCTTGACATGTGACTATTTTTCAATGGCTTAGGATTGTCACTGAGGCTGAATTAGATCCAATTAGACAGACTTCTCCATTTTTAAGGTCCACGGTGGCAGGCAGCTGGAGGCTGTTTGCTCATTCGAAAGCAATCCCCCTTCTTCCAATGACCCCTGTGATGTCATTAGAGAGTATTTAAGAATTCCGTTATAATAAGAGTCAAAGAATTATAATGGTCACATATACCACATGATATGGAATTCTTTTTTTAAAGCCCCCTTTAGCAAATGAGACAGGAAAACACCTACCAAATCACCAATTTTCCAATTTCAGTTTAAGGCCGTGTATACGCTAATAATAATAATTAATAATAAATTTCATTTATATCCCGCCCTCCCCAGCCGAATCCGGGCTCAGGGCGGCTAACAACAATAAAATAGTACAACATACCAAAATCATTCATTATAAAATTAACTCAAATCAAACTAATGGCAACCACTGGGCCAGAGCTCTGCGAAGATTGCCAAAGGAGGGAGTCAGGCTGTGCCCTGACCAAAGGCCTGGTGGAGCAGCTCTGTCTTGCAGGCCCTGCGGAAAGATGTCAAGTCCTGCAGGGCCCTGGTCTCTTGTGACAGAGCGTTCCACCAGATCGGAGCCACAGCCGAGAAAGCCCTGGCTCTAGTTGAGGCCAGCCTAACCTCTCTGTGGCCTGGGACCTTCAAGATGTTTTTATTTGAAGACCGTAAGTTCCTCTGTGGGACATACCAGGAGAGACGGTCCCGTAGGTACGAGGGTCCTAGGTCGTATAGGGTTAAAACCAGCACCTTAAACCTGATCCTGTACTCCACTGGGAGCCAGTGCAGCTGGTATAGCACCGGGTGAATGTGATCTTGCAGCGAGGATCCTGTAAGGAGTCTTGCCGCAGCATTCTGCACCCGCTGGAGTTTCTGGGTCAGCCTCAAGGGCAGCTAACCTCTTCGTAGCACAAAACTGTAGTATTTCTCAACTTAGAATTAGTCATGCTCATCTTCGATATGCTACATTCAGGCTAGAATGATTCTAGATGAGTGGTTCTCAAAACATTTTTCTCTGGGCCACCCTTTCAGAAATGTTGTTGTTGTAGCAGCAGTATTTTATTTGTACCCTAGCCATCTGACTAGGTCAAGCACAGCAAACTCGGCCTGCCAAATGTTTTGGGACTACAGTTCCCATCATCCCTTACCACTGGTCCTGTTCGCTAGGGATGATGGGAGTTGTAGTCCGAAAACATCTGGAGGGCCAAGTTTGCCTATGCCTGGACTAGGTTGTCCCAGCCACAAAATAAAAATTTGCTCACACCAAATCCATTCCCCCTCCCCAATATAAATACATTGGAAAACAATAAGGAACAACTCTTAGCATTACTTGATTTATAACACAGAACACAGCTACTTTAGAATATGATCATGAGACAAAACAATGCAGCTACATAAGAATGCAAATCAGTCCCAAAATTTGATTATAAACAAACCTCTTACATATGTACTTTAAGCATGTAGACAAACTCAATGAGAGGTGTGTTTGCTTTTGCCGGATAATCTCATTTATATTGTGTGTAATTTGTGACAAACAAACCCTCATTTCCTCATTAACACAAAGAAGCCTTTGTCTTTCCTGATCTTTCATATTTCTCAGAAAAGATATTCTGAAAAGGTATTTATCCATATTCCGCAAATAAATAAATAAAATTCTATACTGAAATGCTGAATGCTTCTTCATTCTTGATTCTTCTGACTGCACTTCCATTCTCACCCTTTGAGAACCATGGATCTAGATCCTGCCATTCATAAGAGTAGGTGTGGTTACTTGGTATGTGTTTGAAACCTCTCCCGTTAATTGGGTCACTCCTGCCCTTTCTGCCCTGCACATGTCCCAGGTGAATGAAGGAAATAGCAATTGAGATCTTAGTACACAACCCACCTACAATGTCATCAGGCAAGTGCGGATACATAGACACACTATTGCCAGGACCACCCACATCTGTTGGGATGCGGGCGGCACTGTGGTCTAAACCACTGAGCTTCCTGGGCTTGCCGATCAGAAGGTCGGCGGTTCAAATCCCCGTGACAGAGTGAGCTCCCGTTGCTCTGTCCCAGCTCCTGCCAACCTAGCAGTTTGAAAGCATGCCAGTACAAATAGATAAATAGGTACTGCTGCGGTGGGAAGGTAAACAGCATTTCTGTGCATTCTGGTTTCCATCACGGTTTCCTATTGTGCCAGAAACAGTTTAGTCATGCTGACCACATGACCTGGAAAGCTGTCTGTGGACAAACACTGGCTCCCTAGGCCTGAAAGTGAAATGAGTGCCATAGTCTCCTTCGACTGGACTTAACCATCCAGGGGTCCTTTACCTTTTCTTTTTTTCTTTTTTACATCTGTTTTCAAATCAACACACAGCAAGGTAATGCAGTATCATTCTACAACAAGCTCTTATTTTCAGAATGGAACCAGCTTCTCCAGAAGGCCTTTTCCAAGGCAAAATAAAATAAAAATTGCACTACAACTAGATTGTTTATGGGGTATGTATAAAAAAAAACCCCAAATGCTTAGTCTCCGTTGATTCTGGAAAAAAATGTTGCGTGCATAATTTAAGATTACCGTATTACAAGATTTCACATATAACAAGCAACTCTTAGGAAAAGAACTTGGTTGCAGACAGAAGGTCAAGACCATGCATATTGTTAGTGTCCTGGAAAGACTCTTTGGAGGACTGCACCCAGGTCTTATTTTAGATGTCAGAAATTGAGCCTGACCCGGTGTCATTCCCCCTAATATTTTTTACAGAGAATCAATACACTGACGAGGCAATAGAAGGAACCAATGCAAGGGCAAAGCCCCAAGTCATTTGTAATACGAGAAACCATTATTTCTCGTGACATCGGAGGGGACCCAGGAGTAGAATTGCTGGTTTTCCTGTAATTCAAACCCTACAAGTCCTGGAGATTGAACTTTGGACCGAAAAGATGGAGCCTTCTGTAGAAGGGGGAAACCCCAGCAGCATATGGCAGGAAACGTCATCTAGTTTCCCATGGGGCAGACCTTGGCCTGTGTCTTCTGGGTCATTCTTGGTGCCTGGTGGACATGGAGGGGGAGCCCATATAAAAACATCAGAGAAAACCAGAAAACAGCCTCCTCCCTAGCTTCGGAAAACCCATCCTTAAATCTACTTCTGGGGATTCTGAGAAGGAAGCTACACTCTTGAAACTTCATATCCAGAAGTAGTGGTAACCCTACTATGGAGTGCAATCCTTGGCCTGCAAACAATGGCAGCTGCAGCAAGGCAACCAGAAAGATGAGCTCCAGCATTCTGTGCAGCCAGATGTGCGGTTAGGTGGCGTTACATTCTGTCTTAGTGTTCTTTTATCCATTGAGGGGGGAGCTTTTTATACGGCCATTTCAAAATGTGGTGAGCCAGCTGTACTTTGTTTTGGGACCCTCCCGCTCATTCTGTTGACTGGGGACCTGAAATTCTCCCCCTAAATCCTGGCCAGATGGCATCACTAGACGCAATGTCTCTTGGCGAATGCCGCACCATGCATCTCAAACCACATGCTGCTTTCAGCATGGCCTAGATGAGGAGAAGGAGGGGACTTCATAAATCGGTGCTACTGAAGAGCATGCAGAGTTTATAGCAATAACTACTTGGTTTCGTTTAACTGCTTTAAGCAGCTGGTGTTAATTTATCACCTGCATATTCCACCTTTCCTCCACGTAGCTCAAGGAGGCATAGGTGGTTCTATTCCTCCCCATTTGATTCTAACAACAACCTTGCAAGAGATTGTGACGGGCTCAAGGTCACCCAGTGAGTTTCATGGCTGAGCAAGGATTTAAAACCTGCTGCCCCAGGTCCTAGTCCAACACGCTAATGTCAGGCTGCTGCCAACGACTTCCAGGGCTGGTTGCCCAGGAATGTATAAAGATGAAACATTTTTACCTATATTCAGTATTTACAGAGAGAGACTATAAAACCCAGCCTCTTGGATAATGGCATTGTCCCAAGTGAATCTCCAGCCCCGCCCCGCCCCGCCCCGCCCCCTGTCTCTTCCACTTCCTCATTCGTCAAGCTCAATGTCTCTCCTACAAGTGCTGAAAAGTGCCTTCTGTCTTTGAGCTCTTTGCTCTCCTACTTTCAAGGCTCGCCAGGTTCTGGGAGATGGAGGGTCTGGAATGCTTTCTAATGACAACATGTCAGCCGGATGTTGTTCCGGGTATCCCATGATTTCTCAGCTTTCCCCCTCATCTGCCTCTGAGCTGTGACCTCCTTCAAACCCCTGTTGTAAATCTAAACTGGAAAGGTCGGGCTGGGAAGGCGGTCTCCACTATTCCTCCTCTGCCCAGGAGGCAATCGGTGTGTCTCGGGAAGCAATGGAAAAGTGTGCTTTGGGGGGTAAAGTCATACCGTTGGAGAGTTGGAGAGTTACAGCGCCTGCTGTGGCTGTAAAAAAATCCCCCAAAAGATATCATTTGATATCATTTAAACTGTGTCATTTAATCCAAAATATTACAGTGCAATGCAACCAGGTCATTTAATCCAATCTACCCTGAAGTAAGTCCCACTAAGGGGCTTGCTCCCAGCCTCACTGATGTAGTGGATTTGCTCAAGAGTCAGCAGTTTTGGAGCTGTATCATCATCATCATCATCATCATCATCATCATTAAAAAATCAGCTCATAGGGCATTTGGGGATAAAATGGAAGTGCTATCTGGGGTGACTTATGAAGGATGATTTATAAGTGGTTTCAACACGGAGCCAGTGTGGTGTAGTGGTTAAGAGTGGTGGACTTGTAATCAGGTGAACCGGGTTCAATTCCCCGCTCCTCCACATGCAGCTGCTGGGTGACCTTGGCCTAGTCACACTGCTCTGAAGTCTCTCAGCCTCACTCACCTCACAGAGTGTTTGTTGTGGGGGAGGAAGGGAAAGGAGAATGTTAGCCATTTTGAGACTCCTTAGGGTAGTGATAAAGCAGGATATCAAATCCAAACTCTTCTCTTCTTCAACAGGAAGCCCAGGCACTTCATGTTCCCTGTTCCCTTGCACTTATGCATCATGACAGCTTGAAACGGAACTTATACAAGGACAACACGTATACAAATCTTTCAAAATAACAGGTGCAAAATTTCTATTCATAGAAACATGGAGTTGGAAGGGAAGCCAAGGGTCATCTAGTCCAAAGCCCCTGCAATACAGGAAACCTTTGCCTGACATGGGGTTCGAACCCACAACCCTGAGATTAAGAGTCTGGTGATCTACCAACTGAGCTATCCCAGCTGGCGTGACCTTGGTGACATCACAGCATCACTTAGCCAATCAGATCTGGCTACATGATGATCTCATCAAGGGGCAGCTCCCACCAACTTTTTTTTTTTGAATGGGGAGAAGGAATGTGTCCTCTTTGCCCAGATGATCAGCCTGATGCTCCTTGCCTTGCCAGCAGCTGATTTCTCAAAATGTACAGTATCTGGAAATGGATTGATGCTGATGGTGATATACTATGTTGAGTCTTACAGTGATGTCTGAACTACCGCTGAGTAGACGGTCATCTGTGCCCACCCACTGACACTCCAGTGTCTCAGAGAATTTGTATGCAAGTAGGTTGTCTCAGTCCATTGTCTGTCTGAATTCCACATGTTGACACATCTCAGCTGTCACGTACACACTGGCCCATCAAGCACGCTCATGTCAGTGTTGTCACTGAGAGATATTAGCTGTTTCTGGGTGTTCCACAGAGATGTAACAACATTGGACTTGCCGTTTCGTATCAGTTCCCTGACTTATTTAGGTAAGATCTCCCCATCTTATTGGCTTTTTTATATATGCATAGAAACTATTTATGATTTTGCAGGCACAGCAAAAGAAAAGGGGAGAAGGAAATTTAAAAGCTGGGGAAGGTGTTAGATAGGAATAATACCTTCTGCTAACTTCATTGAGCCTATTGGTGCAATAGAGGATATCAGAGCACCTCCAATTACACACACACACACACACACACACACACAAAATTGTTGAAGTTATTCCGAGAGCCTGTTCCAACAATAGCATGATGCTTGGTCATGAATCCTAAACTACCTATCACACCAGCTGATTGATGCACACTCCGGCAGCTTTCCAGGGAGGCTTTCCCTGAGGTGCAAAATAATCTAGAAGCTCCCTTCAGGAGACAGAAACATCAGAGCTGCAAAGTAGATTAGACGTTTTCTATCAAACGAACAACAAGAAGAGGAGGAAGAGCTACTTCCTCACACAGCGCAGAGTTAAACCTGTCTGTTTGCATTTCTTAGTACAGAAAGTATTGATTTGATATGTAAAGATCTTTCCTATTCTAATTAATTCAGGAGGGTTCTGGAAGCTTCTCTGTGTGAAAGAAACAAGCAGAAGGTTCATGGTGTTTGGGTTATTCCTTCAGAGAAACTGAGTACAGCTGGCTTAATCTGGTTCTCTTATCTCTTCTGTCAAGGTCATGCTGTCTACAGTGGATGCTCGGGTTGCGAACGTGATCCGTGCGGGAAGCACGTTCGCAACCTGCAGCGTTCGCAACCTGCAGTGCTGCGTCTGCGCACGCGCAGGTCGCAATTCGGCACTTCTGTGCATGTGCAAACCATGATTTAGTACTTCTGCGTATGCGCAGGCGCCAAAACCCAGAAGTAACCCATTTCAGTATTTCCGGGTTCGGCGCGGTGCGCAACCCGAAATTGCGCAACCTGAAGCTTCTGTAACCCGCACCCATCGCCCCCCTGGGTGCCAATCGCCCTCAATGGGTGCCAATCGCTGTGCCACCTCCCTGGGTGTCAGTCTCCATGTTGGCATGCACGCAAGGCAATGGGGGCAATTGGCAGGCCCCCAGCTGGCTCCAGCCCACCAGCCGGTGTGCCGGGCGAACTCCTGTCCTTGGTGCAGCATAAATCAGTGACCCAGGCTTTAGAAGACTGAGCACGCTAATCAGCAGAGAAAACACTGGGCAAACAGAAGTGGCACGTGAGGCTGTGTGAGCATATTCACAAGCAGGTTTTATTCAGCGTAGATCAGGACAAAAGGAAACATGTCTGATCTCCTTCATGTTCAAAGCAAAACAGAAAGCTATACACAAATGGGAGTTCCCAGCATGCAATGCTGGTGTGTGTAACAGATATGTGACACGCAACAGTCCCACGTCTGTTACTTAAGGTGGAATGGAATTCTCAACATTCTGCGCCGATTGCCCCCCCCCCCCGGGTGGCTCGCATGTGCGCCACTCCAGGTGCCTGGCGGCTAACTCCACCACTGGTCACATCCACAGAAGAAGAAGAAGAAGAAGAAGAAGAAGAAGAAGAAGAAGAAGAAGAGGAGGAGGAGGAGGAGGAGGAGGAGGGGTTTGGATTTGATATCCCGCTTTATCACTACTCTAAGGAGTCTCAAAGCAGCTAACAATCTCCTTTCCCTTCCTCCCCCACAACAAACACTCTGTGAGGTGAGTGGGGCTGAGAGACTTCAAGAAGTGTGACTAGCCCAAGGTCACCTGGCAGCTGCATGTGGAGGAGCAGGGAAGTGAACCCGGTTCACCAGATTATGAGTCCACTGCTCTTAACCACTACACCACACATGTTGTGTCACTTTTGACAGTAGGCTCACACAAAAAATCAAGTCCAACTTCCTGCATTGCAGGGGGTTGGACTAGACAGCCCCTGACATTCCTTCTAACTCTACAATTCTATGATTCTATCTGCAGTAGGGGACGCGGGTGACACTGTGGGTTAAACCACAGAGCCTAGGACTCGCTGATCAGAAGGTCAGCGGTTCAAATCCCCACAACGGGGTGAGCTCTCATTGCTCGGTCCCAGCTCCTGTCCACCTAGCAGTTTGAAAGCACGTTAAAGTGCAAGTAGATAAATAGGCGGGAAGGTAAACGGAGTTTCCATGCGCTGCTCTGGTTCGCCAGAAGCGGCTTAGTCATGCTGGCCACATGACCCGGAAGCTGTACGCTGGATCCCTTGGCCAGTAAAGTGAGATGAGCGCTGCAACCCCAGAGTTGGCCACGACTGGACCTAATGGTCAAGGGTCCCTTTACCTTTACCTTTATCTGCAGTAGCTTTAAATGGGAGCAATAAGCTCAGACATGTTTCTGTGAGCAGCCTTGATTAATTGAAGGATCCAGAGACTCTTCAAAGGTGGTGTCACACATCACAATAATCCCATCTCCATATAGCCCAACACATGCATCACCATGGCAAGTTTGGGTGAACAGACCCAACTGGACCCATTGTTTCCAGTTGTATGTGCAATGCCTCAAATTGCATTTATTTTCAGTAGTACATTTTTCCTCCTTTTTTAAAAGTCCTGATCTTTATTGACTATATGAGACTAAAGGTCTTATCCACACCCCTACCTTTCCTCCGCTCTTTCCAGACACGGCCTGCAATTTAAAGCTCTGTAGAAAACCCGATTGACTTTTGCTCCGATACAGCTTTAAAGAGCTGTTTTTGTTTGTTTTTTTGCAGGGAAATGTCAAGGCAAAAAAAGACAGAGTGTTAAAAGTGCAGACTTCTGTCCGGAAAGAGCAGGGCAAAAGTTAAGTGTAGATAAACCCTAATGTTACTTGCAGCGCTACCTATAAGCCAAAAACAAACAAAAAAAAACCCCTATTCTGGCCAATTATTTCTGCCCTTGCATGTTAAAGGTCTCTTCGAATATGCAAAAAAGAAAAACAAAACAAAAAAAAGCTTAAATCCTCTGTTTACCAACACGGTCACATCTATTTAGATTTATTTGCACAGGGGTTGCTGTTCTTGAATAAAGATCAGAGAATATTGAGATAGATTTAAAAGAATTGCAAGCCTTGCATATGGTTTACTTAATGAATGCAAAGGCAGTAACTTCCATAAAGGTCATGTACACATTTATTATGATGCTAGTGTTCTCTTTTATCTCCTATTCAGCTCATCGTAAAATACTACATCAAATATTATGTTACTTTTAAGGCTCCTTAGCTCTTAGGCCTACATTCTGCCCTCCAGGCTAGTTGATTTGTTATTTGTCCCTTTTGTCTCCTCTCTCAACTTCAGGGCAGTCTCCTGCCTAGACAAATCAAACTTTCAGTTGGTATTTATTTGCAGGCGATGCTACAGAGCTCAATTCAAGGTGCTTGTGATGACATGTTTAGCCCTTTAAGACTGACCTAGGCACTTGAACAAGCATCTTCTCCCATATAGATCTGCTGCCCATGACCAGCACTGGAACCAGGAACATTAATGAGCTCTGAAGGGAGCTGTTAAACCAGCAAAGGTCCAGAGGAGACAGAGCGACTTCTACAGCCGCTGCTACTCTGCTAGACTGTTGCCTGCAGCTGGGTCTTCTTCCTCCTGACAAGGGATGGAAGTATCTGTCAACGTCAGTTCTCTCCTATTTTTTCATTTTTCCAATCTTAAATTCATTTCTCCACATTCTGCAGCAACTGTTTTTCAAATCCTCATGGAAATTCATCAGTTTTAGTGTGGATTTCTCCTAAGAAACACATTTTTATATGCAATTTTGACTAATAGGTGCATTTCTGCAAGCTATTTTCCTTAATACAATGTATCACTGTAGGTTATTTTCACTAAAACCTTCCTTTTTCTTTCTTCTGACACATGCATTTTTGCAAACACTGCTCAGTTAGAGAACTGCATGGAAGAATTTGGATAAGTGCAAGTTTCAAAGGATGGCTGTGTTTCAGTTTGCATATTGCTTCGGAAAGTGCAAATGTGATAAATTCAGCTTTAAATACATACTGCATCTGTCACCCATGCCTACTCCTGAGTAGATCCTTTCTCCTATGTAGACCCCTGCCAACAGAGCTGTATGGAAACCAAATGAGTGACATTTAGTTTTCCATCTAGTCTTTGTTCCTGAGGCCTGTTGAGCAATTGAAATTAAACCCTGAGCGATTTAACTGTCAATTTCTATTCCCAGGGAACTTGGAGAATTGTAGCTCTGTGAGGGGAATAGGGATCTCCTAACAACTTTCAGCACCCTTCACAAACTACAGTTCCCATGATACTTTAGGGGAAGCCATGGCTGTTGAAAGTGGTATCTTAGCGCTTTAAATGCATCTTTAAACCAGGCACGGTCCAAACTGTCCAACTAGAGGGTGCCTTTAAATCAGAGGTCAGCAACCTAAGGCCCATGGGCCGATTCCAGGCCATGAGCTTCCTGGAACTGGCCCACAGCCGTTCCGTGGATCGGCATGGGGATTCCGTGCTCTCTTTTTCGTGGCGTCATTTTTTCTCTCGCCACGGGGACTGACTTCCGGGTTGGAAGAGTGCCAGAAATAGTGTGTGCGCATATGCACCAGCACTCCTCCATCCTGGAAGTGCGCTGGAAATAGTGTGTGCTCACGCTCAGGCATGCACAGGCGCACGCACTCCGGCCCACCGAGATGTCTGCCAGGGAGTGGACCGGACCGGCCTCAAAACATGTTACCGACCCCTGCTTTAAATGGAGAACTGTCCTCTTACAATCCTCCCTATAGGGGGCTGTTCTCTATAAAGTAGAACACATGATATTTCAGACTCTGGCTTACCACTCAGGGCCACCCAAGGGTTCCTGGTTCTACTTCCAAAGATTTCTAAAACACTGGTACTTTAAAGAAAGCATTGAAACATCAGTTCATGGGTTTGCTCTTTGCCAGGAAATTCAGTAATTTGCAATATATGAGTTTATTGTTCTCGACAAGTGAGAATGCATGGAGTTTTGTGTTAAGCTTGTTTTGATTGCTGAGTTGAGAGTTGGGAACAGCAAGGGTCAGCTCTGAGAAAATCAAAGGAATGATTGTACAGAAATCCCCTACAAGCAAACTTGTTTGCATTGGTAAACAAAATTAGTTCTGACTGCCTTTTTCTTCCTTTTGGGCTTGCTTTTGGGCAAGAGTTTCAAAAGGAGTTCCTGGTAGGGTGGTTTGCGAGTGCAGCCCCCACACTGCTCCCCCGCCGCCTGGTACCCAACACAGAGGGAGGGATGCTCAAGGAAATGGGATTAATATTCATGTGTTGAATCGGTGGCTGCCAAAGGCCTTGTTCTGGTTTCAGCTGTATTTGCTTCACACCATACCTCTGCATAATGAGCAGTGCATATACCAGAGGCGCATTTGTGCCTGCATCTCTGACAGGATGTCAATCTCCAGGCTAGCTGGAGGCAATTATTTGTCACAAGGCTCCACGCACAATGGCGTGTCTGACCTCAGATATGGGTAGTCACGTTAGTCCAGTAGTTGGAGTAAATGGAACGGTATAGAGCTACAATGAACCAACATTGGCAGTGGCTAGACCTGCCAGTGTGCACATCAGGACCTCCGATGTGTCCATGAAAGGTCTCACAAAATATCCCATCAAAAATCCACAGTGCATGAGAGGTTGGTTGTTCTTCCTTCTCACTTCTTGTTTCCAGTGGCTCAGCCCTCTAAAACACACCTGCACTTCACTGGATGACAGAATTGGGCACCTACAGTACTATCCCATCCATTCTGAATAGAGGATACTTCTAGGGATGCCATACGTTCTGAATTTCCCAGACGTATCCAGAATACTGCAGAGATCAGCAAAACATCCAGGAGAATCTGATTTTGCCAACCCGCTCAACAACTTTGCCAGATTTTCACTGCTTGAAATATGGCAATGGTATAATAACATCACTACAACAGAACACCAAGAAAAAGAACAATGAACAGTTTATTTGACATAGATCAAAAATTAAGTGAGTGTAAAGCTCCAGTAACTCAGCATTCAAAAGCAGTCCCGAAGCTTATGGTGTTTATACCTAACAAACCCCACTCATGTTTCATGCCTCAACCGGAAAGCCCAGAAAAATCCCCTCAGAGTTCTTCTGGAAGAAACTCCATCCACATCTGCATTTTGATGTGGCATTATTGTACCACTTTAAGCACCATGGCGTCCCCCAAAGATTCCTGGGAGCCATAGTTTGCTGAGAGTTCTTAGAAGACTCCAATTCCCTCTTAGGGCTGCAATGTTCAGAGTGATTTAACAGCCGATCCAATTTGCCAGGGGACTTCCCTTGGGAATCACAAGTTGGGAAAACAGGGCTGCACTCAGATTTGACTCACAGGTGTCTCAACTGGGCATCTGGTTGGCCTTTGTGAGAAGAGGATGTGGGACCACATGGGCCTTTGGGCTGATCCAGCAGGGCTCATTTTATGTTCTTAAAGGCCAACATATTGTGTGGCAACAAAACCCTCAAATAATTGTGAATCAATCTCCTGCCATCAAACCCATTGTGCAGTCCAGAGTTCTAGAGAGTTCTGGTTTTTTTGAGAAGATACAAGTTACATACATAAGATTTCTTGTGACCGGTCAGACCCCGATAACCACGTCCATGTAGTTCCCCATTCTGGAAAGTCCTCCTTCTTGTCCAGCTCACCTCTAGTTGCAGAACAAGCAACCAATTCACAGATTTGCACCTATTCCACAAGGCCCTTCTTCAAACTCCATCCTGTTCCCCAAAGTTCAATTTTCAACTACCCCTCCATCTGGGGAACGAAGGCATTGTCTACATATTAGCCTTTTATAAATAATTTGCAATTGGGGTTGGGGGGGGGCGAACACACTTATATTGTATGGCTATTGAAAACTCTTGTCAGCAACAACCGAACACTGGTTCTGCAGGCGAACATTTTGGTAATGGGCAAAATGAAAACAAATGGCTTGTAAATAGATAGAAATTTGTCTAAGTGAGCCATCGGTAGTCTTCTCAGTCATGCAGAAATGCAGTTTTCCTTGTGTCTAATGGAAAGGATGGCTGTGCCCCATAATATTAACAGGGAGCGGCATTAGCTGGGATTCATACAGCATTGTCTCCTTCAAATTGGTGGGGAGTGTGGCTGAACTGAATATTTTCCCTCCCTGCAATTATTCTCAGTCTGGGCGGGGGGGTGGGCTTATTTGAGATAAATTTTATAACTCGGGCTGCAGCAGCCACCTCATTTATCACTGGGCCCCTTTTGGTTGTTTTTCAATGGGAGCGACAGCATCACCCTGGGCTCTTCTGCTCTTGAGGTTGCAGGTGAAGACCAGCTGGGGAACGAAGGCATTGTCTTCATATTAGCATAGGGCGATGGGAACAAGACTGAAGTGCCACGGCTCCAAGCCAAGTACCACTTGGGAATCGACAGCGAAAACTATATTGCTTGTAACAGGAAGCAAGTTTAACAGCAAACAAGTCTTAACCAGCAATCAGGATGCCGTGTCATTAAACTAGGTCAAAGCAAAAGCTTGGTTATGGAATAAGATCGTCACTGGCACAGCTTCGGAGATAATTTGAAAGCCTAGCCTTACGCGGGAAGGAGGACAAATTATATAAACACGTAGATGGAGAGTCATATAGGTTTTGCTTATCAGAGTGTTCGACATGCACACACCCCTGGAGAGATGTGCAGATGTACGCCAGCTGACCATGCTTCCCTAGATTAATGGCCACGGCAACAAATCCCACAGGCAATGTGGTAAATTACTGGAAATTGTTGTTTTCGAGATGTAAATCTGAAGGGGGAAAATCAATCTTGAGTGTCAACGATGGCTGCAACAAATGAAAGCTGTAGGCTTCTAAATCGATTGCATATTCTTTCCCTAGCTTTTTTTAAAAAAATAAAATGGTAAAATCAGGTAAGTTTGGTCACGAAGGGTAAGAATATATATAATTTTTTCTAGACCAGTGGTTCCCAATTGGTGGTCCACGGACCACAACACATACGTGCATCCCAGTTTTGCAGTAGAACATGTTGGAAAGTATGGTGGCAACATCCATGTAACAAAAATTAATACAGAGATAACAGCATTTTCAAAAGTAGGGGGTCCATGGCTTGGCTTCTGAAAAACAGGGGGTCCGTAGTACTTAACTACTTGGGAACCACTGTTCTAGACAATCGTGGAACTGTTTTGTCCTCCCAAAGGCTGATGTGGGAGGCAAAGCAGTTGAAAACATGGAGTTGTTGGGAGTTGCGGCCATAGTTTACTCTGCTGAAAGACTGGCACTGGAGATTTATGGTTTTGTAGGGTCCAAAATATCAGGCTTAAAAATATGAGAATGTGCTCTTCTGATTGTTTTGTAAGGTAGGCATTCCCTCCTCTCTGTCAGCCTGCACTGTACTTGGGGTTCTCCTAACCCTCTGGAGAAGTTTCGGAGGAGGCATGGAGATGTGGGAGGAAGATGGGGAGCACCATTGTGTGAACAGGAGCCCCTGCACTGGCTTCTGCTAGCATACTGGGTTAGTAGAATATGGTCCTCTGCAATGCTTTCTTTTCAGGGCGTAATCAAAGGCCGGCATCTCTTTTATTGTTGATAAAACGTGTGGCACTTACTGTAACAACTTCATGGTGAGTAAAGTAAAGGTAAAGGGACCCCTGACCATTAGGTCCAGTCATGACCGACTCTGGGGTTGCGGTGCTCATCTCGCTTTATTGGCTGAGGGAGCCAGCATGCAGCTTCCGGGTCATGTGGCCAGCATGACTAAGCTGCTTCTGGCAAAACCAGAGCAGCTCACGGAAACGCCGTTCACCTTCCCGCCAGAGTGGTTCCTATTTATCTACTTGCACTTTGACGTGCTTTTGAACTGCTAGGTTGGCAGGAGCAGGGACCGAGCAATGGGAGCTCACCCCGTCGCAGGGATTCGAACCGCCGACCTTCTGATCGGCAAGTCCTAGGCTCTGTGGTTTAACCAACAGCACCACCCGTGTCCCACTCATGGTGAGTACCAGCACCTATTTTTCTAGAAAGAAAGCACTGGTCCTCCTGCGTCTAACATAGGTTTGCCAGGTACCCTGGGAAATGCATAGGGCCAGTCCTACTATTAGGCAGAGTGAGGCAGTTCCCTTTAGCAACAAATACTAGTAGAGGGTAAAGCAAACAGGGAGTTGTTGGAGGACAGAGCTGTGTTTTTAAGGCAGCCTCCCTGTCCCCTCTCCGTAAGCTAGCCTGCTGCCCTTTCATGTAGTGGACCACCAGGAGAAGATGTCCCTATTTTCATTGGAGAAATGTTGGAGGGTATGTGTTGCCTGTTTGGTCATTCTGCACATGGAATGAGGAAAAGCTGCCATCTTATATTTCAGCTGAGGAGCAAAATGTCTTCAACATACAATGGAAGCTCTAAAATGAGGACGCTATGTGTACTTTCCAGGAGAGAGAATGCCCTCATTTGGTAGCAGCCACAGAGAATGTCCTCTCCTGGGTTGCCACCCCCTGAACTTCTGAGTGTGATGGAACTACCAAGAGGTACCCTTCTGCAGGTCACAACACTTGAGAAGGTCTGTAGAAGTGTCAGATATTTGGGCCTTGAGTCACTTAGGCCCTTGAACATCAACTTGAGCTCCTTGAAAAGGGCACAGAGGGAAACTGGAAACCAGCACAGCTGCTTATGAACAAGGATGAAGTGAGTTCTAAATGGGACCCCAACCAGGAATCTGGCAGCTGCATTTTGGATCAGTTGAAATTCCCCAGTCGTCTCCTAGGGCAGCCCCATGTAGAACACACTGCAATGTTCCAGTCTGCAGGTCAAGTCATCACTGCCCCAAAGAATCCCATTGCCCTTCAGATGGTGAGTCTTCAGTACAGGACTGCAACCTAAGTGTCAGAAACCTGATCTCCAGGCTTCCCTGCATCTATCCACTTACGACTGGCTTTTCTGATGCATGAAATATATGCTTTAAGATTTTTCTTTTTTAAAAAATCCAAGTTGTTTAGCTATTAACATTTTTAAAAATCATTGATTTGTGCTTGAAAACAGGAACACGGTTTTCTTTAAAATGCACACACACACACAGTGGTGGCACAAAACAAAATAATGTAATGAATTGATGGCATGGCCAGAGGCGAAATGTGTAATGATTAGAATTTACTTTATTTGCAAAGGCAAACAAAGAACTAACCCCTTTGTTCATAACACTCCGGGCCCCCAGTCCACCAAACAAAATCAAATCCCCATCTATTAAGGCCAGCAAAATATTTCATTTACATCACTTGATCCAGAAATGTGCTCTGGGCAGGGCAGGCGCTCTGAGCAAGAGCCCAAGAGGAAAGAACAATAATAACGAATGAGCCTGAGATTGGACCTTCCGTTGGTTAAGAGATTTGGGATTTGTAGCAGAGTGAGGGCTGGCTGATTTGGGATGGCCGATTTGACATGGATGAGTGAAGCAAGATATTCTCAAGCGCAATGTTTACAGTTCCTGGCTTGCAGCACTGAAGCCATGTCTTAGGCTGGAACGGAGGAAATATAGCTGAGAGCAGGCCTATGCTACTTTCCATCTCTCCCTATATATTCTGGTACAACTACATGGGCTACCAATCATGGCCAAGGTCCAATTGAATCCAAGTGGTCCTCCTTACCCTGAAAGCCCTCAGCTGTCTGGGACTCCTATACCTCAGAGTTTGCGTTTTCCCATCCAAGTTCAAGCACAACTCAACTTTTTTGAGCTTTTGGGGGAAACAAACCCAAATTGTTGAACCTCCCCCCCGCCCAAGCTAATGATTTTAGGCTTTTCAAGCTGTTTGCCCCCTAACACCATTTTTACACCCAAAAACCAGAACATAGCAGGAATTTTCCTGACATATGGCAAGCCTTCACTGGTGCATCTAGCCCAGCACTGCTGACTTTGATTGACAGCTGTTCTCCATTATTTTAGACAAGACTTTCCCATTACTTCGTTGTCCCCGAAGGGGGCAATGACAATAAAGATATTATTATTATTATTATTATTATTATTATTATTATTATTATTTGTTGTCTGAGATCTTATACCCAAAGGTACCAGGAACTGAACCTAGGACTTCCTGGTGCACTGTTATTGAGTAATAGCTCTTGACCACTTTTCATCTATGAAATAAAAATTAACCTGGTGACTTGGTGATCACCAGTCCAAATCTCAACTCCACCATGAACCCAATGATGGTTTATTCAGTCATTGCTCTGTTTATACACTGTTTATAGATGACCATAAGAATTTACTGTTCAAGAACCTGTTGTTGTTGTTGTTATATTAAATTTCTATACTACCCTTCATCTTCATCTGAAGATCACAGGATGGTTCACAATATAAAAACACAAAAGTACATACCATAATAACAAAACAAAAAACCAATAACCCCAGACACAGTTTAAAAGGCCATAGATTGTTTAATTAGCCAAAGGCCTAGGAGAAGAGGAATGTTTTTGCCTGGTGCCTAAAGATATGTAACGAAGGGGCCATATCTGCAGCTAGACATAGAATAACACAATATTCAAAAACAGCTACTAACTTAACGCCAGAAGCATGGTGGAATTGACTTTGGAATATAACCCTTATGGAGAAACTAACGAAACGTCTTAGAGCACTCAGGAACACAAATACCAAAGGCAATTTTGAAACTATCGCTCAAATAACAAAGTGAACCAGGTAAGCCACATTTGTGGCCAGTTTGTTGTGGACGAATCTGTCTGTGGACTGGTACAGTGCTTGCTTTTTCATTATACTTTCCCTTTCTCTTTTATGATGCACACACTTGTCCTTTGACATATGGCCTTTTGTTTGAAAACTGTCACCGGCTCATAAACATTTTCCTTGGAAGTCACTGTTAATTACATGTCAGGGTTTCTCACAGGGCGCTGGGTACCAAATGGCGCCGCAGCATCCGCAAAAGCACCACTGTCAAATAATTGCTTTTAAATGCTCTTTAACCTGCTCCCTTGCCATATTGTGCTTGGGTTTTCCCCATGCAGGCATGAACTTTGCCCTCTCTGCCTCAAGCAGAGCTGCTTCCTTGGCTATAATTTTGCTTCTTGGGAGTATTCATGTGTCAAAAATAAATAAATCCTAATGTGTACTTATACTCTTGAGTAAAAAATGTGAACTGCTACGAACCCTTAATGCTCAGAATCTACCATACTTTCCTCTAAACCAGCATTTCCCAACCGGAGGGTCATGACCTGCAAGTACATTCTGGGCTTCATAATTTTTGCTTGGGTGCCTCAGATGATGCTTATTACAGAAGTTGGACAAACTTGTGGCTTAAATCCATGATGCTGAAGGTTGCCAGAGACGTGAAGGCCAAATTTCATGGGACAATGAACTGATGGGTCACCATTCCAAGCAAATTCAGACTTGTGTGCCACCATAGCAAAAAGGTTGGGAGCCACTAATCTAAACCACAAGTAGAGTTTTGCCCTTGGCTAGAGGATCTTGAGGCCCAGATCCTTCCCAACGTGGTAGAGCCTTGGAGCTGGGTGGAATCTGGTGGGGTAGGGTAGAGATTACAGTGGTACCTCGGGTTAAGAACTTAATTCATTCCAGAGGTCCGTTCTTAACCTGAAACTGTTCTTAACCTGAAGCACCACTTTAGCTAATGGGGCCTCCCGCTGCCACTGCCCCGCCACTGCGCGATTTCTGTTCTCATCCTGAAGCAAAGTTCTTAACCTGAGGTACTATTTCTGGGTTAGTGGAGTCTGTAACCTGAAGCGTCTGTAACCTGAAGCGTCTATAACCCGAGGTACCACTGTAGTAACATATGGCAGAGGACACTGTGTGATGAACATAAGAAGAGTCTGCTAGATCAGGACAGTGGCCCATCTAGTCCATCATCCTGTTCTCACAGTGGCCGACCAGATGCCCATGGGAAGCCCACAAGAAGGACCTAAGGACAACAGTGCTCCCACCTTCTGCAGTTTCCACCAATTAGTGTTCAGAAGCATTACTGCCTCCAACAGTGGGTCTGGTGCCTCAGGTTTGATGCCTGATGGACATTATGCAGCTAACAGAAGCCATTTTGGCAAGTAAACAATGTATAAATTAAAATTAATAATAGCAATCAAGGATAAGTGAATCAGACCATGAATAGTCTACTTTCTCAAGGATTCACCCATAAGTCACCTTGGGGCTGTTTTTAGTAGAAAGTGTCCAAGAAAATGAAGTTGTTGTTGTTGATGATGATCAATTCTTATAAAACTTAAAGAATTGTATTGGAAAGGTTGACTTCCAGAAATACCTTTCCCCAAAATTTAGGAGGATACCAGCAAACCAGAGCATATCCACAGGTGGCTGACAAAGATGTTGATGCACCATAAGTCAGTGGCAGAGCATCTTTCCTGAATGCAGAAAGCCCCAAGTTCAGTCCTCAGCATATTCAGGTAGGGCAGAGGTCTCTCCCTGCCTGAAACCCTGGAGAGCTGCTGCCGGTCAGTGTAGGCAGTCCTGAACTTGATGGACCAATCGTCTGGCTCACTATAAGGCAGCCATCCATGATGGGCCTGGGGAATCCAAGCCCTGTGAAGAAATGTTGAAGGACATTGGTGTGTTGAGCTGGGAGAAAAGAGTGTCAAGAGGTGACATAGATGATGAAGCTTTTCTTCCCCCTTGCTCCAGAGCTCAGGACCCAAACCAATGGTATAAAAAGACAAGAAAAATGATTTAGACTAAACATTTAGGAAGATCTTCCTGGTGGTGTGAACTGCTGGATAGCAGAAGAGGCTGCCTTGGAAGCAGATGGACGTTTCCTCAGAGTTTTTAAGCAGAGATTAGAGAGCCAACTATCTGGGTTTCAGATTTCTTGCATGGCTCTGGAGTTGGAGTCATGGAATCATAGAACTGTAGAGTTGGAAGTGTCCCTGAGAGTCATCTAGTCCAAGCCCCTGAAATGCAGGAATCTTCATGAAAGCATCCATGACAGAGGAGGACCTCTGAATATATGACCTCTGAGGTACCTTCTAATGTAAATTTCATTTTCTGTACACTGCTTGTTGTTGTTTAGTCGTTTAGTCGTGTCTGACTCTTCGTGACCCCATGGACCGCCAGGCACTCCTGTCTTCCACTGCCTCCTGCAGTTTGGTCAAACTCATGCTGGTAGCTTCGAGAATACTATCCAACCATCTCGTCCTCTGTCGTCCCCTTCTCCTTGTGCCCTCCATCTTTCCCAACATCAGGGTCTTTTCCAAGGAGTCTCCTCTTCTCATGAGGTGGCCAAAGTATTGGAGCCTCAGCTTCAGGATCTGTCCTTCCAGTGAGCACTCAGGGCTGACTTCCTTCAGAATGGATAGGTTTGATCTTCTTGAATATTGCATGGTATATCCATTCCACTAAACAAAATAATTAAAATAGAATAATAAACCTGATGACAGAGGCATGAATACAAAAAAAAACACACTCATGATTTAAACTTCAGAAAGCTTGATTAGTATAATATTGGTACACGCCATAACTTATTGACAGTATTGAGGACAAGGGATGACAACCTCAGAATCAGGCAGTGGTAGAGACTAGGAGGTGAAACCTCAGTTTGTTCTTGTCTGGATTCTGAAAAGCTGTCTGGTACGAAGCCATATCTCTGCTGTTGCTTACAAGCGATTTTCTATATCTTGCAGATGAGCTCTTTTCAAGTTTGATCACAAACTGTTATGGAAACAACACTTTTTCTTTTTTTAATCTGAAGGCGCCAACACGGTCAACGTGCGGCTTTCCAGCACATTATGCCAATTTAGAGCTTGAGGAGAAATCAGGTGCCCATTTCCCTCCCTCTCCCCACTCGGTTATTTTTTATTTATTTTTTGCATTAAGAACAATCTTTCTGCTGAAGCTCACATGGTTGGGGACGCTTCGGAAATGCAACATTAGCAAGGTGCCTCCGAGATTCTTATCCAAAGCGTCATTACCTGTAATGACAGACTAAAGGCATGATTAGAAGCTCCCACCGCAGAAGGCGCACGATGGCGCTTTTATGATTTAAATGAAGGACAGTACAAACAACTCTTAGAAAACCTCACGCTGAGCTGTTGTTCCACTGGAGTCAGGCTTGATTAGGAGTGCATGTTCCCCCTTTTATGAACACCTGTGTCTAAAGCTGACACATAATTAACTTAGCCGTACCATTTCCCTCCGATAATGGTGTAATTTGCCACGCCTTTCAGACCCAGGACAGCTGGCGCTATTGAAAAATCACCTCCGGATTAGGCCTTAACTCCCTGGCCTAGCTCTTTGGGGCCTTCTTGAGTCTCCATGGCAACAGCCTATAGTCTGTAAATTATCACCTCTAATAATGATCGGTAAAGTCTATCTGATTTTTATGCCCGTTCGAGCCATAATAAAAGACAGGGCACACGAACGTTAAATAGAGGTCTGTGACCATGGGGAAAATATATATTATTTACACTGTGTGAAAATGAATAGGACGGAAACAAATGGGAGGGTTTCCTATTGTGCGAGTGTACACACACACACACAGTATTTTATGGTCCTACCTGTTCACATTTCGAGCGATTCTCTCCTTTAAAGAAAAATATTTTGCCTAGCTGTAAGGAGGAAATTGCATTAACAACAGGGATTGTCACTGCTAATTGATGCACTGGTTAAAGCTTGTGTGGTAAAATAAAAGCAGATGAATTTTTAAAGGTTTCCAAAGCTGTGAACCTGCCTCACTCTTTCTTCCCCCATCTCTTACTCTACACTTTAGTCCACTTCCTGCCTATATTCATTATGAAGCATTAAGTGTTGACAGGGAACACATCCTTGATAGAGTACAGAATATAATCATGAGGACCCAGTACTTGAATTTGATTTTTTAAAGTATGTGCCAGCTGGAGAATAGGAATACATGCGATGGCCAGCGGACTACTGGGAGTCCTCTGTCAACCAAGCAAGGCGTGAAAAGAGGATGTAATTTAAAGTAACCTACTAAAGGCAAATCCCTCCAGATGTTGTTTTTGTTGTTCCTTCCATCTTTTCCTGAAATCCTTATAAAAGCATGAAGCTAGATTACAACAACAACAAAAGGATACAGGAAAGTGTATTGGCGATGAAGATGAATATATTACCCAGAAGAACATCTTCCTCCCCCCCCCCTTTTAGCTATGAAATCACACAAAATCACAGCCATACCCAATCAGAACTTAATGAGTACATTTGGAAGTATGAACCATCAAACATAACATCACAACTTTTGCGGCTTAAGAAATCCATCGCTTGCCTGTCAGTTCCAAACGTTGCAAGGTGTTATCACGCAGCAATATTAACTGCAATGACACTATGGTTTGATACATTCAAAGAAGTGGCGCTGTGGCTTGCAGAACAGGTTGGAATTGATTCAGTAGTTATCAGACTGGATTTGCTTTAACAAACATGAAAATGGTTCACAGGAAGTAGCTGTGAAGATTTTACAGGAGTATAAGTGTGCTAGATATCTCCCCATTAGCTCCAGTACATGACAGCTATGGTGGGTGGGGTGGGACCTTTTCCAGGATGAAGGCCACATTCCCCTCTGTGCAACCTTCTAGGGGCCACAGGCTAGTGGTGGGTGGGGCCACAGGCACATGTGGGTGGAGCAATGAAATGGGATCCTCATATCAGAGGGTCCTGGTTGCGCTCGGGACCCAGGGGCTCACCCCTATAGGGTTAAAATGGGGGGGAGTAGCAGGAATCCTGGCCATGCCCCTGGGATTGCACCAGGCTATTTAGCCAATAGCCAGAGGGTGGCATGACCACAGGGGCTTTAAAAGCAGCAGCGTGACACAAGCAGGGGCACTTGCTTCGCACTGCCGAACACCCACCCACCCTCCCTACTTTTAGAATCGCTTGACCTTGCTTTGGTTTGGGTTGCCTGTTTTGGAACAGGGGCTGGGTTTTTTTCCATTTGGCAGATTGGCTTTAGCCATTTGGTTTTTGCCTACCCCTTAGCAAATCGTCACAACTTGTAAGGTGGTGGTTAGGCATTGGCTCAGTTGGATTGTGGGGAGGGGAGGTGCGGCCTCACCCGCCCCTCCAGGAACTGGGTATTTCGTTAAAGGAATCTGGGGGTCCTGGAACTCGTCTGAAGTCCGCATGAGGGGCTAGGGCCATGCCAGGACCACAGGAACCCCAGGGTGAGCTTAGGTTGGTCCTCATCGACTTTGCTCGCTTGCAGTGGCGTAGCGTGGGTTGTCAGCACCCGGGGCAAGGCAAGTAATTTGCGCCCCCTAACCCGTGGATTTGCGCCCCCTAACCTGTGGATTTGCGCCCCCTAACCCTAACCCCCAGATGTTGCGCCTGGTGTGGCCGGCCCCCCCTGCACCCCCCACGCTACGCCACTGCTCGCTTGTTTGGTTTACTTCATTGGACGATCACCCTGAGAGGTGGAGTCAGTTATAGTGGGGAGTCAATGCCTAAGCCAATACCGCTCACGTGATTGTATTTCAATAAAGTTCTGGCCAAATTTTGCCCCAAAATTTAAACTAATATAAGTATCTGTGTGTAGTTATTTTTGGGGTGGGTCTTGGGGCCTCGGGGCGCAAATGGATGTTTCGTCTTTGCATACAATAGGCAATTTTTCTACAAGACCCTTCAAGTGTCCCTATTTTCCAGTGACACGTCCCAGATTTACAGGGCTTTATTTTTTCTTTTCTTTTTTCCTTTTGAAATAATTTTTATTTGATTTTACAAATGTAGAGTTATAGCCATACAAAATGCGTATCCATATTTTTCTCCGAGTCTCTAGACTTTCCACCTCCCCCTCCATGGGTCCTATTATAAACCTTTTCAACTGCATATTATTTCATCATCCAAATTATATGTCTCTCCATTTTTGTCCATAATATCTTCTGCATTACAGTGCCATTGTAATCCTGCTAATGTTTTCATCTGCTTACAGTGGTCTCTCAAGTAAATTATAAATTTCCCCCATTTTTTATTGAAGTTTTGGTCTTCTTGGTTCCTGAGCTTTCCGGTCAGTTTTGCCATTTCGGCATAATCCAACAGCTTATTTTGCCATTCTTCTCTGGTAGGGACTTTGTCTTCTTTCCATCTCTGGGCTAGTAACATCGTGGCATACATAAAAAGTCTTTTCTCCTCCTCCCCGGGGCTTTTCTTCCCCAACCAGAACTCACTGGACTCAGTTCAGGCACCTCTCAGGTAGGAGCTATTGCTATTATAAGAGAACAAGGGAGGCATTCATGATGGGGGGAAAAAGAGCACTGGACATCCATGTTTTCATCTGAAAATTGTTGGAGAGTATGGAATAGGATTGGACCCAGGTGGTGCTGTGGTCTAAACCACTGAGCCTAGGGCTTGCCAATCAGAAGGTCGGTGGTTCAAATCCCCACGACGGGGTGAGCTCCCGTTGCTTGGTCCCTGCTCCTGCCAACCTAGCAGTTCGAAAGCACATCAAAGTGCAAGTAGATAACACTGGGCAACAATTTTTTACTTTTTGAATGTTGTCTAGATTTCTACAACTGATTTAGGGTATTTTTGCACTGCTGAATCAGGAAATGGCATCCGTTTCTCTCCATCAGGTCAGGTTTTCTGTAAATTGAATGGTGGGCATTGATAAAGGTAAGTACATGTAAATTGCATGTTGCTTCACCATTTTTCAAACTTCAGGGCTTGAACTTCTGTTTCTTGGAACTCCTGGAATGCTCAGCGGCACGGAGGGCTCTCTTCAGAGTCCAACAGTAGTCAGCCATCATGACTGCGTCCCAACAACCCTGATACCTGGTCTCCATCTCTTTCATGTCCTGATGGAATCTCTCCCCCTGCTCGTCACTCATTGAACCCAGGTTCTCAGGAAACGGGTACATATGTGAAAATAGGTAGTGCATCTTGATGCTCATGTTGCAGCCCAGGTTTCTGAAAGCAGTCAGCATGTTGTTGACAAGTTCTGCGTAGTTTCTGGCCTTATTGTTGCCAAGAAAGTTCTTCACTACCAGAACAAATGCCTTCCACGCTTCCAGTTCCACTTCGTTCATTGAGTTTCCGAACTCTGGATCTCTGACGAGCTGACGGATCTGAGGACCGTCAAATATGCCAGCTTTCAACTTCTCCATGGTCAATCCTGGAAAAGCCTGGCACAAGTAAATGAAGCAGTCACCATCCTTGTCCAGAGCCTTGGTGAACTGCTTGATTAAGCCAAGCTTTATGTGCAGCGGTGGGAAGAGTATTCTGTCTCTGTCCACCAGAGGGTCGTTGATGATGTTCCTTTCTTTGCAAGGCACCAATTCCTCCCGCACAGGCCAGTCCTTCTTCGTGTAATGCTGAGCACGGTCCCTACTATCCCACATGCACAGAAAACATGGGTACTTGGTGAAGCCAGACTGTTGTCCCAACAAAAAGTTCACCATCTTCAGGTCAACACAAATAAACCACTTATGCTGATCATAACCAATTTTCTCCAGCACATACTTCACCGCTTCATAGTTCTCCTTCAGTGTACTCGAGTGAGCCAGGGGTATAGAGGCAAACTGGTTGCCGTTGTGTAGCAGAACACATTTCAGTGATCGCTGGCTGCTGTCAATGAACAGTCTCCAATCTTTGGGTTCGTACTGTGGCACTCCAAGCTTGAGCAGAAGCTGCGCAATATCTGCACAGTACACCAAGTCCTTCTCTTCCGAGAAAAAACAGAGGTACTTTTGATGCCTGTTGCGGAAGAAGCTGATGCGAGCACTGTCAGAGAGGAGGTTTTTTTCCTTCAATCTGGATGCCAACAGTTCGGCAGAGTCCTTTGACAAGCTGAGGACACGAACTAGATCATTCAACTCCTTTTGGGAAAATGGATGTGGAGCATCATCTTCAAGAACCACTTCTTCTTCATGTCCTTCAAGACTGGAGGCATCTTCGTCACTAATGTCAGGAAGTTCTCTGAAGATAGGCACTGGAATTTCATCACAATGAGCTACAGGATGACGTGCTGATTGAAGATCAGGATACTTTGTGGGGTGGCTGCCCCATTAACTTAGTTTTGATCCCCCAACTTTATGCTTTGCTGCACCAATTTATGGAAAATTTCGAGGTTTTATGACTTCAAACTGATCCCTTTTCGACATAATCACCCAGAACTATCGGACCTGAATACTTCTTGTCATTAAAATAATCATTTCCAATCAAAACAATTATTTGACAAGGCATTTTACCCCCACCAACCTCTTCTAAAATGCTCCACACAAGCGTACATGTGAACAAAAATGTAAAAAAAAGACATGTGGCCATAGCTCAAAAACTTGACCTGATTGAGCAAAACCAATGTGATTTTTGGATTCAGCGCATCAGATTCGTCCTAAATCAGCTGAAAAAACTCAGACAACAAATTTGTTGTTGACCAGTGTAACAGGTACCGCTCTGGCGGGAAGGTAAACGGCGTTTCCGTGCGCTGCTCTGGTTTGCCAGAAGCAGCTTAGTCATGCTGGCCACATGACCCGGAAGCTTGGCCAATAAAGCAAGATGAGTGCCGCAACCCCAGAGTTGGCCACGACTGGACCTAATGGTCAGGGGTCCCGTTACCTTTTTATGGAATAGGATGTCCCTATTTTCATCAGAGAAATATAGGAGTGTATATCTTTATCCTACATCCAGGGAGCCAAAAGGCATTAGCAGATTTCAAGGGCACGTTGCAACCAGCAACCAACACTCAAGGAAGGTATAGTGCATTATTTGTATCCATGAACAGCAAGAGTGTAATGGCTGAATGAGGCCAGCTTGCTTCTGTATGGATTTTATTATACAGGGGGATATAACTCCGTATGCTGTTTCAGTGCAAAGACATGTGAATCTTCATCAGCCTTTCTATCAACATTTACAAATAAGAAATTAGATGCAAACTATGTTGAGGGGGTGGATATGACAAGGAATTTAACAGCTTGTGAAAGGTGATTACTTTCCAGACAATGGAAAGGGCTGCTGTCTAAGACTGGCAGGATTCTAGCAGCGGAGGATTGTGGAAATACAAATTCGATAAGGCAGAAAAGGGAGAGCACATTTACTATCGCTGTTATTGATTAACAATGGTGATTTGTTTGTGACCAGGCTATGGAAAATGTAATTAGCATGCACTTGAAAGAAAACGTTATGAAGCTAATACAAATATGGTATTGTACCCTTGTAAAATTAGCAAAAGAAGATCAAACCTATCCATTCTTAAGAAAATCAGCCCTGATTGCTCACTGGAAAGACAGATCCTGAAGCTGAGACTCCAATACTTTGGCCACCTCATGAGAAGAGAAGACTCCTTGGAAAAGACCCTGATGCTGGGAAAGATGGAGGGCCCAAGGAGAAAGGGACGACAGAGGACGAGATGGTTGGACAGTGTTCTCGAAGCTACCAACATGAGTTTGACTAAACTGCAGGAGGCAGTGGAAGACAGGAGTGCCTGGCTTGCTCTGATCCATGGGGTCACGAAGAGTCGGACACGACTAAACAACTAAACAACAACAAAATTAGCAAAAAAAGTTCCCAACAATCTCTTATCATTGTTGGGGATCTAAGTCTGTTAGAACTACTTTTGGCATAGTTGGATGATTAAAGACCGAGGGTGGGGGAATCAAACAAGAAATTAGAGAAAAAATCAGGCATCGGTTTGTATTTACATTTGGTTATATGGAACACCAGGCTCCCAAAGTTATTTCATATGTTGATAATGATTTGGGACCCAAGTACCTCATCAAGTACTATCCTCCTGTATATTAAGATCTTCTGGGGATGCCCTGCTTCTTATTCCAACTTCAGCTTCTGCTGGGCAGAACATTCTCAGTGGTGGCCCCCTGATTATGGAACCTCCTCCCCAATGACACTGACATGGCTCGGCCACCAACTTGGATGGCTTTAAAAGATGATTAGACAAATTCATGGAGGATAAGTTGATCAATGGCTACTAACCACAATGGCTATGTTCTACCTCAACCAACAGAGGTAGCATGCCTCTGAATGCTAGTTGCTGGGAATCACAAGTGGTGAGAGGGTTGTTGCATTCAGGTCCTGCCTTTGAGCATCCCACAGACATCTGGCTGGTCCGCTGTGAGAACAGACCGCTGGACTAGATGGACCATTGACCTGAGTTGGTAACAATTTGCCAGTTGGTTCTCTTTTTTCCCCTGCCATAGTTCCTCCCTCTTAGCCCACTAGTCAGTCTTACTTCTGGAAATAATGCAGACAAACATCACATAATTTGACAACAATTTCTCCTGTCTCACTGATGGGCAGAACTGCTGGCACTAAAGCATCTTTCCTTTCTTGGGTTTAGAGTTTTGCCGTAATTCAGAAGAACACCATGACCTTGGGATGTCCTTGACAATGAGTTTTGATGGAGAGTCATTTGTGGGATGTTCAATTTCAGTGAAACCTGGAAATGTTTTATTTGTTTGAAGGGAGGGGGGTATTGTTCTTTAAAGGCTGCCAAGGTGTCTCTCTCATTTTGTGCTACTATTAATATTAATATTATTGCATCAACACTGGTCAGTGCAAACTTGTGGCCTTGACACTTTGGATTCTCCTCTAAATGTTGCTTACAGCGGTGAAAGATGCCTTGTTTTTGTTCTGGTGCCACCTCAACTGGCATTCACTGCTGTTGCCTTTAGCACCTTTCGAGAGTTTCATTGCTTTGCCCAACTTTACTTCCACCTTGTCAATAGCAAGTGCTAAGTAAGGAGAGATGGAAATGCCCTCAGGAATATCTGTGGAAACAATTAGATCCATTTTTGTGTGTGTGCTTGCACAGAATATAAAGAATATGAAGGGACTAAAGAGGGATAAAACAGAAGATGAAAGAATAAAAAGAGAGAAAGGGATTCTGTTAGAAAGAAATTGGACTTGACTTGATAAGAAAGTTCTTGGTAGAAATTAATTCTTTATCAGGAGAAACTGGAAGGATTTCAGGGTGAAAATAGACAACGTTCAACAAAGGATTAACATGTTATTAAGATTATCATTATTTCAATTAGTTGCTTGCCCTTCACCATAAGGTCCCAGGGTAGGTTGCAGCCATGTAAAATACAATATGGAAAAGAGTTTAAAACAAATCACAGTCACAAGAACAAGTTAGATCCTAAGAAATACATTTCTCAGGTATCCAAGACCTGGGTGAGGAGGTGTGTCTACAGCATATGGCAAAAGCTGTACAATGAAGTTACCAGACACATCTCTGTGTGGAGGGGGTCCCAAAACTTAGGGGCTGCCACAGAGAATGCCATCTACTGGGCCACACAACCCCTGAAGGAGATGGAGCTACTGAGAGCACTCCCTATGATTATTTTAACACCTTCTTTTTAATATTGCATTTTAATGTGGTAATCGAGAGCCAGTGTGGTGCAGTGGTTAAGAGCGGTAGACTCGTAATCTGGTGAACCAGGTTCGCATCTCCACTCCTCCACATGCAGTTGCTGGGTGACCTTGGGCCAGTCACACTTCTCTGAAATCTCTCAGCCCCACTCACCTCACAGAGTGTTTGTTGTGGGGGAGGAAGGGAAAGGAGAATGTTAGCCGCTTTGAGACTCCTTCGGGTAGTGATAAAGTGGGATATCAAATCCAAACTCTTCTTCTTCTAACCTGACCTGGTACCTTAAGGTGGAGGGTGGATAAATAATGGTGATGGTGGTAGAGATGGTATTGCAGATATTTGGGTCCTAAGTAATTTAGGGCTTAGGATCCTCAACACAATAAATCTGGTACAAAGGCTTGATGTTTTGGATGAGGATGAAGGTTTATATACTGCTCAATGCCAAAATAGGCTTCTAAGAAGTGTGCCTTGCTGAGTTCAGAGTTCAGTGTTGGTCTTGGGAATGTTAATGCAGCAGTAAGGGAGCATATGTCATGAATGAGCCAGCTCCCAGTGAAAAGTTGCAGCCAGCTCCCCGTGAAAGTTTGCAGCCAACTGAAGAAAGCAGCCAGGAACAGAGAGGGTTAACTGCCATGCAGGATGAGCATCGGCTAGTGCCAACTCCCCCTCCCCTTGGAATGCCGGTTGATAAGGGAATGGCTGAGAGCAGGACAGAACCCAGCCAAGGTTCTCCGGAAGTGCAACCTGGCGCGAACAGAAAAGGAAGTAGTCTGTCAGAACGGGAAAAGATTGGAGCTGAGCCAATCCCTCCTAAGAGTAGGCTAAGGGGAGGGCTGTTAGACCGGAAACAAAGCAAGAGGCGCAAAGTGAGAAAGTTCAATATCTTCTGTAACCGGGAGGAGTCTTCAGGAGGGTCATCTTGATTGATGATGGCGGAGGCTGTGGTAAGCCGCCTGGAGCTATCTGTTTGTTTTGACAATAAAACATCCTTTTAAATTAACTACGCTTACTGTGTTATCAAGCCGGGGACTGCACTCCTGACAGCATGAGATGATTTTGAAGAAGTGGAAGAAATGGATAATGAATTTATTTATTTATTTACTTGCTCGCTCATACTTAGACCCACCTTTCCTTCCAACATGAGCGCAGAGTGGCTAACACTACAGGAGGGGGCATAAAATGGAGGCAAGGGTAAACAGGGGGAGAATATGTGATTTGTTCATTTGCACGTACTTAGTCGCAGGAGAGGGTTGCATTAAAGACTTCATGGAGGGGAGTGGGTATTGGGGAAATGTTTGAAGGAAGTATGAGATGTGGGGTCACAGAGGCATTCCAACTTAAGAGGCAGCAACAGGGAAAGAAATGTCTGCTTTGGCTGTGAAATTGTGGAGTTCCCTGTCTTTTTCAGCTCAGCTTCTTCCTGGACTCATCATACCCACAAAAGAAGCATACGAACAGGCCAGTTTCTGGGCAAAACTGAACCAAGACGAGTGCAGTCAGGTTGCATTCCTTGGGAGAGCTGTGCTCACATGGCAAGGTAGAGATAGTGCCTGACAGCAGGTTACCTAGTTTAGTTGCAAAAATATGGATGTAGGTTGGTGTTAACCTCACGGCAGCAAAATGTGAAGATAGCGCAGCTCTGATTATTCCAGGAAAAGAAACGTGTTATTACTGAAATGAAGGACGGTGTGGGGGTGGCGGCGGAAGACATTTGAAGTGTATATAGATTTAGTGAAACTTCTGCAAGACCTCAACTGGGAATCTAGCATCGCAGTCCATAGGCTAAGTAAAAATTGACTTTTCTGCACCACTTTAGCCATCCTGTACCTCAAATTAGATAGGCGGCAAAGGTGAAAATCGATGCAGCCAAAAATATCAGTGGGATGCATCACAGCTTTTGTGAAGAAAGGGAGGCTGATTGAACGTTCCTCCCATGTTGCATGTGCCCTGCACATAGAAAACTGGATTAAAGTGCAGTTTCCAGCCGAAGGAACGCAGGAAACAGCCTTATACAGAGCCAGACCACGGCTCCACCCAGCACAGTATTGTCTACACTGACTTGCAGTGGCTCTCCAGGGTTTCAGTCAGCAGACACATCCATCCGTACTTGGAGATGTCAGGGATTGAAGAGCCAGTGTGGTTAAGAGCGGTAGACTCGTAATCTGGGGAACCGGGTTCGCGTCTCCGCTCCTCCACATGCAGCTGCTGGGTGACCTTGGGCTAGTCACACTTCTTTGAAGTCTCTCAGCCCCACTCACCTCACAGAGTGTTTGTTGTGGAGAAGGAAGGGAAAGGAGAATGTTAGCCGCTTTGAGACTCCTTAGGGTAGTGATAAAGCGGGATATCAAATCCAAACTCTTCTTCTGAGACTTCCAGCATGCAGAGCAGATGCTGTACCACTGAGCTGCAGTCCATCCTCACAGGGACATAGCATGGAGAGGACCAGAGGGGCCATGATTTTGAGGGGGCCTGAACCAGGCGCCCCCATGCAGGGATCCCTGCCCCGCCCCGCCCTGCCTGACACCAGGGGTCTCTGGGCCCTGGAGCCTGCCCTGGCCTGGCCTTGCTGATGGGCCCCCAGCCCCCTCGCTGAATGGCTGCCTGGCCAGTGTTGGGAGGATACAACCGTCAAGGGCCGCGTTGACCAGCCAGGCTCCCCCCTGCATGAGTAGGCAGGTGGTACAGCGCAGCCCCATGAACCCCTCGTGCCCTGTAACCACCTGGTGTGGTGTTGGCAGCAAGGGCAGGGCTGGTGTGGCAGGTTTTGTTCACTCTCCTGCCCCACCCACCTTGGGCAAAGGACACAGTGCCACTGCAACCTCATAGCTTCGCCTTCTCTCTGATATGCTGGTTTTCTGTGCAATGAGTTTTTCCAGGTAGATTGTAGAATGCCCCTCCTGGAGTCTCAAGCACCACAACAGAGCTGGGCAGAAAGTATACAGTGGTACCTAGGGTTAAGTACTTAATTCGTTCTGAGGTCCGATCTTAACCTGAAACTGTTCTTAACCTGAAGCATCACTTTAGCTAATGGGGCCTCCTGCTGCTGCCGCACCGCAGGAGCACAATTTCTGTTCTCATCCTGAAGCAAAGTTCTTAACCCGAGGTACTATTTCTGGGTTAGTGGAGTCTGTAACCTGAAGCATATGTAACCTGAAGCGGATGTAACCCGAGGTACCACTGTATGGGGATCTACCAATAAAGCTTTGGGTTATTTGCTGTAGATATACAAGAGTTTCTGGTTCCAAATTGTTTAGCAGCAGCAGCAGCAAAAAACTCTTTCTTTCTTTCTTTCTTTCTTTCTTTCTTTCTTTCTTTCTTTCTTTCTTTCTCTCTCTCTCTCTCTCTCTCTCTCTCTCTCTCTCTCTCTCACACACACACACACACACACATCTGAATTAGGCTTAAATGAAGGAAGCAAACCAGGAGTGGCCTTCTGTGTGAAGTGATGGGGAGGGGGCAATTGATGGCAAGTAGGACTTAATCCATTCACAGTTTCTATTCTGGCCTCTCCTCTTCCAGATTCCCCTCTCCTGGCAGGACCAGGCAGTCTGCTTGGGTTTCGAGTGAGTTGCAGGTTGCAGCTAACTGCCTGAGTAAAGCTATTATCTGAATCTGTCAGTGCGCTTTGAAAATCCGAGTGTGATTTGTCAATGTTCCTGGGGGGGTCATTGCAGATCATATTTTTTCATAGCAGCCGAAGTATCTGATGCCTTGGCTTTTGCCCTTTGCAGCAAAACATTTGATTAACTGCTATCCTAAAGGCTAAATCCGTCCCCAGAGCTCCATCTCCGGCATTGCTTTTGATACACTGACCACCAGGTAATCCCATTTCTCTGAAGGTCTCGCACTGAGTGATGCCGGAGCATCATGACAGCTCCTTACCCTAAAATTGCAACATCGGCTATGATGGAAAAGCGATCCAGGCAGCTTTGAGAGTGTTTCAGTTCAGCAGTCATCATTGTCGGTATATCAAAATCCTTGCCTTGTAGCCCCGAGCAATGGACTGATTGACAAACACTTTTATTTATTTATTACATGTGTATCCTGCCCTAAGACCATCGATTCTGGAGCAGGACTGGTGCAACTAACATTCCAAACCCCACTTAGCCATAGAGCTTATTGGATGATTTTGGTATAACATGAGGGAGGGGGTGGAGCATGAGAAGAGCAGCTGATTCTATTCAAGATGGTAGTGGTTGTTGTTGTTTAGTCATTTAGTCATGTCCGACTCTGGGTGACCCCATGGACCATTGCACTCCAGGCACTCCTGTCTTCCACTGCCTCCCACAGTTTGGACAAACTCATATTAGTAGCTTCGAGAACACTGTCCAGCCATCTCGTCCTCTGCCGTCGCTTTCTCCTTGTGCCCTCCATCTTTCCCAACATCAGGGTCTTTTCCAGGGAGTCTTCTCTTCTCATGAGGTGGCCAAAGTATTGGAGCCTCAGCTTCAGGATCTGTCCTTCCAGTGAACACTCAGGGCTGGTTTCCTTAAAAATTGATAGATTTGGTCTTCTTGCAGTCCATGGGACTCTCAAGAGTCTCCTCCAGCACCATAATTCAAAAGCATCAATTCTTCGGCGACCAGCCTTCTTTATGGTAGTGGTGCCTACTTGTAAAGTGCCGGATAGCTTGAGATCCAAATGCCTTCTACCTATACCAACCTGCCCATGCCTTAAGACCTGTAGTTGAGGCTCTTCTCTGAGTTCCTCTGCCAGAAGAGGTGCATTATGCAGCAACATGAGGGACAGCATTTTCTCTGGTGGTGCCCTGGCTGTGGAATACCCTTCCCATAGACGTATGGTTGCTGCCAGCACTGCAACTTTTTTTCATACTCAAACTAAAACCAGCTGAGGTAGAACATACGCTCTGTTGCAATGGCTTCTTGCCATGATAGCTATGTTCTACCTGCTCTTGGAATGCTAGTTGTTGGGAATCGCAAGTGGGGAGAATGTTGTGGCACCCAGTTTCTGCTTATGGGCTTCCTGGGACCATCTGACTGGCCACTGGGAGAACAGGGTGCTGGACTAGATGGGCTATTGACCCAATCCAGCAAGGCTCTCGCCATGTTCTTTTCATTTGTCCAGACATTTTAATTGTTGGTCTCTTGCCTACTCTACTGCTTCAGTTGTTCTGAAATGTGTCTTATTTTACTGAAGTTTCCGTTGTCACCATTGTCACCACTGACATCATCGCATTGTATCATAGTATCGCTAGTTGATCACACCTTTTGAACGCTGTCCTAGAATCTGTAAGGAGGAAGTGGGATGTTTTTTAAATCAATCAATCAACACATCTCATGTCTGCAGCATAAAGTATTGTTTCGACCTTAAGGCTGCACAAATCTAGATCCAAAATCTCCCTCAAAAAGACAATGATAGACCCAACATAGTTCATCGTGCATCTCTTTAATTTTTCCATTCTCTCCATCTCAGAAATGATGTGCTTTTTTGAAGCAGGTCCCCATGAACTGGGTTTTTCCAAAGGGTTAGTCAATTGCCCTCTGAGAAGGATGGGAATCAGGAGGATGAAGAGAAAGGATTTGTGCTATAAATGGAGATTATTTTTCTGTTAAATTACAATTCATCGAAGCTTGATAATCTCTCTCTCTCCCTCTCTTCTCAGCTAATAACATTTTTATCTCTCTCCCATCAAGCCTATGCTAAATCTTTTTCTTCTCTTCCCCCCCTCTCCTTTTTGCCCTGCCTTGTGCCAGAGAGACTCAATTCCGCTTATTGTGTCCAGTGATTCTAATCAGCCATTCAAAAGGATGTGACTGTAGGAGGGATGGAGGACAAATGAAAAACAAGGTTAACAGGAAATAATTCATTATTATTATTTTTCCGAGGGGTGGGGAGGAAGACATTTGCTGGAGAAGCCTGGGAGAGGATCACAAGAGAGCAACGCTTCAGTCAGCACCGGTCATAACATTAGGAAGAGGGAGGCAGCCATCTCAAGAGGCACTGGTAGATTATGCTGAGGCAAGATGTTAGGAGGCACTGCTGCAACCACCAAATTGTCTGCTCTATATTCCTAAAATCTGTGGTGGGTAACCTGAAGCCCATGAGCCAAAGGCCTCTTTATCTGACCATTGAGACTCTTGCCCTGGCCACACCCCTTCCTCAACCACACACCCTCTCCCAAGGCCACACACTTCAGCAGTTTGGGGACTGAACCTGCAAACTTGGCCTTATCAGCACCATGCTCTAACCAACTATACTTCACACCTCAGTGGCTAGGAGTGCCTTATAGCAGCTACACCAATTATGGCCATTCTTGGGATGGTCTGATCATGATAATTCATTGTCAGGAATAAGCCAGCTCCAAGTGAAGGTCTGCAGCCAACTGCAGAAAGCAGCCAGGAACAGAGAAGCTTAGATTTTACTCAGGCAGGAGAGAGCCGACAGCTGCAGACTCTGGTTCTTCCTGACCTTGAATGGCAGGATGATATGGCAGTAGCTGAGAGCAGGCTGGAACAATAAATCCTCCTTTTTAATTACCTATGCTTACTGTGTTATCAAGCTGGGAACCTGGACTTGTGACATTCATGAATTGATATCCTCAAGATTTGATTATTGCAATGTGCTCTATGTGGGGTTACTGTTGGGGCACATGTGGTGTAGTGGTTAAGAGCAATGGACTCATAATCTGGAGAACTGGGTCCACTTCCCCGCTCCTCCACATGCAGCTGCTGGGTGACCTTGGGCTAGTCACACTTCTCTGAAGTCTCTCAGCCCCACTCACCTCACAGAGTGTTTGTTGTGGGGGAGGAAGGGAAAGGAGAATGTTAGCTGCTTTAAAACTCCTTCAGGTAGTGATAAAGCGGGATATCAAATCCAAACTCTTCTTCTTCTTCTTTTTGGAGGCTCCAGCTGGTACAAAATGCTGCAGCTAGACTCTTGATGGGGACAGACTATCGCCAGTGCATAACTCCAGTGCTCAAAAGTTTGTACTAGCTGCCAGAATGCTACTGGGCAGGTTAAAGATTCCTGTATATATTTACAGGGCTCTAACCAACTTGGGTCCAAGATACCTCAAAGAGTGCCTTAGCCTTTATAGCCCTGCACAATCACCGACATCTTCATGGGAGCCTCTGTTAATAGTCCCCCATGGCTCAGATGCACAGTTCGGATACACCAGGAGCCATGCATTTAGCATTTTGGGTTTAATTTTGTGGACCGAATTCACACTTTCTGAAACAAGAAGCAAACCGAAATATAGCCCTTCTTTGAAATCCATGCTTTTCTGAATTTTGCAATGCCGTTCTCCAGTCAAGTAATGTGCACCAAAATGCATGTAGTAAAGTGTGCATATATACACATATATTTGTTGGGGGGAAACATACAAAAAAAATGCATTATATTAGGGGAAATTGCTTTACAAAAATGTGTACCTTAGGGAAAACTATGTACAAAAATGTACATAGGAGCTATAGAGATAGTGAGTGAGTCAGGCAAGCACTTCAAGGCTGCCAGTAGAGTGCCCAGCTAGCAATACACAGAATCATAGAATTGTAGAGTTGGAAGGGACCCTGAGGGTCATCTAGTCCAACCCCCTGCAATAAAGAACCTCAACTTAAAGGGGAAATGGAAGGACATCTCAGTACACACTTTGATAAGGGCCTGGCTAAGGACCATGAGAGGGTTGGAGCCTCCAGATTCCAGATAACGTTTCGGCCTACATTGCTTTCCTGAACTGGAAAAGAAATGTGGACAGTAAATAATGCGAAATCAAATATTTAAAGAACATAAATGCAGCAAATTGTGGAAGCTGGAGAGCCTCCCTGTTACACTCCTTTTTTTCTCTGCATGACCACATGATCATGTTGCCTGCAGGTATTGCCAAGCTGTGCCCTCCAGAATACCAAACCAACAGGGCGGGGCAGATGCCTTTGTGCCCTCTTTGTGGGCTTCGTGGGGAGGTGGCTGTGATGTTAACATATGAGAGTGCTGGAGGTGAAATAGTTAAACAGGTGACCCAATCAGAACCCAGGGGGGTGGAGTCAGAGGGACTATAAAACCAGCTCTGGGAGGGGCGAAGGGAGGAGTTCGTTGGGAGTTGGGTGGAGTGGGAGTGAATTGGGATAGAGTCTGTGGGTAGGTTGAGTTAGTGTAGCGAAATAAGCTGAGTCAGGAACAGTTAGGAGCTAGGAAGACAAGTAAATATCTGAGAGGTGGTTATTGAGTGAGAGCAGGTAGCGGAAGTTATAGGTCTGGATAGGCACCCCATGATTGTAATGGACTGATACCGTTTATGAAACCACACACTTGTTAAACTGCAATAAATAAACATAAGTTTATGTTCCAATTTAACCCTGACTGGATTTAGTATTGTACCAGGTAGGGCCTGGGTGGTGGCAGCGAGAAATAAAGTGGTGGCACAGGGATCAATAGACGGTGAAACGTCCAGGGAACCTGTGTGATCGCCACAGTGGCATCTGATTGGACGCTGCTGGAAAGAGAACGCTGGACTGAGATGGGAACCTTGCAGATCTTGCAGGACTCATCGTTGTGAGCTTCACTGCCCATGCAAAGTTGCACACGTGAAGAAAAAGGGGGCGATGAGATTGAGAAAGAGGAAATTGGAACTGTGATCAAGAAGAAGCCCGGAGGATGGGCAATGCCTGTAATTACGGAGGCGAGATGGAGCCGTGAACAGAAAGACAAATCTGAGCTGTGGCAACCCCATCCCGTTCTTTCCTTGCCAAGCCCGGGAGACAGTATATTTTCTCATTTGTTACCCGACATGCAATCTTATTTCCTCAGCCGCCACTCCCTTGTCATTCCGCCCGCTTCCTCCTTGCCACTGCTTTCAATTTCCGTCCCATATAATGAAACCATATGCAATGCGCTGGGAGCTCACGGGCCATTAAACTTCCGCTAATCTGGCCCCCGTGATAGACTTACCTGCGAGTTCCCTTATTAATGGTGGATTTGTTATCTGGATGCAGGTTCCAAATCAGACAGGAGATTGCTGGTGCCTGCAGCCACAGGAAGCAGCAGCAACTAATTAATCTATTTTCTTCTCGCCCATTAGCTTTCTCCCTCCATCTCCCACCCCCCTTCCCCAGCCTTCTCCTGTTCGACTTACTTTATTGCTCTTTCTATAAAGCAAAGGTGCTCTTAAATGCTTAGGGGAGGCAGCTGCAATCATCAGAATTCCCTCCCTCTGCTGCTTTTGACTCTGGGCATGTAAACAAGGTAGGCATCAACAGCAGCATGGCAGGCTGAAATTCAACGGGGGAGTGTGTACCCCCAGAGAATGTTATTAATGGGAGGCAATGGTGGCTGGTGCACATTAAGACGGGTGGAGTGGAAGGCAGAGAGACCCACAGAAAGCGGAGCCAGAGTCAATGACAGAATTCTGGAAGGGGAACACTGAGACTAAGGAGGAGGAAGGTGTCAAGCACATGAGGACATAAGTTGAGCCTGTTGGATCAGGCCAGCATCCTGCTCTCAAAGTGGGCAACCAGATGTCTGTGGAAAACCCACAAGCAGATTCACAGCAACTGGTATTCATAATGGCTTTGATAGTGGAGGTAGAAGACAGCCATCACAGGAGACAACTCCAAGGAGTCTTCAGGGCAGCCAACAAAATACTTGAGGGGTGGGCCCCGCAAAGTTGATGGTGTGCCTGAACTGCATCATGTGATCGAATATGTGGGGTTGGGCTTACCTTCCCCCCCATATTTTATTCAAGTTGGCACCCCTGATGTCCATCAATGGCTACTAGCTACGATGGCTATTGTATGTGAAAAGACAGGCATCCAAGTATTGGTGCTGACCTTTAAATCCCTAAATGGCCTCGGTCCTGTATACCTGAAGGAACGTCTCCACCCACATCATCCAGCCGGACACTGAGATCCAGCTCTGAGGGCCTTATGGCAGTTCCCTCACTACGAGAAGCGAAGTTACAGAGAACCAGGCAGAGGGCCTTCTCGGTAGTGGTGCCTGCCCTGTGGAACGCCCTCCCACCAGATGTCAAGGCAATAAACAACTATTTTACTTTTAAAAGACAACTGAAGGCGGCCCTGTTTAGGGAAGTTTTTAATGTCTGACGCTGTATTGTTTTAATATTTGGTTGGAAGCCGCCCAGAGTGGCTGGGGAAACCCAGCCAGATGGGCGGGGTATAAATAAATAAATTATTATTATTATCATTATTATTATTATTATTATTATTATTATTATTATTATTTGAGGTTGCAGTGGCACTGCTCCATTTGCCCCAATAGCCTTATTTTCCAATCAACTGTGGCTGGCCTATCATAGGCTAATAGTCATGATGATGGTTATATTCGATATGTCTCTGAGTATCAGTTGCTGTGGAATGACACAGGAAGAGAACTATTTGCCTTCATGGCCTCCTTACAGGATAGTCGTTTGGCTCCAAAGGAATGGATTTAGGCACTAGGAGAGGATACAGGAGGACTCCATAGAAAGCCCTGGGTGCTGCATCCATTGAAAAGGTGAGTAAAAAGGTTGACAAAGATTCTTTGTAATTTTTGTGGAATGTAATTTTTAATTACACGGAGAGGCCGGCAAACAACAGAGCAGGAAATTCTGCCGACGACGGTGCAATATTATTTGATGATTCAACCTTATTCGCCAGCGACGAATTGCATAGAGGGTCTCACAAAAAAAGGGTGAACCAGCAGTATGATGGCATGTGAACTTTAGCTGTTGACAAATGGAAGGCAACGCGCTGTTGAAAGGAGCAATTCAAACAGCTCATTGTTAGCTTCAAAATTAACTACACGAGCACTTGGAGAGGTGGACCTCTGCATCATTGTCAGCAGCTCAATGGAAACTTCGCTTGAAGGTGCTGCTACGCTTGCGTGGCGAAACGGGCCAAAGGTTGAGATGCATTTGAAAAACGATGAGAGAGAGTCACGGCGGAGGGGAAGCTTTATGCTTCTGCCATGCCAAGTCAGAAATCCACTCTGACTGCCATGTTTGTCTGAAGTCATCTCATTTTGGAGATATTGCAGGAGAAGAAGAAACAGATTTTCACATAGGGGAAGTGGATTCTCAGCAAGATAACAGGAAGAGAGTCAGTGGTGGCGTAGTGCTTACAGAGCCTGACAATGCCCTGGGAGCCCAGGGTTTGAATCCCCACTTGGCTGTGAAGCTTGCTGGGTGACCTTGGGCCAGTCACTCACTCTTAGCTTAGCCTACCTCAGAGGGTTGTTGTGAAGATGAAATGAGGAGGGGGAGAACCATGTAAGCCACATGGAGGAAAAGGTGGGATGGACTACACCTGCCCTAATGTCACAGTAGCATCCGCACTGTCCTATGCCAAGTAATGTAGTGCTAAAGGGGGTTCAGAAGACTTTAGCATTGTACTTCTGAGACTCAATGGACTTCTGGGAACAACTGTTATCAAGCAAAATTGGCTAGCATTATTTGTACCTGAACACTATGGACTTCCACATAACAACTTGGCTGATGTGAGTCAGTCAATATGTTTTTGATCAAATCCATCGAGGAAAAGCTACAGCTTAGTGCAGGCATTCCCAAACTCAGCCCTCCAGATGTTTTGGGACTACAACTCCCATCATCCCTAGCTAACAGGACCAGTGGTCAGGGATGATGGGAATTGTAGTCCCAAAAACATCTGGAGGGCTAAGTTTGGGGGAGCCGGGCTTAGAGGATGCAGAAGGTCCCAATTTCAATCTCCAGGTAGAGCTATTTGAAACCCCGTAGAACCTGCTGTCAGTCAGTGTAGACCAGCCTTCTCAATCTGGTACCCCTCAACCCCTTTGGACTATGACTCCCATCAGCCCCAGCCAGCATGGCCAAAGGTGAGGGATTATGGCAACTGTAGGCCGAAGCATCCAAAAGCCACCATATCGGCTAGTGTTGGGGACACTAAGCAAGATGGACCAATAGTCTCTCAGTATGAAGTAACTTCCTCTTGGGCCAAAAGGCAAGAGTTGCCATTCATAACTACATGACAAAAAGAAATTCAACAGGACTAGACTTTCCTTTCTTGCTCAAAGATGTGGAGAGCTGCAGGCGTTCTGTAACTATTTAAAAAAAAACCACAGGGAAAAAAGCATGTGACAATCATAAGCAAAATCTTGTAAATTCCACGAAGCTAACAAGGCTTGCATAACTCACCCTCTCATTGGATGAAGCTGGAAAATTCAGGGCAGGCAAAGGAAAGTATTTCTTCATATGTTAGAATTGTCTAGTGGAATCCCTGATCTCGACCTAATGTAGAAATGAATTCTCTCCACAAGAATGGGCTTCAAAGCCTTATTGCATAACGGTCTTAAACATTAGCTATCTTAGAATACTATAAAAAGATACTTTGCAATGGGTATATATTTTTGTATATCTATGAATAAGTATCTATAAATAAGTTAATTTTAAAAAATTAAATCAGTTCTGCAGCTGATGTTTCCAGAGATGAACCATCAGGTAGCTTATCTCACTCTAATGGAAAAATGCCAGCCACCTCTGACGCCTTTGCCAAAATGAAACTTTTTTTGCCTAAGGTAAATTTCCCATTATAGAGTTTTAAATATAATGCATTCAAACACAGCGTTTTATGTACACTGAACTTATAACTTTAACAGAGCATAGATAAAGTATGGAATTCACACCCACAAGATGAAGTCTACCAATTTGGATGGCTTTAAAAGAAGATTGGACCAATTCGTGAAGGTTAAGACTATCTAAGGCTACTAGCCACAATAGGCATGCAGTATGTCTCTTAAAAGGGACGCGGGTGGCACTGTGGGTTAAACCACAGAGCCTAGGACTTGCCGATCAGAAGGTCGGCAGTTTGAATCCCCGTGACGGAGTGAGCTCCCGTTGCTCGGTCCCTGCTCCTGCCAACCTAGCAGTTCGAAAGCACGTCAAAGTGCAAGTAGATACATAGGTACCACTCCGGCGGGAAGGTAAATGGCATTTCCGTGCACTGCTCTGGTTCGCCAGAAGTGGCTTAGTCATGCTGGCCACATGACCTGGAAGCTGTCTGCGGACAAACACCGGCTCCCTTGGCCAATAAAGCCAGATGAGCGCCACAACCCCAGAGTCGGTCCCGACTGGACCTAATCGGTCCCTTTACCTTTATGTCTCTTAAAACCAGTTGCTGGGAATCAGAAGTGGGAATGCTGGACTGGACAGGTCTTTGACCCAATCCAGCAAGGCTTTCCATGTGTCCTTAGATGCTGACGACAGCGAACGCTCGCTGTAAAACCCAGCATCTCTTTAGCCTTTAAACACAGGTTGGTATAATACTCTCTGGGGTATTGGGAAATGAGGTTGATAAATTAATGCATGGAACTAATGCATTTCCCCTTAGCAAAGCTTGTACTGAATTGCACATTTGTTACCACCTTCCTGCTACGGTGCCTTACAATTCTGGTATTGCTTCCGCTCGTTAGGTGTAGCCTTGATTGATCATTCAGCCTAATTTTAGAGAAAATAAATGACTGCAGTATGCCTGCCACTAATGGATATTTTTCTTTCAGTGTTCACGACGAAAGCTTTGTACACTAGTTCCACATGGCAGCTGTTTCTGCATCAGATGGGAATTAGAAAAAATAGAACCAGGTGATTTAGCCCTGACCTTTGCACAAGAAAATACACACACACACACACACACACACACACACACACTTTCATGGGAGACTTGCATCCACTGTGTCTGGGTAAACCTTTTGACTTTTGAGTTGAAGGTATCTAAGAATGTCCTGAGTCCTGAGCTGATGATGTCATCTTCAGGTGACAGCCTTTGTAATATAACACACAGGGTTACCACACAAGCTGACATTTTAGCCAGCAACATTGTTTTTGGCCAGGTAAAAACAAACAAAAGTGGTAGCCACCTAAAAACAAGTGGACAGAAAAGCAAAAAAAGAATGAGTTTATTGATCCAACATACAGTATCTTGCACCCTGCTTGTCTTTGGTGAAATTCGGAGAACAGGGTTTCAAAATAGAAATAGAAGAGAACCAGCAAAGTCAAAAAAAGTGTTGGATCAGCAAAAGTCTTCTTGGTCTGCCCCGTTTCATTTCATTTCTGTCAGGGAACTGCCATCGGCTCAGGGGCGAGAGGGGGAAAGCCGGGTGGATTACAGAGAGCCCCCAAAGATCGTGGGAAGCAGCACCTCCTCCGCGGAGGAGAGTAACCACACCTCCAGTGGAGAGGAGCTTCAGGGCTCAGAGGAGACGAGGCGGTGCCAAGACACCTTGCATGGGCAAAGCAGGGAGGAGAGAGGTCCTCCGTTACCCACGCCCTCCCTGAGCAGTAGGCTTCTGTGCCGAGAGGGGAGGTGCAGATTGGGCATCAAGAAACTACTCTGCTGGGGAAGGTTTAAGGACCGCCCACTCACAGATGCTGCCAGTGAATGAGCAAGACACGGAATAGAGGTGCTCTGCACAGAGAAAGTTTATTTTGGCATCAAAAGCAAGGCTTCACAGCCGAGCAGGGAGGCATTTGCCTACTTGCTCTCGAGCAACCTGTTAGGATATTTCCGTTCCACCTTAAAAGGGAGCAGGCTTTGTGAGTCACAGAGTCTGCGCATTTCCTGTTCACAGGATGTTTATGTTTTCTATTGCTTTCGTTTCTCTCTGTGTGTCTGGAGACACTGATGCAGGCAGTCATGTTTCTCTTTGTTCTGATCAACGCTGAATAAAACTTGTAAATAATGCTCTCCTGAGTGCGACTTCTGCTGTGCATTATCTGCTGATAAAGAGTGTGCATCGGCTCTAGAATGTTCTGGAGCTCATGTCGCTAATTGCTGATACTGTGTGTCTACGGGAGATCGATGGATCGTCCGGCAGCCGGCTTGGGGGCCATGATGGACTTTGTCTCCCTGGCAGTATCCCAACACAACCCCTTGGTACCTTAACAATTTCATTTCATTTTTTGCTTCTGTTTCCAGTGTTCCAATATCTGGCAATTTATATTGAGGTCTGAAGAGTCAGTAAATTCAGGATTAGTCCTGCACATTTTGCTCCAGAAGCAAATGAAAAAGAAGATGACCTCTCCCATTTCAGTCACAGAAGCAGACTGCACTGGAAGCTGAATTTCAGGGACTGATGAATTTGTCAATTTTAGTTCTGCTGAGTTTCACACATTTTCAGTTTTCCACATCGTTTTGCTATTGTTTGGGGCATTTATTTTTAATATGCCCTCACCAGCATTTTAGTGCAAATTTCCCTGGATATAAATGTTTGTATTCGATTTTCTCTAATATACACATCTTTGCAAAACAATTTCCCCAAAACTTTTGCATGTCATTCTTCCTAAATCATTTCTATGAATACTTTTGCTTGGGCGGAGAACTGCATTTCAAAATTCAAAGAAATAAAGATTTTGAGGGATGTGAATGTGGTAGCTGACCTAGCAGTTCGAAAGCACGCCAGTGCAAGTAGATATATAGGTACCGCTGTGGCAGGAAGGTAAATGGCGTTTCCGTGCGCTCTGGTTTCCTTCACGGTGTTCCATTGCACCAGAAGCAGTTTAGTCATGCTGGCCACATGACCTGGAAAGCTGTCTGTGGACAAATGCCGGCTCCTGCAGCCTGAAAGTGAGATGATTGCTGGAACCCCATAATCGCCTTTGACTGGACTTAACCACCCTGGGGTCCTTTACCTTTACCTTTTTGCACCTTTAGACATGAACCGAGACCAAAAAAAAAAACATCTGGTGCGACTACACTCAAGCCTGAAAAATATCTCACCTACTTTGGCCCTGGAAGGAAGACGAGAAGAGGACAGCTGGCTTTGAGATGTTGTAAGGTGTGATCAAACTTTGTTTCCCTCCATCTTGCGATGGCCTCATCTGCAGCAAGCTAACCTGTCCTTACAAACTTGATTTGACAGGTGGAATGTTCCTCCTCTCCCAGGGGATAAGCAATTAGTTTTCAGGCCTGGTTTCAGGTGTTGTTTCTGACCTTTGAAAGCTTTCAATGATTTGGTTCATGGTTTCCTTAGAAACTGACTTAACGTGAGATGCCAGCAGTTGCAAACTTCAGGGGACGTGATGAACAGTGTTAACTTCCAGACTTGCACTGGGAGGCAGGGACCCAAGGAGAGAGGCTTCAGGTGTATTTTCTAATGCAAATGTTGAGTCATACCATCCAAAGGGGGGTAAGTGAGGACGTATGCAACCAGCACCCTTCAAAAGAGGCACTATCTGGTGCTTCTCATTTCCTGGAGTGACCAGACCCATGAGGGACTTATGTAAGAGGGAATTTCAGCAAGTGCTGACTAGGAATTGGGGGAAATTCAATCCAGTTTTCATTTAAAGGTGAAGCTGCCTAATTCTCACTTTCTGAGACAACACACAGACTGAAACACAGCCCTACCATTAGACAAGGGAGGCAGCTGCCTCAGGTGGCAGGATCTCACCTGTGTCAGCAGTTGTGCTGCGGCATTCTGCACTACCTGCAGTTTCCAGGACATCATCTGCAAGGGAAGTCCCACACAGAGTGCTTTGCAGTTCTGTGGCATCACTGAATGTCCTGAGATAGCTACTGGGAACCTATAGGAGTCTGGACTGGTTCTCATTCCCAGCCTTTACAGATATGAGGTTCAGAGTTTTGGAAATTCATTAGGTTTCTTGTACTTTCTTCTAAAATGCCAGTTCTAGCAGGCAGAAGAGCCAGGAGACCTCTTGGGCAAAAGAGCCTGGATTAGAGGTCATCTTCAGAGAAGTTGCAGTCAAAGGGATCTGAGGATGAGTCATAGTGAAAGACTGGATCCGACTGCCCAATAAAACATCCTTAGGGCAGGTAGTTGTTTATTCACTTTTCCCTCCACTCTGCACTGTATTTGTAGCTCTATAAACCCCAGCTCCTAATCTTGCTGCTCACATAAACTACTGACTTAAGCAAAAGGGAACAAGATCTGCTAGATAAATCTGCCAGGGGGCAGACAGTTCCCGTCTTCTCTTTCCAATTAGAGTTAATGGGACTCACACACATGCATCAAATGACATTTTGTGCCACGAGTTCTTAAGAATGAAGCAATTTAATATATTTTTCCTACTTTCCCACTTGCCTTTTATTTTATTCCTAAAGGAAGCTCAGAATGTACTCCACCCACCCTTTTCTTTTTGAGCCAGAAAGTTTCAAAGATTTGGAGTTCTCATTCTTTAAAAACCATCACCCTCAACTATTTGTTTTCATCACCTACTTTGTTTCTAAGATTTCGATCCTGATTTTCCTGCCCTAAAATGGCTCATGAAGTGGCATGCACAAAAACCAATCTGACTACAATTGCAAACAGCCCAAGGACAAGTAATGAGGTGCCTTAGTAGGAGTCATCAACCAGAGAGCTAAAACCCATATCAATTAGTGGTGTGAAATCTCCCCTTGGCTACTATCATAATAAATTTGGGGAGGGGGAGGAGGAGGAGAATGGTGATGATGGCAATTCTGGTCCCTCCAGGGTTGGCCCTACCATTGGGCAGAATGAGGCAACTACGGAAGAAGAGGAGGAGGAGGAGGAGGAGGGAGGAGGAGGAGGAGGAGGAGGAAGGGTGATTATGATTGGTGCTGATGACAACAACTCTGGTCTTTCCAAGGCTGGGCTGGCCCTACCAATGGGCAGAGTGAAGCAACTACCTTGGGCATCAAGTGCTAAGGGGCACTTCTTGGTTATTCCTGTCGGAGCCCCGTACGACTGAGCTGCAATGGCTACTCCTCCAGCCGTATCTTCGGAACCCATCCAGGCTCTCCTCCGACGCTGATTAACGACCTAAGCCTTTGAATGAGACTTCAGGCACGCTCTCCATTGCGCAGAGTACCCAGACAGCAGCAGAAGGAGCCAGAATTATGTGCTACATTGATACTTTATTTCTAACTCCGCAAGACAGAAAAGAATATGCGTCTGCTCTCTGTGAGAGACAGAAAACAACATGACAGAGAAACAGGAAACCAGTAACATCAACATCCGTCTCCCGTGAGACTTCCAACAGTCTGGAATGTCAACAGAGTCTTGTGACTCCAAGAACTGCACAGTGGCATAACAGAAACCTAACAATTCCTTCAGCCATTCCCTTCTGTTACCATGTGGCCTCTCCTGAGCCTGCTGATCTGACCTGCGGCCTCAGGTGTAGGGGGTGATGCTATCACAGCCTTCACCAATCCGTGTGGTCCATCTCAGTTTAAGGCAGCTTCATACGTTCAGCTGTGCTGGTGAAACTGGAAAGTGCCCAGCAGGCTGAGTGACAATGCTACACATTGCAACCTAACAAGCTCAACATCGCCTGCCCCTGCTTTGCAAGACTGTCACCACAAAAGACTGGTGGTGGTGGTTTCAAACTAAATGAGACTAAATGAGAAGCAACTGCCCGTGTTTTTAGCCAAATCAGACCATCATAGGATGCTGATTAGGAATACATTAGCAGCCTTTTGTAGGCTTCTACGGGATTGTCCTGCCACTCGCAGGACACACAAAATCCCTTACAATGTAGCAGTGTGATTATATAATTTAAATTAAGATTAAACCAAACCAAACCCCAGAAGGCACCACCTTGCTTCCTGACAAGTCAAGAGCTGTGATGTTCGCAAGGTGAAAGATGCAAAGGCAGCCAGTGTGCTGACTATACCAAATTGCATTTAGTCTTGGTGACAATCCGGCATTAGCACCAAGCTAATCATTTGCTCATCCATCTCATTTTCTCTTAACTTGGTCACTTCCAGGGACTGCATATTGAGCCAGGCTAGATTTATTTCTTGGCTTTGATGGCTCCTGCTGTCATCTTTCATGGACCTCTCAAATTGACCACATAGTCAATCCAGACAGAATGAGTCAACGTACTCCTGTGTCCCCTGGAGAGTTTTAAAAATGTGTTATGTGGGTGTATATTTGTGAAAGGCTTTGTGTAGGAAGGTTCATCTTGTTAGGATTAGCACAAAGGGGGCCGATATTACCAGAACCGGTTAGGTTAGGTTAGTTTAATGTATTAAATTGATGAATCAATTCTCACAACAAAAAGCCCTGAAGCAACTTACAAGAAAAAAAAATAAAATACAGTAGTAAAAAGGCAGAAACAAATGGAAGTTTTCTTTTTTTATGACATTATGGGATACCAGCATCTCTTTCTTCACTGCCCTGGCAGCCATTTTGTGCTGGCGCCCACAGCATGTTTATCAATATATGAATACTAGAACCTCTTTTGGGGGGGGGGGTTAACCAAAGAAAAGCCACTGCATCAACGCAATTTAAAGCATACAGTCAGAATAAAAACATGCAGTCATCGGTGCTGCCTAGAAGCCCAGGAAAATGAAAATGTCTTTCCCGGACACTAAAACAATGCCAAAGTTGGCAGGAGGCAGATCTCCTTGAGAGGGAGCATTCTACAAATGAGGGGCTACCACAGAGAAGGCCCTTTCTCTAGTTTGAGAGGATACACAGAGAAGGGCGTCAGATGACAATCTGGGCAAGTTCATATGGGGAGAGGTGGTCCTTTAGCTATAGATGCCCTAAGCCATAAAAAGGCTCAAGCAGCCATGGCTCTGTGGCCTGAGCTCTGACTCTCTCCAGTGTGTTCAGCTAGTGAGGAATCCAGGTCAGGGTTCACCTCTTCATACCCATGTTGCCTAGGCCTAGAATGGCAGTGCCTGCAGCCTATCAGGCAAGATCCCTGGGTTTAACATCAACTGGACAACTCATCTGCTCCACCAGAAATGGAGAAACTTTTGATTCTGTCAAGGGCCTTCTTCCCTTGGGGGTTTGCATTTTGGTGGCGAGAGGGGCAGAAGCAAGTCGTGGGAAGGGCCAGAGCAAAAAGGGGGTGCCCCCTTCTCTCTGCCACCCACTTCTCTCTCATGCTCTCTTTCTCCCTGCACAGTGGGCTGTATGGGGAAGGGCGCATCACTCTGATCAGAGGTCTAATCTCTTGCGGAAGCCATTTTCCCCTCTATGTTCCACTGCTCCATCCATTTTGGCTTCCCACCATGACCACTGCCATTTTCTCCTTCCGACTCCCCTTCCCATCCACCTGTTGGTGTGCAGAGGGCCAGGAGGCCAGCTGGCTAGCCCCGGCTGGGCCGTTACCTTCCAGCCATCCCGCTCCAAAGACCATCTCCTCTGCTCCGATGTAAATCAGCGACCCAGGCTTCTGAGCCAGGGCACACTATCAGCAGATAGAACTGGGCGCACAGAATAGGCATGAGGCTTGTGGAAGCATATTACAACTACAGATTTATTAATCATAAATCAGGACAAAGAAACATGCTATCTGTCTCTCATGTCGTCTCAGAGAGAACAGCTAAAAGCAAAAGCAATACACAATGGAAGTTCCCAGCATACTGTGCTGGAATGTAAACAGACATGTGACACGTGACAATTGCATGTCTGTTCCTTAAGGTGGAATGGAAATGTCAACACCACCCACCCCCTCTGAGCTCCCATCAAATCGCACACCCCCTGGGCCACAGGTTCTTCCCCACTGATCTACATCAATTGATCTCAAACAAAACAGTGGTGATAAGCCTTTCCTCAGGCAGCACACACACCCCAAGCCTGCCTTCTTACTTACAACAGGTCCAGAGGGTGGCTCTGGCTGGCAGCTTCTTCCTCCTTAATCTCATTTTTTCCTCCTTAATCATTTTGCAGAACTCAGAAAGGAGAAGGCTGTGGACAAAGCTGGGATCAATTGACTGTGCCTACTAAGGGCTGTGTTTGTGTCTGCCATTGGCTCTGGCTCCACCTACTGTTGGCCTCCTGCCTTACACCCCCACCAGTCCTCCCCAAAAAACCCTGCAGCCACCACTGAATACTGGAAATAACTGAGTAGCTGAAATAAATGCATGTTCTTGTAGGGGCAGGGAAACCTTTATAGAGATGATGTCACATTGTGCGGTTTGCTTGGCTAAACATCTATTTTAACAAGCTTTTCTAGCTCGATGAAAAGGTCTCTGCCTTACATATTCCTTGGTACCAGTGAATACATGGTAATACTCAATTCATTATAAGCAGCATGGATGCAGAGAGTAAGGTTCACGGAGCTCAGCGGTGCTTACATCTGACTGCATAAGTTCCAACTTGTAAAACTCGCTGAACTTTAATGAAATATCTGCAGCCAGGTGAAAAGCAGCCTTTAGTTTTTAAATTAAAATATGCCATGCATCTTGCAAAGAAGTGTTACAATTTGAGCCACATCGCTGAGGAACAAGGATCCAGACCTTGCTTGGCTATTGTCTTCATTCTCCAACTTCCTCTGTGCTCATCTTTGTCACATCTTGAAAGCCTTGTCATCACCTAATTTCACTTGACAGAGCAAGTTCCCTTGGCACTCCTGCAGAAGACATCATCGCCTGCAGATGACATCATCATGATCGCTGAAGAAAAGACCAGAAGCCACACTTCTCCATATTCCCCTTCTGCTATCACTTGATTGTAATAAAGCCCAGTAGCGTTTCATCCTTTGCTGGCGCCCGGGGTAGGCACACACACCTGCACACACACATACTGGGCGGGAATGGGGTCAGGGGGTGAACAAAACCCATTGAGGCATCCCAGCCCTCACTGCCACCGCCACCGGACAGAGGCAGGACATCAAAGATTCACGGGGCCACACTGCACTGCCTGCCCACCCACATGGGGAGAGCTTAGGTGGCCAACACGGCCCCTGGCGGGCAAATCCATCAGTACTGACCAGGTGGCCATTCAGCGAAGGGGCCGGGGATGCGGAGGCCAGACCAGGTGGGGCTGTGGGGCCCAGAGACCCCCGGCAGCAGGTAGGGTGTGACAGGGATCCCAGTGTGTGGGCACCTGGTTCACTTCCCCTCAAAATCGTGCACCCCAAGCTACAGCTCTGATAAAACCTCTAAGTGGTTTAGCAAAAAAGCCCAAAACATTAGACTTATGCGCAAAACACAATTCAAACAGGCATTTTAAAAAAAATTAAAGAGAGAATTAAAATCAACAATAAGCTCAAAAGGGATTGAATGGCATGTAAACATTCTGCATGTCTGAACAGACTTCTGAAAAGAAAAATGTTTTAAGCGAAAAGGAGGACAGCTGATGTTGATAAGCAGGGAGTTCCAAAGTGAAGGTGCTGCCACAGTAAAGAAAAAGGAAAAAAGTTTCTTACCCATGTGGAATGAGTATCATGTGGCACCTGTAACAGTGTTTAAAAGAGCAGGAAAAGAAACTAACTGGAGTTGTTCAACAGAGCAGAAGGCGTTTAAGCCACAGCAGGTTATTAAAATAGGCAACACCCCACCTTGTTTCACTAAAATAGGCCTTGCCTGAACTCCTCTCCAACTGCGATTGCAAAGAGCGAGAGATATTTGAAGCCAGTCACCTTGAACCAGGTAACGACACTCCTATGGCTCCTTAGAGCATCAGTTACGTGCCAAAGCATTGTAACTAACGAATGCACAGGGAAGCATTTGGGCTCAGAGAATGACGGATATGGCTGCAGTGGGAGGCCGCCGCTTCAGACTAACCTTGGGCTCACCAAGATGATAGAAGCTGGGAAGGAAGAAGGTTTTCTCCAGTCCTGAACGCCCTTGACTACCTCCCTCAATGGGAAGGTGTTGCAGAATCTGGTGGGGGGTGGAGAGCAACCTTCATTCTGCTCGAGAGTCAGATGAATGCCTGCAAATGTGTGAAAGGAAACTTGAAGGCCGGATGGATTTCTGCACTTTAAAAAAGGAGCGACGAAAGAAAATAATGGCTGGCAGGACTGTGGCCAAAGTCACACCCTGGATTTAAAGCACTACAACACCACTTTAAACAGTCATATCTTCCCCTGTAGTTTGTTAAGGGTGCTGGGAGATATCAGAAGACCCCCATTTCCCTCACAGAGATACAATTCTCAGAGTGGTTAAAATAATCAGTCCCTCCTGCCTGGGAACTCTGGGCCTTTGTCTCAGAATAAACAGCTGGTATTTTTCAGCTTTTAAAAAAATGCCAGCAAATGAAGTAGTCTATAAAAGAGTGAGCCTTACATACCCTCCAACATTTCTCTAATGAAAATAGGGATGCCCTATTGGGTAGGCAAACTAAGGCCCAGGGGCCGGATCTGGCCCAATTGCCTTCTAAATCGAGCCTGAGGACAGTCAGCATGTTTTTACACGAGTAGAATGTGTGCTTTTATTTAAAATGCATCTCTGGGTTATTTGTGGGGCATAGGAATTTGTTCATATTTTTTTTTTCAAAATATAGTCTGACTTCCCCACAAGGTCTGAGGGACAGTGGACCGGCCCCCTGCTGAAAAAGTTTGCTGACCCCTGCCCTATTCCATAACAATAATTTTTATTTTTTTATTATTTATAGCCCACTCATCTGACTGGGTTTCCCTAGGCTTGGGGTGTCTGGGTGGCTTCCAACATATATAAAAGCATAATAAACAAAACATAAACATAAAAACATAAACATAAACATTTTAAAATTTCCCTATAAAGGGCTGCCTTCAGATGTCTTCTAAAAGTTGTAATTTGCTTATCTCCTTGGCTTGGGGGTCACATAACCCCATACCCTCCAACATTTCTCTGATGTAAATAGGGACATCCTACCATACCCTCCAACATTTCTCTGATGAAAACAGGGATGTCCTAAGTAAAAGTGGGACATTTCAGGATCAAATCAGAAACTGGGGTGGCTTCTGTGAATCCGGAACTGTCCCTGGAAAATAGGGACACTAGAAGGGACACAGGCAAGGGTCTGCTCAGTCAGGACAAAGGCCTGTTGAGTCCAGGACTCTGTTCTCGCAGTGGCAGATTTTGGTCTTTCAAATTCCAGTGGTGCCCAATGCAAGATCAAAATTTGGAGTCCCACACTGCCTTTCAACTTCTGTTGAATTCACCTTTGAGGCACCCTGTGATGCCCCCTAGGCTTGGCACCCAATGTGGGGGAAGCCGTCGTGTTCCCCTAAATATGCCTCTGTCAACCAGATGCCCAAATGGAAAACCTGCAAGTAGGACTTGCAGGCAGTGGCACTCTCCCCAGCTGCGATTCTCAGCCACTGGTGCTCAAAATTTGCTTTCATTGTTCCGCCCACTTTTGCCTCTGGACCCCGCCCCCTCCTCTGGAACACAGGCTCTGGGAGATTGCCCAGAAGTGAATGCAACCCACAGGCTGAAGAATGTTCTCTACCCTGGCATATGGCACATGCGGGCAAACCATGGGCTGCATGTAGCCTGCCATGCCGCTGAATCCCTGGGCATTTCCCACTGTTGTTGTTGCATGTCGAGGTCCCCAGGGCCACCCCAATAACTCACACATCACACAGAATTTTTTGTTTAAGATTTTTGGCACAACTTTATTAAAATACAAATTTGTGAGTGGTTTCTTAGGCATTGGTTGCGACTATCTGCCCCCACCATGGGGGACAGACTGACATTCCGCACGATGCGAAAGTCAGAATAGGGGAATACACTTGGGGGTAGCATCGGAGCAGGGAACCTGCCCTCACCCCAAATGCAACCAGGAGCTCATTGCTATGGCCCGAGCCCCCTTGACAGAGTGGACAAGCAATAGTTAGCCCCCAATTCCTTTAACGGAATCCCTTGCAGCAGCAGCATTAGAGGGGCAGGCACAGCCAATCCATGCCCCTCAACCAACCAAACCATAAACCAATGCCTAACCGCAACCTTACAAGTTGTGACGATTTGCTACGCAGTAGGCAAAAACCAAATGGCCCCAGCCAATCAGCCAGATGGACAAAATTCCTACCGGGCCCCTGCCCCAAGAGCAGATGGCCCCATGACAGGCATAGCAAGGTCAAAGTGAACAACCCTTATTCTAGGGAGGGGGGGACAGGCAATCCGATGCACAGGCGAAAAGAGGAAGCCCTAGCCGCGTGCAAGGAGTTTTAGCATTTCTGGCTGTCAATCAACAAATGGCAACGTTAACTTCTTCCCAACAACAAGGGAAGCCCCAATCGCATCAGTGGTCAACGATCAATTAGCCCGCCCCCAACTTTGGAGTGTCCTGGCGGCCCCCACCGCAACACGTGCTCTCCATGAAAGAGAACACACTTTGTTGTTTAGTCGTTTAGTCGTGTCTGACTCTTCGTGACCCCATGGACCAGAGCACGCCAGGCACTCCTGTCTTCCACTGCCTCCTGCAGTTTGGTCAAACTCATGCTTGTAGCTTCGAGAACACTGTCCAACCATCTCGACATTTCCCACACTGACCAGCTATTTGACCAGAGGGGAAGAGATTGCTGTGCTCACTGCATGGACAGCAATTTTAGCTTCGTCATGACAACTGCGGAGTGCAGGCTTTAACCTGCCCCTGTCAGTGCTCCCGATAAAGCCAAGTTTTTCATTGCTAGTGTGCTAATAGCAAGGCAGGGACAGAAATTTTAACTGCATCATGATGGCTGGGGAGTGCCAGTTAAATGCTGTGCTCCCCAGCTATCATAGCTGGGGAGGTTAAAGTGTCTATGTGCAAGGGGGGCAGGAAGAGAACATCAGTGGGAGAGGAAGGCTTTATGCCTGCAAGTCGGAGATAAGTAGGAAGGGCAATGTCATATGGGAGACAAAAATAGGGGTTAGCAAAAATTTATAAAAAGCATCCAAATCTCTGCTGGAAGTGCAAGAAAGAGGTGGGGACATTATACCATATGTGGTGGGGGTGTAAGCTGGTAAGACAATTTTGGAACGAGATACATGAGGAGATCAAAAAGATCCTCAGGAACTCTATTTCAAAAAAACCAGAGTCCTACTTATTGAGTATTGACAAACGACATACCCAAGGACAAAAGGAATATATTTTTGTCTATAACCGCAGCCGCAAGAATACTTATGGCAAAATATTGGAAAACAGAAAAAGTACCACAAGTGACAGAATGGCAAGTTAAGATTTGTGAGTTTGCCAAAATGGCAAAAATGACTGCAGCAATCCGGGGCTGCTCCAATCAAAAATTCTATACAGAATGGGAAGGCATAGGGGAATACATGAAGAAATATGGTGTTAAAGCAGAACTCTTAATAGGCAATTGTTAAGCGTGTAAGGACAAAAGAAGTAATTCTAATTTAACAGTTTTCATGTTACTCTATTTTATCAAAGCAACTAGGGAAACAATATTATGATGGGAAGATCTCACACAGGTGAATGGAAGCAGTGGGGAGGAGGGTTAGGTTGAATTCGGGAAATAAAATAATATATGGGACAGCAAAGGATATAATAGATTCTTATAGAATAGTAGTATATTGTAACCAGAATAGAAGTTTAAAAGGGGAAGTAAATGTACTTTTAGTATTTTCATTATTGTAATAGTTATTATTATTTCTTATTGGTAGAAGGCAATGTTAATTTAGGCTTCTTTGATTTGCTGTCTGTATAATTTTTTTTAAGCCAGTAAAAAAAGGGGGGGTTGAGGAGAGTCAGCTGGGGGGGGAGGAGTAAGAAGTGTCCTCATTTTCATTTGATGAATGTTGGAGGGTATGCATTTATCTATTAGTATTTAAATGTTTAGAAACCATACTTTCATAGTACAAAAAAATACAGCAAGGCAGCATATATCATGCAAAATTACAATCAGAAAAATAAAAACATAAATGAAAATGCAACAACAACAATTTTATTTTTTGTACCCCACCCACCTGACTGGTTTGCCCCAATCAATAGCTACTTTCTAATCTGCAGGCCAGTCTGGGACCAGCAAATTAGATTGTTTCACTTTAAAATATGGAGTATCTCCTCTACCCTTACTTACCATGTGTGTAAGTTGAGGGAGGGACAGGGCTCTGTCAAGACTTTGAGAATCCTCCACACACAGGCACTGAGCCTCCAGTGGACTTGGCTGCAATTCCAATTATATCCTGTTAATATTGAGTGAAAAGCCTTGACCACTTATGCAGCCATTGATCTCATATTCATTACAGTGGAAATATGAAAGCCCAAAGACAGGAAAGATGAAGTTTTCTGCCACTAATATGCAGATGGGGAAAGCTATTGGCCTTGGACTATCAAGTGGAGAAGTAAACGAAGAGAATTTGAGAGACGTATCGACCACTTCTGGATGCAGAATGTGGGTTCCAGTCCTTTGCTTTCATCAGGACCATTTCATAAAAGAACAAGTGAAATTATGGTCATGGCAACGGGTTTAAAGAAGGGGTGAGTAACCTGTAGCTTGCAGACCACACACAGCCCCCAACCCTGAAGGTTTTTGTGCCCACTCTCAAAGTGGCAACTGATAGATGATAGATAGATAGATAGATGATAGATAGATAGATCTCAAATCACCTTTACGGTGGTTAATGCTGTTTATAGCAACAAGTACTTCCAAGTTGGGATGCAGGTGGCGCTGTGGTCTAAACCACTGAGCCTAGGGCTTGCCGATCAGAAGGCCAGCAGTTCGAATCCCCACGACAGGATGAGCTCCCGTTGCTCAGTCCCAGCTCCTGTCAACCAAGCAGTTCAAAAGCAAATTAAAGTGCAAGTAAATAAATAGGTACCGCTCCGGTGGGAAGGTGAACGGTGTTTCCGTGCACTGCTCTGGTTTCACCGGAAGTGGCTTAGTCATGCTGGCCACATGACCCAGAAAAACTGTCTGCAGACAAATGTCGGCTCCCTCGGCCAGTAAAGCAAGATGAGCACCACAACCCCAGAGACGTTCGTGACTGGACTTAACTGTCAGGGGTCGTTTACCTTTACCTTTACTTCCAAGTTGACTCCCAGTTTACTTCTGCTGTTCCACAGTTATAGAGCATCCAGAAAAGTAACTTAAGCTTCCATGAACAGTTTCCTATACTATAGATGGAACGTCTATATATTTGCGTCACTTGGAATTGGCTTCCCATGTTAAGTTCATTTCTCCATTTGCAAAAGAATATGTGAAGTCCTTGTGAAAATTCATCAGCATTTTAATTCACTTTTCTCCTAAGAGACACAATTTATTTATTTATTGCAATTCCGCAACCATCTACTGACATAATGGACTCCTGATTTGGGAACTAGCTTCCAGATTCCCAGGGAATGAGGCATACAACAACACACACACACTCTCACTTTCTGTCCCGGAATTTCAGTTTGTGTATTGTTTCAGGAAGTGTGAATTGGATAGATGTGAACTGAGCTGAATTTCCCTGCAGCCCTAATCTCTATGCCCCAAATGCAGCATTACTCTAGCATTACTCTGTCCCTAGAAGTTAGTGGGAGCCATTTGGGACTATTTTTCCAACGGTATTTTCATAACCCTGTCCCCTTTACTGTCATAGCCCCATCCAAGGCTGTATTTCTTGGCTGCACAGGGTGTGTGTGTGTGTGATGGAATCTTGAGGCCTGGATCAGAACTGACACCAGCACTTAACATCCTAGCATTGGCCACTTCTGGTATCTTCAGGGTACTGCAAAAGAATGATGTCAATCAACATTTGATGATCTCCTTCTACCGGTCCACAATAGAAAGTGTCCTTTCATACTGCATCATGGTGTGGTACACTGGTTTGACATCAAAAGATAGGAAGTGCCTACAGAGGGTGGTGAATACAGCACAAGATATTATGGGCTGTCCCATGAATCCACTGGATGACATCGCGGAAGAATGTTGCCTCAGGAGAGTGAGGAAAATTCTCAGGGATGATTCACATCCCTCGGGCCCTCGGGCAGAAGATATAGAAGCATGATTAGTCACACCAACAGGGTAAAGAACAGCTTCTATCTGTGGGTTGTTAGACTGCTGAATGAAAAGATAACAACAGGGCAACTGACTTACGGGTTTGGTGGGTGTGCGTCAGTAAACGAGGGGAATTAAGACTAAGAGAGCTGAATAGGGGGTGCTTGTGTAATCTCACTGTATACAAGTTGTACAAGTGACAATAAAGTATTTCAATTTCAATTTCTTCTCTGAACCCTCTTCCTCTTCTGTCCATAAAGACTGATCTGTTTGTCCCACGTAAAACCCAGAAGGGTGTTGTGGGCAGACGATGGCATAAACCATGTTGGAAGACGGACGGGTGAATGGACCCCTGGTGTTATGAGTTATGTTACAGAGTTGCCAGACTGGACTTGAGGACTGATGGTGTTCCTCCAGTGGAGGCTGGCCCATTAGAACAAATGGGGTGCTTCCCTACCAATCAGTCGCTGCCTGCCTGCCTTCTCTCTTATTTACAACCAGTCCAGGAGGTGGCTCTACCTTATCAGCGTCTTCCTCCTCCTTAGTCCCAGTGTTGCCCATTATAGAAATCAGCTGGAAGGAGGATGGGGACAAAACAGGCATTCGTTGGCACTGTTGGTCATTGGCTCTGACTCCAGGTACTAGTGGCCTCCCTGCCATGATTCCACGCCAACAGTTCCATAAGGCAGCAGCCACGACTGGGCATCTGGGTCTTCCATGCAGCCTGGCCAAGAGCCTAATTGCCTCCTCTTTAAACCTCAAGTCAAAGATTTGTAGACTTCATCACCATAACGTGAGCTCTTGAGGGATGGTTTTATAAATTATTCCCACTATATTTTTCAGCAGCTAGCCCATGTTGGGAACCTCTTGGGCTCCTGCACCTTTTAGCACTAATAAGGCTTCATGAAACCCCAGAGCACCCCGCTCTCTTAAAACTCTCAGTCGGTTCCTGCACCTGTAAATAATACGTTAGTTTTCATTCCATTAGGCGTTCGTGGCTAAATATCCAGCTCAGCCTCTGTGAAAATTGTTTTACTGTCTCCCTCTCTAGGCCAAGCTTGAACTTTTTATCTTTCTTTCTGTTTAGCTGCTTCCTCTAATTGCCCAATTTAAATTTCTATCTTCTTGCCTCTTGGGCAGTTCATCTAACTAGAATGTAGACTAGAGATCTCTCTTAAATTCACCAAAAGTAACTGTATTACCAAATGTAATGGGTGATGTAATTGAATCTCTGCCCTATCTAGGGCATTGCATTTAATACTATTGTATAATTCCCAGCTGTTTCATCCTGGCTGCCTCTGGCCTTTGACCTTTTGCAGAGCCCTTCGAAAAGGCCTGGAGTGTATCATTAGCCAGTGTCCCCCTATTCTTCTTCTGCACTCTTTGCTTCTTTTCTCTTAGGTCATTTCAGTGTGTGCTTTTTCCTCAACTCTCCTTTGCTTCTCATCCTGTCTGAGATTCCCCTTCCTCTGCTGTCTGTATTGGAGCACCTTCACATTTCTAGGATAAACCCAATACATGTTTTATCGTGTCAAAATGCTCTGATGGAAGTGACCAACAATGCGGCTGCAGGCACAAATATGCCCCAAAGCATTTCCTATGGTGCCAGTGAAAGGTCTCAAAGCACAAAAGACCTCTTCCTGCTCAGTTCCAGTTTGCACAGGATCAGCTTCTCCTACAGGCCCCCAAGGCAGCCATTTTGTGTTATGCCACACCCCCACAGTAGCCATTTTGTGACTGGCACCCATGGAACTTTCTCAAAATTCCAGATACGTCAATTTGCCCACAAAGGTTGGCAATCCCTGCCACTAATACTTTGTTTGCATTCTCAAATCAATGCCTGGTTCATATACTCGGTGAAGGTTGTCCTTTTCTAAGGGAAGCGTGAGGGCTCCTGAATTTGTTAGACCTGTAAGCCACAGAGAGTGCTGCCTTCACTTAGGGCAAATGAGGGAGGTGGAGAGGGGGGCCCATTTTGACTGGGTGGGCCTCAGTCTCAAGGAGAAGCTCAAAGGTAGACATTGGTATTTTGAGAGGGGAGCAGTTACATTTGATAAGTTTCACAACTTGTTTTATGCATAGCAGCCCAGAATGTGACACACACTCTCAGAGCAGAGCTTCAAATTTAAGCAAATAAAAGGTGTGATTGGGGGAAAATACACATTTTTCCTTCTTAAATGATATAAGTTATTAATTTGGGGGCCTCAAAAGCTGGAAGTGGTCTGAGGCTCACGGAGAGAGCCTTCCTTCACCTCTCCAGTATATAAGACTCTGGAAATGAAGCTGGACTCAATAACTGGGGAAGAATAATCATCCCACCTCCTTTAGCCTGCTGAGATCAGGCAACCTGTTCTGTATCTTTACTTACCCGTTCCATTGATTGCAGAAGTTGTTTGAGTTCATTGACAAACCCTTGAAGGTGGTAGCCTAAGAGTTAATCTCCTACTCTGCAGGAGATTTAGCAGGCTGATGGGGCAAAGTTGTTTATTGGGAGAGGAAGAACAGTAGCTCAGTGGCAGAGCATCCGCTTTGCATGCAGAAGTTGCTAGGCAGTGAATCCAGGTAGGGCTGGGGCAAACTCCTGCTAGAAAGCTGGGAGAGTCAGCACTTCCAGTCACTGTAGACAACACTGAACTTGATGGACTAAGGGACTGACTCAATAAAGTGCAAGCTCTTATGTTTCTATTATTACAAGTGAGCTTCTAGCAGGCAGATGTGCTCCACAACGTCCTTGTAAGCTAAACCAACCTTTGTAAGATGTCATGGGGCTAACAGGAAGAGCAGGTCATTCATAGGTCAGAAAGAGAGACGCGAGGCCAGCTTGCAGTTAGTTTCTTTATTAAGGAAAGGGAAAAAATACAAGGAGGCTCATAAAGGCAAACTCCCCTAATGCAGAAGTTGCTCAAACTAGTGTGCAACCCTCTCCTTTGCTCTCTAGCCCTCAGAGTCGGTTCTCCTCCTCTGTAATCTTCTGCTATAGTGAGTTCCAGGAGCCTCTCTCTGTGCCTGTCTGGCCTGTTGCTCAGCAACATGGGACATCCTTCATTTTCTAGGAGCAAGTGGGGCTGGACAGCCTTCAGCAGAGAGGCTCTCATAATGGAGCTACAGGAGAGATGCAGGGTTTGGCTCTCCTCTCTGTCATCTCTGTCAGTGCCAGCATCCAAACTGGAAACCTCATCACCCTGTCCTGTGCTGGGCCACCTTCCTGCTTCTGCCTCTTCATGATCCCTCAAGCTTCCTGCTTCTGGTACCTCCCAGCTTATCCCCTCCTCTGAGGTGTGGCTGGTATCCCACCACCAGGATCCAGGATCTAAATCATCTTCTGTGCCTTCCCTGGGGGGCTCTTGGGTGGGGGGCTTCCACCACTCTCCCTCATCCAGCCAGTCCCTGACATAAGACATCCATGCTTCTCCACCATGCTTAGTCATGGGCAGTGCTGAGCCAAGCCTTTCATCAGATCTTTTCTGGCAATTCATGGTTGGTGAAATGAAAACACACCCACCCAAGAGGTTGTGAGCAGAAGCACTTTGCAGAAAGGGAGGTTACTTTTATCTTGTTAGCTGTACAAGGTGGATGTACCATTTTCCCCCTCAGGGGTAGCCAGCTTTTCTACTTTGCTTTAAACTTATTGTACATCACTCAGAGAACCATGCTATGAGGCAATTTACAAATATGGATAAACAAATAAGTTACAACAAACAAACAAATATTAAGCAAATGCATACAGCCTTCAAAGAAGTATGAGGTTAATTAGCCATGGAGAACTCAGAGGCAGGATCTGGCCCCAATGCATCTTGAGAGACTCAATGGGAGGGATTTTTTAAGCATGACCTTTACTCGCCTACTGAACTCAACCATGCACTGAGATTTTGGTTTCATAGGGAAACCAAAATGCTTGTTTACAAAGCTATTGTACTACAAACCTTACTGTATGCTTGTGAAATGTAGACCACTTATAAATGCCATCTCCAACTCCTCAAAAGATTCCATCAACGGTGTCTCCAAAAAAATTTACACATCACTTGGGAAGACAGGCGAACTAATGCCAATGTACTGGAAGAAGTGAAGATCACCAGTGTCGAAGCAATGAGTCTTCAACATCAACTTCATTGGACTGCTCATGTTGTGCGGATGCCTAATTATCGTCTTCCAAAGCAACTACTCTACTCCAAACTTAAAAATGGAAAGCTTAATGCTGGTGGTCAACAAAAGAGGTTTAAAGACTCTTTAAATGCAAATCTTTAAAAATGTAGTATAAACACCGACAACTGGGAAACAGTGGCCTGCAAGGGCTCCAATTGGAGAACAGCCTTTACCAAAGGTGTCAGGGACTTTGAAGACGCTCAAACTCAGGATGAAAGGGAGAAATGTGCTAAGAGGAAGGCACACTTGGCAAACCCTTACCATGATCAGCTCCCACCTGGAAACCTATGACACCACTGTGGAAGGACATGTGGATCCAGAATTGGCCTCCTCAGTCACTGTTAAAACTGTTTTTATGGAAGACACTCTTACTCGGCTATGAGTGATTGCCAAAGAAGAAGAGCACTGAGAAATCTTCACCACTGAGTTCAGTTAGAGACTTTCTCCAGAGTACTAGCCACTGCTTTACCATTTTATTGCTCTTAAATGCTTTTTTTCAAAGCCCTGCATGTGCTCACAGTGGTATGACAAAGGAATCCATACAGCTGGGTGGAAGGATGGTGTTTGGCCCAACTTGACTGTGGGTCAAATGAGGCCCATGAGACTGATTCCCTCTCCCAACCACGCCCATCAGCCCAATGGCTGCTGTGATATGTTGAGATGCCAGAGAATTCCAATGAAAATGTAAACAGGAGTGGAAATTGCCAACGTCCGCTTATTCGTGCCGTGTCTGGAATGGAAATCAATCCAGCAAACACGATTGGTATTCACTGCTGTTGTTGCTTTCAGTCCACAAACGATACATAATTGATTACATCTCCCCGCTTTTGTTTTGGGTTTCCTTTGGATGAAAATGAATGGGATGGAATAACGTAATGACAATGCAAATATCTAAGTTGTGCAGGTTGTGCAATTCCTTCCACAAATCGAATAAGTTACATAATTTCGCCACAATCGACAGCAGGACAAACTACAGCGGAAAGGAAACAGTGCTGCATGTGACAAACACAGGCCAGAACATGAAAAGATGCCCTCTTCCATCCGTATCAGGAGCTCCCTAGGGCAGCTGATAGGGCTGTCCAAGTGCCTAACAGCTGGTTTGCTGAAAGCACACCCCTTTGATCAGCTGATGGGTGCTGACAGTGCACCCCTTGGATAGTGAGCTGTCCAATGAGCTTCAAAGAAGCTCAACTCAGCACTGATCAGCTGAGACAATCTAGAAGCAGGTAGAGGTCCAGTGCTAAGGGCCTTCTGGTGGTTCCCTCACTGCGAGAAGCCAAGTTACAGGGAACCAGGCAGAGGGCCTTCTCAGTAGTGACACCCACCCTGTGGAACGCCCTCCCACCAGATGTCAAAGAGGAAAACAACTACCAGACTTTTAGAAGACATCTGAAGGGAAGCTTTTAATGTTTAATAGGTTATTGTATTTTGGTGTTCTGTTGGAAGCTGCCCAGATTGGCTGGGGAAACCCAGACGGAGGGGAGGGGTATAAATAATAAATTGTTGTTGTTGTTGTTGTTGTTGTTGTTGTTGTTGTTATTTAGGTGAATTAATGCACAAGATCGATGAGTCAGCAGGGTTTAAATGGAGATCTGCAGTGAAAAGAGTTCACCAAATCACTGGCAGTCGAGACGTCTCACTTCCCACATCTGTAAACAAAGGACAGGCATTGATGGTGTTACTTCAGTCCATAACTGGCTTGGCTCAAGGCAATGACTCCGTTCTGTACCCATCTGACAAGTGTGCGTCCAAGGAAGGACTCTTAATTTCTCATTGCTGTGTTTTCCTCTTTTTTGTTCTAAAAACCTCTACTCAGCTGAGAATGTCAGACAGGAAAGACAAAAAAAGGGGGGAACGCCATCTATTTTCAGATTTTTCATTTAAAATGGCTAATTCCTTCACTTTTACATTTCTCGTGCCTTTCTTTCAACCGCTTTTCTCTCCTCTCCCACATCCCCATGCATGAAATCTGAATTAGAATACTACCCTTTGCATATTTGCTGTGTTCATCAGCAATTTATGTTCGCTGGGGTGGAAAAGAAATTGGTGCACGTGGCGCTGAGCTGATACTCAGAGCTTTTATCCCAACAAGAACTCTAAATCTGCATTGTATATAAAGCAGAATTTGGATACTACGGATGTTTCTTCTTCAGCATCAGTAGTGCTGCCAAACATCTCCAGCCTTCTAAGCATCACAGTATAGTGTTCTCACTACATTGCTGAGAAAAGAAAAGGACCTTCCAACGCCTTCAACCACTTTCAGAGCTGTATATTGAATTTTATCATACAGTAACATATAAAATGAGTATGTGTGTTTTAAAATAAAATAATTGATTTTAAGTTCAGGAGTTCAAGGATAATTTTAGAAAATACTTTTTCTAAGTTGTGCATCCTTGTTTCTCAGTTTGATGCTTTTACGATGGTGTTTTATGTTTTGTGACTTGCCGTTATTTTCATTTAGTAATTCTTCATTGTAATTGCTAAGGGCAAAGTGTTTAATTATTATTTGCTAGTATTTAATTTTGCTGTTTACATTGAATATTGCTTTATTTGATATGTTGTTTATTGTAAAGTTATGCTTTTATTGTAACTTTTTTGTATTGGATCAGATTGTTGTTGGGTATGTGATCTTGCTGTCTATTTTGTTGTTTCTTCAGCTTGAAAACTGCTTCATGTAGAGTAATATAGAGAGGTGGTATACAAATTTAAAAGTGAAATGAAATAACAACAATATAATCCATACAAAATGAAAGGGCACATCCAGTACAAATCAACAAAATAAAAAGCAGCAGAAGGTTCAATTAACCAGATAGGAATCAACAAGTAATGATAATTAAAACCAGCCCTTCACATGCCATGAAACGCAAGGTAGCAGAGGAAAGTTTTCACCTGGCACTGAAAAGACAGTAACTTCAGTGCCAGACAGCCTCATTGCAGAAAGCATACCAAAGATGGGGAGCCACAACCAAAAAGGCCCCGTCTTCAATTGAACCTATCTTGGACATGGCACATGGAAGAGGACCTCCAATGTAAAACAATGCAGATATTTAGTTGTGAGGCATGAAGAACCAGAATAGTTTGCTATCGCTCCCCTTATTTTCTGAATCCACAAAACTTTCCAGAACTTCAGATCTCCATGTGGTTTACTGAGGGTGGAGCCAGTGAGTCACAATGCCTATCAAGGTGGGGCTAGCATTAGGGTCCCGCTCCCTCCTTGACACAGTTGCTCAGTGTATAGAAGAGAAAAACGACCGGAGCAGCTTGCTCGATAGGGTAGGGTCACACTGATGGCCTCCTGACAGCGGAAACGTTGTTGTTTACTGGGAGGGGGGCAAGGCGGTGGTGAGGTTGCATGGTGCACAGTGCGCTGCCAGAGCCAATCAGTGTGTTGCACAGCCCTGACCTCACCGCTCCTCCTCCTCTCCTTTCTGCCTCAGCACCCCAGTAAGTGTCAGCAATACAGTGGTACCTCGGGTTACATACGCTTCAGGTTACATTCACTTTGGGTTGCAGACTCTGCTAACCCAGAAGTAGTATCTCAGGTTAAGAACTTTACTTCAGGATGAGAACAGAAATTGCGTGGCGACACAGTGGCAGTGGGAGGCCCCATTAGCTAAAGCGGTGCCTCAGGTTAAGAACAGTTTCAGGTTAAGAACGGACCTCCAGAATGAATTCGGGACTTCCGGGGGCGGCGCGAACGGCAATGGCGGTCCTCTTCTGAACGGGAGAGGAGGCTCCGCAGGCAACGGGTCGTCCGCTACGGCGAAGCGGAGACCCACTCTGGAAAACCCCAGGCGGCAAGAGCCTGGGGTCTTGAGGCTCGGTGGGCGCCTTGAGCGACCCTCCAAGTGCAGAAGGAACCCCGTAAGGGGCTCCGGAGCGCGGAGGGGGGTTGCGGCGCTGTGAGCTGTTTCACAGCCTGAGGAGTGAAGCCGCGCTGCTACTGTCGGTGAGCGCTGATCCCTTTTCCTGCTAAATTACGGATTCGGATGAAAAAGCAACTAACTTGTGAGTAAAAGACTGAGTCACTTGAATTTGAGACTTTGAAAGAAAAACTTAAATTGGTTTGAACTTGGCTGAAAGCGGAGAGACGTGGAAGCAGGAAGTCCGTCTTCCGCAGCCATTGAACTTGAAAAAAAGCAATCAGCTGGAGGAGTGGAGGCTGAAAGAAAGACTCTAAGTTTTACAGATCTAAGCATCTATTGAACCATTTTAAAGTAAAGACTTTAAGCTAAAGATTTGGGATTCTTATTTGCATTGGACTTTCCTCCTTTTATTGGATTACAAATCAGAAGGTGAAACCCAGAGTCAGGAGCTGCCTGAGCACTAAGGGAGCTGTCAGCACTGCAGATTTGGATACTGTATATTGGAACTTGAAACAATCTGAGGGTATTGAGACCTTTTAAATTTAAAACATTCTTTTTGGAGATAAATAAGCACTGTCTGCAATAAAGTGACCATTTATAAACTCTGCTAAACATTTGTATTTGAAGGTTCTTGGACATTAAATTAGACTCTGAAAGACAGATTAAGCTCCCTCTAGAGGATTGGATTAAAACAGTGACTTTACATGTACTTTTTACTTTCGATCCCCCTGCTGTTTGATTGCTCTGGACCTTTCCATTCCCATGGGAATAACTCAGTGTGACCTTGACTGATAGATAACGTTGGAATGAGTGGCACAAGAAAAAGAGGGAGAGCTAAACAAACAACTTTAACAACTCTAACCTCAGCCTCACAGACACGTAGATCATCTGTGCCTACTTTGCCCTCAGAAGTGGAGGGAGAGGGCGAAGCAGAGCAGTTACAATTGGAAGATATGGCCTCAGGAGCATCTGTTTCTGTTCTAGACAAAATTTTTGAAAAATTGGAAGCTTTGGACAAGAAAGCAGATGCGCAATCAGCAAAGATTGATAAAAACACAGAATGTCTAAATAAATTAACCACACAAGTGGCACAGAATGCACTAGCAATTGGACAGTTAACGGAGGCCTCAGCAGAAAATCGGAAATTGGCTGAGGACACCAGACAAAAATTTGAAAATTTAGAGCAAGAGGTAAGACCACTCACTAAACAAGTCGGGGAACACCAGATTTATCTCTCTATGATAGAACTGCGAAACCGTGAGAACAACTTAAGGATTAGATCACTACAAGAGGCAGAAGAAGGGCATCTAACTGAGTTTTTGACCAAAGAATTCTCCAAGTTCTGGAACTTGGAAGAAAAGGACTTTAAAATTGTGTCAGCTTTCAGACTTGGAAGATTTATAAAGAAGGAGAGGCCCAGAGACTGTCTGATAACATTGAGATCAAAGGAGGAAAGGGATAAGATTTTGGGACTACATTTTGTAAAATCACTGGAGGTTTTGGATAGAAGAATTGAAATTTACAAAGATATCCCAAGACTACTGCTTGATCTTAGAGCCGCCTATTCTGAACTTGTTAAACTACTAAGGAGCAACGCAATTCCATTCAGGTGGGAATTTCCCCAAGGAATATCTTTTACCTTTAGAGGGAGAAAGGTTAAAGTGAGAACACCGGAAGAGAGAGACAAATTCTTGACTACATACGGAGAGGACCTTCAAAAAGGAATTGAACTACCTTCTGGGCCTGAGGCAACGCCAGTACCAACATCAGCATCTGTGGAACCTGAAGACCCTGAGAAGATACCACCCCTTGAAAAATAACCAGATAGTCCAGGATGTCTCTGCAACTGTTGAGCTGGAATATTAATGAATTCAGTACTTAACCCGAGGTACCACTGTACTGCTGCAGGGGGGCTATCCTGTCTCCCCCCCCCCCCACTGGACAAGCCTCTCCGAGAGCTGAAAGACCATTATTCTTTTGTTAATATCAGCCAGTTGAAGGAAAGAGGAAAAGACAGCCATTCTCAGGCAGTGTAACTAGAAAAAGCAGCGCACACTTTTCACCGGGGACTTCTTAAAAACCCATTCGGCTCTGGCTACTGGCCCGCCTTCATTTTCTCAGCCAACTGTAACCGCACTTTTCAGCTTTCAACCATTTTAATGCTTTGGCTCCCCTACCCCACCTCTTTGTCTCTCTTTCTGCCTCACTCTCTCTCCTTTCAGTTTTTGAGTTTCCACCACCTATTTTTTAGCAGAACTCCAGAAAGAAAGAAAAAAACAGTTTCCAAGTCTGGGTCGCCAGTTGCTGAAAGTCAGCAGGGAAATTATGTGCTCTCGTTTCTCTGCACAGATTATGCCCAGACAAATGACACAAGAGCACAAGGGAACAGGAATCTCAAAGGAGCATCTCTCCTTAGTCATTTCAAGATTAGGAACTCGAGGTAAAATATGGTGCAGCGTGCAGAGGAGCCCTGGAACTTTTTAAAGGTCAGTGCTGAATAACATGGCCCGTGAAAGTTGATGACTTTTAAGGCAGAGATGCAACACTGTGTCTGGCCCTTGGGGATGTCTCTGGGCCACACCTCCTCTCCCCAAATCACGTCCCTCACCGGGCTCCGCAAGTGCTTTTGTCTGGCTAGACTGTGTTCTTTAACTGTGATAACACCTCTCGCCTGCCAGGATGGAGGGTGGAGAAACAGGTATGTGTAGAAAACTCTTGACCTGTGCGTAGTCTACTGCATAGTCATGTCCACGCACTTTTGCCTCTGGCTCTGCCCACCACCAGCATGTGGCCCCCAGCAGCTTGCCCGGGGCGAATGTGGCCCTTGGGTTGCAAAGGGTTCTCAGTCCCTGCTATAAGGCAAGCAGTTTTATAGCCTGTGTCACACTCCATTCTCTAGATCAGTGTTTCCCAACCTTGGGTCTCCAGCTGTTTTCAGACTATAATTCCCATTATCCCTGACCCGTCTTGCTAGCTAGGGATGATGGAAGTTGTAGTCCAAAAACAACTGGAGACCCAGGTTGGTAAACACTGCTCTAAATGGTGGTTGCCTGCTGTACAACCCAACCTCCACATAGTAGTTATTTTCATATCCACATGCACTGAAGGCAGTTCACAGCTTTACTAATAGTTCCTGCTCAACTCATCTGCTTGGAAGTGCTGACAGTGCCATCTGTCTTCTGTGAGTTCTACCTCGGGATATGATATTCAAAAGAAGAGCTTCACAAGAGAAGCATCTGGTGAGGCACAGCAGCTGCATCTGAGCTGGGAACAAAGACTCCTATTCTCTGCTGTTTCCTCCATCAAGTTCCACACCTGGACCACAGAATCATAAAGTTAGAATGAACCTAAACGGCCATCGAATCCAGAGGTGGCTAGCTTGCAGACCATGGCCAAATACAACCTCCCCCCAAGAGGTTTTGTAACCCCCATGACCCCCCAATTTTTTTTGCCATTTTTAAACAAATATTTTTATCCCTCTTGTGGATCCCCTGCTGTGATCCCTTGATCCAAAAAGGTTTGTGGACCACAAGCTTATCATGAGTCAACAGTGTGATGCTGCAACAAAAAAAATCTGATGTTATTCTAGGCTGCATCAACAGAAGTATAGTGTCCAGATCAAAGGAAGTAAGAGTACTGCTCTATTCAACCTTGGTCAGACCACACCTGGAATACTGTGTCCAGTTCTGGGTGCCACAATTTAAGAAGGATGTTGACAAGCTGGAACATGTGCAGAGAAGGGCACCCAAGATGATCAAGAGTCTGGAAACCAAGCCTTATGAGGAACGGTTGAAGGAGCTGGGTATATTTAGCTTGGAAAAGAGGAGACTGAGAGGAGATATGACTGCCATCTTCAAATATCTTAATGGTTGTCACATGGAAGATGGAGCAAGCTTGCTTTCTCCTGCTCTGGAGGGTAGAACTCAAACCAAAGGCTTCAAATTACGAGAAAGGAGATTCCAACTAAACATCAGGAAGAACTTTCTGACCCTTTGACAGCGGAACAGACTCCCAGAAGAGATGGTGGACTCTCCTTCATTTAAAGCAGAGGTTGAATAGTCATCTGCCATGTATGCTTTATTTGTAATTTATTTATGATTCCTGATCTTATGATTCTATATACCATGGTGGTATTCATGGTTCCTCACTCCTCATTTCAGAAATATCTTACGATAACATGGGGATCATAGGGTTGCAAGCATCACCTGCAAAGATTAATGCACAGACATCTGAATCCTCAAAAACCAAGTGTTTTGTAGCCAGTACTAAGCTGCATGGAAAAGGCAAAAAGCATAGCAAAACTCCTGCACATTCTGCCTCGTAGAATTTGGAAGGACATTTCATAGCTGCTGAGCTAGCAAGAGCTGTCAACCCCCTTCTCCTCAGCAATAAGTTACACGGCCTCAGAAGGGGTGACAACTTGTGATCTGTGTTTCAGAGGTTCAAAGATCCCAGGTTTAGCTCATCAGGAAGTCATATACAGCATCAGGTATTAAGGAACATAAGAAATGTCCTCCTGGAGAAGGACAAAGGTCCATCGTATTGCCCAAGGTTGAGAAAAGAGCAGCCAAAATGATCAAGGGGATGGAGCAAATCCCCCATGTGAGAAGGTTGCAGCATTTGGGCTTTTTTTAGTTTAGAGAAAAGGCAAGTAAGAGGTAACATGATAGAAGTTTATAAAATTGTGTGAGGGATGGAAAAGGTGGACAGGGGGGAAATGTTCTCCCTCTCTGATAACACTAGGACAGTCAACGAAGCTGATGGTTGGAAGATTCAGGACAGATAACGCCGACAAAATTGGCAAAAATGTATAGGATGAGGGATAAAAAATGTTGGACGTGTAAAGAGGTGGGTGGTGAATATTATCACATGTGGTGGACTTGTGATAAAGTAAAGACATTTTGGGAGCTGATTTATAATGAACTTAAGAAAATACTAAAATATACTTTCCCTAAAAAGCCAGAGGCGTTTTTGCTTGGCCTGATGGGAAAGGAGATTAAGACAAAAGGTCAAAGACTTTTCATGTATGCCACAACTGCTGCAAGGACTTTGTTGGCCCAAAACTGGAAACCACAAGAAGTTCCTACCATTGCGGAGTGGCAGACAAAAATGACGGACTATGAGGAGTTAGCCAAACTGACCGGCAGGATTCGGGATCAGGACGATCAAAGATTCCAGGAAAATTGGAGTAAATTTATTGTATATAGTGGTACTTCGGGTTAAGTACTTAATTCGTTCCAGAGGTCTGTATTTAACCTGAAACTGTTCTTAACCTGAAGCACCACTTTAGCTAATGGGGCCTCCTGCTGCCGCTGCGCCACAAGAGCACAATTTCAGTTCTCATCCTGAAGCAAAGTTCTTAACCTGAAGCACTATTTCTGGGTTAGCGGAGTCTGTAACCTGAAGCATATGTAACCTGAAGCATATGTAACCCGAGGTACCACTGTACTTAAAGGACAACTGTAAAAGCTTAAAGACACTAGCAGGACTGAAGTAATTCCTACAATGTAGACAGGATGGATAAGATGTAAAAAGATAAAATACGTGATAGGATGTGATAAGGGATACCAACTGGAGGGAGGGAGGGAAGTGGCAAGCTTGGGAGAGCAAAAGGTTTATATGTTGACTAATGCATTGTAAGAATGGATGTGTAAAGAAAATAATAAAAATTTATTGGAGGGGGAGGAAGATTCAGGACAGATAAAAGAAAGTATTTATTCACACAGGAGGTTGTGATGGCCACCAACATGGTTTTAAAAGAGGATTAGACTTTTTCATGGAAGTCAAGGCTACCATTGGCTACTAGTCACAATGGCTATGCTCTGCCTTCTCAGCTGGAGGAAGCAATGCTTCGAAAGATCATAAAGTGTCCTTGTTAATTCTCCTTCACCTCTTCATGTGCCTCATCTGCAGCATGAGAATAGGCCTTTTCTGCGATGACTCCCCACCTTCAGGATTCAGAGCATCCAACCCCCTATGGCAGGTTTCCAGGAATGGATAAGACAAGGAAGTTCATACCAATGCTTTTTATTCAATATTCACAGAGAGGGGCTTAGAAATGCAGCCTCCTGGAGCAATGGCGTTGCTCTGAGTGAAACCCCACCCACCCCCCTCTGTCTCTCCCATTATCATCCCTACGGTGGCTGAGCTGTGCCTTCTGCCTCTGAGCTCTCTGCTCTCCTACTTTCAATGCCTGCTGGGTTCTGGGAGAGGGGGGTCTGGAATGCTTTCTAAAGACACCGAGCCTGTCAGATTCTCCCCTGGTGCTTCCTCCTCCTCCTCCTCCTCCTCCTCCTCTCCCATTATTTCCCAGCTTTTCCCCTCATCCGCCTCTGAGCTGTGATCTCTCTCAAACCCCTGTTGTAATTCTGAACTGTCTCCTTCTCTGGAAGGGTCAGGATGGGGAGGCGGTCTCCACCATTCCTCCTCTGCCAGTTCCTGACACCTACTTGTGGAATGCTTTCCCCAGGAAGGCTCACCTGGTATAATAATAATAATAATAATAATAATAATAATAATAATAATAATTTATTATTTATACCCCGCCCATCTGGCTGGGTTTCCCCAGCCACTCTAGGCAGCTTCCAACAGAATATTAAAATACAATAACCTATTAAACATTAAAATCTTCCCTAAACAGGGCTGCCTTCAGATGTCTTCTAAAAGTCTGGTAGTTGTTTTTTTCTTTGACATCTGGTGGGAGGGTGTTCCACAGGGAGGGTGCCACTACCGAGAAGGCCTTCTGCCTGGTTCCCTGTAACCTCACTTCTCACTGTGAGGGACTGCCAGAAGGCCCTCGGCACTGGACCTCAGTGTCCTGGCTGAACGATGGGGGTGGAGATGCTCCTTCAGGTATACTGGGCCGAGGCTGTTTAGGGCTTTAAAGGTCAGCACCAACACTTTGAATTGTGCTCGGAAATGTACTGGTACCTTCATTGCATATCTTTAGGCACACCAGGCAAAAACTCTTCTCCAAGGCCTTTGGCTAATTAAACCATCTATGGCCATTTAAACTGTGGGGGGGTATTAGTTCTGTTTGTTACTATGGTAAGTATTTTTATATTGTAAACTGCCCTGTGATCTTCAGATGAAGGGTGGTATAGAAATTTAGTTAAAAGCAACAACCACAAACACAACCAGTTGCTGGGAACAGCAGGAGGGCAGAATGTTGCTCTTGTGCTTAGGTCCTCCTTGCAAGTTTCCTCCCAGGCATCTGATTAGCCACTGTGAGAATGGGATGCTGGAATATTGTAATGAGGAGAAATCTCCTATTGTTGCGGAGAGCAGGAAGGAATTGCCTTCTTAGTTTTGCCCCCGCCCCCACCAAATTCTCCCTTTTTATCCCTGCAAAGTTTTCAGTTCCCCTGTCTTGCCGATACCTCTCTCTTGTTCGTGGATGGTGCCATTTTAGTTACCCAAAGATAAGCATTTGAATAACAAGTGTATTATTGGTATATATGACAGTCTACCCATGCTCAGACCATGCCATTTCTGGTACATATGTTTTATATAAAAAGCAAGGCTAGAAAATAACCGGAGACTGTATTTGCTATTTATCTGGCCTATTATAGATTTAAGGGAGTTGCTCGTTTGTAATGATCTGTGCTTAAGCAAAGAAGCCTCCTTTTGATTAATACAGTTATTAGCTACTTTGACACTAAAAGAGGTTTCCCAAACAACTTTTGGCATCATTTAAAAGGAAAACCAATAGAACACTTATCTAACATAATGCAAGATGAAATAAAACCCTGTGATATGCACAACAGAAGCACAAAAATGCAACTAAAACTGCGACTGACGGCGCAAATATCAGCTGGTGGGGTAGAGATGAGATCTTGACACCAGCATTGCTACAAAGGTAACTGAACAGGGATGGATTTGGCAGGGCAGCACAGCACAGTGACGGCTTCATGGATGCACCGGAAGAGTGAATCTAGTGCTCCCACTAATACACCTATGCAGGTCTGACTGTACCTGCCCCATCCAGGTAAGCTACCAGATGCTGGTGTCAGGAGGGTGACTCTGCCCCACTCCACAGGCTACTACTGCCCTGTGGCAGTTGTTGTTGGCATCTGTCTGCCTCGAGAGGCAATGGAGTGTGCTTCCGGTGGTGAAGTCGAACCGCTGCATTGGCTTATGTTAATAACCGGCTTTCCAACATTTATATCCTGCTCTTTACTCAAAGGTCATAGGATGAATCGCAACATAATACAAAGCTGTTGTTGGCATTCATACTGTATGTATCGAGAGACAATGGCGTGCGCCTCTGGGGGTGAAGTCAAACTGCTGCATTAGTAGCACCGAAGTGACTTCCCCAGGGCCTTGGCAGTGTGCATGGAGGTCCTGTGCTGCCCAGATGGCAATGTCGGCATGCAGAGGGTCGCAAGGCCAGCTGGCTAGCCCCAGCTGGGTTGTCTCCTTCCAGCCGTCCCGCTGTGAAGACCCATCGGCCTCAGCTCTGACGTAAATCAGCTACCCAGGCTTCAAAGCCAAGGCACACTATATCAGCAGAGCGAACTGTGCACACAGAATAGGCAGGAGGCTTGTGGAAGCATCCTACAACTACGGATTTATTAATCATAAATCAGGACAAAGAAACATGTCGTCTCTCTCTTTGTCTTCTCAGAGAGACAGAGAAAAGCAAAAGCTACACACACAACGGAAGTTCCCAGCAAGCTGTGCTGGTATGTAAACAGACATGTGACATGCAACAGTTCCATGTCTGCAACTAAAGGTGGAATGGAATTTTCCAACAGACAATACCCCAGCCTCACTGATGTGGTCCAAAGGAAAGCAGAGCAATACATTTGGCACCAGCTGGGCTGCCGTAGTTGCAGGAAGGAGGCATGCAAGGAGCCAGCCAACCATCTTAGGGATACCACTTAGCATTTTGTGGTAGATTATACGGGGTGGGGCTTACCTGCCCCCCAATCAGTGCTTTTTTCCTAGAAAAACAGGTGCCAGTAATCACCATGAAGTTGTTACAGTAAGTCCCACACTTTTTACCAACAACAAAAAGAGGTGCTGGTTCTGCGTACTCTTGAGTTGCCCCTTGAAAAAAGCACTGCCCCCAATATTTTATTCGAATTGGCACCTCTACTTCAAACTACATTTTATTGGTTGGCAAGCCTGTACTAAAATGAATACAATTTTAATAATAAGAATGGGAGGGGAAAATAAGCTACAAGGAAGGCCACCATGATTATCCCCCATCACAGGAGAGAAACTGCAGTTGCAAGATGGGGATTGACCTCTGTTTGTACCATGCCAACCTCCTTGTGCCCTCACCTCTCATCCTCTTCCTCCCAGTATGCAACAGTGGCCAGGGAGTCTACACAGTGGCTCCACTCCAAAGTGAGCCATTTTTTGGTGTCCATTCCTGTTGCGCAAATTTTCTCCATGCCATCGTTGGATTTATTTTATTTCCTAAGTGCAGTTTAATTCTGCTACACTACCCAGCCAAATGAGAAGGCTTTCCTTCCCAAAGACAGTTCAGAACGTTTCAGGCCACACTCTCCCACGATTCCTCGCCTCCATCAGCTAGGAAGCTCTTTCTCTTGTTAGAGAATTTCTTTTGGGTGGCAAAGGGTCACTGCGCCCCATCAGGGCGAATGATACACCTCTCAGTACTTGTTCTGTGCCCTTTGTACTCGATTGATGGAAAGAAGTATTTCATCCCTGTCATTCTCTCCTGAAAGTGAAACAAGGCTTACATTACAGATTTTAATAGGATCCCTGCACAATGTCTACAGGTGAGACCTGGAAGCTATTGAAAATCACTGCAGTTGCCGCTTGGACTATAAATTAAAAACAAGGCCATGATCCAGCCAAAGTTAAAGCACTTCTAAGTCCAGTTACTCCCATGGGGAAACACATGAACACACTGATCCAACTTGCTCAGCAGATCACTCAATGCTGCAGTGACCAAGATATGACAATTAGATAAATATAAAACAGCAACAGCAACAGAAACATCAAGTGAATGGGCCTTTACAGATCAAGCACCTACATTTACAGCCCATCTCCTGCCGGTGTGAAAAATCTGTAGACCGCAAGATGTTGTTGGACTACAAGTCCCATCACCCCTGGCCATTGTCTATGCTGGGTGGGGCTGATAGGAGTTGGAGTTCAACAACATTTGGAGGCCCCTCCCTCGCCTACTTAGTTCACTGTTGAGACACTCCTTGACTCTAGGACAATGCTTTTGCTCACTTAACCACTGTGAGTGCTCATATCAAATACTATGACATATAAGCTATAAAATACTTTCAAACACCACTGCATGTAAACTATGAAATAGAGAAAACCCAATACTGAAATCAAAGATGGCAAATGAAGTTGCCAAGCATTCAGAGAATATCAAGAAAATATTTCAGAATACTGGGTATAAACAGAATGAATGTTTGGCCTCAAGGTCCACAGAGTGGATATTTCAGGGAGGTGTTTGGGGAGGGGACCAAACTGGTTTCAGAGTTATTCATTCATTCATTCAGCCTTTATCCACATAATGTAGACAATAAAATCATAAAAGAGAGAGTTTCAGGGTTATGATTTCCACCCTCTGTCAAACAAACCACTACCTTGCCCAAGAAGACTGACTGTATCTTGAAATCCACTTATAAAGCTCTGCAAGCCATAAAACTCTTCCATTCATGGAGCTTTGATAGACCAATCCTCGGGAAGGATAATAGGACAGATGGTGAAGGTGTCAGTGACATGTAACAGACAAAAGGAGGGGGGACTAAGTAAGTGTGTTCTGAGGATTAAATCAGCCAAAAGGTTTAGCAGCAAGCTGTGAGAAGTAACACATTTATTATCTTTGCTCTATGATGTCTTTTCTTCTCTTAAAAAAAAAAAACCCTACACGAACACATATTCTTTTTCAGATGCAAACACTTTTCTCGGCTCACATCCCAGAGGAGTTCCATCCTTAATGCTGCCAGCCATTTAGCTACATTTTTTTCTTTTAATATGCATGGTTTGGCATATTAAAAAGGACATCATATTTGCATATGGAGAGTTCTTGGGTGTCATCATTTGGAGAGATTTATGTCCCACACTTCAACATCTCAAGAGGCTTCCTCAGGCAGGCTAGCCTCCCAGATGGAGTCTCTGTATTACATGCTGGTTCTGAGAACCACCAGCCCATTTGTTTAAAACATTTATTTTTTTTTGAAAACTTCTTACAGTGAGGTCCATTACCAAAGTGCAATGCCTTTTTTAAAAAAAAAACTGCACAATAGGATAAACAAGCCAGAAAACTTTAAATGTCATGACTCTTCTGGATGCTTTAATAAATAGTGAGGTGTTTTTTTCCTGTGGTTCTCCATCCTGAAATTAATCGTTTCCTAATCTGTTGTGCTATAAAAGCAAATGTCCGCTATCAGAAATACAGCCCAGGTAATGCATCATTTGTCAGCGAGCATATACCATAGGGTATAACCATTTCTTTCTTATTTCGGGAAAATAAAAGGACAGTTTTCAAGGGCTTCAGTTTGATTAAGCTCCTGTGGATGCTTCCTGTCATCTCTCAGTATATCATATGTCATTTTATGGGAGGGGAGAAGCTGGCAAGGAAATTCCACAGATAAATTTGGCATCCTACACCACTGCCCCAAACTGTGGGATTGCCTTAGCTCACATGTCCCCACTCAACCAGTTCAGCCTACAGAACCAGCACCGCTACGAAGTTGCGCATAATACTCTTTCTGTAAGAAAACCCTATTTTAGTGTGGCAGCACTTACACATTGGAACGCCCTGCCTCTTGGTATCAAGCAGGTCCCTGTATTCTTTTGAGCTCCTGGTTAAAATAAAAATGTTTAGACGACCTGTAGGAATGCTCCCAGGGACGCGGGTGGCGCTGTGGGTTAAACCACAGAGCCTAGGACTTGCTGATCTGAAGGTCAGTGGTTCGAATCCCTGTGATGAGGTGAGCTCCCATTGCCGGTCCCTGCTCCTGCCAACCTAGCAGTTCGAAAGCATGTCAAAGTGCAAGTAGATAAATAGGTACCACTCTGGTGGGAAGGTAAACGGTGTTTCCGTGCGCTGCTCTGGTTCGCCAGAAGCGGCTTAGTCATGCTGGCCACATGACCCGGAAGCTGTACGCCAGCTCCCTCGGCCAATAAAGTGAGATGAACGCCGCAACCCCAGAGTTGGCCATGACTGGACCTAAAGGAATGCTCCCAACCACCTCCTCTGGCATGGGAAATAAAGGGAGTGTGCAAACTTAACAGTTATCATTGCTCAGTGATGTTTCAGGAGACCATGGTTTTGTGTCACATCTAAACAGGGCAATTGTCTGCTACTGTAGCAGAGCATATTCACTTTTGCAGAGTAAAATTAATTGCCCGATCACCATCTAGGATCAGTGATAGACATCAGTTGTGTAACAGGTGTAGTGAAATAGACAGTTGCATCTTCCTTCTATTGGCAGAGAGAGAGAGAGCGAGAGAGAGAGAGAGAGGTTTGATATCTCACATGAAGCTTTCTGCTGAAGCTCATGTGCCAGATGGTCTTGTCAAACAGAGGTCATAATTGCATCTCCAAAAAAATCAAAATGAAAACTGCACAGCTTTTCAAGACTCTTTCAGGCTCGAGGTGACTTGGTTGACATTTAGCTGTCTTTGAAAACGACTTGTAATTGAAAAGAATTACCAGTGACAATGTCACTTGCTGCTTCTTTTCAGCCTTGTAAACTGAGGTAGTCAAAGACACATCCGCACCTTCACTTAACACGCCTAACAGTTGTGTGTTTTCCTACATGTTTTGCTGAGGAAAACCAGTGATGTATGTGAAGTTTGGAGATTACACCCAAGAGGGGTCCGATCTCTAACAACTCGTTCACACATGCAGATTGCCTCACGGTATTATTCCTGCATTGCAGTAGATTGGAATAGGTTGAAATTTTAGACACACCTTCCACTGCCTAGTTTCCACATACACATCATTTACAAGCCACCTCAAAAAAATAATAATACCCAGACAAGCAAATCAGAAGAGCCAGATATTTTTTTGAGGCAAACAGGAGTGTTTGTCCTTCTTCACTGTCTAATTGAGGCCTAGTTCACATACACATAGTTCACCGCTAAGCCATCAAGTGGCTACCTACATGTGTGTGTGACTGAGCCGCCACAGGTTCAGTGTTACTTTCATGACACCTCAAGCACAATGCTCCTTGGTGAAGTTAGTTCACACATTCAACTGTTCATCCTTCGAGAGCAGAGAAATGAAGAGATGGGCAAGCATGTGTGGACAAGTCCTGGGTAACTGTAGCACAGGATCAGTTAAACTCCATGACACTGGATTTTGTGTGTGTTGCTTTTAATTGGGTTTTTTTTTCACTGTTGTTGAATTTTCTGCATTGCCTTGAGACATAGGTGTGGATTGGAAGGTGACTAGTAATAGAAAAGGTAAAGGACCCCTGACAATTAAGTCCAGTCACAGACGACTCTGGGGTTATGGTACTCATCTCGTTTTACTGGCTGAGGGAGCCGGCATTTGTCCACAGACAATTTTTCTGGGTCATGTGGCCAGCATGACTAAGCCGCTTCTGGCGAAACCAGAGCAGCACACGGAAACACCATTTACCTTCCCACCAGAGCAGTACCTGCTTATCTACTTGCACTTTTGGGTGTTCTTTTGAACAGCTAGGTTGGCAGGAGCTGGGACCGAGCAACAGGAGCTCACCCCGTCGTGGTGATTCGAACTGCCGACCTTCTGATCGGCAAGCCCAAGAGGCTCAGTGGTTTAGACCACAGCGCCACCCACGTCCCTGACTAGTAATAGTAATAATAATAATGTCTTAATATGCCACAAACAAGGAGGGGAGGGTTCTTGTCTCATAACTTTACAATCTGTGGTGCTGAGGAGAGAATAATAATTGTAGTAGTAGTTATAGTAGTACTGTAATAGTAATTACAATGGCTAAATATGCCACAAACAATCAGAAAGTTTTTGTCTCATAGCTTCACAATCTTGGAGAGAGCATAATAATAGTATTAATAATTATAATAATGATGGTGTCTTAATATGAAGGAGTGTCTCCACCCCCATCGTTCAGCCCAGACACTGAGATCCAGAGCCGAGGGCCTTCTGTTTTTAACACTTGATTGGGAGCCGCCCAGAGTGGCTGGGGAAACTCAGCCAGATGGGTGGGGTATAAATAATAAATTATTATTATTATTATTATTATTATTATTATTATTATTATTATTCTTATTATTCTGGCGGTTCCCTCATTGAGAGAAGTGAGGTTACAGGGAACCAGACAGAGGGCCTTCTCGGTAGTGGCACCCGCCCTGTGGAACGCCCTCCCTTCAGATGTGAAGGAAATAAGCAGCTATATTCTCTTTAAAAGACATCTGAAGGCAGCCCTGTTTAGGGAAGTTTTTAATATTTAATGCTGTATTGTTTTTAACACTTGATTGGAAGCTGCCCAGATTCGCTGGGGAAACTCAGCCAGATGGGCAGGGTATAAATAAGTTGTTGTTGTTGTTTATTATGCCACAAACAAATAGGGAAAGATTCTTGCCTCATAGCTCCACCATTTCGGTGTTGGCGAGAGACCTTAGTAGCTGTGCCTCCCTGATTTCTGGGACTGCACTGTATAAATTGGATCGGGAGGCTTTTCTGTAGAGGAATAAGTTCCTTGTTATCTCAATAAATATGTATTAGGGAATTCTAACAAAGATAAGCACTTTCTGTTATCCCTGCTCCACTATGATTCATACCGCTCTATATTGGTTTTGTTTTCTTGTTTCCCTCTTTTGTACATGCACACAGCCAGAGCTGGCCCAGGGATTTGTGCAGTTGCTGCCCCCGGTTTCTATCAATCTGACACAGGAAAGGAAACAAGCAAAATCTCTTTAGGTCAGGGCTGTCAAACTCGCAGCCTCTGAGCCATATTCAGCATACCAGCCATGTGGTGCAGCCTGACAGGTGCTTGATAAACTCCCTGCTTTTGTGCTCCTGGATGGGCATCCAGCAAAACACCCAACATATCAAATAGCCAATGTATCATTCAGCATTTTAACCATACAGCATAGCAGCCAGCATCTAAACACCCGCAATGCCACCTGGCCTATCTGCCATAGTTCCCATGCCAAGGATCCCAGGAGACAGAGTCCACCAACGATGGCAGCACTGAGAAGGACATGGATCGTAGAATCATAGAGTTGTAGAGTGGGAAGGGACCCCAAGGTTCAACTAGTCCAGCCCCCTGCAATGCAGGAATCTCAGCTAAAGCATCCATAGCAGATGGCCAAGGGATCCACTGGTCTGTGCTATATGGAGCCACATTCACTGACATCTCATCCCCTGAACCTGCAGGAGATGCCTTTACCACCAGACTCCACTGATTGCTCCACAGACTCCTCAGAGAACCAAGAGAGCCCCAATTAGATATTTCCAAAGCTTGAAAGCCCAGGGTCTAGAATAAGCCATTGCCTGCAAAGGAAGGCACCAGTCCTTTAATGGACCAGATGCATCACTCAGGGGGTGGAATTCTCTTTGTTTGTTTGTTTGTCTCCCAAGGCAGATGGACACCATCCAACTATTTATTTCCTACAATGTATATACCTCTTTGTTAAAAGCACCCTCCAAGTGGTTTACAAAAAGAGGAAAACAATAAATTATTAGCGAAAACAATTGAATTTTTAATAATAATAATAATAATAATAAACCAGCTACACATCTAAAATATAGCTACACATCTACATGGATCCTGACTCAACCATGGGTCCCAGATGCGTATACAATGGAAGCATTATCCAAACTTTGTGTAATGTTGGTGTACAAGTAGTAAACACATTTGCTTCTATGGAAGTACCCTCCCCTTGAAGATTCAAGAGTGCTACTCCGCTTCTATAGCTTGCAGCAACTGTATAGTTTTATTCAGCAGAGATACCTGGAGAGGCTAATGAATACCTAGCATAGGCTATAGAGATTGGCTATTTTCTCCAGGAAGCTGCAGAGACAACTTGCATGCTCTGCCTCAGCTAGGTCCCTCTCCAAGGTGCTGATCCTGTTTCGCCTCACCTTCCTGGAACCCTGGAACTACTGGCCTCCCCCTTGCTTGGTTTGGATGCTCAATGGGGCTCCTCATGAGAAACTATCTTGCACCAGCTGAAAGCAGGACAGGACCCCATCCCACACCCTGCCCGTCAGGGGGAAAGCTCAGTTCTGCTTGGTTTGAGTATGTGAGATACAGTTCTCTGCAGAAAAGCACAACTGAACCCACCACCACCCATCAGCTGATACATGCAGTGTTCAATCCTGTATGGCCACTACCACCCCCCACTCCATTGGCCAACCATGTGGGTAGTCCTGCCCGCATGGTAGAGCCAGTGTGGTGTAGTGGTTAAGAGCGGTGGATTCATAATCTGGTGAACCGGGTTCGCTTCCCCGCTCCTCCACATGCAGCTGCTGGGTGACCTTGGGCTAGTCACACTCCTCTGAAGTCTCTCAGCCCCACTTACCTCACAGAGTGTTTGTTGTGGGGGAGGAAGGGAAAGGAGATTGTGAGCCGCTTTGAGACTCCTTAAGGGGAGTGAAAGGCAGGATATCAAGTCCAAATGCTTCTTCTTTTTCTACTTGTCAAAGTTGTCCCATGGGATGGGGAGAGATAAAGATCTGGCCCACCAGGAAAAAAATGTTCCCTATCCCTGTCATAGGAGGTGCATGACTAGCGCCTAAAATAGCAGACCTGCACCCCAAGTCATAGTCACACACTACATCCACTCCTCCTCTTCTGCATTGGCTGCTGTTTGTTGAAACAGGGAAAGCCCAGGAACAATGGTGTCATGTCACACATTTCCTGATACCTAATGTTACAAGATGCTGAGAGGAGATACTGAAATGCAAGCCTGCTGTTTTCAGCAGCCGCCACAGGTGCTCTATAGTGTTCAAGGCCAACAAGAGATCAGGGTCCAGGCCAGACATGTCCCACTGGTCAGTTTAATCTGGCCCCTGTGGCAGTTTAGACAAACCTACAACTTCAATCCTAAAGAAAGCTCAACAACTTTGGTTGGTCCTTTGGTCGGCCCTCACGGCCCTTCACTTCATCAAATCTGGCCCTTTTGAAAAAAGTTTGGACACTACTGGTCTAGGCAGATCAGTTGGATGTGGTGCAAGGCAGAACCCCAATGTGGTGCCCATGGGCCTCAGACTCCCCCTTGACATCTATTTACACAGCTTGCCCCTTCCAAATTTCTTTTAATGAGTTTGGGGGACTTTTTTGGCTGTCTGTTCAGTGATATCTCTTTTGGTGGGGAGGGGTGTAACAGACAGGCCCTGGTCAACCTCCTGGTAGCCCAGCTACCAATCAGAGCTGAACATCAACCAATCAGGGGTGAGGGTATAAAATTCAAAACATGATGGTTAAATTGTTAGATTTGGACTGTCTGTCAGATAGGGACCTGTTCTGATCAGGATTAGGCATTAGCTAGCGAGGGCAACCCAGTTTGATTCCCTGTGGAGGGAAATAAAAATCCCAGAAGAGGCAGAGCATTGCTAGTGTGGTAAAACTAGTAGCCATTCTGGAAATAGTCTACCCTGAGACTAGGTTTAAATAAGAGTGCTGGATAAGGTTTGAAAGTTTTCTGTGCTTGCCTGAAACTAAGTATTGTGCCTCACACGAGTAACCATCAAGCTTAAAATGCTCATTGAGTGTGAATAAATAAAAAGTCTAGTTTTGTTCCAGAAGTGCCTCCTCTTTAATTTGAAGCTCTGGGTGGGGGATGAGTGGACATAGTTCTTCCTTCACATAAATAAAACACTTGGCTGCGGTTTAATAAATAAACCCTACCACAAACAGTTAAGACAGATCTCTCTAGTGCTGTTAACAGGGAGAACTGATTATTTTAAGCACTCAGAAAGCTGGTTGTGTTAACCAGTTGCTATCTTTAGTGATGGAGTCTGTCACAGAGGGTATTGCCAGCTTATTCGGTCTGTTTTATTGGTTTGCCTGTTTTTGAGAGGGGCTGCGAGCATTGCTTATGTGAAATTAATATTTTGTGATCCCCATGACAAGTTTCTTAGATTTTCAAATGTGCCCCCTCAGTCCCAAAAAGGTTGGGAACCCCTGCTGTGAACAACCTCATCTTGACGCCAGTTGCTGAAGGAAGCTCATGTCCAGAGACCTTGGAGGGAGCAAAGTGATTAATCTACGAAGTTCAAAAAAAATGCTTGCCCTTTAGTGATTGAGCCCTCACAGACATGGAACATTCTTTGCCCTTTCCACACCAGAAGTCGCCAGCTGTTGTCTCTTTAAAAGATAAGGCTCAGAAGAAAGAGAAAACATAACATTCAATATGTCGGCTGTCTACCCGCAGAGAAAGGCTGTGTAACGCAGAAGATAAAGGTCAGATCTTGTGACATATAAACGCGTGTGAAATAACTATAAGCCTATTTCATCACAGTGCCCATATCATTATCAACAAGTTTGTACTCCAGCCCAGAAAGTTAAAATGTCAAGTGGGGAAGTTGTCATAAGATAGTGGGGTTCGTCTCTTGAGCCGTTGGACACAAAAGGGGCTGGTTGTTGATGTTGCACTTATATCTCGCCTTTCTCCCAAGCTGGGATTCAAGGCGGCTTACAATGTATTTTGTTGTTGTTGGCATCTGTCTGTCTCGGGAGACAATGGAAGAGTGTACCTTTGGGGGTGAAATCAAACTGTTGGAGAATTACAGCGCCTGCTGTGGCTATAGAAACAGATACGAGAGAGACATGTTTTGTTGCAGCTGGGGCAGGTGAAGTTTGCGCTGCTGCAAATGCATTGTGGCGTTTCTTCTCTCTGTGCTCCTCCCAGTGGTCATTCCTTCTCTGGTCACTGGCTACACAACCTGATGGGGACAAAAGACAGAGAATGACTGATGCCTTCCTTGTGGGCTTTCCAGAAGCTGCACATTGCTGTAGATTAAATGTGCTATAATCCAGCAGGGCTGTTCTTACGTTTTAAAATATATTGGAGTGCCATACCTTAGATCACTGCCCCACGAAATCCTATGCATATTTGAAAAACAAGTCTCTTCTTATAACCTTCTCTGAATGATGGGGGAACTATACACGGCAACTTACGAAATGAAATATTGACAGCGCACTTTCCGAGAAATGCGTAATGTTTCCCATTTGTCACAAAGGATCTAGGCATCATATGTCCAGGCAGGGAGCTCCTGTCAAACTCCGGAGAAAGTCTATATGATTGGCCTTTTGTACTTCTCTTACTATGTGCAGATGAATTGGGAAGGGGGAGGGCATACACACGCTCCTAAGCCAGACTTCTTTTTTAATGCACTTAGCAAATTTAATCTATTATTTAAATTTACTTTAAAACATTTCAAAGGAGTCTTTGCATCGGTTTAGAGTTAGGAATCAAAGTTACTTTGATGTGGAATTCTTCAAGCCTCCATTTCTGACTTTTGTGGGTAAATCAACGAGATAATTTATTATCAAAGCTGGCTCAGATATCTATGGGGGCAATCATGAGTTTCGCTGTTTCTGGTCAATGTGTGGAGGGGACAGCAAATCATGATCAACCCCAGTCCCACCACTTCTGTATGCCTCCTGGCATCCATGCCTTGAGCAGAAATGTAATTTCTGTATACAACCAGCATATTAATTAATCTTTGCCATTTATGATGCTTTGCACTTTCTTTTATTAGGAACCTAAGAAGCTGTCTTAGGTTGAGTCAGATCATTGGTCCATTCAACTAAGTACTGTCTACATCAGGGGTGGCTATACCTTTTTGGCCCAGTTGGGACGCGGGTGGCACTGTGGGTTAAACCACAGAGCCTAGGACTTGCTGATCAGAAGGTCGGTGGTTCGAATCCCCTCGACAGGGTGAGCTCCCGTTGCTCGGTCCCTGCTCCTGCCAACCTAGCACTTCGTTCTAAAGCACATCAAAGTGCAAGTAGATAAATAGGTACCGCTCCAGCCGTAAGGTAAACGCCGTTTCCGTGTGCTGCTCTGGTTCGCCAGAAGCGGCTTAGTCATGCTGGCCACATGACCTGGAAGCTGTACGCCGGCTCCCTCAGCCAATAAAGCAAGATGAGCGCCACAACCCCAGAGTCGTCCGCGACTGGACCTAATGGTCAGGGATCCCTTTACCTTTTATCATACTTGTTGGCATCCGTCTGCCTTGGGAGACCCTGGAGGAGGGTGCCTTTGGGGGTGAGGTCAAGCTATTAGATGGTTGCAGTGCTGTGGCTGTAGAGACCATTACGGGAGAGACATGTTTTGTTGCAGCTGAGGCAGATGAAGGCATCCAGTTGTGCTGCCGCAGATGCACTATGGCGTTTCTTCTCTCTGTGCTCCTCCCAGTGGTCAACCTCCACTCCCATGTCAAACTGGCCATAGAGAAAGCATAGAAGTGGGTGTGACCAGTTTCAAACTCCACCCCACCCCCGGGATATATTTTGAATCACAGGAGGGGACCCATGGAAGCAGATAAAAAAATTAAATGGATGAATTGGGGGAGGGGAATCAAAAAGCTTTTTGGTAAAATGGTACCATGGGGAGGCATGAATATTAAAAAAATTAACATTTACAAATGTGGGGGAGCTTGGAACCACCCAAAACCTCTTGTGGGGCTTTATACAGGCTGCAGCCCACAGGTTTGCAACCCCTGGAGTCACATGATTGGCAGGGGACATTCCCAGGCCAACGTGGAGATGCTGTGGATTGAATCTGGGGCCTTCTGTATACAAAGCAGATGTTCTACTGCTGAGCCACAGGCTTGGAGGGCTGTCTGATTACTAAGGGCAATTCACTCTGTGGTGTGCCATGGATATGCACTAAAGATGCATGTGCCCATCCTCCACAAGTGCATCTCCTCAACACACACAGATGAGGACACCCGAAGGGGTTTGTGCAATAAGGGGCAGCAGGTCCATAGATGGCTGGAATGGTGGACGGAAACAAATGTCAGCTCTGGAAACCTTGGAAATGAAATATGAATTGGCAGCTTAATTTTCCACCAAAATGAAATGATAATAAACAAAAGAACAATCACACACACACACACACACACACACACGAAGAATGACTCATGAAGAACATCAGAACTGCTCTCAGCACCAGATCAAAAATTCATCTGGTTCAACAATCTGCCTCCAGCAGAAGCCAGCCAGATCTCTGAGGGACTTACAGACAGGACGTGATGGAATAGCTATGACTTCTTGTAGGTCTCTATAAACTTTGTTTGCTTGTTTAGGAACATAGGAAGTTGTCTTATCCTGAGACCACTGGTCCCTCTAGCTTTTACAATGACTGGCAGTGGCTTTCCAGGGCTTCAGGCTGGGTTCTCTTCCAGCCCTATCTGAAGATTGAAGGGATTGTGAGAGAGGTGAAAAATAATTTTAAGGGGTTTCTTTGGCTAGGTTCAAAGCAAGAGGAAGAACAAGCAAGTAGTAGGCCCTCTGCATGGAGAAGATGGAAAAATGCCAAAGGGTGACAGATAGAAGGCAGGACTGCTCAACACCTTCTTTGCCTCTGCCGTCGCCCAAAAGGAAAGCAGTGCCAAACCTGGTGACAACAGAATAAATGACGCAGGGAGGGAGCTACAACGTAAGATAGGAAAAGAGGTGGTAGCTACTTTAAATGAATTCAGATCTCCGGGGCCTGGTGTGCAGCACCCAAGGGTGCTAAAGGAGCTTGCAGACATGATCTCAGAGCCTCTGTCTATAGTCTTTGAGAATTCTTGGAGAACAGGTGAGGTCCCTGCAGACTGGAGGAATCTAAGGAAGCCAGTGTGGCTGTATAAGGAGCTTACATATGAACTGAAATTTAAGAAGGGTGTGTATAAGAAATGGAGGTATCAGGTGTGCGTGCAGGAGCCAGGCCCTGTGACCAATAGGACTTTGCAGGACTGGGGCCTTCCTAAGTTTGTTCTGAAGAGGCAAGGTGCGGCCACACAGGTGAGGCCGATTGGTAAGTCACAGCACCTTTTGGCAAGAGCTGGGAAGGGATATAAGGTCAGCATTTCCCTTTGGCTGTTTGCCACAGCAACATACTTCCTGCCTTGCTGTGTTTGGTTTCTTGCTTCCTGATCCTTGAACCTCAGCTTCTTGACTCCCTGTTTCTTGATCCTCGGACCCTTGACTTCTTGACTCCTTGCTTCTTGATCCTTGGACCCCTGACTTCATGACTCCTGGCTTCTGGACCCCCGTTCCTGCTCCCACCCCACCATCTTGCCCCTGGTCCTGATGTCCCCTGCCAGGACTTCGATTGCCCGTGAACCAGACCTTGACAGGAGGAAAGGGGGAATCATGCAGGAAGATGAATAGCCAACAGATGCAAGGAGAAGGTCAGGTGGGCCAAAGCTCAGAATTTATTTCATCTATGGGTCTTAGAAGAAGAATACCAGTTAATGGAAACTGCAGGAGGGGAGCGTACTGCTGAGCTGAGATCCTGCGTTCAGGCTTCCTCAGGCATCTGGCTGGCCACTGTGAGAAAAGCATGCTGGACTAGATTATTTATCAGCCTGGTGCAGCAAGCTCTTATATTCCTTTCTTTCTGTCCTGAATCTGCCAATATTTGGCTTTATTGGATGCCCACAAATTTTAGCTTTATGAGAGAGGGAGGACTGCTGTTTTCAGTGGCAACTTGTGGTTCTACCTGCAGAGAAATGAGATACAGTCTTTCTCTGAGGGCAAAGAGCCACCTTTGGAAATGTTGCTCTGGCTCCCCCTTGCATAATTGTAGAAGGGGGGGGGGAATGTGAACGATGTATTTCAAGTCACAAGAGGATCCGGAGACAGGACCTTTTAAAATGTAAATAATGTAGAACGAACTCCATTCTGTAATCCCTGCGACTGCAATCACAAAGTTTGCCCGACTCATGTTTCATTAGCTATTGGATTCTGAATGATGCTAAGCTGGTATAAAATATTCATTCCCAAAGATGGAATGCATTACATTTTTAAAATGGCAGTCACTGGAACAATAAAAAAAGGAAGAGAAGGCAATTTACATGAAACCTACATTGTGGAAACTATTTTCCATTTCACCTCTGAGTTCTTGCATTTTAGAAAATGTGTATGATATCAAATGCAGGGCTGAAGCCTCAAATTCTAAGGTATTTGCACAAAGTATTTCAGTGCTGGAGTGACCAGGCAGCTTAGAGTTTGATTGTAGCCAGGTAAAATATTTCCCATGTCTGTTTATGCACACACCTTATAGAGTGCACGGTTGCATTATCGCTTTAGTCTCACAGTAAGATAAAATATACAATCTTTCCTTGCAGGATTCTGAGGAAAGGAGAGAAGCAAGCTGGCCACAGAGATGTCACCTGAGCCCAGCACAACTGGAAAAGATGGATCCTTTTCACAGAACCCTCATCCAGGAGTGGTGTGGGAGTGCTCACGTAGCTTGCAAACAGGACTGAGGCGCCTAGATTTGCTGGAAACTTGTTGCTGCTTCCTCCTTCCTTTTGGCCACAAAACACATGTGGCAGTGGAGATCACAGCAGTGGTCCCATGGAACTGTTAGAACATCTTTTCTCACTGACGGGGACTACAAGTCCCATAACCTCCAGCAGGAAACTGATGCTCTGGAGGACAGTCTCCTCAGTGAAAACGATGCAAAGAAGATCACTTTCCCATCTGGGATTCTGAGATTTGTAGGCTGTTTAGCATGTCAATGGAACACTCTAGGAAAGGAAGAGGAGACTGAGAAGAACCCTCCCACTGTGACGGATTCAAAGTGGATGCCTATAATATCATGAGGTCCATTACGGTCTTCATGCAAGACACACTCATGCCACCTTAGAGACCGCTTCACCCACGATGTCTGTGTCCTCTGCAAACCTTCTCTTCTTCTTTAGTCGTTTAGTCATGTCCGACTCTTCATGACCCCATGGATCAGAGCACGCCAGGCACTCCTGTCTTCCACTGCCTCCCACAGTTTGGTCAAACTCATGCTGGTATCTTCGAGAACACTGTCCAGCCATCTCGTCCCTCTGTTGTCCCCTTCTCCTTGCACCCTCTATCTTTCCCAACATCAGGGTCTTTTCCAGGGAGTCTTCTCTTCTCATGAGGTGGCCAAAGTATTGGAGCCTCAGCTTCAGGATCTGTCCTTCCAGTGAGCACTCAGGGCTGATTTCCTTCAGAATGGATAGGTTCGATCTTCTTGCAGTCCATGGGACTCTCAAGAGTCTCCTCCAACACCATAATTCAAAAGCATCAATACTTCGGCGATCAGCCTTCTTTATGGTCCAGCTCTCACTTCCATACATCACTACTGGGGAAACCATAGCTTTAACTATGTTGGCAAGGTGGTGTCTCTGCTTTTTAAGTGCAAACCTTATTTCCATAAATATCCCACATATCATAGAATCATAGAGTTGGAAGAGACCACAAGGGCCATCGAGTCCAACCCCCTGCCAAGCAGGAAACACCATCAGAGCACTCCTGACATATGGTTGTCAAGCCTCTGCTTAAAGACCTCCAAAGAAGGAGACTCCACCACACTCCTTGGCAGCAAATTCCACTGTCGAACAGCTCTTACTGTCAGGAAGTTCTTCCTAATGTTTAGGTGGAATCTTCTTTCTTGTAGTTTGGATCCATTGCTCCGTGTCCACTTCTCTGGAGCAGCAGAAAACAACCTTTCTCCCTCCTCTATGTGACATCCTTTTATATATTTGAACATGGCTATCATATCACCCCTTAACCTCCTCTTCTCCAGGCTAAACATGCCCAGCTTCCTTAGCCGTTCCTCATAAGGCATCGTTTCCAGGCCTTTGACCATTTGATCATGATAATGAACATTTCATTAGGACACACGAAAAGCATTTCCAAGGGTTCTGTACATTTTTTGCACTCTAGAGTGACCAAGAAAGGGAAATCAGAACAATGAATGAACCTAGGAATGCCTTATACCAGCTAAGTATACCAGCAGTGACTCACTGGGTCATTTCCCAGTTCTATCCGGAGAAGCTGGGGCTTGAACCTTTGACAAAGCCTCTGCGGTATCCCCTTTCCCATAAAAGCACTTAATTCTCAGGAGTTTACCTGAAATGCGAGGTTAACAAAAAGTCTGTTCACCATCTGGATAATGTTCTCCAATATCACGGCCCATCCCATGGACTGGGTGTGTGGAATCCTTCCATTACATTTTAGCAGAAGAAACCTCATCACCCCTCCGCATTGTATGGAAACAGCAGGATCCGTTTTAAAAGAGAAATCAGTGGTGGTGGTGATGCATTAAGAACACCAGGAGACAGAGCAGCTTCAAGAGAAGTAAAATTCAAAGCCATTTCCCTATTGTGACTTAAGGAAGACCAGCAGGGGTTCGAGTTAAGGCAGGTGAGAGTCCAAGGGCAGTAATAGTTCAGAATGTCATGTTAAGGCACAATGACCTTCCCTGCTTTATACTAAAGAAACACATTTTAGTATTGTCCGTGTGCTTAAAGAAATATTTTTGGCTCCCCTTGATTCTTTTTTTCAATGGCAATGCCTGCATGCTAGCCATTTAAGACCCCCCTGCTTAGCATCCATTCATGTCCCTTCCGGTGCCTCTCATGCCCTCGTTCTCCCATTATTCGGCAGCCTCCATAGCTTTGTTTGAAGTGCATTACAGATAACTGATCAGAATGAAAGTGCATTGAAGTGCATTGCAGGTTTTTTATTCATTTCTTACCTGGTGGAATTGTTGCTTTATTTCCAGCTTAGGTTAGACCATTTGATGAATTTCAGAAGAATGCCTTGTAAGGGTCCCACAAACGAGATGGAAATTGGACTGTGGCAAATATCTAAAATACATTGAATCTAGGCTTCTGTTTTCTCCCATAGAAAAGGGACAAGCAGGTACTATAAACCCAGGCAAATACCCTGATACAGGCTTCTCTAGCCTGGTACCCTCAAACTATTGTTAAATTCCAGCTCCCATCATCCCTGGACTTTGGCCGTGCTGGCTGGGGCCTACAAGGGGCCGTTGTCCAAAGCAGAAGAAATTTACAAATGCCAGCCTTCCCCAACCTGGTGCCCTCCATATATTTTGGACTACAACTACCATCAGGTTCAGTCAACATGGCCAGGAGTTAGAAATGATGGCTATGCTGTCATGCCCTCCTAGGGTCGCAATTTTCCAGGGACAGTCCCAGAATTATGAAAGCCATCCCAGCTTCTGATTTGATCCTGGAATGTCCCTATTTCCCACACCAAGTGTTGCCTCCGCCAATCTCTGGGAGAAGGATGAGATGGCGCTTGTCCTGAGTGACAGTGATGGCGGCTGTGTTGACTCCAAAGGAGCATCCCATTGGCTTTTCATGGCTTGTAGCAGCTACTGAAGAGCAGGTGAGGAGGAAGAGGAGGAGTTTGGATTTGATATCCCACTTTATCACTACCCTAAGGAGTCTCAAAGCGGCTAACATTCTCCTTTCCCTTCCTCCCCCACAACAAACACTCTGTGAGGTGAGTGGGGCTGAGAGACTTCAGAGAAGTGTGACTAGCCCAAGGTCACCCAGCAGCTGCATGTGGAGGAGCGGAGATGCGAACCTGGTTCACCAGATTACAAGACTACCACTCTTAACCACTACACCACACTGGCTCCTGGCTCCTGGCTTCTGCCTCAGATGCACTGGCTCTGAGGGGCAGACAGAGGGCAGGGCCATCATCTCATGTGTCATCTCAGATGAGGCACTTCCTTCTCTTATCTTAAGATGCTATTTGCAATCTCCTGTTTTTGTAAGTACTTGTATTAAAAGAATGCTTTTGGTTGGTTGGTTTTGCGGGTGGGGAAGCGGTTATCCAACTAATCATGGCATGCTTTGGGATGGTCACAAGCTTTACTTTTTTGAAGAAGAAAAAGGATCATGTACCGGTAATCCATTGATGAGGAACCTGTATCCCTCCAGATGTTGTTAGAACCTTCTGCTTCCCATCAGTCTCAGCTAGCATGGCCGATGGGCACAGGATGGTGAAGGTTGTGCTCCAACTTTTGCGGGGGTTTTGTGTGTGTGTTTTCCGGATAATCTTTATTAGTTTTTCAGTTACATACTATACATACACATACTGTATTATATTTTACATTTATACTTGCTCTTAGGAGCTGACTTCCCTCCTTCCTTCTTCTGGCTTTTTTATATCGCCTCTAAATTTTTCACATTGTCTTTATCCATTTTGTATATTGTTATTCTTCACATTTATCCATAGTGTCTGTAAACAAATAAATACTTCTATATATACAATTCTTGTTGTCTGTCTATGTTCATTTACAACTATTAGTTACATTGGTCACATTGTACATTTTACTGCTTATTATTATTGTCCGGTAAAATTCTTTGTATTTCACATTATGAGGTTTATTTCAGTTCTACTGGTTTCCCCATTTCACCTTATCTTTCCTATGTATGACATAAATTTTCCCATTATTTTTGAAATGTTTCATCACCCTGCTGTCGAATTTCCCCCGTTAATTTATGTGCTCCAACTTTTGGAATAGCTATCCCTGCCTATAAGCGTTCTCCTTCTCTTCCTAAGGATGTATTTATCAGAGACTGCTCTTTTTTGTGTGTGTTTTTGGCACAGAGAAAAGAGGAGGTCAGCAAGTTAACAAATTACACATGTTCCACCTGGACAGGCCATCAAAAAGCTCATTTTACTTGGACTTTTTGTCCCCTACCTTCTCTATCTAGATATGTATCACAATGATGGAGAGCTCAGCTCCAATTCATAAAATATTTTACCAGGGAGTCAAACTGATCTAATAGACCCATTTCTCATTAAAAAGGTCAATGCAATGAACATCTGATGCTATATAACTTATTCAATTTGGCAGGTCAGGCTTGACTAATCCAATCCCCCGATTGGTCTCTGAATTCCTTTATATTGAAAGAAAAGAGGGAAGAGGGCTTATAACAAACTGTTGGAAATTAGCAGCTCCAGTCTTTTTCACTGTTTAAAAATCATGTCCTTACTATATTGATCAGATCAAATCAAATTTTCTTCATTATGCATGATTGAGCAAGAGTTTCACATCAGGCTTTAGCTGACCAAATCTATCAACAACCAAGCCTAAATTCCATGAGGCATCGAGATTACACTTTTGGTAATTTGCTCAGTCATATAATTAGGGAGGAAAAACTTGGAGAAAGGGGGGGGGTGGACTCTGCAGATCTGCCAAAAAAAGTAAACTTTTGATTTTGTGCATTTTTTAAAAAAAGTTGCTTTCTCTGCAGCTAAAACCCAGCAAGAACCTCTGTGCTATAGAGTCAGAAAGGTGGTTCATGGCATAAATAAATGAAGGCCAAATTAGACATAAAGCAAAAGATCCATTCTCCACAATCTTGTTTGGGGCTTGCAAAGTACAATGTGTTGGGCCTGCAAGGCGCTATCCCCTCTCCCTCACAGTTTCATTTCAAGCCATAGTGCAAAAACAGGTCACCTGATATCACTATGACCAGCCAGATCCAGTTTCCCACCCCTGGCCGATCTCCCTGCCTTCCACAGTGGCCAGCCAGATGCCCCTGGGAAGCTACAAGCAAGACACGAGTGCAAGAGGAAAGTGTCAATACAACTAGACATCAAACAAAACTGTTTCCTATTGCCCACTGTTCCTGCTGTCCCCTAAAGAGTTTCAGAACTCACTTAATCTACTTTTTGCTTTGTTTTCTTCCTCCCATTGTGGTTCCTTTTCTGCTTTACTTATCAAATTGCTGCCTGTCTCTACGGGGCAGACGTCACTCTCGAGCACGAGCCTGCAGTTCCTGCACACTCTTCCCTAATTTAACTCTCCTGCACATAGCCGCCAGCTGTTCCAAGTAATTACAAGATAGTTCAGGCAGCTAACGGGCTTTGGTCTGTGAACCCTCTTCCTTGGAACAACAGCTTCCTAGCATGGGGAGGGGGAGGTTTGAGAGAGAGAAGTAAATTAAACCGTGTGCCCAAAGTCAGCACATTGCATCGATAGTGGATGTCAGAACATGGGGGACAACTAAATAGTCAGTGGAATAGAGAAGATCTCTTTGCTCCTTTTCAACATTCACAGGCAAACATAGGGACAACCAAAGGCCCCTGTCTGAGAAGCATCATCCCTTGACCATCACAACATCTAGAAGTTCTTCTTTACATACTTATTTATGTACTTTCCAATGACTTTTTCCAAACTTGGGGTGGATGAGACATCCGCTGCCTTCACAAGCAGTTTATTCCATTTCCCTGACGTTTCCCTAAAACTTCTTACCATTGGCAACTCATTACCTCTCTCGCCCTGACCTAGCCACTGTGATCCACTCGACGGTCATCTCCAGACTGGATTATTGTAACTCACTCTACGTGGGGCTGCCCTTGAGACTGACCCAGAAACTACAGCGGGTGCAGAATGCTGCAGCGAGACTCTTTACGGGGTCCTCGCTGCGAGATCACATTCACCCGGTGCTATACCAGCTGCACTGGCTCCCGGTGGAGTACAGGATCAGGTTTAAGGTGCTGGTTTTAACCTTCAAAGCCCTATACGGCCTAGGACCCTCGTACCTATGGGACCGCCTCTCCTGGTATGTCCCACAGAGGAACTTACGGTCTTCAGACAAAAACATCTTGAAGGTCCCAGGCCACAGGGACGTTAGGCTGGCCTCAACTAGAGCCAGGGCTTTTTCAGCTGTGGCTCCGGTCTGGTGGAATGCTCTGTTACAAGAGACTAGGGCCCTGCGGGACTTGACATCTTTCTGCAGGGCCTGCAAGACAGAGGTGTTCCACCAGGCCTTTGGCCACGGCACAGCCTGACTCCCTCCTTTGGCAATCCTCACAGAACTCTAGCCCAATGGTTTCCATTTATCTGATTGGAATTAATTTTATAATGAAATGATTTTAGAATGTTTTATCATTTTACTGTTGTTAGCCGCTCTGAGCCCGGCTTCGGCTGGGGAGGTCAGGATATAAATAAAATTTATTATTATTATTATTATTATTATTATTATTATTATGCACTATATTTCAGCTTTCGCATGACATAGAATCATAGAATTGTAGAGTTGTAAGAGATCACAATGGCCATATGGCCCAACAGCCTGCAATGTAGGAATCTTTTCCCCCAACATGGGTTTCAAAACCATAACCCTGCTTTACCGACTTAGCTACAAAAGCCACTTCCAGAAAATGAATGGAATATAAATATAAAATGAATGCATGCTTTGTAGAGATACAATTTTCAGAGGGGTTTAACCCTCTTCACAAGAGAACTCTGAGAATTGTAGCTCTGTGAGGGGAATGGGACCTCTTTTTAACTCTCAGCACCCTTAACAGTTCTCAGGATTCTTTGAGGGAAGCCATGTCTGTTTAAAGGTGGCACTAAACCACTGTGTCTAAACCACTGAGCCTCTTCGGCTTGCCGATCAGAAGGTCGGCAGTTCGAATCCCCGCAATGGGGTGAGCTCCTGTTGCTCAGTCCCAGCTCCTGCCAACCTAGCAGTTCAAAAGCACGTCAAAGTGCAAGTAGATAAATAGGTACTGCTCCGGCAGGAAGGTAAATGGCGTTTGTGTGTGCTGCTCTGGTTTCGCCAGAAGCAGCTTAGTCATGCTGGCCACATGACCCGGAAAAACTGTCTGCAGACAAATGCCGGCTCCCTCAGCCTGAAAGTGAGATGAGCTCTGCAACCCCAGAGTTGTCTGCGACTGGACTTAACTGTCAGGGGTCCTTTACCTTTACCTTTTTTTATGTCTGTTTAAAATGCTTTAAGCATAGTGCTTTAAACATACAGTGTGAATGTGGCCCTAGCTGGATTTGCAAAGCGAAGCAGGGTCTGGTATGGTTTCAGACTGGATGGGGGACTGTGTGTTGAGATTCCTGCATTACAGGGAGTTGGACTAGATGACCCTTAGAATATCTTTTAGCTCCACAGTTCCATTATTCTTTGACTTTTCCCTGGTAAATGAGAACAATTGGAGAGTATTCATTCTTCCTTTAATTCCCAATTAAGAACCCTTTCTTTATTTTTGGCCCTCGGTTGGGCACTGCCATCAATTGTTAAACTACACTGTGTAAACACCATTAATATTTCTTTGTTAAGCTAGCAATAAGAAAACCATTTGTCTGTTAAATTAAACCACGGTCATGAAAGTGATTTAAAGGATAATAACGTCTTTCTCTTTCTGTAACAAGGGGGAAAGTACTTAAGGATTGGTGGGTAAGTGCCCAACATTTTGTGTCAGAGAACCGCATAACAAGAAAAAAAGACAACAGTAGAAAACCCACCTTGTTTTTCACTTTTCCGTTTACAAGGAACCAAAACTTACATTTTTGGCTTGGCTTATGTTATTTATTTATTTATTTATTTATTTCCAACATTATTTCCTGCTCCTTGCTTGAAGGTCACAAGATGAGTCACAACATAATACAAAGTTGTTGTTGGCTTCCATGGTGTATGTATTGAGAGAACATGGATTGTGAGGTCAAACTGCTGTGTTAGCAACACCAAAGTGACCTCCCCAGCTTGCAAGCCAGGGCAAAGTGTATAGAGGTCCTGGGATGCCCAGATGACAGGACCCCCTCTCAGCCTCACTGATGTGGTCCAAAGGAAAGCAGAGCAATACGTTTGGCACCAGCTTGGCTGCAGGAGTTGCTGGAAGGAGGCGTACAAAGCGCCATCCAACCATCTTAGGGACTCCACTCTGGATTTCTACAGGGTTTTCTCCTTAGCTTTTCCTTCTCCCAAAGATCTCCCACAAGGCAGCAGAGGTTTAAAAATATAAGAGCTGGATCAGACCACACCAAAGGCCCAGTCTAGCATCCTCTTCTCACAGCGGCCAACCAGATGCCCAAATGGGAAACTCTGGAAGGGAGAACCTCAGCACAAAATCACTATCGGCACTTGTGATTCCCAGCAAATAGTATACAGAGATGCACTGCCTTCGACAGTGGAGGTAGAACATGGCCATCAACACTGATAGCCTTCTCCTCCATGAATGTGTCTAATCCTCTTTTAAAACTACAAGCAACTCCCCATTTGGTGCATTCAAGGCATGCACAACAGGGACTGTGTGCATCGTCGTGAACCAGGAAGTGGCAAAAATGGTGTGAAAATAGCATCTAGCAATCCCATGAGCCTTTGCAAGTGCAATCCCAGGAGGCTTTGCACCAACCTTTGAGGCATGTGGAGAGTTGGAGTTTGAGCAAGGGTGTTTGAAGGGAGCGATTGTGGTGGAGTTGGTGGATTTTTCATTTTTTAAAAGGATTTTTAAGGGGTTCCATAGGTTTGCAGGCTTTTTCAATGGTGTTCCCAATATGTGTGATTTCACTTTAAAAATGTCTCAGACATTGCCTGTATTCTGTTGTTGTTGTTTAGTCGTTTAGTCGTGTCCGACTCTTCGTGACCCCATGGACCAGAGCACGCCAGGCACTTCTGTCTTCAACTGCCTCCCGCAGTTTGATCAGACTCATTTTAGTAGCTTCGAGAACACTATCCAACCATCTCGTCCTCTGTCGTCCCCTTCTCCTTGTGCCCTCCATCTTTCCCAACATCAGGGTCTTTTCCAGGGAGTCTTCTCTTCTCATGAGGTGGCCAAAGTATTGGAGCCTCAGCTTCATGATCTGTCCTTCCAGTGAGCACTTAGGGCTGATTTCCTTCAGAATGGATGCATTTGATCTTCTTGCAGTCCATGGGACTCTCAAGAGTCTCCTCCAGCACCATAATTCAAAAGCATCAATTCTTCGGCGATCAGCCTTCTTTATGGTCCAGCTCTCACTTCCATACATCACTACTGGGAAAACCATGGCTTTAACTATACGAACCTTTGTTGGTAAGGTGATGTCTCTGCTTTTTAAGATGCTGTCTAGGTTTGCCATCGCCTTTCTCCCAAGGAGCAGGCGTCTTTTAATTTTGTGACTGCTGTCACCATCTGCAGTGATCATGGAGCCCAGGAAAGTAAAATCTCTCACTGCCTCCATTTCTTCCCCTTCTATTTGCCAGGAGGTGATGGGACCAGTGGCCATGATCTTCGTTTTTTTGATGTTGAGCTTCAGACCATATTTTGCACTCTGCCTGTATTCTTGGCTGCATCAACAGACTTATAGCTCACACAGACTTACGAAACAATTTCTAAACAATAGGGGATCATCCTGGTGCCTACAGGTCTTTGTCTGTCTCAGTCCATTTGCAGCCAGCTGCTGCTCATGTTCTGGGAGGTCTGAATAATGCTCTTGCCAGATGACTGACAGGTTCTGTGCAGCCCTGAAATTCCCCCCACTGTCTACACAGCATGCCTTTTTAATGCACCATAAAGCACTTGGGAAGGGGTGCATTTCAGAGGATGTGAAAAGCAGAATGAAAACCCAAGCTGCTGCAACCAGCCCTCAAAGCCAAATTGTCTGGTGGACCTGCATTCAGAGCCATGCATAAGGCTGTCCATAGCAGATGCTCATCTATAGATACAGACCCCAATGGGTGTGACATAGCTAGTGCCTTGAGCTTTTGAACTGAGCCTAAACCATGCTAATTAACAGTGTCCTTTTTTGATAGCCTTGAAAGCTTTTCCTTGTAGGGAGCTACCCTGCGGCCAACAGTTGAGCCTATCAAACGCTAGCCAACAAAAACCAAGGAGAAACGGTTTGGCAATGGTTTTCTCTCCATCGTCCCAGATCTAGGAAGAAGTAAACTGAGCGTGCAATCCAGCAAAAAGAGGGGTGAGGAATCTGATTCAGCCACATTTCCTTCTGGACCATTTTTGAGGGACTGCATGTCAGTGGTGGGTGGGGCCAGAGAGTGGGGCAATGGGTGTGAATTTTACCTATGTACAGGAGGCTACACCCTTCTCCATCCTCCATCTGGCAAGAGGCACTTTCAGGGTTCAAGAATAATAATAATAATAAATTTTATTTATATCCCGCCCTCCCCAGCCGAAGCCAGGCTCAGGGCGGCTAACAACAATAAAACAGTACAAAAGTACAGCACAAGCAACACTCTAAAATCATTCATTATAAAATTAATTAATTCAAGCCACTGGCAACCATTGGGCCAGAGCTCCGCGAAGATTGCCGAGGGAGGGAGTCAGGCTGTGCCCTGGCCAAAGGCCTGGTGGAACAGCTCTGTCTTGCAGGCCCTGCGGAAAGATGTCAAGTCCCGCAGGGCCCTGGTCTCTTGTGACAGAGTGTTCCACCAGATCGGAGCCACGGCCGAAAAAGCCCTGGCCCTAGTTGAGGCCAGCCCAACTTCTCTGTGGCCTGGGACCTTCAAGATGTTTTTATTTGAAGACCGTAAGTTTCTCTGTGGGGCATACCAGGAGAGGCGGTCCCGTAGGTACGAGGGTCCTAGGCCGTATAGGGCTTTAAAGGTTAAAACCAGCACCTTAAACCTGATCCTGTACTCCACCGGGAGCCAGTGCAGCTAGTATAGCACCGGGTGAATGTGATCTCGCAGCGAAGACCCCGTAAGGAGTCTCGCTGCAGCGTTCTGCACCCGCTGTAGTTTCTGGGTCAGTCTCAAGGGCAGCCCCACGTAGAGCTAGTTACAATAATCCAGTCTGGAGGTGAGAGTCGCGTGGATCACAGTGGCTAGGTCAGGGCGAGAGAGGTAAGGAGCCAACTGCTTAGCTTGGCGGAGATGGAAAAATGCCGCCTTTGTTGTAGCTGCAATCTGCGCCTCCATGGAAAGGGAGGTGTTGAAGATTACACCCAAACTCTTAACGGACGGTGCTGGCACTAATTGCGCCCCCGCAAGAGATGGGAGTTGCCCCCCCCATCCCATATCGTCCCGTCCCAGCCACAGGACCTCTGTCTTTGAAGGATTTAGCTTCAACCGGCTCCCACGTAACCATCCAGCCACAGCTTCCAAACATCTGGTCAGTGTGTCTGGGGCCGAGTCAGGATGGCCATCCATCAACAGATAGAGTTGGGTGTCATCAGCATACTGATGGCAACCCAGCCCAAAACTCCGGACAAGCTGGGCGAGGGGGCGCATAAAGATGTTGAAAAGCATCGGGGAGAGTATCGCACCCTGAGGTACTCCACACACCAAGGAGTGGCGCGATGACAATTCCCCCCCAAGCACCACCCTCTGTCCCCGACCAGAGAGAAACGAGCGCAGCCATTGAAGGACTGTGCCCTGGATCCCCACGTCGGCATATTCTAGCAAGGCATAATCACTAAATGAGGGTATGAAACAGGGCCAAATATGGGCTGGGGAAAGGGGAATGGACAGGGGGTGCCCTGGGAAAAGTCTGAAGGGTCAAAAAGAGAGCCCTGGATGGCCTCGTTGAGGTTCCTCACCTCTGATCTCAAGTTAGTTGTGTGACTAGGATGGAACAAATGTCAATAAAAGATCAAGGATTTCATGGAGAACAAGGCTTTCAATGGCTATCAGGTATGATGGCTGAGTTCTATCTCCACTGCCAGAGAATACCAACACCTGGGAATCACAGTGATGTTGCATTCATGTCCTGCTTGTGTGCTTCCCAAGGGTGTCTGGTCCAGCCGCTGTGAGAACAGAATGTTGGACTAGATGAGCCATTGGCTTGATGCAGCAGGCTCCTCTTACATTCTTATTACAAATTTTTGTAGACGAGGAAAGTGACTTCAGGTCCCTGAACAGGGACATGTTTTGCTGATTTTCCAGGCATAATTTGCCATGGGTTTGTGGGCAGGGGAGGTTTATCCTTAGTCGTGGTGGCAGGGCCGTCTTTACCCGGGGATGCAATGGGTGCGGGTCACCCGGGCAGCGAATTCTCAGGGGAGCGCCAAATGTATACCTACCAATCGGCGGCAGTGAAAAACAACGGAGTGAAAGTCCCCGTCCCCCACCTCCAATGCTCTGTTACTCCATAGCGTCAAATATTCCTGATGAAAAAAAGGTCTACAACTTTGGCTTCCCCACTCCTAAAAAAAGCTCAATTAAAGTTAATTGGGGGGCGCTAAACTTAATTTGGGAGCAGCTGTGCATATGCTAAAGACAGCCCTGTGTGGTGGCTTCGTGAATGCTTTATTAATACTTTATTTTAATAGGGCCACAGATAGCAGTAGTGGCAACCGCAGAACTCCCCCTCTCAGCAGCCTGGCAGACATTTTCTTTTTAGGTGACAAGATGGAGAAAGCACTGAGGAAGAAAAACCAAAAGAAGAGGACCTTCGGTGCTTCTGATCTGACAGCTGCTCATTCAGCCTGACGTGTGTCAGAGAAATCTCCTTCGTTGGGAGCTGCAAAACTGTTCAAGTTCGTAGCTTTGCCAAATCAGGATCAAACCTTAATGAGGCCCAAACATTAGCTACCTTTTTATTGAAGCACCACCACCATTAATTGAAATTTCCTTCCCAGAGTGCTTTAAGAGTCAATCCCTCTTCCCAGTGAACTATGGGAACTGTAGCTCTTGTTAGAATTCCTGCTCCGTGTTTGCAGTCATGGGATTGTTGTCTTTCACATGACAGTATATGTTTCCACAGAGTGGGAAGTGACGGAATCAGGATGTTTGTGTTACTGTGTGCCGTGAAGTGGGACTATTGTCCTTTGTTCTTTTTCTCTTTGCTGTCTGATGCTAGAGAGAGAGGGAGCCATGTTGCAGTGCTCCGTGTGTGTTTATATGTAAATAAAGTAGATTAGCCCAAATGCTGAGTTGCTGAGGTCTGCCACGCAAGTTGCAAAGACTCTGCGGATCCCTAAGTGTGCCGGTGTCTGTTGGCATTGTTCGCTGTGATGTTTGGGCAGAGGAAAGCTTCTGAAGCTCCTGAACAATCAACCAGGAGGGACAACATGCCGGTCGGGCATGTGTCTCTGCCAGGGTCCTATTTGAGTGTAGGCTGAGCTCCTGACAGCTCTGTGAAAGGAATAGGGGTCTCCTAACAATGCTCCGTGCCCTTAACAAACTACAGCTCCCAGGATTCCTTTGGGGATGCCATGACTGTTTAAAGTGGCATCATAATGCTTTAAATGTACAGTGCACAAGGGGCTGAAAGATCCAGAAGACACAAAATGGAAGAAAGCCAAACTAGATGGTGGCTCATCTGTTTGCATCATTGCAGTTCCTCACATTTGAGTTTGCCCCTGATCGTTCCTTGGTCTGCTGCTGCTATTTTTCTTGTGTTCCACATACATATGCATTTCCTCCGCTTGGGATTGTGATCTGCTCTTCGGGTCATTTTAATTTTATTTTTTTCAAGAAAAAGAGAGAGAGATATCACGGCAATGAATATACACACCGTGCTCTACTGCGCTGTAGGTGTGGGGAACAAGAAAAGCGAAGGAAGAAGGTGCTTGAAATATCTCTCTGAGATTGTACGAGTGCCAAGATTGCTCAAGGTCGCTACACCGTCTCCCTGGAGGCGAGAAATCTAAGTGTCTCCATTGCATCGATGGATGTGTACAAGACCAAGGTGGCAAGCGGATTAAAATATCTTGAAATGGAGATGTGCTAGAAGGAAAATGGCATAGTGGAAGGATATCCTGCAATGTCAACCCTTACAAACACTTAGAACGTTGCTGGATACGTCTTGGTGAGATTTACTGTTATGAATATTATCCTCAAGGTAGCACTGTTGATATGAATGGTTCTTTGCGTGTCGAGGTCCCCAGGGCCACCCCAGTAACTCACACATCACACCAAAATTTTTGTTTAAGGTTTTTGGCATAATTTTGGGCACAAATTTATTAAAATACAAACATGTGAGTGGTTGCTTAGGTATTGGTTGCGACTATCTGCCCCCACCGTGTGGGACAGACTGACATTCCGCACGCCTGCAAAAGTCAGAAAAGGGGAATACACTTGGGGGTAGCGACGGAGCAGGGAACCTGCCCTCAGCCCTCCCCAAATGCAGCCAGGAGCTCTTGCAGTGGCCCGAGCCCCCTTGACAGAGTGGACAAGCAATAGTTCGCCCCCGATTCCTTTAACGGAATCCCTTGCAGCAGCAGCATTAGAGGGGCAGGCACAGCCAATCCATGCCCCTCAACCAACCAAACCATAAACCAATGCCTAAACGCAACCTTACAAGTTGTGACGATTTGCTACGCAATAGGCAAAAACCAAATGGCCCCAGCCAATCAGCCAGATGGACAAAATTCCTACCAGGCCCCTGCCCCAAGAGCAGACGACCCCATGACAGGCATAGCAAGGTCAAAGCAAACAACCCTAAATATAGGGGGGGGGATGGGCAATCCGATGCACGGACAAAAAGAGGAAGCCCTAGCCTCGTGCAAGGAGTTTTAGCATTTCTGGCTGTCAATCAACAAATGGCAACATTAACTTCTTCCCAACAACAAGGGAAGCCCGATCGCATCAGTGGCCAACGATCAATTAGCCTGCCCCACAACTTTGGAGTGTCCTGGCGGCCCCCACCGCAACACGTGCTCTCCATGAAGAAGAACACGCTTTACAAAACAAGGGAAGGCAGGACCCTGCCCCAAGGTAAAATAAGAGAAGACATGATCCTGCCCTCTTTTAAAGCCATCCAAGATGGAGGCAATCAATGCCTCTTGTGGGAGCAAGTTGTGCAGTTCAACTATGGGCTGCATGAAGAAGCACTTTCTTTTACCTGCCCTAAGTCTTCCAGCAGTCAGCTTCCTTGAATGTCCACATGTTCTAGCATTAAGAGAGAGGGAGGAGAACTTGTGTCATTTAAGCAACAGAAGTTCTCTGTGTTGAAACATTCAAGCTGGCAGGGAAGGAAAATATATTTGGGCTGCGCATTGATCCCATTCATCTAATACCATCAAAACATAACTAGGATTACTTGAGGGCTTCACTGTTTTGTTCCCCGTTCCGATACGGTTCTTGAAAATGTACAAAACAAATCTATCAACATAAAGCTAAAGTAGCAAGGCTCGTGGGAGTTACAAGGGTCTGCGGGTCTTAGCCATAATGGAGTGTTTCCCCAGGTAAACAACTTCAAAGCATCCACCCCATAGGGCCCGGCGTGCTGTGCAAACCTTATTTGCAAGTGACATATTGAAATAATAAAACCGCTATTTGCACTGTTGAAAATGGCTGAGAGGCACAGCAAAATTGCAGAAGGATGTCTAGGCAAACCAGCCAAGCAAGGCTTTGTTTCTTAAATACCAAAGGAAATAGAGTTGACACAGAAGTTTAGCCAACCTTCCAGTTTTTTAGGGGTGTTGTATGAAATGAATCCCAATTCCCTTTTTCATTCTTTAAACGAATAAACTCATCGAGAGGGTTGTCATCTCCGACTCTTCAAGTGTCCCAATTGTCCAGGGACAGTCCTGGATTTACAGAAGCCATCCCAGTTTCTGATTTGATCCTGGAATGTCCCGCTTTTCCTTAGGTAAAGGTAAAGGGACCCCTGACCATTAGGTCTAGTTGTGGCCGACTCTGGGGTTGTGGCGCTCATCTCGCTTTATTGGCCGAGGGAGCCAGCGTACAGCTTCCGGGTCACATGGCCAGCATTACTAAGCCGCTTCTGGCAAACCAGAGCAGCACACAGAAACGCCGTTTACCTTCCTGCCGGAGCGGTACCTATTTATCTACTTGCACTTGACGTGCTTTCGAACTGCTAAGTTGGCAGGAGCAGGGACCAAACAACGGGAGCTCACCCCGTCGCGGGGATTCAAACTGCCAACCTTCTGATCAGCAAGTCCTAGGCTCTGTGGCCACAGCGCCACCCGCATCCCAATTTTCATTGGAGAAATGTTACAGGCATTTCAAGCCAAGGAGATACGAATACATCTAAAGGCAGCCATTCATAGTTTTATTATGTTTTTATATATGTTGGAAGCTACCCAGAGTGCCTGGGACATCCCAGTCAGATGGGTGGGGTAATGATGATGATGATGATGACAGGACCTCCCTATTTACATCGGAGAAATGTTGGATGTCATCTCCTGATGTTTGATTATATAGTCTCCAGCTGCCCTGAAAATGCCAAGACCATCACGAAAACCCTTAAGCCACTGCAGCTTCTCACTCCATCTTTTTTTTTAAAAAAAAATAATTTTTATTAACCGACTAATCAAATCAAATCAAATCACATCACATCACATAAATTCCAAATGACAAAGCCGAATTTTAAATTTTTCTTGGGGGTACCCATATTTCCAGTTCCGAAGGGGATCCAATCATCTTCTTGCTACTGCTTTAATGTCCACAAATCTGTCCAAATAATATTCACAATAATGTCCTTTCTTGTTGTTTTCCACATCTCGTCTTGTTATTTTCATATATTTTTCCTTTCTCTTTGTGACCTCTGATAGTCTCCATAAGCAGGTCAAGACAAATTGTAATCCTGTGTGAATTTTTCCGTTCGTCCAAAAATCATATTCAGATGGTTTCCGTATATCATCGCTTCCATAGATAAAAGCACTCTACCATCATTAATCTTCACAAATCTGTCACCTTTCTTAGTCTTGAGGAGGTTCGCCAGCAGTATGAAAACAAATCCATTCCTCCTCCTGGTCATAAATCTTTCGACAGAACTTGCCAACATGGCGACACTATTTTTTGCTGCGTCATCCCAGAAGCTCTTGTACTTTTCTAGATCTCCATAAAACATGCTTTTGGTTAGAATTCATTTCCACACAGTCTTAAATCATCCAGCTTAGGTCCTTTAAGCGACGGTTCTGACTTGTGGGGGGGGATTATTGGGTAATCACATAGAAGAAAGGAAAAAAAGTTTTCCCCCCCCATCCAGTCCCGCTGCCGACATACCAGCCTTTGATGAATATTCTCATGATATATTCCTGTTTATCCAACCCGACGGTCTTCTTTCACTGAGGTCCCTTCAAATAGCAGTCTTTACTCCCCATTCTTCACTTGAAATATGTGCATTTGCTTCTTCCAAATTGTTTATTTCAAGTTGCTGCAGCTAGTGGCGCGATCAGAGACAACGTCAAGGAGAACCGGAGTCCACACAAGGGCATTCTGCCTAGTGCCCTCACCCCCTTCTTTCGAGTCCGGGGGTGATTTATGGGCACAGCAGGCAAGGGCAGTGTTCCCCATTTCCTTGGGGAAACAAGGGAGGCTGCATACTCCCATAACAGCCTCTTAATTACCTCGTGTGGGCCAGAGAAATGTTATTGTCGGCCATCCTCCAATGCGCCCCTAGTGGCCCCCCAGCTTCTCACTCCATCATGCAGAGTTCTGAATTCCCAAATGCAAGCCTTTCCTACCCCTCAACAAAAAAGCCCCTCGTTTTTTTCTCCACCTTTTCATTCATTGCTCCTTCTATCTCCTGGCCAGGGAAAGAGAGAAGCAACCTAATTTGGCTTCTGCTTTGTACGCTCTTACAAGCTGCTCAGAAACATCGTGCCCAACGGGGAGGGTCTGCTCTGTATCCAAACCTCTTAGGTCCCTGCCCAGTTTCCCTCTGGAGCAAAACCAGCTCCCTCTAAAGCCCCTTCATGCCTGGCTTCTCCTGTGGACAGGGGGGAAAAGGCATTGATCTCTCCCATGAGCCGAATTCGTAGTGCCTTCTGAAATCTGAAATCCCCATTTTGTGCATCTGAGTGAAGGGGAGTCCCCGGGCAGCTGAGGAAGGGGATGCCTGGGCAGAGGCGGAGCTACGTAACTATTCCGAGACCCGAAGGTGGGGCCATGGAGGCGGGGCCAGCATCCCAGGGGGCGGGGCCAGCATCCCAGAGGGGCACCGCCTGCGGTGAGCATCCTGGGGGGCACCGCCCATGGGGGCGGAGCAAGCCATCTATGGGGGGTGGAGTGAGCCGCCCATGGCAGGCTACTTCCTGGGCAAGGGAGGAAGGAGCCGTGCTGAGAGCCAGTGTGATGTAGTGGTTAAGAGCGGTAGTCTTGTAATCTGGTGAACCAGGTTCGATTCCCCACTCCTCCACATGCAGCTGCTGGGTGACCTTGGGCTAGTCACACTTCTCTGAAGTCTCTCAGCCTCACTCACCTCACAGAGTTTTTGTTGTGGGGGAGGAAGGAAAAGGAGAATGTTAGCCGCTTTGAGACTCCTTCAGGTAATGATAAAGCGGGATATCAAAGCCAAACTCCTCTTCTTCTTCTTTGCCGGCAGTCTTCCTCCTTTCCCTCTTCCTTTTGACAGCTCGGGGGAGGCTTCCCCCCCCCCCAGAAGCAGCCCAGGAGTGGGGGGCAACGCCCGCCTGCAACTCCCAAGCCTCCTCCAAGCTGTCAAAACAAAGGGGGAAGGGGGTAGCCCGCTGGCAAGGTGGCGCAGCTCCACCCCTTCCCCCGAGGGCTCGGGGTAGACTTGGGAGTCGCGGGTGGGCAGAGTGCCGAGTGTCACCCACCTCAGTGATGACACTCAGGGTGGACCGCCCCCCTTCTTTCACCCCTGTGCCTGTGGGCTGTCTGTGTAGCTGAACCATCCAAGATTCACCTCAGATTTGCTCAGAAGTTTAAAACACTAAAAAGGGGAGGACGTTTATGTATCCCCAAATTCAACATTTTATATGTCCCTGGACCCCAAAATAAACACTTGGATACCCCATGGCATATACCTGCATCATCACAACACTAATGGTTGTTCAAAGTTACCATGCTCCCAAAATGCTTATAAATGCATGATGACACAGCATAGTCTACACACACACAGTTGTACTTATTGATTTGGGGTTTTCTTTTTCCCTCAGGCTTCCCTCAATGCAATACATAAATTCAAAGACTTCTGTGCTTGAAATACTGCAGTTCTGTGTTGCCTCCAATAACTTTTGTGCTTGAGCAGTGATACTGATGTAGAATAGAATGCCCCCTTTTTCATCTGAGGAATGTTTGGACGGGTATGCTGAGAGTTGCTAGGAGAGACCCCCTATTCCCCTCGCAGAGCAACAATTCCCAGAGTTCCCTTGGAAAGAGGAGTTGGTTGTTAAACAACTCTGGGAATTGTAGCTGTCTGAGGGGAATAGGGGTCTCTCCTAACAACTCTCAGCACCCTTAACAAACTACAACTCCCAGGAGTCTTTGGGGGAAGCCATGATGACTGTCTAACATGGTATCATATGGGACTCAGCTACATTAGTCAAAATACAGCTTTTTGAATGCATTATAAACATGCAACACCAGACGGCACCAGAGAGCACAAAACCTTTCTATAGCATTTTTACATAGGGGTTGTTTTTTTTGTTGTTGTTATAATGATTTAATTTTAGACTTATTTATAGTGGTTTCTTCCTGCATATAGATCCACCTGTGGTTTGAATATGGCCTACGTTTCTCAGTTTTCCACTGTTAAGTTTAGTTCCCCACATTTCCACATCAGTTGACAATCTTTTATTTTAAAAGTCCATATGCAAAATTCACCAGCCTTTCAGTGTATGGCAGAGACCCTTGAAACCACCTAGGAAATGGTGTGGTACTGAGTCATCTCCCATCTAGCCCACTATTGTCTACACTGACTGAGGCTTCTCCAGGGTTTCAGGCAGGGCTGTCTCTCCCAGCCCTACTGGGGATGCCAAGGATTGAACCTGAGACCTTCTGCATACCAGGCAGAAGATCTACCACTGAGCTATGGCCCTTTGCCATAGTTGGCAGTGGCTTAGGACTGGTCTTCTGGAATCGCTCAGCACTCAGGACTAGGAAGCATATGTTTCAGGAAGGAAGCATCCTGTCTCCAGCTTTGCATTGTCCGGCCAGCTTCAGTGGCATATGGGTAGCAAATTGGCATGGGCTTGGGGGACTGCTGGCCCCCATCCAAATCACCATTTCACCCACATTTTGCAAGATCTTTAGTTTCACTCCAGCGTCTTTCCTGGTCATCTTGTTTAACTGACCGGAAGGGGAATAGAACATTATTAATATAATGTCCACTCTGTGAATAAGCAGAACAATGAAATTCAATTTTCTCTCCAATTATCATATGCCCAGTGAGTGTTTAATGGCAAATATAAAGCCTTCACAGTTTCTTCCATTTTCTGTCACGCACACACCACTGCCTTCCTCCTCCTCCTCTTCTCCTTCTCTTCCTCTCTCTCTCTGACCAGATCAGGTTCACTGGTGCAAGCTCAAAATAATGGGGTTGCAATAATCAAATTGCAGTTTTCAAACTTTACTGTCACTCCCCCCACCCAGCCCACCCTGCAATTTCAAATCAGTTTTCTCTTCCAGAAAAATGAATTCCTTCTTGAAAAACACACCATTTGGAGTCTGTAATAAGATGTAGCTGGATCAGCAAGCAAGGACGCAAATGGGAGCAGCAGGCAAGATTTCAGCTTGGACAGCTGCTTATCCTAATGTGACTTTTCATCCCAGAATGATCACAGCATGTGTTGCTGAATATAGCATAATATCTTCTCCCCCCCCCCCCCAAAAAAAGCCATATTCCTAGTCGCCACTGGGTGGCAATGTAGATAAAACACAAATGCAGAAGAACTTGAGAGTATTTCTTTATGTACAACTGCTCTGGGTTTTTTATTTTATTTTTTTAAAATGTGTTTATTTATTGCCAAAAACAGAGGTTTTCAAAGGGTACCGGGTGCCACACTGGTGTAGCAGGAGAGGAGAGCAACTGTGGCAGGATGAATCAAAGAAACATTTAAACATCTCCGTGCAGGCTAGCATCAAAACAATTGCACTTATTTGCAGAATATGGATAGATATTATTACAAAATGAGAGCAGGAGCATCAAGTGATACTGCAGGCTCACACCTCTCACTGAGTTTGCATACGTATTTAAGGTACATATGATGTTGTTGTTGTTTAGTCGTTTAGTCGTGTCCAACTCTTCGTGACCCCATGGACCAGAGCACGCCAGGCACTCCTGTCTTCCACTGCCTCCCGCAGTTTGGTCAAACTCATGCTGGTAGCTTCGAGAACACTGTTCAACCATCTCGTCCTCTGTCATCCCCTTCTCCTTGTGCCCTCCATCTTTCCCAACATCAGGGTCTTTTCCAGGGAGTCTTCTCTTTTCATGAGGTGGCCAAAGTATTGGAGCCTCAGCTTCAGGATCTGTCTTTCCAGTGAGTACTCAGGGCTGATTTCCTTCAGAATGGAGGAATCTTCTTGCAGTCCATGGGACTCTCAAGAGTCTCCTCCAGCACCATAATTCAAAAGCATCAATTCTCTGGCGATCAGCCTTCTTTATTGTCCAGCTCTCACTTCCATACATCACTACTGGGAAAACCATAGCTTCAACTATATGGACCTTTGTTGGTAAGGTGATGTCTCTGCCCTTCATGGATCACTGCCTTACCGTGGCGAAGGGGCTTGAATAACTCAGAGAAGCTATGAACTATGCCGTGCAGGTGCATATGTAAGAGACTCTTTTATAATTATATTTTGGGAATGATTCATCTTATATAGCTGCATTGTTTTATACTTTCTGGATTTCCCATGATCATATTATAAAGCAGTTGTTTTCTGTAGGTCACAGGTTCCCCATCCCTGGTGTAAAATATGAAAGTGCATGAGAAATGCAATTTTCACACGTACACCATTCAGCTATTCATTTTTTCACTGGACCTTGTTTGCATTTGATATGGAAAATAATGAGACATGCCTCCCTCTTGCATGGTTGGGCCTCCTGGTCTCACCTTTGCACTATTCACGTGATGATTGTGCATTGGACGTGCAAACCGCGTAGTGAGTGTAAGAGACCAGAGGTGGGGGGGGACTTATGACCCACCAGATGTTGAGGGACTCCAGCTCCCCTCAGCCACAGCCAGCATGACCTGTGGTCATGGACGATGGGACTTGTAGTCCAACATCTGGAGGGCACAATGCATGCTCAAGGCAGGACCTACAGGGCAGGTTGCAATTCCAGCATCCACGTCAGATGAACATCCAGCTGTGGCTGAAATACCTGCAGCAGAGGAGAGCACATTGCCTTCCAAAGCTGCCTGTTCCTCTGTCAAAACAGTTCTTTGTATTGGGAAGTTTCTCCTGGAGTTTAGCTGAAATGTGCAGTTTGCATCCTTCGCTTGTAGTCCTGCCTTCAGGAGCATCAAAGAACAGGTCACTTCCAGCTTTTGCATGGCAACCCTTCCTATATTTCAAGACAGCTAATGTGTCTGTCCTTAATCTTCCAAAAGGTGTATTCCATCTTTTAGATCATTCCCCCTGCTTCTTTCTGTCCCGGATTCAAGCTGTTGTTGTTATTATTGTTTTCTCTCTCTCTTACCTGACCTTAGTATGTTTGTTGTTTGAATGGTTACAAGTCTATCTCTATTCTAGCTATTATTCTAGTAAATTTGGTTTTATACTTATAAGCCAGTTTGTGGTGGTGGTGTTTTGTTGTATTCTCTCTCTCTCTCTCTCTCTCTCTCTCTCTTACACACACACACAGAGAGAGAGAGAGAGAGAGAGAGATGAATTAAGACCTTTAGAGGCTCTAAACACTTTTGGTGTCCCATATATATCTAATTCAAAATATCAACAACAATGAATCATAAAATAATTTTAATTTTTTTGAAACGAAACAAAACCTACGGTAAGATGGAAAAACATGTTTATTTTTGCATTTTTGTATACTTCCTCTTTATTTGTATTGGGGGGGGGATTCTACTTTTTCCAATTGCAAAGTCTTTGATCATGTCCTCAAACCTAATCTTGCATAACACATCTGCTTCTATACTTAGTAGAGAAAAGGCACCCAGCCTGCCTTGTTGCATAGTTGTTCTGCTGGTGTTTTTTAATATACCTCGGCTGAGAAAACGAACACTCAGCTGAGCAATTGCTGGCCATTAATGTTAAAAATCTGGCAAGAGGAAATTTCTGTGGTGCACCCCCCCTTCCCTTGATGTCCTAAGCACATGCTTATTTTGCTTAATGGTTAATCCATCCCTGTGTATATACCATAATACTCACACTTAGCAGGGGGAGCAGAAAGTGGAGGAACCATGGCAGCCAGAATCATAGTGGCAAAAAATTGTAAAACTGATAAAATACCAGAATTATTAGAATGGAGAACCAAATTTCTTGAATTCGCGGAGATGGCAAAATTAACAACATCAATCAGAGGCTACTCTAATCAGAAAATTAATAAAGAGTGGGAATGCGTTAAGGAATACATGAAAAAAGTTGGTGCTGGAGCTTAAAAATTAATATGCAAAAGTTTAAAAGGCGCAAGGAGATAGGATAATAATATATTAAGGATGGAATAACAAATAAAGTGAATAACGCAAGAATAACAAAAATAATAGTAAGTAAAGAAGATCGCACACAGGTGGAGGGAAGTACTGGGTTGTGGGAGAGGGAGGTGAAGGGATTAATTGAAATTGTTAAAGATTGTTATAGGATTTAAGAGATTTAAATTTTTATAAAGATTCTATAAGGAAAGCAGAAAGCCGCAAGAAATATCAAGTAAAGGTATCAGAGAGGAGATCAGTGTAAATGAAAACATGAGACTTATGGTTTTGTTACATATGATTTTATTTTGGAGTTGTCTGCTTATTTTGGAGTTGTTTGCTGTAAAGAATGTATATTATGTGAATAAAATAATAAAGGATTTCAAAAGAGAGGGGGGGAGGGGAGGAAGGGTGGGTCTTTTCTTCCTAAATGGCTGTCGCCATCCAATGATACTAGAATGAGCCTCTGTATCAGGAAACCTTTGCATTAATATTCTGTGCTGTTCATGAGGATCCAAGGCAATATTAACAGCACTAACCTAACACAAGCTTCGTATGCTTAGTTTAAGCTGCTACTGCCTTTTCAGTGGGCTGTGCCTGTGTTCACCAACCCAGAAGACAGCGATGCCCATCTCTCACCCGTGACCCAAGAGACTATACTCAAGCTTTCCCGAAGCTCCAATCACCCTTGTGTCTTTGAGTAAGACCAAGATTTGGAGATGCAGAACTAAGGGGAGTCTAATGTGATTAATTTCACGTGATTTGGGAGAGGCTTGCCTAGGAATTACTTTGCTGCACACTATGGATTTTGATCCTGAGCCAGATTTAGGAACCAGAAAATAATGTTGCATCTCGAAACTCCCAAATAGTCCTCATCAGCTAACAATTAAAATTCAGGCAGACAGAGTCGAGCTCTCCTTGCAGGCCAGAGTCCCTTGCCCCCGAAGGGTATTGATTGGCAAGATCAATTGTGCATATAAATGGAAATAAAAAAGAAGGAGCCAGTCATTAAATTATATGAGATTCCGTCATGAGGGCAAAATAATTGTGCTGTGTTGCCGATATCTAGATAGTCTGATGGTTAGGATCCAGTGTTGGAATGGTGGGATGGTAAAATGTCTTTGCATTGCTGTCAGACTGCTATGTATTGCAGGGGCTGCCAGGGGGCGCTATTTTACACAGGCCATGAAAGTACAGTCATACCTCTTGTTACGTTAGGTTCAGGTTACGTCTTTTCAGGTTGCGACCCGGGGTGACCCGGAACTACCCGAAAGGGTTACTTCCGGGTTTCGCCGCTCGCGCATGCACAGATGCTCAAAATGACGTCACATGCACAGAAACGGCGAATCGCGACCCACACATGCTCAGTCACGGGTTGTGTTCTGCTCATGTTGCAAACAGGGCTCCGGAACGGATCCCATTCGCAACCAAAGGTACCACTGTAACTCCATTTAACAAATACAGTCGTACCTCGGAAGTCGAATGCCTTGCAACTCAAACTTTTGGCTCCCAAATGCCGCAAACCCAGAAGTGAGTGTTCCGGTTTGCGAATGTTCTTTGGAACCCAAACGTCCAACACAGGTTCCAAGGGTTCCGATTGGCTGCAGGAGCTTCCGGCAGCCAATTGGAAGGCGTGCCTTGGTTTCCGAACGTTTTGGAAGTCAAATGGACTTCCGGAACGGATTCCGTTCGACTTCTGAGTTATGAATGTACATTTTAAGTCAAGAAGTCCCAGCAAAGGAAGAATAGATACAAAAACTTGTGGAATATGCAGAAATGGCGAAACTTGCGGGAAGAATAAGAAATCAAAATAACAAACTATTTATAAAAGAATGGAAATGGTTTGTTAAATATTTACAGATAAATTGTAAACAGGTAAAAACTTTGGCAGGATTACTGGAATAACCTGCAGTTTCATAAGTGCCTATATTTAAAGAAGACGAATAACTGAGCAAATTAAGTTAATTTGGATAGGCAGAAGATATTAAAAATAAATTTAAGGAACCACAGAAAGAGGGGGAAGGAAGTCACGTTTTGAAATTTTAAAATGATTGTAAAATCAGTAAAATGTGTAAATCTGAAAAGTATAAATATTTTTTTAAGAAACACACACACCTTTTAAGTCTTCAGAGTTGGCCAAGCTAATCTCGCCTAGTCAAGCTATCACCCAGGTATGCAGAATTGGGAACTCCCCCAACAACAACATATTTAATCTGAAGCTATATAAGAGAGAGAGAGGTGTATAAAATTAGGCAAGGTGTTGAGAAAGTGAATGGAAGAAAGTTTATTTTCACTTTCCCTCTCAACACTGTTTACGTTGGAGCTCAAGACCATCTCGCAAAGCTGAAGATTTGGTGCAGGCCAAAGAAAACACTTCTGCAGGCAGCACAGAGTTAAACTTTCAGATCTGCTACTACAAGAGGGTCACCAACCAGAGTGGCTTTCAAAGAGAATTAGAGTAAATCGATGGGTGATAAGGCTACTAGCTATGTACACTCTCCTTTCTCAGAGTCAGTATGACTCCGAATATCAGTGGCCCTCTGCAGTATGGCAATGCGAGACCCAACCAGGGCATGAAGCAAGGCAAAGTTCTGGTGGGATGAGGTCCTGGCAGAAGGCATGGTTCTGGGCAACATGGAGCTCAGAAGTTGCTCTAGCAACAAACAAACTGAAACTAAGCCCTTCTGTAGCACTGGTAGCAGATGTGACCTAATTGTTAACCACTGTACTGCAAAGTGCTGCTGATCTGATAGTGGGCCAGCATCAGGGCCATCTTTAGCATATGCGCTGCTGGGCTACAAAGATCCACCCAGTGCCCCCAAATTTAGTTTAGTTTGTTGTTGTTGTTGTTGTTTAGTTGTTTAGTCGTGTTCGACTCTTCGTGATCCCATGGACCAGAGCACGCCAGGTACTTCTGTCTTCCACTGCCTCCCACAGTTTGGTCAAACTCATGCTGGTAGCTTCGAGAACACTATCCAGCCATCTTGTCCTCTGTCGTCCCCTTCTCCTTGTGCCCCCCATCTTTCCCAACATCAGGGTCTTTTCCAGGGAGTCTTCTCTTCTCATGAGGTGGCCAAAGTATTGGAGCCTCAGCTTCACAACCTGTCCTTCCAGTGAGGACTCAGGGCTGATTTCCTTCAGAATGGAGAGGTTTGATCTTCTTGCAGCCCATGGGACTCTCAAGAGTCTCCTCCAGCACCAGAATTCAAAAGCATCAATTCTTTGGCGATCAGCCTTCTTTATGGTCCAGCTCTCACTTCCATACATCACTACTGGGGAAAGTTTAGTTTAGGTGCCCCCAAATTAAGCTTTTTGGGGGAGGGGGAAGCCAAAGTTGTTGACCTTTTTTAGGGGGAGCGAACTCAAAGATGTTGAGCTTTTTTTTGGGGGGGGGGGAATTGTTCACCTGTAATGATGATGCTGTTGAAAAAACTGCTTTTGTCTCCTGACTCATCAGAAATATTTGATACTACGGAGTAACAGAGTGACGGGGGGGGGGGGGACTTTCGCTCCATTGCTTTTCACTGCTGCCGATCGAGAGGGACCGGTATACAGTAGGTATACATTTGGCGCCCCCCAGAATTTGGCGCCCGGGTGCCCCGCACCCCTTGCACTCCCAGGTAAAGACAGCCCTGGCCAGCATTATCTGGTAATCACCTATTGCAATGCAGCAAAAGAGCTTCAGGTGTTCCTGGCTCTTCTGCACTGGAGTCCTCTGGGTCCAAGGATGCATTTTGGTTCCTGAATTCTGCTGGGGAGTGCAAATGAGGCTGGTTTGCCTTTAAATAAGAAGTGTATTTATAACATCTTCCCCATCCTTACCCTCAGCACCTGCTGCCTGGGGCTATTGCCTCACTCTGCCTCATGTTAGGGCCGGTCTCACTGATAACCTGATTGCACCGAACCCTAATCTTGCATTTCTGCAAAGAGATTTCTCTGGAGGGGGACCTACGGTGGTTTAATTCCAAGCACTTCTGAGAAAATCAAGAGAGAACGAATGCTGAGGGAGCCAGATGAACCTTGACAGAAGACTCTTGTCACTGCCCCATACAGAGACTCGGTTTGGCCTGCAGTTATTGCTTTCCTATTAGTAAATCATGTCGGGAATGTTTAGGCCATGAAGCACCACAGGATATTAACAGTGGCAATAACTATTTTATGGTCCTAGGAGGTTCGTAGGCCCGAACTAGAACTAATGATGAGTAATGAGGGACTCATGGCGTTGGTAATTACTTCCACAGCCAAGAGGGCTCAATTAACCCCAGTGGCGTGCCCAAGCCCAGGTGCCATCTCCCTGGGCAGCCTTCTACAGGAGAGTTAATAGAGCCCCTGGGGGGAACCATCTGCGTGGATAACCCCCAAGTGCTGCTCCACACAACAGATCGCACCGTCAAAATCAGTAAATGCGGAAAGGAAGAAGGCTGAATGTCACTCTTCCCAGTCGTGCAGGATTGATCAAGCTTAGACTGTGAACCGTGGGCAAAGACAGCCCACAAAGCCTAGTTGCAGCTGAGGCAGCGAGCCTGTGGCTGCTTTGGTTTTAACCTTTTCCCCCATGACATGCTGCTTTTCTACATATGGGGAACAGTCTTCTATGGAGGAGCTTCCTGTTGCCCTCAGTATGAAATGGTATTACCCAGACTCAGGTGTGCCACCACTGTGACAGTGACAAACTGAAGTGCGGCTAAAGGAGAGCAGCCAGGATGGTGAGCTTTATTTTCTCAGATTTTAATTAATGTATAGGCTTTATTATGGAAGTGAGAGCTGGACCATAAAGAAGGCTGATCGCCGAAGAATTGATGCTTTTGAATTATGGTGCTGGAGGAGACTCTTGAGAGTCCCATGGACTGCAAGAAGATCAAACCTATCCATTCTTAAGGAAATCAGCCCTGAGTGCTCACAGGAAGGACAGATCCTGAAGCTGAGGCTCCAATACTCTGGCCACCTCATGAGAAGAGAAGACTTCCTGGAAAAGACCCTGATGTTGGGAAAGATGGAGGGCACAAGGAGAAGGGGACGACAGAGGACGAGATGGTTGGACAGTGTTCTCGAAGCTACCAGCATGAGTTTGACCAAACTGCGGGAGGCAGTGGAAGACAGGAGTGCCTGGCGTGCTCTGGTCCATGGGGTCATGAAGAGTCGGACACAACTAAACGACTAAACAACAACAACAACACAAGAACAACAACAAGGCTTTATTAGAACAAGAACTCTGGCATTGGAAGTACAAATGCAAATCCTAAAACAGAGTCCATATTCACTGTGAATTTAAAGCAGTATCATACTACATTAAACAGCCATAGCTTCCCACAAAAACGCCTGGGAAGTCTGTTAACTACACCTTCTATCAGGAAAGAGGTTTGCCACATAGAGCCATATCTCAGTGGTAGAGAATCTGCATTGCATGCTGAAGGTTGTAGGTTCGATATCCCTCATCTCTAGGTAGGGCTGGCTGAGACTCCCTGGCTGAAACCCTGGATAGCTGCTTCCAGTCCGTGTGAACAATACTGAGCTAGATGGACCAATGGTCTGACTCAGGGATCATCATTATCATCAGAATTATGACCTACCTAATTGGTATAGAAATTTATTTATGTACGCTACTACAGCAGCAAGAACGCTGCTCACCCGAAATTGGAAAGAAGCAGAAGTTCCAGCAAAGGAAGAATGGATACAAAAACTTACGGGATATGCAGAAATGGCAAAACTTACTGGAAGAGTAAGAAATCAAGATAACAAACTTTTTTAAAAAGAATGGAAATGCTTTATTGAATATTTACAGATAAATTGCAAACAGATAAAAGCATTGGCAGGATTATTGGAATAACCTGCAGTTTCATATAAAAGTAAAGGGACCCCTGACCATTAGGTCCAGTTGTGACCGACTCTGGGGTTGCGGCACTCATCTCGCTTTATTGGCCGAGGGAGCCGGCGTACAACTTCCGGGTCATGTGGCCAGCATGACTAAGCCGCTTCTGGCAAACTAGAGCAGCGCACAGAAACGCCGTTTACCTTCCCGCCAGAGCTGTACCTATTTATCTACTTGCACTTTGACATGCTTTCGAACTGCTAGGTTGGCAGGAGCAGGGACCGAGCAACGGGAGCTCACCCCGTCGAGGGGATTTGAACCGCTGACCTTCTGATCGGCAAGTCCTAGGCTCAGTGGTTTAACCTGTATACATTAAAAGTAGTTAATTAAATGAGCAAATTAAATGAATTTGGATATGCGGAAGATATAAAAAAATAAATTTAAGGAATGGCAGAAAGGGGGGGCAGGAAGTGAAACTTTGAAATGCCAAAATGATTGTAAAATTAATGAAATCTGTAAATTTGAAAAGTATAAATAAAAACTTTTTAAAAAGCAAAATTATGATCTGCCCTTCACCAATTAAAACACGCATCTCAGGTGTCAAAGGCCATGGTAAAAAGGTGTGTGTCTTAAGTATTTGCAAAAAGGTGTATAGCAAGGAAGCCAGATCAGTGGCGTAGCGTGGGTTGTCAGCACCCGGGGCAAGGCAAGTAATTTGCGCCCCCTAACCCGTGGATTTTAGCAGGGGGCAGACTGCTGCGAGTGTGAGCGCGCCCCCCCCCGATGTTGCGGCCGGTGCGGCCGGCCCCCCCTGCACCCCCCACGCTACGCCACTGAGCCAGATACACCTCTGTGAGAAAGGAATTCCACAACTTCGGGGCTGCCACACAGAAGGCTCTGTCTTAGGTCACCAACCTTTTCATGGATTTCAGTCTGGGGGACAGTGGCCTTTCCAGGATGAAGAACATCATAGAATCATAGAGTTATAAGGGACCCTGAGGATCATCGAGTTCAACCCCCTGCAAAGCAAGAATATGCAGCTGTCCCATATGGCAGGCATGTCCAACAGGTAGATCGTGATCTACTGGTACATCGTGGGGTGTTTCTGGTAGATCCTGGTTGACCTCTGGCCCCTCAGTGATCTCCTTACAAAAAATCAAAAAACCCCAACTTTGGCTTCCTAAAAAAAGCTCCACGACTTTGGATAGATCACTGCCAGTCTTTTTACGACAATGGGTAGACCACTGTCAGTTTTTTTAATACTGTGAGTAGATCGCAGTCTATTGAGAGTTGGAAGTCCCTGCAATATGGGGACTGAACCTGTCATTATCAGCACCATGCTGGATAGCACCATGAGCTATCCAGGCTCAACATAATCTTTTTTTTTTAAATAACTTTTTTATTCAAAATTAAAACAAAACATATTATCCAGAAACATACCATCCTTATTCCCCCCCCCATTTTTCCTCCCTCCCCCCACATAACCCACCCACACCCACCCCCCGACTTCCCTCAGTTCCAGTCTTTGATTGCATGTTACACAGTTGTATAGATCCTCAAACTATTTAGCTGATTATTATCAATAAAAAGTTTGTGAATTTTTATTCAAAGCCAGCTCAACATAATCAGTCACCTTCTGCTTTCACTGAAACAGCATGTTGGTCATGAACTTCCTTGTTCAGATGGTGACCATATCGTTCATCTTGGCAGCCTCTCCTGAAGCAACAACCATAATAGCAACAGGCCCTGTCCTGGGGTCACCATAACTCGAAGGTCTGAGGGAGGCGGAACTACCAAGAGTGAAAAGTCGCAAAGTGATTTCATGCTCTTTATTCAGCTCATAGTGGTGAGGAGGGATGAATGAATGTCCCCTCAAAGTATCTGCTTTATATACATTATTTACACAATGGGCTGCACATGATTGGCTAATTCTGGAATTCTACTGTAAGCCAATCAGGTTGTGGATTCACTTATATCTGAAGCATGATTGGGTGGTTCCTGCCAACCAATCATACTGCTGCATTGTTCTAGGACCAATCAGACTGCTGCATTCTGAATCCTATTGTTCTAGGACCAATCAGACTGCTGCATTTTGGATCCTATTGTTCTAGGACTAATCAGACTGCTGCAGTTTGGATCCTATTCAACTCAGTACATAACAAAGAGGAACCCTTCTGCTGATCTTAACACCCGGGAGGGAAGGAGGTGGTCTTTCAGGTATTGGGAGCCTAAGTCATTTAAGGCTCTAGTGACTTAACATGAGCACCTTGGACTGGACCTGGAAACAAAATGGCAGCCAATACAGCTGTTTTGGAACAGGGGTTACAGGAGTTCTAAAGGCAGCCTCAGCTGGTTGCTGCACTTTGGACCGGTTGAAGTTCCCAAGTCATCTTCAATGGCAGCCCCACATAGAGCTCGTTGCCATAACTGTATTGCATAAGGCACTTTCCTGTGTTCCTAAGCTGAAAACTACTAACCTAACTCCAAAACTGTATGTTTTTTCTTCTCTTTGTGGTGCTTGCTCTCCATGCATCTATTGTCTTCAGTATCAACAATTCCATGGGTGCTGGTGCTCATCTATAATAGCCATTATGATGTCATCTAAAAGAGACTTGTGTTGTGTTCATGACAAATGTTTCAATGGGGTCCCTTAAGGTTTTCTTAACATCCAAAATTACCCCTCGAAGTCAACTAGCTTTCCCCCAAGGAGTTGCTCCTACGGCTTCAGTTTTGTAAAAGGTAACTCACAGAGGGAAGTGAAGAGGAAAGCATCGGAGACAAAGCAAGCAATTTCACTGCAGAGGACCTGATGCCTCCAATTATATCATCACCCAAAAAATCTATAGTTAAAACGTTTAAATTCTTAACCTCCCTCTAAGAACGGCTTTTGTGCATTGTTCAAGAGACATTGCAGAACACGCAGTATGAGTCAAAACATTATCACGAGGGCAGGTGCAATCAAAGCCAATTCCTTCTCCAAAGCAATGATTAACGACAATCTCGGGACATCTTCAGTGCATTAAAGAGACATCCATTAATACATCAAAGTATGAAATGGAATCAAGCATGACAGCCACAGAGGAAATGTTACTCCTGCTTTTCAATGGTTGGGAAATATTGCATGCATTATTTGAATTTATTTAAAAGACAGTTCTCTTACAGATGTGAAAGACGTCGAAGATTCTGGTTTTAAACTTACTTAACCAGAGATCATAACCCACTGATTTATTGCAAGACGAGCAGAAGTATAAGAACATAGGAACAGAAGGCGAGCCTTGTGGATCAGGTCAACGGTCCGTCCAACAGCCCATCATCCTGTTCTCACAGTGGCCAACCAGATGATAATAATAATAATAATAATAATAATAATAATAATAATAATAATAAATTTTATTTATACCCCGCCCTCCCTGGCCAGATTTGGGCTCAGGGCGGCTAACATCAGTAAAATCACAGTAAAAACATTATAGGGGAAAAAGAGAAGGGGGGGGAAGCAATTTAAAATGCAGGTCAAAATGCTATTTAAAATGCAGCCTCAAGACCATAAGGGGAGGGAAACATAAGGGTCAGACCGAGTCCAAACCAAAGGCCAGGCAGAATAGCTCTGTCTTGTAGGCCCTGCGGAAAGATGTCAAGTCCCGCAGGGCCCTAGTCTCTTGCATTCCGCCATGTCGGGGCCAGTGCTGAAAAGGCCCTGGCCCTAGTTGAGACCAATCTAATCTCCTTGAGGCTTGGGCCATCCAAAGTGTTGTTATTTGTGGACCTTAAGGTCCTCCACGGGGCATACCAGGAGAGGCGGTCCCGTAGGGACGTGGGTCCTAGGCTGTGAGGAGCAAGCACAGCAGCACTCTCCCCTCCTGTGGTTTCCCACAACTGGTGTATGGCATCTGACAAGGAAGGTACAGCATAGCAATAGTGGTTAGTAGCCACTGACAACCTTAGCTTGCAGGAATTTGCCCAGTCCTCTTTGAAAGCCATCCAGGGCTGTAGCTCAGTGGTAGAGCACCGGCTTTGCATGAAGAAGGTCATGGGTTCAGTCCCCAGAATCTCCAGGTAAGGCTGGGAAATATTCCCTGCTGGAGAGCCACTGCCAATCAATGTGGATGATAGTGGGCTTGGTAGACCAATGGTCTGACTCAGTACAAGGCAACTTCCTAAGTTCCTGAAGCATCTTAACGTAGCTTGAAATACTGATCTATTTCAGTTCCATATAGGGAAAGTGTTCTTTTCTATAAGGATTTCTAAACTGCATTCTAAGCAATGTTTCCAAAGTGGTGGACAACAGGACAAATTGATGTACTCGTTGTATACATATGACAGTATTTCATCTGATCCATCCACTGTAATTATTAAGTTTGCAGATGATGCTACCATAATGGGTCAAATTACAGGTGGAGATGAATCAGCGTACAGGGGAGAGGTTCAAAAAGTATCTACATGATGCTTAGAGAATAACTTGCACCTAAATATTAGCAAGACAAAGGAGATGGTGTTGGACTTTCGGAGAAAGAGAGGGGAACTAGCCCCGTTGTATATCGGGGGTGTGTGTGGAGAGAGTCTCTTCCTTTAAATTCCTGGGAGTTTACCTTAGTGAAGACCTCACTTGGAAAAACAATGTAACTCAGGTGGTTAGGAAGGCCCAACAGAGACTCCATTTTCTCAGGGTCTTGCGAAAGAACAATGTTAAACAACAATTGATGACCTCCTTCTACCGGTCCACAATAGAAAGTGTCATCTCATATTGTATCACACTGTGGTACGTTGGCTTGACAGCCACGGACAGAAAGTCTTTACAGAGGGTGGTGAACACAGCACATGATATCATGGGCTGTCCCCTGAGCCCACTAGATGACATCGCAAGGGATCGTTGCCTTAGGAGAGCAAGAAAAAATCTCAGGGAGGATTCACACCCCGGCCAGCAGCTCTTTAATCTTCTACCCTCGGGCAGGAGATATAGAAGTATAATGAGTCGTACCAACAGGCTAAAAAACAGTTTCTTTCTGTGGGCTGTTAGGCTGCTGAACGGAAAATAATATAGTGCAACTGACTTTCGGGGTTGGTGTGTTGTGCGACAAACACACAGAGTGCAATGAGATTGAGTGTTTGTGGGGGGGGGAGACTTGGTTAATTTCATTGTACACAAGTTGTACATTGACAATAAATGTATTATTATTATTATTATTATTATTATTATTATTATTATTATTTACAGAAGGTACCTCTTTATAGTATACGGGAATATAAGAAGTTGCCTTATATTGAATCATGCTATTTGTCCATCCAACTCAGTTTTGTCTACACTGGCTGGCAGTGGCTCTCCAGGATTTCAGACAATGGGCATTCCCAGACTCCCAGACCTTCTGCATGCAAAGCATATGGTCCACCATGGAGCTACATCACCAGTGATCATCTCAGCCAAACAACATCCAAATGTGTCAACACAAGCTAGGTATCAATAGTGCAGTTTCCTGTTGATTTGCTTTTGCAGCCATGCAAAATAAACTGATCTGCACAGTTGAGTTTTTAAGACACACTATTGTCACAATCACATGGGCTGTAATGCCCCAAGCCAAGTCCTAGAACAAATACCTTGCTGAAATTCCATACTTGGGCCAGAGTCCACTGGCTGGATCCTGACTAAGACTGCAACCCTAACTCCACTGACCTGGGAGCAAACCCCATTGAATTCAAGGGGACTTTCGTCTTAGCAGAACCATTGGCTCTCCAGAGGTTGTTGGACTACAACTGCCATCATTCCTGACCATTGGCCATGTCAGCTGGGGTTGATGGGAGTCAGAGTCCAAGAACAACATCTGGAGGGCCATCATGGGTGCCTATGGTCAAAGTAGCCCACCTAGTCAGGTAAAAGGGAAAGAGAGAAGAATTACACAGGGTTGTTGCTTTTTCATTGTAACCTGCAATCAGTTCATAATGTATTGAAACAGGCATGTTCAACAAAATGTTCCTTATGATATTCCATGAATCAAGACTGACATTGTTATGCATTCTCTGTTTCAGTTCTTAAAGATGTAGCTCTTCCTTGTGTAAGATATTGTGATAATAATGGATTTACCGGAATATCCATTGATATAATCATACTGGTTAATTTCTAAGTGTAGTGTATCATGTAGCTTTGCTTTTGTACTTTCATTTAAAAGAAACTTGCAAAAGATGTATTGTATGCATGGTTTGGTGCGAAAAGATTAAAATGTTGCGCGGAGGTAGGTATTAGAAGACTATGTATAGTGCTTGCTCATTTAAGCATGGATTATAAGTGCATTCATTCACATTATAGAATTATCAGAATTATCACCAGAATGTTGGGATTTAGAGCTGCAATTTTGGACCCAAATCCATGGTGTCTCTCTCTCTCACAGCCCCCCTCCATTTTCAGCAATAAGGTAACTTCCAGATAAGGGATGGGGGAAGAAATTTGATTCAGTTCACATTTAAAGGAGAAGATATCAAATTCACGCTTTCCCAAACAATACGAGAACCAAGACACAGTCAGCGTTCGAAATTCGCGTTTATCTGAATTTTGTGGTGCAGTTCTCCAACAAAACAATGTTTACCAAAAATGTGTGTATTATTGAAAAATGACGGTAAAAATTAATACATTGGGGAAAATAACATGCAAAATGCAATCTCCTAGGAGAAATTGCTTGCAAAAATGTATATATTAGTCAAAACTGCATTAAAGGGTGTTTTATTAGAAGAAATCCACACTAAAATGCTGGTGAATATTCATGAGGCTTAAGAAAAAAGAATTGCAGATTGTTGCAGAAATGTTATATTCTGTGTGTGTGTGTGTGTGTGTGTGTGTGTGTGTGTGTTGTGTGTATGTGCGCGTGCACGCACGCACATGAATCCATAACTATTGTTTCACATTGCAATTTATAATTTAGTATTATAATTATGTGTTTTTCAGTTGTATTCATGTATTGTATTTATGAAACTGTTTAAGTGCAAGCGCAAATAAAGTGATGATGTTAATAACTGAATTTACGATCGGGGGAAATGAGAAAGTAAGAGAAGCAAAACTGGCAGATCCTTCCATCCCTACTTCCAGAAGATCTGTTTATTGAGCATTCATCCTGATTTGCTTGCAGAGAGGTTATATGATGTGGCATCAGCCCAGTGTTTTCCCACATTTTGCAATGCATTCTCCCCATAACTTCCTTTACTGAAAAAAGGGCAAATATACTCCCATAGAGACTACCTTACACTGTGTTTAAAACTAAAATCGCATTTGGATAGAAACTGTTTCTCAGGCAGCTAGTCCTAGTCTTTATAACCCTGTACCTTCTTCCAGAAGGCAGAAGCTGGAAGAGATCATTTCCGGGGTGCGCACTATCCTACACTATCTCTGCAGCTTTCTTATGACACCTGGAAGCGTAGATTTGATCCAAGGTGGGAAGAGTGCACCCAATTATTCTCTCCGCAGTCTTTACAACCCTGGACAGCATTGTTTTTTCCCTGACCGTGCAGCTCCCAAACCACACACACAGACCATAAGTTAATACACTCTCAGCAGTACAATGGTAAAATGCCATCAACAGGTCCTTTGAGAGATTGTTTTTCTGGGGGATTCTCAAAAAATACAGCCTCTGCTGTGCTTTCTTCATCAGGTCTTTGCTGTTTTCTCCCCAGGTTAGGTCATCTCTCAACTCCATCCCCAGAAATCGAAACACCGAGACCTGTTCCACACATCTGTTCCATTGGCCTGATCCTGCAAACACCCCTTATGTTCTTACATTACAACATGCCTGCTCTTTCCTCACCATGTGTTGGGCTAGATAAGGGGAAATGTATCATCCAATCAGTTCTAAGCTAATGGTGAACATGCACATGCGAACCAACTTGATGGTTTGCAACAAAAGCAAATTGTTCACCTCCTTTCTCTACATCCATGACCTGCCACTGTGAATAAGGCTGTGCCTACATAGATCAAAAGCTATGAAAGTTTTCCATGCATAACACTCTCTCTCCTCCCAGAATAGCAAGCTTGGTTTTTCTTACTCTTTTACTTAAAGCAAAAACTTAATTGGCACAAAATCAAAGGTAGAACACAAAGATTGTCAGATCCGAGGACACAGCGTGGGTTGGGCTCCCCTCCGCATGCAGACAGCTGCAGGAGATCATGTGCAAACCTGGAGCTGCCAGCAACTAAGTCAAAGTTAATTTGGAGGGTCTTAAACTGACAAGGCACCTTCAGAAAGTTGAGAACAGCCGAAACAAGTTGGGTGAGATTAGCTAACATGAGAAGAGCTTTGCTCGAACAGGCCAGAGGCCCATCGAGTCCAGGATCCTGTCCCCTCTGGCTAATCAGATACTATGGGAAGCTCACAAGCAAGCCCTGAGTGCAACAGGACTCTCCCCATTTGCAATTCCCAGAAACTATAGAGGCATTTTTTAAAAAGGTAAAGGACCCCTGGATGGTTGAGTCCAGTCAAAGGCGACTATGGGGTGCGGCGCTCATCTCGCTTTCAGGCCGAGGGAGCCGGCGTTTGTCCACAGACAGCTTTCCAGGTCATGCGGCAACATGACTATACTGCTTCTGACGCAACAGAACACCATGACAGAAACCAGAGTGCACAGAAACACTGTTTACCTTCCCACTGCAGTGGTACCTATTTATCTACTTGTTATTTATCTACATGCTTTTGAACTGCTAGGTTGGCAGCAGCTGGGGCAGAGCAACAGGAGCTCACCCCATCGCAGGGATTCAAACCACCGACCTTCTGATCGGCAAGCCCAAGAGACTTGGTTTCCCTCTCTCTTTTGCTGCTCTTTTAGGCATGTCAACACGCCACACCCCACAGCAGCCATTTTGTGTTTGTCATGCCCCATGGCAGCCATTTTGTGCTATGCTCGCAACACTTTCTCTAAATTCTATATCTGCTCAGTGGCCCAAAAAGGTTTGGCAACCCCTGGAGTACCTTTCAGAGGGATAGACGTGTTAAGCTTGCTCCAGCAAAAGCCAAAAAGGAATCCTGTGGTAGACTGGCAGATTTCAAGGCTAGCAGACTTACTGCGGCATAAGGCTTCGTTGACTAGACCCTCACTTTCTTGGATGCTATACCACAGCAAATCTGCTCTCCCTTAAGGTGTCACGAAACCCCTTGATGTGCAAACCAAAAATCTGCCTCGCAGATCCTTCAGCCAGCAAAATCCTTCAACGATTGCTGGCAATTGGAACGGAGGCAGCTTGTGAGGTTGGTTGGAAAACCCAGATTAGCACTTCCACCCACAGAAGTGAGCTGCGTCTGTCGTTAGCGAATTGCTCTGTTTTCGGAGAGAGATTGGCAGCGCCGGCAGTAACAACAGTGTCATTTGGAAGCTTTACTTTGCCGAGGTGGTGAAGACGCCAGACAGTAGCTCAGGGGCAGGAGAACGAGCCATCCCTGAGAGGGACAACAGCTCCCTGCTGGGAAAGAAAACTGAAAGTGACCTCATAGCCTTGAACCTGCTTGCTGGCTGCAGCGCTAATGTTCAAGCGTGGCTATTGTCACGGTCATTAGCTAATTGCATCCCAGGGGTGTTTCCAGCAAGCCAAGCACAGACTCTTTGTCACGCAGGTGATGCTCTAATGCAAGCTGTTTCTCCAGTGGAGATCACCTCATTATTGCTCATGCAAGTCAAAAGCCAAAAATTCCTGAGCACCACTGAAGAAAGGGCTGGGCAGTGGCCAAATCTGTTTATCTTGGTTTCTTCATTTCACATTTCTCCAGATCTCCACATTTTGACATCAGTTAGAAAATTCATCATCATATAGTGTCAATTTCTCCTAATACGTCCATTACAGTGGTACCTCGTTTACAAACTTAATCCGTTCCGGAAGTCCGTTCTTAAACCGAAACTGTTCTTAAACTGAGGCACACTTTCCCTAATGAGGCCTCCTGCCGCCGGTGCCCTTCTGCCGTTCAGATTCCGTTCTTAGACTGAGGTAAAGTTCTCAAACCGGGACACTACTTCCGGTTTTGTGGAGTTCCTAAACCAAATCACTCGTAAACAGGACTGTTCTTAAACCGAGGTACCACTGTGTTGTATGCAGCTCTGCCCAACAATTTTGAAAAGAAGAAGAAGAAGAGTTTGGATTTGATATCCCGCTTTATCACTACCCAAAGGAGTCTCAAAGCGGCTAACATTCTCCTTTCCCTTCCTCCCCCACAACAAACACCCTGTGAGGTGAGTGAGGCTGACAGACTTCAAAGAAGTGTGATTAACCCAAGGTCACCCAGCAGCTGCATGTGGAGGAGCGGAGATACGAACCCGATTCACCAGATTATGAGTCTACTGCTCTTAACCACTAAACCACACTTGGAAAAGTATTTTCCCTTAATTTCCACCAGGATGTACAAAGGTCAAGAATGATGGGAGTTGTAGTCCAACAAAATCTGGGAAGGAATAGCTAGATCCTTTTCAGCCTGGTCTCATGCCTAGTTATGAGACAGAGACAGCTTTGGTCACCTTGGTGGATGACCTATGCTGGGAATTGGACAGGGGGAGTGTCCCCACATTGGTTCTGTTGGACCCCTTGTCAGCTTTCACAGGATCATAGAATTGTAGACTTGGAATGGACCCCAGGGGTCATCTAGCTCAACCCCCTGAAAGGCAGGAATCTCAACTAAAGTATCCATGACAGATGGCCATCCAACCTCTTCTTAAAATCCTCCAAGGAAGGAGAGTCCACAACCTCCTGAGGGCATTCATTCCACTGTCAAACAGCTTTTACTGTCAGAAAGTTCTTCCTGATGTTTAGGCGGAATCTCCTTTCTTGAAACTTTTGATACCGTCAACCATGGGACCCGATTCTTGACCACCTTGCTGGGATGGGACTTGGAGTCACAGTTTACAGTAGCTCTGTTCCTTCTTGGAGGGGTGAACCAAGAAGGTAGTGTTGGAAGACTTCTGTTCTACATCTTGGCCTCTTGCCCACGGGGTCGCTTGGGATTCTGTTCCTTCTCCCATGCTATTTAACATTTACACGAATGTGCAAGGAGAGGTTGTCTGGAATTTTGTATATTATCATTTTATTTAGTTTTCTGTTTTACAATTGGTTTTAAATAGATTTTATATGTGTATATAGTTTTAACTCTATCAATGTTTAATTAATTTTTTCTATGTTTTTAGTGGGCCTTATTTTAATTCTGTAAGCTGCCTTGAGTCCCATCAGGGGAAAAGGTGTGGTAGAAGAAGAAGAAGAAGAAGAAGAAGAAGAAGAAGAAGAAGTCGTCTACCCTTGGTCTAGACCAGGCTTCCTCAACCTCGGCCCTCCAGACGTTTTTGGCTTACAACTCCCATGATCCCTAGCTACCAGGACCAGTGGTCAGGGATGATGGGAATTGTAGTCTCAAAACATCCGGAGGGTCGAGGTTGAGGAAGCCTGGTCTAGAGTCTATTTGTTCCCTTGATACTGTGTTGTCTTATTTACTGATTTGATACATTTCCAAGCCACCCTTTCTCATCTTATTCCATCACAAGCATCCATCCTGAAGTTCACGAGATCTTCCAGTTCACCAGCCTCGTGAACTCCATCAACCTTCTCTCTCCTTAGGCCAGAGAACAAAGCATTAAAAATTGAACGTGCCTCTACTTTGCTGAGCAATTATCTCACTCATTGGCTCGATTGACTTGATATCTTAACGACAGCTTCTCCCCACTGCTGTTTTTTTAATGTTTAAAATATGAAATAAATGTGCCCCGTCAGGCTGAAGAAATCTGCGTAGGCTTGAGTCGCTGTTTTCAATAAATAATAGGGAGTTTCAATTTACTCATCATCTGACACATCGCTATGTTGTCATTTCCCTTCAGGCTTTAAAAACCCACTCCTGCGCACCTTGATGATGCCAAAAGAGAACATTTCATCATCTTAAAAAAGAAAGAAAAACAGTGTTGTTTTTTTCCCTCCCCCTCCACATTAATCCAGAATAAACAGAATGGAAGGAAAGAATATGTGATCTGCAGGGAAAGTTTATTTTTACAAAGCATTCCAAATGGCTACACAAAAGAGGCGGCTGGGAGTCTCATTATACTGTGATGGTGTTTTGCTTGCAAAGTAAATATTATGAGCTTTGGAGCAGATTTAAGAATGTTTCCTGATTACCTGCAAAATCCAGCTAGGGGTAACATGTATATAGAAATTGGTTTCTGAGTGCACTTCTCTGCAGAGGTGGTGAAGCAAAAATGTAAATGGGTGCTGAAGACTCCTTTTTCCTTCTGGATTCAACAGCAGGCCTTTTTTAAGAGGTCAAATCCTGCTGGTTGGCAGTTTTGGAACAGGAGCTAAGGCCTAGATTCACTCCGTCCAAAAGAACCTCTTGGTGTGGATGGGCAAATCTGTTAATTTCATTTTCTCTCTTCTTCTCATTTTTTTTCAATATTAAATTCAGTTCTCCACATTAGTTTGTGGGTTTTTTTAAAATAATAATAATTTAAAAAGTCCTTGTGAAAAATTGGCTATGTTTTTCTCCTAATGCACACATTTTATATGCAAATTTGTCTAATATGCACATTTCTACAAAGCAGTTTCCCCTAATATAATGCATTTGGAGTGTTATTTATACTCCATAACTTTATATGCAGGTTTTAACATAGCATATGCAATTTGTACAATTTACTTAGCTGGAGCCCAGAGAACTGTATTGCAAAATTTGGGGAAGTGTGAATTTTCAACACTGCAATCCCATGCTGTGACATTTTGTTGCAGGCTCTTGTTTCTGAATGGTCTGTAAACTGTAGCTGTGCAGTCAGAGTCACCATGAAATGAAACACCCTATTAGACCTTCCCAGGACAGGATGGGGTTGTGCAGGGTTGTTAAGGCAGCAGAGAGCATTGTTGGCTGCCCACTCTCTACCTTAGAGCAGATTTATGCCACAAGGTGCCATAGGAAGGCACTGGACATAGTAAAAGATCCATTGCATCCTGGTCACTGTCTCTTCGAGCTCTTGCCGTCGGGACGGAGATACAGGACGATGAAGACAAGAACGAGCCGTCTTAAGAACAGCTTCTTCTCCAGAGCGATCTCGGCCCTGAATGGGAAGCCCGGACTTTGAAAGTCATCTAATCTCCCTTGCTGTATTTTACTGTATTGATTAATTAGCGTTTTTATGGAGCAGTCAAGTAATTTCGTTGTCCCCGAAGGGGGCAATGACAATAAAGATATTATTATTATTATTATTATTATTATTATTATTATTATTATTATTATTAAGCTTTCTTCTTTTTAAAATCAGTGCTTATGGTCAGTTTGCTAAGAAACTCTCCTCCCGAAGCCAGTGTAGGACAGATCTCTGAAAAGCAAATGCATGGCAATTAGAGATCACACTAGAAAAGAGTTTCAAAAAGCATGGGGGAAATGCTGCGAATACTTCACAAAACAGTGTCTTAACATACATACCTGGACTTGTTTCGATTAATGTCTGCAGGAGACTTTGTGGATATTTAAGTTATAATTAGAAAAATCTTAATAAAGGAAACAGTTTATAAGAAGTAAATAAGGAGGCCAGATACAGAATAAAGGAAGTCTTTTATTTCGTTGTTTGCATGGTTGCATGTTATGCTCACTGTATGTTATGTTCACGTTTAGTGAGGGTGGATTGTGTATTGGGGGGGTGGGGGGTTATGTTACATTGCAAATAAAATTCCAATAAAAATTATTATAAAAAATAAAAAATAAAGAGCAAATAAATACAATGGAAGCCAAGAAGAAAATAGTGCTGGGGAAAGACTCTGGCATGAATATGGAGATGTTCTAACTACTCAAGTGTGTCTCCAGACTCACCTGTAGCCTGTTGGAGCCTATGGCGTAATCCCCATTGAAATGGACTGATTTATTTTAATCCTTCTGTTTTTCATTCAGCAGCTGTTCAGTCGCTCCGGCTTTGCTGTATTGTAACTGGGATCACTTCCTGGAGTTTTGGGGGGAGAGGAATATTTTGTTGTTTTAACCTATTTGTAAACTGCTTTGGGGACCTCTTGAACTAAAGCGGTGAGATATCAATATCTAAAATAAATGAACAAATATATATTTTAAGAGAAGACATGAAAAGGTAAAGGTAAAGGACCCCTGACAGTTAAGTCCAGTTGCGAACGACTCTGGGGTTGCGGAGCTCATCTCGCTTTACTGGCCAAGGGAGTTGACGTTTGTCTGCAGGCAGTTTTCCGGGTCATGTGGCCAGCATGACTAAGCCGCTTCTGGCAAAACCAGAGCAGCACATGGAAACACTGTTTACCTTCCCGCCAAAGTGGTACCTATTTATCTACTTGCACTTTTGGGGGTGCTTTCGAACTGCTAGGTTGGCAGGAGCAGGGACCGAGCAACGGGCGCTCACCCCATTACGGAGATTCGACCATCCGACCTTCCGATCACCAAGATGTCACATAGAAAGCAGACCACAGGAGAAGCTGTTTGACAGCAAACAGGGTACAGACTGCCATGGATGCTCTCTCCTTTACTGGAAGTATTTGAGATGAAGTAATGGCACCGATGATCACTGGAACTCTCTGCTGCTATTAATATAGGCAGGCAACTTTGTGTGACTGGTTTTGACCCTGCTAAAACCTTTCTCATTTAGGCAAGTCTACCCATACTTATAATTTTATATCGTACATTTGGTTTTTAGCACTGTTGAGTGAATCTATAATTTTATTGATAGTTTTATTATTATTTATTTGATTCATTAGTCAAATGCAACCCCCACCCCACCCAGGTCTCTCCATCTGACCCTGGGGACTGTGCCTAGGCCATACCCCTCTCTGTAGTTATGTGCACTCTCCTTTGGCTGAAACATGCTTCTTCTTAGCCTGGATGCAAGATGGGTGTGTGAGAGAGGATGTGTGGCCACTAGCTTCCTGCAGAAATTTACCATCATTGCTGGGTTGTTGCCATTGCTTAAAAAAAAAATCAAATAAAACTTTCCACATGGACATCTGAACTCTCACCTGGCAGGTGGTCCCTTCTGTTCATCCCTTGGTCTAACCTCAGCCCGTGCTGTGAATCCGTCATTTCCTCAGGTTAAAGGCACCCTGTCCTTTAAAGCTTTGCGCCTGGCTGTGTTTTATTTTTTTATTAACGGCATTTCACATTCCGTTCACAGAGCTGTTTGTAATACCACGAAGAATGAGCCGCAATGGATATCTTTCAGACAAAATCTCTTCAGGTCTCTGTTTCATCCTTCTGGTTCGGAAAAGAGAGAAAGAGAAAAACCAAGCAGATTATATCAAAGGCTTCATCAGATGCCTATTGTCCTGTTGGGTTAGATTAATCTGAATGGCTTTCAAAAGAAAGCCGCTACCTGCTGGTATCTTATGGTAGCTGTCAGTTACCAGATGTCTGGCTTTTGTTGTCTGTAACTTCTATAATTTCTGCACAAAAAAGGACTCATGAAAAATGCTCGCAATTCTTCAGAACAAAATGCACCCGGTGCCAATTTATCCCAATGGCCTCTCCTTAGTCTCAAATTTTATTTTAGTTGGCTGACTGCATATCTTTTTCAACCTGCCTTTTTATATAGCCAAATGAGGCGCCCTGCTTTTGCCTTTCAAATGCCATCTTCACATTCATGATCTTGCTTTTAAGAGCAGGAATCACTGTCATTTGTCCACGACACAAGGAATGGGTTGCAATTCATTGTTTCAACGGATGTCTTGGGTAGGGATTGATGCCTCATTCCTGCTATCAGGGGACAACTACAGTGAGCCTGAGACCCTGGAGAGCAGCTGCTGGTCAGAGTTGAAAATACTGATACATTTATAATAAAAAAAAAAAACCAGAAGCATTTTTACTTGGCATTGTAGGGGAGGATATTAACAGACAGGATAGTAAATCGTTTTTATATGCAACAACGGCAGCAAGAGTATTATTGGCACAGAAATGTAAACAAGAAGAACTATTGACGAAAGAAGAATGGCAGACGAAATTAATGGACTATGCAGAATTAGATGACAGGAAGGATTCAAAACCTGCGGGACCAGAGATTCTCAAAGGACTGGAGCAAATATGTGAACTATTTGAAAAGCAATTGTAATAAACAGATTACGCTAGTACGGCTGCAAGAAGTTTTGTAAGGAGGACTATGCGAAATATTGCAGAGAAAATTATGAAGAGAATTATTAGTTAAGGATTATTAAAAGTAATAATGAAATGAATAAAATGAATGAAATGTAGATTAAGTGATAAAGACTGAAAAATCTTCAAATGTGGTTGATGGCAGTCCAAAACATTGTATAAGATAAGAAAATGTGTTATATGATTTTTGGAAATTATATGTAAAAATCAATAAAAATATAATAATAAAAAATAAAGACAATACTGAGCCAGATGGGCACATAGCCTGCCTTGTTTATAAACTTCTTACATCGCTGTGCTTTTTGGGAAAGAGATATGTCCCAGGGATTCCATGTATATTTCTAAATAGGGAACAGCAACTGGGAAGTGCGCTGTTGCACTCAGGTCCTGTTTGCAAGGTTTCTGGCCATTGAGAAGAAGGTGCTGGACTAGATTGCATTGCAGGGTCCCTTCCCTTGGGTCCCTTCCACCTCTAAGGTTCTCTGATTCTCTGACTAGATGGACCTTTTCTGGACTAAATGACAAAAGCATTAAAGGAGGTTGTGGATCAGGTTTGGTAAGAGGTGTGGCCTACCCCGTCTGAGATAACCTAGGGCCAATTATTTAGGACATTTACAAGAAAACCTAGGGTAAAGTATGACTTGGATTTGTATAGACTCATGTGTGAAATATTAGTGGCTGGGTGAGGTCTTGCCTTGCAGCCAAACATTCGATGATCTGGCCTTTTGTTTCCTTCCGACTTTGTTATTTCATGCCAATGGAAAATAACCTGGGAAGCAGCCCTGAACCTTCGCAAGTTCAGTGGCCAAAGATCACATGGTTAACTCCGGCAGTGGCCCTGGCAGCAGGTGTGAAATCTCTGCCATCATCCAATGTGCAGTTTCTAATCTCTAGACAAATGGATGGTGTCAGTTTCCAGATTGTCAATTTGCTGTTTTAAAAAGGTACACAACATTCACCGAAGAAAGAGAAATAGCATCTCGGTAGGTTTTCACCTTGAGGTCATCTTTATATTTTTCCATCCATCCCTTTTGACTCTCCTTATGACTTACTCGATCCATCTGTCTGCAAATTCCTACTTAGATATCCAAGTTTGCTGGCATGTGAATTTATTTGCATCACCTTTATCAATGCTACTGTATTATTCTGCCATCTTCTCTTGTCTTTCGTGTAGATTTGTTAACTCTGGAATTTACTCCAAAAAAAAAGTGGTGGCTGTCAGATTGGACAGCCTCCCAGGCACCAGGATCCCTGGAAATTTTCATTTCCCGAGCTTTCTGGGCCCTTCATAAGAACCCAGGAGCCTTGGGAAATTATAATTCACACAGATAGTAATTCCTAGAAAGCTGTTCAGCATGCCCATGGATACTAGGATCCTTGGGAATTTAACAGGACGTACTGAGAACCCAGAAGCCCTCAGAAGTCCTATTTTCCAGAGGTTTCAGCACACCAGAATGCTGTTTTCACCTAATTAATGCCACAGGAGCATTTTGGGGGAACGGAAGGGGCAGCTGTTGAAGAGCTGGGGTTGGATTGAAATATGGATTGATTTGGACTCTTCCCATAATCAGCCTGGAAGTTCCGAAGAAATGTATACTCTGAACTCCCTAATTTTAAACTTAAGAGCATTGCTAGTTGTGTGAAGAAGAACATAGTTATTTATTTCATAAAATTTATATACTGCTTGATCATTTTTAAAAACAACAACCTCAAAGTGGTTTACAAAGAGAACAAAACAATAAAATGATCAGTAAATGCAGTGAAAGACAGCTATGTAAAGCATTCAAAAATAATCAAAATCAACAGTAAGTTAAAAGAAGGTTAAAACACATGTCAACATATCTGGGTAGACGTCCCTGAACAAAAATGTTTAGTAATAATAATAATAATAATAATAATAATAATAATAATAATAATTTTTTATTTATACCCCACCCTCCCCAGCCAAGGTCAGGCTCAGGGTGGCTAACAAGCAATAATAAAACAAGTTGAATGAATACAACTTAAAAACAAGATTAAAATACAACATTAAAATACTGAAACAGTAAAATATTAAAATGTTAAAATGCAGCCTCATCACAGGAGGAGAAAGGAAAGAAAGAGGTGGAAGGAATCAAATTGGCTCCAAGCCAAAGGCCAGGTGGAACAACTCTGTCTTACAGGCCCTGCAGAAAGAAATCTGATCCTGCAGGGCCCTGGTCTCATGAGACAGAGCGTTCCACCAGGCTGGAGCCAGTGTTGAAAAGGCCCTGGCTCTGGTTGAAGCCAATCTAACTTCCTTAGGGCCCAGGACCACAAGGTCCTAGTACAGTGAAGGACCTACCCTAATGTCAAAAGGTGGGGAGTTCCCAAGTGTGGGTGCCTCCTTTTGGCAGTCCTGACCTTACTAGCCCATCAGTTTATTTAAAAGATCCCAACTTGCAGTATTGCAAGAGGACAAAAATAAATGCCAGTGACCTGGCCACAAGAAGATGCCAAGTGGCACAACAAGGCAAGGCAGGCCAGTAGCTGCAGCTCCCTGGACAGCTCCAGGTGAGCTCCTTGCTGCCATAAAGGCTCCAAGAGCATTCCAGGATTGCTGAACCTACCCCTCCATCATGTCCTGAGCAACCCAGTCCCATCACCATCCACACACTGGATCTGAAGGTCTGGTGCAGGGAAGCTGATGTAGAGCAAGTTCCCTGCTTCAGACCTTAGGAATATGGGCATAAAGGAAGATGCCTTTGTGCCATTGATCCATTTAGCTCTCCAGGATTCCAGCTGGGAGATATACCAAGTCCTAGCTGGAGATGCTGGAGACTGAATATTGGACCTTCTGCATGGAAATCAGTTGCTCATCCACTGAGCTAAGGATCTTACCTAAATATAGAAACACAGGAAGGCTTACAGATCAAATGTTCTTCTAGCTCAGCAATGTCTTCACTGAATGACAGTGGCTCTCAAGGATTTCATTCATTCCCAGTCCTACTTGGAGACTCTGGGGACTGAACATGGATCCTTTTGCAGGCAAGGCACCTGTTCTACCATTGAGCCGTGACTCTTTCCCAGTGCATGGATGGTGGCAGAGCTGGGTCATTAGGGACACAACAATGGAGGTGTGGCCAGCAGGTGCAGCCCCCACCTTTCCTAGTCCATTCAGTTCATATGTACTGCTACCCCTGACAAGAGCTAATATCTGGGAATGAACTGAACAGTCAGTTGATGATAAAATCGTCTCTAGCATTGAATTTCCTTTGGAGACAAGAGCAGAATGATGGGCGGCCATCCTGGAAATGGCACAAAGCTATCGGCAGTGCAAAGGCAGCCCGATGTGCTTATGATTGCCATGGCAAAGCATTCTGAAAATTGAAGGTATCACGGCAGCACAGAGGACGCCCCCCCCCCCCATTCAAGGGTTAGGATACAATTGCAGTTAGGCACTGTATATTGTAAGAGGTTTTCTTCCTTCCTTTGTGCGGGTTCAGTTCAGGGATCATTTATAATATTGAAGCCTAAATCGTTATCCTGTTGTCAATGACACACTGTAAATACAAGAGCAATTTTCAATGACTACCGGGGCACTGCTTTTTGGAGATAACAGATTTCTTGAATTAATGCACAAAAGATCCTATTCTGCAATATTTTAAATGGCTGTGGTGGGAAAGGAGAAGGTAATGACAGGTACACTCCAGGGATGATACAGTGAGAATGGGTTATTTGGGTAATTGGTGACTTTGCTCAATATACTTTTTCATGCAAAAAAAGTGATTTTTTTAAAAAAGCAGTAGGTTAAAAAAGCATGGAAGGTGTAAAACTAAGTCATACTCAGAGCAGTAGATCCATTGAAAGCAACTTAAGCCATTTAAGTCCAATGATTTCAACCAGTCTACTCATAACCAACTATGATTAATATTGGATGTCATCCAACATATCAACACAGGAGATATATGAGATGGCAACAGTCACTTCCAGACATATGGAACAATTGTGCTGATTTGGTTTCACATTTGTGTGGAGGTCATATGACTTTGCTTTCAAGTGGTTGTTAATCTGCCCTTGTCACAATTTTCTTACTGCACAAAGTCCATGGGGGAGGAAACAATTTTGTCGCACAAGAGTGCTATGTAGCCATTACTGCTACACACCACACACCTGCTTTCTATGCGGCAGGTTCGGAAGATGCACATCTACTTGAATGAGGTGAGTGCCATGGGCCTTTTGGTTCCATCAGGATCTGGCAGAATTTGGCAGCCTCAGTTGGAAGAGGAAGGAGAAGAATCAGGGGTGTGTCATAACCCACCTACTCTCAGCAACCAGAAACATCATAACCAGACTCTGGAGAGACCTGTCAGGAGTAAGCATGGACCAATGGTACCAAATAGTATGGGAAACAGCCCTACTAGAAAGATTAACCAATAAACTGAAACTGACATGGGGACAAATAGAAGAAGACGCCTTCACCCCGGTATGGCTCCCCTTTGTCACATACAAAGCCCAACAAGACAACGACAAGAATCCACCAACTGCATACAAATCAATATGGCTAACCTGATCCAAAAACACCCACCCACCCCATTCACACATGAAAACAAAGTTCACCACAGCCAATCACAAACAAGCAACCACACCCTAGACCAACCCCAACCTCTCTCACCACCAAAGGAACACAAGTGAATAGTAAAGAGAACCCGCACAAGTGACGCTGACGCAAAACCCCACACATACATTAAGTAGAATAGAAACATCACCTCCCAACCCCACCTCTTCCCCCCTTTTCTTCCTAATGTAACCCTAATGTCTCAACAAATGAAACTGACCTATGGAAAATGTAACTTGAAAAAAGAGACATTGCGCCTACCTTTGTAAACCAAGAAAACTTTAATAAAAATATCAACTGGAAAGAACCAGGGGTGTGGGCTTGAAATCTGGCATCCAGGGATGGAACATGGTGGACCTTTCGATTCCAGATGTCAGAGAGAGGGAAGGAGATGCACCAGCTCTCTCCATCACCCCTCCTGAGGAACACAGATGAGCACAGAGCCTCATAGGAGAGGTGGAAGATTTTGGCCAGCCAGTGAGAGGGAATGACCAGGAGGCAGTGGGGTCAGGACAGAGTCTTGTCACTGAGAAGCAGTCGCTGCCTTCATAGATCAGATCAGATGCACCCATTCAGGCAGAGAACACATATAGGTCTTGTAAGGTGAGAGAATCTCATGAGTGAGCTCACCCTCAACTCACCTTTACAAGCTGGGTAGAAAGGGTGTGGCAATTGTTGAGATATCTTCATTGCTTCTGTTCTGCGTCTCTTGCCTTGCTCGTGAACCTTGGAAGCATGGCTATACCACTATTAACCTGCATAAATACATTTTCCCTATTCTCAGGCAAGAGCTGCTCTCGTTGTGTTTTGGGATGGGAGTATGGCAGTGAGAGATCCTCACAAAAGGGCAGCAGCCTGTTAGCACCCAAAGACGACGCAAGAAAATCGGGTGAGTTAACTGGTCTTCTGAAAATGCTTGATGAATGAGAATGGGTTGCATCCAATGCTAGTTCTACTCAGAAAAGACCCATTGAAATTAATGAACACGACTAGCCAAGGCCCATTCATTTCAATGGGCATACTCTGAGAAGGGCTTATTTATTTAGGCCCAGAAAGCTTGCCTGAGTTGTGGGTTTCGGTTTTAATTTCACCTTCACTCTTTTCTTCCGTTGCTGCAAGTAATGGCTGATGATTCTAAGTAAAGATTTGGTTTGCAGTTTACTTCTGTGCTTGTCTTCCATGAGATAGAAAGCCACTCTGCAGAACATTCATCCTGAATTCTTCCTTGCAGGCTGTTTACACATCTTCCTGTTAGTCATTCATCCATCCCACACTTTTCAATGCACTCCCCTGTCACTTTCCAACTTACAGGCTGCTTTTGTTTTTAAAGAGGGTTTGTTGTGTTCAAGCAGGAATGGGGGAACTGCGGATCTCCAGATATCACTGCACTGTAACTTCCATCATCCCTGGCCAATGGCCATGCTGGCTGGTGTGGATGAGAGCTAGAGTCTAACAACATATGGAGGACCACAGGTTCAGCACCCCTGTGCAAAGGTGACAGATCCCTTTAGGTAAAGGTAAAGGGACCCCTTACCATTAGGTCCAGTCGCGGATGACTCTGGGGTTGCGGTGCTCATCTCACTTTATTGGCTGAGGGAGCCGGCGTACAGCTTCCGGGGCATGTGGCCAGCATGACTAATCCGCTTCTGGCTAACCAGAGCAGCGCATGGAAATGCCATTTACCTTCCTGCCAGAGTGGTACCTATTTATCTACTTGCACTTTGACATGCTTTCAAACTGCTAGGTGGACAGGAGCATGGACCGAGCAACGGGAGCTCACCCCTTCACGGGGATTCGAACTGCCGACCTTCTGATCGGCAAGTCCTAGGCTCTGTGGTTTAACCCACAGCGCTACCCACGTCCCTATGACAGATCCCTTTAACCTGCTTTAAATGCCTGGTCCTAAATTTTTGGTATGCAACTGAATCACTCCTGCAAAGTTCCGATAGTGTGGAAGGGCCCCAGGTCAACTCTGCTGCCTTTTGTCAGTTAGATGCCTGCGGTTCCAGAAATGATCCACCCTGGGCATTAAGGGAACAGGAGCAGTAATATATGCAAGCCAGTTCTTTCTCTCTCTCTCTCTCTCTCTCTCTCTCTCTCTCTCCTCCAGCCACCTCTAGTTGAGGCCTGCTGAACTCTCCAGGAACCTCACGCTGGAGAATAACAGTGGAGGGCTTTGAACTTATGAGACTCCCACTCTGCAGCGACGACAGCCACCCCAGACCCACCTTTGCCAATGAAATCGCAGCTGCGCACCACATGAATAGATAAACAAGCTTGATTGCAATGACAGCTCTCGATTCCTAATGCATTCTCCCAAGGTGCTTCTGGGCATCTGTTACACAATTAGCTTTTTTTAAAAAAAGAGAGAAAGGCAAGTTATTTTGTCAATGCACAAGCAATTCCTTTTTCAGCAACACTTTCTCACATCACTCCATCACGATTAATGGTGGTGTCGTTAAATTGATGGGTCTCTCCAGTGGTGTCATTGGAGCCATGAGCCCAAAGAGTCAAAAAGTGCATGCATACAGCCTTCACCAAGGGTGTCGTGGACTTTGAAGAAGCACAAGCTCAGGGCGAAAAGGAGAAACGAGCTAAGAGGAAGGCACGTTTGGCAAACCCTCACAGTGATCAACTCCCACCCGGAAACCTATGTCCCCACTGTGGAAGGACGTGTGGATCCAGAATTGGCCTCCACAGTCACTTACGGACTCACTGTTAAGACTGTGTTCATGGAAGAAGAAGGGTTTGGATGTGATATCCCACTTTATCACTACCCAAAGGAGTCTCAAAGCGGCTAACATTCTCCTTTCCCTTCCTCCCCCACAACAAACACTCTGTGGGGTGAGTGAGGCTGAGAGACTTCAAAGAAGTGTGACTGGCCCAAGGTCACCCAGCAGCTGCATGTGGAGGAGCGGGGAAGCAAACCCGGTTCACCAGATTACGAGTCTACCGCTCTTAACCACTACACCACAATCTTACTCAGCTACGAGTGATCGCCAAAGAAGAAGAAGCAGCATGCAGCAGTCTTCGTCCGTTATATCAGAGATGGGGAACCTCTAGCTGGAGAATCAAATGTGACCCTCCAGCCCTCTCTAAATCTGGCCTGGGGACTCTCCCCAGGCTGCAACCCTGAGGCACCCTCCTCAAATGTTTTTGCTAGGCTGGCACATGTCCTTGAGCTCTGACCATGCTTCTTATTTACCTAGATCAGGGTTTCCCAAACTTGAGTTTCTAGCTGTTGTCGGACCTCAACTCCCATTACCTCTAACTAGCAGAACCTGTGGTCAGGTCCTCCACCCCAACATTGCACAGTTGCACACACTCACACATCCACATATCCCACAAATAGCAGCAGTACGTGACCTAACGCCCAATAACCCTTTGCGTAGCATGATTGCAATCTTTGAAAAAGGAGAAATCGCTGGTCATTTTCAGCAGCGAGTCCCTGTATATGAGCTGCCTTTCCATCTCCAACTTGCCTATCTTCATGGAGGTGGCAGGCTCAGTGGACTAGAAGCAGGCAAGAATTCAAGCAGACAAGCAGGGCAGTCTGAGGGGAGATCACTTTGCAGTTAAGCAAAGCCTTGAGCAGACCGGGAGCCAGGCCAAATCAGCAGCTGAATTCAGGAGCAGGCAAAACCCTGATGACCTCTTCTTTCACCTGGTGCCTTTCAAGTTGGAAACTGCAATGCCACCGGCTGGCCACATTGAGTGTTGGCAGTGTAGAGCAAGCCAGTAGCTCTTTCCAGTGGCAAGCTGACATGACTGGACCTCAGTGCCACAGCTAGCACCTAGTATTTTACAGAGGGGAGGGCTGTAGCTCAGTGACAGAGAATCTGTTCTCCATGCAGCAGGTCCCAGGTTCGATACTCAACATCTCCAGGTAGAACTGAGAGAGTCCTGCTTGAAATATAAGGGAGCCACCACCAGTTAGTGTGGACTATATTGATCTAGATGGGTTAATGGTCTGACTTGGTAGACAACACCTTCCTCTGTTCCTTTTTCAGAACCAGTTCTTTATTCAAGACCATGAGGACTAGAACCCTACTTTACCTTTAGGGGAAGAATAGCAGCTCAGTGGCGGAGCACCTTAGGTACAGCTGTGAGAGAATCCTACCTTAAAACCCTAGAGAGTCTCCACCAATCAGCGAAGACAATACTAAGCTAGAATGACCAATGGCCTGCCTCGGTGCAAGTCCCTGAAAGGAACTCTTATTAGGCCTATACAAGAATTAAGGAGAAAGCCTGAAATGGGGGAAGGAAATTGACCCATTACAAAATGGTGGCGAGTCCTTTTCATCAATTGGAAGGACATCCTCTGATTCCCGCATCATCTCCAGGTACTGCATTATTAGAAGCGGGGAGGGAAATCCCCCCCTGACCTCTTCGTCTCATAGCGTACCAAAAATAGAGAAAGCCACACTGAATAATTTAATAAGTCACGGCTGTTGCCAAGAATTGGAGGTGCTTCTGGAATGCAATCAGAGACACTCTTCTCCTCCACACGCAGGCTTATAGTTAGTAATTGAATCTAAATATGTGGAGTTTTTCACATTTCAAGTAGCCAAGCGCCGGGGAGAGCATTTGGATCCAATTTGCTTGCCTCATGTGCTGTTGGCGATGGGCACTTTGATGAGAGAAGCCAGGGAGGTATTCTTTGGGATTTGAACGCCTGGGGTAGGCTGGCAGACAAGGCCTGGATGATTGCCTTCAGGAACATAAAACGACATGGTCTCTTGTTTATTTTAAGGCAGCCAGGATTAATCGACGCAACTGAATCAATAAGAGATTTGCTTGATGAGTGGGCAGGGAGCAATTTCAATCAGTGGGGCTAAGAATTAAGGAACTGCCCATAACAATGGCCAATGTGGAAAGAGTGTTAGGCCCCATCTGCACTGTGCATTGAAAGCTGTGTCGTACCACTTTAAACAGGGATTTCCCCCAAAGCATCCTGGGAGAAGTGGTTTGTTAAGGGTGCTCCTATTCCCCTCACAGAGCGACAGTTCTCAGAGTGGCCTAACAGTCCATCCATCGCCCCAGGGAACTCTGGGAATTGCAGCTCTGTGAGGGGAACAGGGGTACCTTAACAACTCTCAGCACCCTTCACAAACTACAACTCCCAGGGTTCTTTATGGGGGTGTGGTCAGCCAAGACTGTTAAAGGGGCATGATCCTGCTTTAAAGGAATAGTGCGGATGGGGTTCTACACTTCTAGTTGTCTAAAGAGTTGCTTGTAGCTTGTTATGGACCCATAACTGGCACCAACCTTTCATGTGACTGGGCCTTCATCTGCACCAGGGCTGGCCCACCCATGAGGCACAGTGAGGTGACCCCCTTGGGTGGCAGAATCCACACAGACAGCAAATCTAGCCTCCAAAGAATGCATCGACTGCTGCTGCCACCACTATGGCAATGGTGCCTGAGTCCTGCTCCTTGGAGAATGGATTTGCCATTTTCTTAGGAACACCCCCACCCCCATCAATGCCACCTCTACATTAACTTCATGGCAAACAGGAGACAGTGCTGGTCTCCTCCCACCCTGGTTCCTGATATAGATCTTCGCTCACCCCTCCTTCTCTGGCTGTGAGGGCGCCATTTTGAGGTAGGCTTGGCTGAAAGACAGTGACTGGTCCAAGGCTACCCCGTGAGCTTCCTGGTTGAGTGAGTATTCAAACCCTGGTCTCCCAAGTCCTAGTCCAATGCTCTGCTCAACTGTCTTGTGCTGGCCCTAACTTAATAATAATAATAATAATAATAATAATAATAATAATATTTATACCTCGCTGATCTAGCTGGGTTTCCCCAGCCACTCTGGGCGGCTTCCAACAGAATATTAAAAACACAATAAAACATCAAACATTAAAAGCTTCCCTAAACAGGGCTGCCTTCAGATGTCTTCTAAAAGTCAGGTAGTTGTTTAACTGACTCTCTATTAACACTGTCCCCTCTTCAAAACAGCCCATAATAAAACTCACTCACTCTCTCTCTCTCTCTCTGAAACACTTAAGACAAGTTCTGCTTAGTGGGAGATTGAAAAGAGTGCAATTTCCAAACAGGGATAGAATCACAGAATCATAGAACCGTAGAGTTGTAATAATAATATAATAACAATAATTTATTACTTATACCCTGCCCATCTGGCCAGACCTCCCCAGCCACTCTGGGTGGCTCCCAACAGAATATTAAAAACATGATGAAACATCAAACATTAAAAACTTCCCTAAGCAGAGCTGCTTTCAGATGTCTTCTAAAAGTCAGATAGTTGTTTATTTCCTTGACATCTGGTGGGAGGGCGTTCCACAGGGCGGGTGCCACTACCGAGAAGACCCTCTGTCTGCTTCCCTGTAACCTCACTTCTCGCAGTGAGGGAACCACAGAAGGTCCTTGGAGATGGACCTCAGTGTCTGGACTAAATGATGGGGTGTAATATGTGAAGGGCTGTCACACAGATGGTGGCAGGAATGTTTTTCTGCTGCTCCAATAGGTAAGGCCCAAGCCAAGAGTTTTAAATTCTCAGAAAGGGAAACTGTGCTAACTTCCCAACAATAGGAGCTATTTCACAGCAGAACATACTTCTGCAAAGTGGTACTGGTGTCACGCACCTCTGATTTTGCAAGATTAATCTCAGAAGATTTTGTGAATATGTTCACGTATTCATGTGGCTTGGGGAAGTTTTATTAGTATATTTAATGCAACCTCTTATGAACTGCATGAATGAAGGAATGAAGAGTGATCCTCTGCAAGGTTGTCAAAGAAGGAAAACAGGCTCCTGTGACTGGTGAGAATCATAAATAAAGAGGACTTTGTTTCAAGGAGAACACCAGAATAAAGGAAAGCAAAGTTCCTTGGAAGATGAGCCAGCACAATCCAGGGCAGGTGTTTCCCATTTGCCTAGAGGCACCTTGATAAGCAGCATCTTAAAAAGCAGAGACATCACCTTGCCAACAAAGGTTCATATAGTGAAAGCTATGGTTTTCCTAGGAGGTGATGTATGGAAGTGAGAGCTGGACCATAAAGAAGGCTGATTGCCAAAGAATTGATGCTTTTGAATTATGGTGCTGGAGAGACTCTTGAGAGTCCCATGGACTGCAAGAAGATCAAACTGATCCATTCTTAAGGAAATCAGCCCTGAGTGCTCACTGGAAAGACAGATCCTGAAGCTGAGGCTCCAATACTTTGGCCACCGCATGAGAAGAGAAGACTCCCTGGAAAAGACCCTGATATTGGGAAAGATGGAGGGCACAAGGAGAAGGGGATGACAGAGGACGAGATGGTTGGCCAGTGTTCTCGAAGCTACTAAAATGAGTTTGACCAAACTGCAGGAGGCAGTGGAAGACAGGAATGCCTGGTGTGCTCTGGTCCATGGGGTCATGAAGAGTCAGACACAACTAAACAACAACAACAACAACAACAACAACAACAACAACAACACCCTGATAAGGCCAGAGATCCTCACCACTGCCGTCTTCTTCATCAGTTTATTTGTATGCCACTTTTCCACTAAAATTGTGCCCAAAGTGACTCACAATATATCAAATGAACAATAAATATAACAATGCAAAATGTATTCGCATGAATAATCGTAATATCAACAAGGTGCGCCTCTTGTGTCCAAATCCCGGATCCCAGGCTTATTTGGGTCCACCTCTGATTTGGCCAGAGCAGGTGGAGGCAGCCCCGGGTTTTCCAACGTCAGATTGGGTCCACCCAGAGTGATCCAGGGCTGTCCAAGGGAGAGGATGGCCTAGAATTGAGGGTGAGGGATACACACATGAACCTCATTCCATGCAGGCAACAACTGAGTTGAATCCCATCCAATATTTTAATTGGTCTAAAAATATAGCAGTTGAAAAAATAATAATTTGGGGCAGCACTGAGCAGGAATTTGGACCCCTTGTGACAATGGAAACATTGCCCAAATGTGATGTGCCTTTGTGCTTTTCCCATTCATTCCAACGGGATTGGTGTGCGAAAATTCCCTGGTGCATTATCCCCATAACCATCTTCTTCCCCTTTCAGGGCTGTCAGTGCAGGCATTGACCTTTATAATGCACATTGATACTTGCTGATGGGTGTCTTCTTCTGGTGGCTAATTTCAGATCGGTTTTGGCCCGAGTCAGATTATATTTTTGGCTGGAAGGCTGTGTTTGGCTAGTGAACTGGCAGGCGGTGTGCTTGGGGCCATTCCAGCTGTCTGCAGTTTCTGGAACGGAACATGCTTTCCACTGGCTTTGGCCAATACAGTGGGCATTAATTGAATAATTGTTAATTCTCCTCTGAGAGCCATCTGCTGAAAGCCAGGCGGGTTTGTTCCTTGCCGGAAACCTGTGAGACACCGCCATCTAGTGGTGCAGGAACTGCCAGTGTTTTACTCCCAGAGTCCGTGCACTCTGCCACAATGAGAAAAGTTAAGTCAGCGTCAAAATCCTTCCAGCAAGTTAATAAATAAATGGCAATGCAGGATATGACAGCTTTACACACAATTTCTGCTCCTGCAAATGGCACACAATAAAGCACAGTTCCTTGATGCTAGCCTGTTGTCTGATTGCTAATCCCTCCTGATGTAAACTTCATTTTACCCATAGCCTATCATGACCTGGCAAATAGAAGGCGAAGAAATGGAGGCAGTGAGAGATTTTACTTTCTTGGGCTCCATGATCACTGCAGATGGTGACAGCAGACACGAAATTAAAAGACGCCTGCTTCTTGGGAGAAAAGCAATGACAAACCTAGACAGCATCTTAAAAAGCAGAGACATCACCTTGCCAACAAAGGTCCGTATAGTTAAAGCTATAGCTTTCCCAGTAGTGATGTATGGAAGTGAGAGCTGGACCATAAAGAAGGCTGATTGCCAAAGAATTGATGCTTTTGAATTATGGTGCTGGAGGAGACTCTTGAGAGTCCCATGGACTGCAAGAAGATCAAACCTTTCCATTCTTAAGGAAATCAGCCCTGAGTGCTCACTGGAAGGACAGATCCTGAAGCTGAGGCTCCAATACTTTAGCCACCTCATGAGAAGAGAAGACTCCCTGGAAAAGACCCTGATGTTGGGAAAGATGGAGGGCACAAGGAGAAGGGGACGACAGAGGACGAGATGGTTGGACATTGTTCTCAAAGCTACTAACATGAGTTTGACCAAACTGTGGGAGGCAGTGGAAGACAGGAGTGCCTGGCGTGCTCTGGTCCATAGGGTCATGAAGAGTCAGACACGACTAAACGACTAGACAACAACAACAAATTGTGACCTGTGGCTTAGTCACAAGTTTCTAGGCAGTGTTTACATACGGCTTTGACTGGCCGACTAAACCAGGAGAGGGTAGCTGATGAGTCTCAAACCCTCGGTGTGTTAGGGATTTGTCCATACCTTCCAAGTGTCCTGATTTTCCAGGGGCAATCCTAGAATTACAAAAGCCACCCCAGCTTCTGATTTGATCCCTATTTCCCCCGCCAGCACCATGAACAGCAAGGAGGACGCTTGTCCCAAGTGATGACAATGGCAGCAGTGACAGCTGCGAGGGAGTATCCCGTTGCCTCTCCATGGCTGCCACTGCTGGCCTCCTCCCTTGGGCAGCTCATAGCAGGTGATGGAGAAGAGGAGGAGAGGCTCCGGCTGCCCAGATCCAGCTGTGTGCCATCAACACAAGTATAATGTCCAGCTCAAGGAAAATCACAGTACCGCTCTTATTCTGCCATGGTCAGACCACACCTGGAGTGCCATGTCCAGTTCTGGCGCAACAATTTAAGAACGATATGGACAAGCTGGAACATGGGAAGACGAAGAAGAAGAAGAAGAAGAAGAAGAAGAAGAAGAAGAAGAAGAAGAAGAAGGGTTTATTTTTTTTCCCTTGAAGGAGTGATTAGCAGCCATTCATTTGCACGAGGCTTAAATTTTTATTAGTATTATTTCTGTGTCTAATGCTTGCTTATCCTTAACTTTGTGGTTTTGATACTGCATCTTTATACTTTAATCTGCTGGTGTTCTTTTTGGGGGGACGTTTTGTGTACATATTGGTCAATGTGAAGGCAAAAATACAATTTTCCCAATGATAGTCAGCACCCAGACATTCCCCGTCCCCACTCCTTGAGGTCATGTTCCTTGGGGTGATGTCAGAGTGCCCTATTAGAGGAGGAGGAGGAGGAGGAGGAGGAGGAGGAGGAGGAGGAGGAGCTTGAATTTGGGAAAGCCCAGCCAGATGGGCGGGGTATAAATAAATTATTATTATCATTATTATTATTATTATTATTATTATTATTATTATTATTTGATATCTCACCTTTCACTCCCCTTAAGGAGTGTCAAAGTGGCTAACAATCTCCTTTCCCTTCCTCCCCCACAACAAACACTCTGTGAGGTGAGTGGGGCTGAGAGACTTCAGAGAAGTGTGACTAGCCCAAGGTCACCCAGCAGCTGCATGTGGAGGAGCAGGGAAGCAAACCGGGTTCACCGGATTACGAGTCCACCGCTCTAACCACTACACCACACTGGCAGTGGCAGAGCTTCAAGCTCTGGCGGGGGGGCAGAGAGCAGGTGGGGGCGTGGCTGGCGAGCGTCCCGGATTGCGGGGGGGGCTGGACTAGATGACCCTTGGGACCCCTTCCGACTCTACAATTCTATGATTTTTTCAGTAACATCTGTACTACCTTTCAATCATATTGCTCTTTTATATCGTCCGTGCTGCACCTTCTCATATAATCTAGTTTTCTTGTAGCCTCTCACATCAAGATGCACGGGTATCAATGGGCTTAAAAGTGATTGAAAGTGAGAAGATTCAGCCTCGATTCGCTGAATTAAAATCCTCTGCAACTCTTGAGGAGGGGCTACGCTTATTTCTCAGGAACAGGACCGCTCTACAGGCCCAACAGGTTCAACCTGAACAACGTTTTTAATTTGCTAACCTCATCCGTTATAAATAAAACATTTCCAAGAGGCCTGTTCTGACAGGAAGACTTAAGCCCTGGCCTGCTTCTGTCAGAAATTACTCCATTAGGCACAGGAGGGAAGGCGGCAGGAGGTCACGGTGTCAAAGACTTGGCTTGGCTTCTAAAACCAGCCTGCATAATTTCATGACTACTAACCAGGTTTCTTGAGACACAAAAGACAGCTAATTAAAGGATATAAAGAGGCAAAGGAGTCTGTTAACCAATCAGGCAAAAAAGAGTAACTAATCTCCTCTTATAGACCTTGCTTCAGATGGCCGCTCACCCCTAGTACAAGGATAGCTGGGTATTTACTAGGAAATTGTGGGTTTGTCCATTTTGATATATCTCAGATTCTCATTTTTTTTTCCCCCTCTTCAGTTCTCCACATTCCACACCAGTTTGCAAGGGAGTAAAGAAGAAGTATGCATGAAAATTCACCACTGTTTCGGTGTCTCCTGACACACATTCATATGCAATTTCGCCTAAAATACACTTTGTTCCGAAGCAATGCCCCCCCCCCAATGTATTTTGGAGGTCATTTTCACCAATACATGCATTTGTGTGCAAATTTACATGCAGGTGGTCCCTTTACCAATGACCTTTAAAGCCCTAAACAGTCTAGGTCTTTCCTAGAGGAAAGAGAAAACTGTTTTGAGTATAAAGCGCAGGTCAGTCTTGATAATAATAATAAAAATTGATCTGATCCTCCAGCCTCCCGCTTTTTTCCGTCAAAAGACAGATTGTGCATAATGTAGCAACTTGTACCGACACTTCATTCAGCTGGTATCTCATGTTCCAGCGGTGCATTTACGCCGCTGCAGATAAGCTTGCATAATTGCTTCCATAATAGGGCCTCTTTGCTTTCTGCTCTTCTGGTGCATCATAGCTTTGTAACTTGTAACCCAGATCAAGTATGACTTTCACAAAGTAAAGAGCAGCTTATTGTTGCTTGGCCTTTAAATAAGCTCGGGTTGAGAAGGGCGACAGTCGCCTTATTTTACCCAAACGTGATTTTCTTTTTTTAAGTATAGATAGTGCTAAATGCTTGTTTATTTTGAGACCTCTCTACTAAGCACTGTTTATTTATTTTATACATCTCTACATCAGTTGCTTTCTCACTTTGTGTATTGAAAAACCTGTCAAGATTCAGCCCACAACATAGAAAGCTAGATCTCTGGGAGCAGTAGTCCTAGCCTAGCTTTCAAACCGGAGGGGGGAGGGAGATTCTTGGGACCACAAGCCAGTGGTGGGTGGGGCCAGAAGCAAAATGTGGGAGGAGCGACAAATACGACTCTTACCTATGCATAGCAAGCTACATTCCAACCACATCAAAGTCAGGCTTCACTTTCAACACACACATCTCCCCACCTCCCCACCTCCCAACCTTTTTGAAAGAGGCCTTATCACCATCCAATGACCCATTTCAGCCAGGAAAGAGCTCGCAAGGACTGAAATACTGAATGTATTCAGTAGCCACAGAATGTTGAGTGCCTGTTGGAAAGAAAAATGGAAAACTGGGAGAGAGGAGTATCCTGGAATGGAGTGAGGTTGCCTGGTTAGAATTCTTAAGAGGAGAACTCCTATTGCAACATGATGGTGCAGGTCCCAGTAGTGATGATGAACGACAAAAATGTCCTCAATAGTGTAAGGAATATGCCCAATGGAAAAGCCAAGTGATTAGTCACACTGCAACGTTGTACTGAATGTCTTTGTCAAGGAATGCTTGATGATGTGTTCATGGGCCACCAATTCCTTGTCTTTTTAAGTGTGTGTGTGTGTGTGTGTGTGTGTGTGTAGGGACGCGGGTGGCGCTGTGGGTTAAACCACAGAGCCTAGGACTTACTGATCAGAAGGTCGGCGTTTTGAATCCCCGTGATGGGCTGAGCTCCCGTTGCTCAGTCCCTGCTCCTGCCAGCCTAGCAAGTAAAGGGCGTTTCTGTGCGCTGCTCTGGTTCGCCAGAAGCGGCTTAGTTATGCTGGCCACATGACCCGGAAGCTGTACGCCGGCTCCCTCAGCCAGTAAAGCGAGATGAGTGTCGCAACCCCAGAGTCGGCCACAACTGGACCTAATGGTCAGGGGTCCCTTTACCTTTACAATATATATATATTATATATATGTGTGTGTGTGTGTGTGTGTGTGTGTGTGTGTGTGTGTGTGATTTTTATATATATATCAGATTTTTAAATTTACAAATTTACAAATAATTATCAAACAACCAACACAGAAAGAGAATTCCAAAGCATTTCCAAGTGTTATTCCAGTCCTGCTAATAATTTTAATTGTTTATAATGGTTTTTAAGGTAAATTATATATTTTCCTCATTCCTTATTAAAATTTTGGTCTTCCTGATTTCTGATTCATTTTTGCCATTTTGGCATAGTCCGTCAACTTAATCTGCCAATCTTCTGTGGTTTGGGACTCTGTCTTCTTTCCATCTCTGGGCTAGTAACATCCGAGCAGCAGCGTTCGCGTACATAAATAGCACCAATTCCTTGTCTTTGACTGTAGCAGTCCTGGTGGACTTCATTGAGATCCGGCAGCCATACTTTGAGTTCAATATACTCAAAAGAACTGGGCAGAAAAGCTATTGAATGAAGGACAACATTTTTACAGAGTAGAAAATTAAAGGAGCAACAGTGTGCAAAATCCCACAAAATGATTTCCAAAAGTGAACAGCCCAGTGTATACCTTGATGAGAGTGTGATTTGGAATGATTTTTGTTAGTATGATCAGTATTTATGGGAGATGAGAGTTTGATAGGCTGGAACATGTGCAGAGGAGGGCAACCAAGATGATCAAGGGTCTGGAAGCCAAGTCTTATGAGGAACAGTTGAGGGAGTTGGGTATGTTTAGACTGGAAAAGAGGAGACTGAGAGGAGATATGACCAGACATCTTCAAATATGTAAAGGATTGTCCCATGGGAGACGGAGCAAGCTTGTTTTCTCCTGAGAGAGAAGTGTGGCTCTCCTGATGAGAGCCAGTGTGGTGTAGTGGTTAAGAGCAGCAGATTCGTAATCTGGTGAACCGGGTTCGCTTCCCCGCTCCTCCGCATGCAGCTGCTGGGTGACCTTGGGCTAGTCACACTTCTCTGAAGTCTCTCAGCCCCACTCACCTCACAGAGTGTTTGTTGTGGGGGAGGAAGGGAAAGGAGAATATTAGCCACTTTGAGACTCCTTCGGGTAGTGATAAAGCGGGATATCAAATCCAAACTCTCTTCTTCTTCTTCTTCTTCTTCTTCCTGCTCCAGAGGGCAGGACTCAAACCAAGGCTTCAAGTTACAAGAAAGGGGATTCCGACTCAATATCAGAAAGAACTTTTTGAAGGTAAGAGCTGTTCAGCAGTGAAACGGACTCTCCTACATTGGAGGTTTGTAAGTAACAGATGGCCATATGTCGCGGGTGTTTTAGTTGAAATTCCTGCATTGCAGAGGATTGGACTAGATAACACTTGTGTTTAAACTTGATTTCCTACAATATAATTTTTCACAGAATGGTATTTCATATAAACAGATGCAAGAAGGAAGAATTATCCAGGGTGTACATTTTTTTTTAAAAAAAAGTTTATTAAATAATACCAGTTTGGGCAAAGGGAGGGGTAAAGAGAATCTAAGTATTTTTATCAGAGCAACTAAATAGTTCCATTAGATATTTCTGCAAAAACAAAACATTCCCCCCCCCAAGTCCAACAGTAAATAATTTTTGTGCACAATGTACATTACCATTAAGGATTTTTGCACTGCGGTAATAGCTTTCATATGCCAAATTATAAATGGTTTTGCATATAGGGCTTTCTGTGTGGTACAGCATTTTAAAGAATGCAGGAAACTTGTGTTTGGAAAAGCCAGCGGAATTTATCATTTTTAAGGCTTCAGGCTTTATTTACTGTATTGCTTATTAACTTGGCATTGCTGAAATCTGCAATATGTAAATTGTTGGTTTCTATTAATGCATGAAATACTTTTCTGGTGCAAACAGAACTAATTCTGGAACATTTAAACATTCATTTCACCCTTCTGGAGCTACACCACTTCAGACTGCAGTTGAAATAAAATTCCTGGATCTTCCTCTCCATATATGCAATGGCAGCTGGCAACATTTTCACTTTGCAGGGCTGCCATTTTTAACCTTGCTGTTTTCATCACAACAGGACTTTTATTCAGGGCAGTGTGCCATTGCACATGTGCCGAGTGCCCTTGCCTTCTTCTGCCTAAAAAGAAAATCAATAACACTGGTCAACAACAAACTTGTTGTCTGCGTTTTTTCAGTTGATTTAGGACGAATCTGATGCGCTGAATCCAAAAATCACATTGGTTTTGCTCAATCAGGTCAAGTTCTTGAGCTATGGCCACATGTCTTTTTTTACGTTTTTGTTCACATGTACGCTTGTGTGGAGCATTTTAGAAGAAGTTGGTGGGGGTAAAATGCCATGTCGCATAATTGTTTTGATTGGAAATGATTATTTTAATGACAAGAAGTATTCAGGTCCGATAGTTCTGGGTGATTATCTCGAAAACGGATCAGTTTGAAGTCATAAAACCTCAAAATCTTCCATAAATTGGTGCGGCAAAGCATAAAGTTGGGGGATCAAAACTAAGTTAATGGGGCAGCCGCCCCACGAAGTATCCTGATCTTCAATCAGCACGTCGTCCTGTAGCTCACTGTGATGAAATTCTAGTGCCTATCTTCAGAGAACTTCCTGACATTAGTGACGAAGATGCCTCCAGTGTTGAAGGACATGAAGAAGAAGAAGTGGTTCTTGAAGATGATGCTCCACATCCATTTTCCCAAAAGGAGTTGAATGATCTAGTTCACAACCTCAGCTTGTCAAAGGACTCTGCCGAACTGTTGGCATCCAGATTGAAGGGAAAAAACCTCCTCTCTGACAGTGCTCACATCAGCTTCTTCCACAACAGGCATCAAGAGTACCTCCGTTTTTTCTCGGAAGAGAAGGACTTGGTGTACTGTGCAGATATTGCGCAGCTTCTGCTCAAGCTTTGAGTGCCACAGTATGAACCCAAAGATTGGAGACTGTTCATTGACAGCAGCAAGCGATCACTGAAATGTGTTCTGCTACACAATGGCAACCAGTTTGCCTCTATACCCCTGGCTCACTCGAGTACACTGAAGGAGAACTATGAAGCGGTGAAGTATGTGCTGGAGAAAATTGGTTATGATCAGCATAAGTGGTTTATTTGTGTTGACCTGAAGATGGTTGTCAGGGAACTGCCATCGGAAGGAAGGGAGGTGGAAGGGCTCACACAGGTTGGGAGAGACTCAGCAGCTGAAGAGGGAACCAGTAGGGGGAGAAGAGCTGAGCTGAGGGAAAGTGAGCAGGAGGGATGGCTCCGAGACACTTCCAGCGAAAACAGTGGGGAGGTTTCAGGACCTCCTGTAGGGACACCCACTCCTCGCCGGAAACTGTCACGCAGAGAGTCCAGAAGACGTGTTTCCATTAAGGAGCTTTTATGTTGGAAGCGATTCCAAAAGCAACCACTGTCGGAATCTGCAAGCGACTGACAGAGCCATGTTTAAGGGGCTCCGTTACAGACAGAGGTTTGCAAACTTGACCAAACTCTGAGGGACTTGGATTTTACGCACAAGCAGCTCATCGTCCCATCACAGCATTCCGACAGTCTCTGTGAGCAGTTTGTGCAGGAGAAGGCATCATGAGCAACCCAGCCAGAACCGGAGAAGCAGGAGCTGGAGCGGGTCCAAGCCTGGAGGAAAGGTACCGGGCGTTGGAGGTCCAGCTAGCGCTGCAGACGGCAAGGCTCGAGGAGAGGAGGGCTCAAGATGCAGAGAAGGGGAAAACCACCCCGCTCGCCAGAAAGTTGCCAGGATTGGTGCAGAAGTTTGGGGGGGAGGCCAAGGACTATCATGCCTTTAGGACAGAGATGCAATATGCCCTTAATCTGCAGTTTGATGACTTTCCCGACGAGGAATCGCGGGTGGCTTTTGTGATTGGGCATCTCGAAAAGGGGGCGAAAGACTGGGTGAGGCCCCTGATGGCAACAAAAAATGACATCCTGAAGGATACGAGGAAGTTTTTTCGTGCAATGGATTTGATGTTTTCCAGCGATATTGAGCAGGGAGTGGTACGCAGACAGTTAATGGCGTGCAAACAGGGGAGCCGATCTGTGCGTGAGTACTGGACTGAGTTTACCATGTTGATCCATAAATTGGGGTGGGATCTATCGGCGGAACCCATTCAAATGCTCTTTGAAGAAGGGCTTGCTTCGGCGGTAAAGGATGAACTTTCCCGGGCGCCCAGGGCGGAGTCTATGGACCAGCTGACCAAATCAGCGCTGACCATAGGAGCGCGCCAAGAGGCGAGAGCCTTGGAGAGGCGGGAAGGGAAGGGGGAACGTTGGAGGGAGCTTCGCATTCCAGAGATTCCAGAGCCACCGTTCCCGCCGGGAGAGCCGATGGAAATTGGAACAGCGCGCGCGCGCGCAGTTTCAAAGCCCAGTGAAGAGCGGAAGAAGGAGGGAAAGGGCGCCAAGAAATGTTATCTCTGCCAACAGCCAGGTCATTTTGCCAGAGTCTGCCCCCAAAGAAAGGAATGGCAAGGAATGGCGGGAGCTGTTGGGGAGAGGGAGGAAAAGGTACCGGAGCAAGTAAAAGCCAACGCCTGGCTGCCACCGTCGGGGCACAGCAGCCAGGCCAAAGAGCAGTGAAAGTGCCCACGCCGGAACCTCCTAAACCCGCCCTAGTGATAGAGGTGTTACTAGAGCTGCCTAACGGACACCCACTAAAGATAAAGGCGCTATTGGACTCAGGCAGCTCCTGCAATTTCATGAGTAAGGAGTTTGCTGCTGAGCACCAGATACAGACTATCCCTTTAAGTAACCCTTTGCAGGTGACCACGATCGATGGAAGGGAGCTGCTGGGAGGAGAAGTCAGCCAGCAGACCGTCCCAATGATAATGAGGGTAGCAAGACACACTGAGCTAATAGCGTTTAATGTGGCTACCTTGGGAGGAGCTCCCATTATTTTGGGGATGAGCTGGCTAGCGTTACATGATCCGCTAGTGGGCTGGCATCAGAGAGTGGTCTCCTTTGGGTCAGCACATTGTCTAGAACACTGCAAAGAGCGGGAGGCTCAAGGAGGTGCCAGAGCCACTCTAGCAGGGACGGAAGTAACGGAGAAGGGGAAGGTTCCCCAACAATACGCCGACCTGAGCAATGTCTTCAGCGAGAGGGAGGCAGACAAACTACCCCCACATAGGCCCTTTGACTGTCAAATCAATTTACTCCCTGGGGCACAGCTCCCTGTAGGCAAGCTGTACGCCATGTCAGACAGAGAGATGCAGGAGCTAAGGGAGTTCATTGACAAGAACCTGAAGAGAGGGTTCATCAGAGAGTCCAGGGCGGTGGGGGGCAGCCCAGTGTTTTTTGTGGACAAAAAAAACACGGACAAACCCAGGCTTGTAGTGGACTTCAGGGCCTTAAATGCAGTGTCAGAACCAGTGACTTTCCCGATGCCCAGAATTGATGACATTTTGACAAGGGTCAGGAAGGGAAAGATTTTTACTAAACTGGACCTGAGGGGGGCGTACAACCTGATACGAATAAGGAAGGGGGATGAATGGAAAACCACCATGTTCACCCCTTTGGGGGCATTTGAATATTTAGTTATGCCCTTCGGCCTACAAGCAGGCTCCGCGTGCTTTCAATCGTTTATGAACCACGTCCTGGGGCCTTTGCTTTACAAGAATTGTGTGGCCTTCTTAGATGACGTGTTAGTATATTCAGAGACTGAGGAGCAGCATGTAAAAGACATCAGGGAAGTGTTGGGCAGACTGCAAGCCAATCAGCTGTGGGTGAAGCTAGAGAAGTGTCAGTTTCATGCCAAGGAGGTGGAATTCCTGGGGTACCGCTTGTCGGACAAGGGATTGGCCATGGATCCTGGCAAGGTCCAAGCGGTACTGGAATGGAAAACACCGAAAACAAGGAAGGATGTGCAAAGATTCCTTGGATTTGGAAACTTCTATCGGAAGTTCATCAGAAATTTTGCCCACTTGACGGCTCCCATTACGGACTGTCTCAGCAGTAAGAGGAAATTCGTTTGGACGGCGGAGGCGGAGCGAGCTTTTGAGGAACTGAAAAGGGCGTTCGCTTCGGAAGAACAGCTCCTGCATGTGGATTTACAAAAACCGATGCGAGTGGAGACGGACGCATCAGACCGGGCTGTGGGGGCGGTCCTTCTGCAGCCTGGGAAGGAGGAGTCAGAGTGGAGACCGTGTGCCTTTTTTTCGCGAAAGCTGAACAAATCTGAGAGGAACTACACGGTGTATGACCGAGAACTACTTGCCATTCATGAAGCGTTCAGGAGATGGAGGCATTTATTAATTGGGGCACAACATAAGGTGCAAGTGTGCACGGACCACAAGAACTTAGAGTATTGGAGAACGGCACGAGTGCTCAACCAACGGCAAGTGCGATGGGCCCAGGAGTTCTCCAAATTTCACTTTGAAATTTGTTATGTGCCAGGTCCAGAAAATGTTAGGGCGGACGCTCTCTCATGCAAACCTGAATATTTGGAAGGGGAGGGGGGACCCGAAGAGAGACATGTCATCCCAGAGGACCGCTGGGTGTGTGGGGCGGCATTGGTGGGGCAAAGAGAACTGGTAGAGGAAACAGAGAATGATGAATATGCCCAGAATAAGCTCAGAGGTCTTAGGGGTGAGGGAGAGGAACCAGGGGGTTTTGAGGAAAGAAATGGAGCGTTGTATTACAAAGGGGCACTGTATATCCCCGAAGGAGACTTAAGGGGGAGGGTACTCAAGCAGTTGCACGACAGCCCCACGGCGGGGCATTTTGGACAACACAAAACCATGTGGTTGGTCACCAGGGAATTTTGGTGGCCTAAGGTGAGGGAAGATGTACGGGAGTATGTAAGAGGGTGTGAGCAATGCCAGCGAGCCAAAGGGGAGAGGCGGGCGCCGGCGGGGCTATTAGAACCCTTACCAACCCCAGAACGACCTTGGGAGGCAGTGTCGATAGATTTTATGACTGATCTGCCGAAGTCCAAGGGGAAAACAGCCATCATGGTGGTGGTAGACCTACTAACAAAGATGTGCCACTTTGTAGCCTGTTCGCATGCAGTCACGGCGGAAGAGACAGCGAAGTTATTTGTAGAACACATTTTTAGGTTGCACGGGGTGCCATTGAGGGTGGTCTCAGACAGGGGAAAACAATTTACTTCCACGTTCTGGAGGAAGCTCATGAGCTTACTGCAGGTGGAGGTCAACTTTTCGACTGCCCGGCACCCTGAAACCAACGGGCAGGCGGAAAGAGCAAACGGTGTCCTCCAGCAATACCTGAGGTGTTATGTCAATGACAGAGAGAATGACTGGGTAGAGAAGTTGGCGCTGGCGGAATTTGCCTACAACAATGCAGAGAATGTGTCCACAGGGATGAGCCCCTTCTTGGCTAATTATGGGTGTCATCCCAGGGCATTCCCAGGGGGAGGAGGGGAGAGATGGAGCGTCCCGGCAGCCGAGCATTTTGTAGAAGAAATGGAAGCAATCCATCGTCAGCTCCAACTCAACTTAGAAAGGGCGAAGGAAGAATACAAGAGGCAGGCAGACAAGAACCGAAGGGAAGGTGAAACCATAAGGGTGGGAGATCGGGTGTGGCTGTCAACCCAAGGGTTGCCGTTCAAAGGAGGTTGTAAGAAATTAAGACCCAGGAGGTTGGGTCCCTTTGAGGTCATTCAACAAGTCAACCCAGTGGCTTTCAGGCTCCGGTTACCCAACCACATGAAACTGCACCCAGTATTTCACAGGTCGTTACTGTCACCGTATGAGGGGGGACGAGAAGGGATGTCCACTCGGGGACCGATCATAGAAGAAAGGGAATGCAGCAGCCATGTGGCAGAAATCCTCGACACCAGGTGGAAGGGGGATCAGGTGGAGTATTTGGTAGCGTGGGAAGGAGAACCGGAGTCAGAAAACACTTGGGTAATGGCAGAAGATATCAATGACGAGGTATTGATAGAAACGTTCCATCAAAGGTTCCCAAGGAAACCTCAGCCTGTGGAGAGGTTCCGGAGGGAATACTTTGGGACCACCGATGAGGAGGAGGAGTTGGAAGGATTCACGGATTCGGAAGGGGAAGGGGAGATGGACTCTGAGGAGGAGGAGTACTTCGAGACCAGGAACCGCAACAGGTGGAGAGAAGTGTTCGAGACATCGGAAGGTGAAGGAAGTTCCTTCCGTGGTTTTGCCTCCTCACCGCCCATAGAGGAGGGTGCGGGAGGGGGTGAAGGGGGCCCTGGAGGGGAGGTGGATGTCAGGGAACTGCCATCGGAAGGAAGGGAGGTGGAAGGGCTCACACAGGTTGGGAGAGACTCAGCAGCTGAAGAGGGAACCAGTAGGGGGAGAAGAGCTGAGCTGAGGGAAAGTGAGCAGGAGGGATGGCTCCGAGACACTTCCAGCGAAAACAGTGGGGAGGTTTCAGGACCTCCTGTAGGGACACCCACTCCTCGCCGGAAACTGTCACGCAGAGAGTCCAGAAGACGTGTTTCCGTTAAGGAGCTTTTATGTTGGAAGCGATTCCGAAAGCAACCACTGTCGGAATCTGCAAGCGACTGACAGAGCCATGTTTAAGGGGCTCCGTTACAGACAGAGGTTTGCAAACTTGACCAAACTCTGAGGGACTTGGATTTTACGCACAAGCAGCTCATCGTCCCATCACAATGGTGAACTTTTTGTTGGGACAACAGTCTGGCTTCACCAAGTAGCCATGTTTTCTGTGCATGTGGGATAGTAGGGACCGTGCTCAGCATTACACGAAGAAGGACTGGCCTGTGCGGGGGGAATTGGTGCCTTGCAAAGAAAGGAACGTCATCAACGACCCTCTGGGGGACAGAGACAGAATATTCTTCCCACCGCTGCACATCAAGCTCGGCTTAATCAAGCAGTTCACCAAGGCTCTGGACAAGGATGGTGACTGCGTCACTTACTTGTGCCAGGCTTTTCCAGGATTGACCATGGAGAAGTTGAAAGCTGGCATTTTTGACGGTCCTCAGATCCGTCAGCTCATCAGAGATCCAGAGTTCGGAAACTCAATGAACAAAGTGGAACTGGAAGCGTGGAAGGCATTTGTTCTGGTAGTGAAGAACTTTCTTGGCAACAATAAGGCCAGAAACTACGCAGAACTTGTCAACAACATGCTGACTGCTTTCAGAAACCTGGGCTGCAACATGAGGGTCAAGGTGCACTACTATTTTCACATATGGACCGGTTTCCTGAGAACCTGGGTTCAATGAGTGATGAGCAGGGGGAGAGATTCCATCAGGACATGAAAGAGATGGAGACCAGGTATCAGGGTCTCTGGGACGCAGTCATGATGGCTGACTACTGTTGGACTCTGAAGAGAGACCTCCCTGCTGCTGAGCATTCCAGGAGTTCCAAGAAACGGAAGTTCAAGCCCTGAAGTTTGAAAAACGGTGAAGCAACATGCAATTTACGTGTACTTACCTTTATCAATGCCCACCATTCAGTTTACAGTAAACCTGACCTGATGGAAAGAAACGGATGCCATTTCCTGATTCAGCAGTGCAAAAATACCCTAAATCAGTTGTAGAAATCTAGACAACATTCAAAAAGTAAAAAATTGTTGCCCAGTGAATTCTCTCCACAGCTATGCACAGGGAAAGAGCTTCCATGCAAGAGAGCCATTCTTCTTCTTCTTCTTCTTCTTCTTCTTCTTCTTCTCCGATCACTCGAAGTCAAGTAAGATTGTCTTCCATAAACACGGTTTTAGCAGTGGGTCTGTCAGTGACTGTGGAGGCCTATTCTGGATCCACACGTCCTTCCACAGTGGAAACACTGGTATCCTGACAGGAGTCAATCACGGTGTGGATTTGCCAAGCATGCCTTCCTCTTAGCACGTTTCTCCCTTGCGTCCTGAATTCGAGTGTCTTTAAAGCCCCTGACACCTTTGGTAAAGGCTGTTCTCCAATTGGAGCGCTTGCAGGTCAATGTTCCCCTATTGTCGGTGTTTATATTACAATTTTTAAGATTTCCCTTGAGAGAGTCTTTAAACCTCTTTTGTTGACCACCAGCATTACGGTGTCCATTTTTAAGTTCAGAATAGAGTAGTTGCTTTGGAAGACAGTAAACAGGCATCCAAACAACATGACCAGTCCAGCGAAGTTGATGTTGGAGAATCATCGCTTTAACACTCATGATCTTTGCTTCTTCCAATACACTGGCATTAGTTTGCCTGTCTTCCCAAGTGATATGTAAAAAATTTCAGAGACACCGTTACTGAAGCTTTCGAGGAGTTGGCGATGGCGTTTATAAGTGGTCCATGTTTCACAAGCATACAGTAAGGTTGGTGGTACAAGAGCGTTGTAAACAAGCATTATGATTTTCAGACACGATTGACTCAGTACCTCTTATTTAGAAACTAAGTCATACAATATGACATAAGTTTTTGAATGCATGTATTGTTTACACCTCCACATCCATTGCCAATTGATCAATCAGGTGCCAGGACAACATTCTCTGTTGCTGCTCTCTGCATCCACGTAGGTCCTGTTCTTGGTTTTATATCAGGCATAGGCAAACTCCAGCCCTCCAGATATTTGGGACTATAATTCCCATCATCCCTAGCTAACAGGACCAGTGGTCAGGGATGATGGGAATTGCAGTTCCAAACATCTGGAGGGCCGGAGTTTGACTATGCCTGTTTTAGATCATCCACCCATCACATAGGTGATTGTCCCTTTGGTCTTTTGAAATTGTAGGGTCTCCACACTAACACTTCTTTGTTCCTTCAACCTGAGTCATCTTCCGCCAGATGTCCCTCATATTTCCATTTTAGCTTTGTGGCCTTTTCCACTACATTCACAACTTTTGATCTTTGCCATATCCAATCACTGACTTTTCTCTCCTGCTATTGCATGTTGCCCTGTTCTTAAGCTGCTTGTGTTTCTCTGTGTCACAGTCCAGCTCTCCGGCTCCATAATATATCACAGATAATATGCACATATTGAATATTTCAGCTTTCAAATCTAGGGAAATATTTTTTTACATTTTTCATTATGAAGTTGAGTTTTCCAAAGGTCACACACGACTGCCTTGTTCTCCTCTTTATTTCCACTGTTTGGTTTTTCCCTCCCCGGTATGACTTTTTTTTGTCCTAAATTGATATATTATTCAACTTCTTCAACTCAGCTCATTTATATGCCGCTTAATTAATGAAGTTTCCAAACAATGTTTCTACATGCTGGAAGGAGGCTCAGCTGGAGAGCTTTGTTTTGTAACATCCACAGCACGATACAACTTCCATGCTTCTTTTACAGTGGGGTGGCATTTGAGGGTGCTTACCCCCTCTCTTTCTAGCCACTGCTGTCTCAGAGATAATTCTTCCTGTTGTAGAAAGATCAATTCAGATAGAATGGCGTGCATGCTTAAGCAGCTTTCAGAAAGCAAATAGGCATTACTCCCCGCAGTGCCTTCCTAAATGTAATGATGGCGAGATGAGTGGCGGATTTTTGTTAATTTAAGATTGCCAAATGATGCGTGTCTAGGCTCTGAAGAAGGTGAGAAAGGCCAGTGTGAGTGCTGTACAGAACCTGGCTTGAAAGCTATGGGACATAAGAATAGTAGAATTATATAGCATTCAAAGGGACCCTCCTGCTAGGGCATAGCTGTCAACTTACAGATTTGAAAATAAGGGACCAGCAGCCTTGAAAATAAGGGATCAGCAGCCAAAATATGGAATTTCCTTTTCCCCCACCATGTGCCCCTGCTCCAGACAGTCCTTTTCCCCGGCAAGGGTGAGTGGGCCGTCGATGACGTATCCATCCGATTCCGAGCACAGGTATGCTCAACTTCTGAGCCCCTCCGAGCCAAAGGCAGAAAGCCCAGCCAGCAGCCAAACGAAGCCTCAAGCGGTGGTTCCCACAGCGCAGCAACCCGGCAAAGGGGATGCAGCAAGGAAAACCACCGTCACCTCTCCGCTGGGAAGTGCTGAGCAAAGGCGAGTCCCCAGGCAACGCGGCCAATTTGATTGGCTCAAGGCATGCAAGCTCCACCCCCCAGTCGTTCTCAGACTCCTTATTGGGTGAGCAATGCAGCCAAGCAACACAGTTGGAGCCTCCTTTCTCCCTGGCCGGCAGGGAGGGAAGGAGAGGAGCTGCTTCCTTTGAAACCCGGGAAATTTACGGGATATCATCAATCCGGGACAGCAGCGGGACACGGCGCTGGGATAAGGGAGTTTCCCGCCAAATAAGGGACGGTTGACAGCTATGGCTCAGGGTCATCTAGTCCAACCCCCTGCAATGCAGGAATCCCAGCTAGAGAATCTCTGGCAGATGGCTGTCCAACCCCTGTTTTAAAACCTCCAACAAAGGAGAATCCACCAACTTCCGAGGGTGTCCATTTCACTGTCAAACAGCTCTTGCCTTCAAAAAGTTCTTCCTGATGTTGAGGACTTGTAACTTGAAGCCATTGGTAGAGACCGATAAGGGAGAGACATGTTTTGTTGCAGCTGGGGCAGATGAAGGCGTCCAGTTGCGCTGCACCATGGCATTTCTTCTCTCTGCGCTCCCCCCAGCAGCCATTCCTCTTCTGGTGACTGCTACGGATACAGTATATTTTCTTTTAATTGTTGAATGATTCTGTGTGCATTACAACAGCCTTTGGCTATGTGCAATAAAACTGACTGTCTGCCTCCAGGCACTGCAGTCGCCTGCAAGCGGTTCCCACACTGCAGGGTTGGTGTTGCCAACCTTCACGTCACATTTACAGACATCTTTGTAGCAATTCCCAGCAACTTGCATTCACGGGCATTTTGCCTACAACAAGTCAGATAGGACATAGCTATTGCAGTTGATACATGCTGTTCCTAGTGAAGATCTGACCTTTCGTGGTTCATCCAGCAGGGAAGCTGTGATCTCTTGCCAGCTGCTGCAGCTGCTATTAAAACCTATATAGCTGCAGGGGCAAGGAACCCGATCAGGTACTAAGAACATCGTAAAAGCCTTGCTGGATCGGAACACTGGTAAAGGCTTCCTTCCCTCTGTTTACCTGAAAGAAGCATCTCCACCCCCATCGTCCAGCCCAGACACTGAGGTCCAGCACCGAGGGCCTTCTGGCGGTTCCCTCCTTGAGAGAAGTGAGGTTACAGGGAACCAGGCAGAGGGCCTTCTCGGTAGTGGCTCCCGGTGTCACGGCAAAAAAATGGCCACTGTTTCTTTAATGCTAAAAGAAGTAAGTCAGCATGAGTCAGCGGCCTACAATGACTCATGCAACCTTTCACCAAACTGTACCTGTATATATAGAGTGGTCAATGTTAGTGTTGGGTGTGGGTTGGTTGGATGGTAGAAAGCTGGTTGCATTTGGTGTGTGTAAAAGCTGTCGGTCGTGGTTGGAGAAGAAGACTTTTTAAGAATAAAAGCAGCAATACTCTGCAAGAATACTCTTTCTCAAAGACTCTTTTGTGCCAACTAAGGTCTGAGGACTGGTCAAAGGAGTAAAAAGGAGGTCAGAACCTTTTCTTTTTCAAACACTGACACCCGCCCTGTGGAACGCCCTCCCATCAGATGTCAAGGAAATAAACAACTATCTGACTTTTAGAAGACATCTGAAAAGAGCCCTGTTTAGGGAAGTTTTTAATGTTTGATGTTTTATTGTGTTTTTAATATTCTGTTGGGAGCCACCCAGAGTGTGGCTGGGGAAACCCAGCCAGATGGGCGGGGTATAAATAATATATTATTATTATTATTATTATTATTATTATTATTATTATTATTACCTCCCATACCCTATTTTAATCCAGCTAAAGTTCATGTAAATGAAGCTATTGTATAGTCATCGCTTCTTTATCCCTGACTCCATTTTCCCTTCCCTTCCCTTCCCTTCCTGTAATGGCACCATGCTTTCCTTCCCCTTTGACAGTAACTGCTACTTACCCACTTCAACCAAAGACCCACAAAACAGTCTCCCAAACAGAGAGACTTAGCTCTTCAATGAAGATAGATAGGGCTGTGATTTAGCCCCTTCCAGATCCCGCATTACTCCTTCAGATCAGACTGCGCTTCGTTGAGCAAACCTGATCTAATATACAAGGAGGCGAAAAGCTCCATTTTTCACTTGTAAGAACTTGCCGTCGTCTCAGCCATTCTTGGTTAGTGCTACGCATAGCTGCCAATATTGGAACATCTGCAAGAAAGGAGATTGAAAGCTGACTGGACTATTGCAGACTGCAAATGTCAGGTCTCCTCTTTGAGGCTCTCTCATGTCAATAGCCGTTTCTTGGATAGTTTGTAAGTCCTCTGGATCTTAGAGTCCAATCAAAGCGTGGATGGGTTTTAATGCAAACCGACATAATTTGCACTTCGCAAACCAATAAACAAACCAAAATCCTTCAAAATGTTCACTTCTCTGAATTTAACAATGCAGTTCTCCAACCAAATATTGCATAAAGGACCAGGTGCACAGCCTGGGGAGCATATTGGACTCACAGCTCTCCATGGAAGCACAAGTCAATTCTGTGTCCAAGGCAGCTGTCTATCAACTCCATCTGGTACACAGGCTGAAACCCTACCTGCCTGCACATTGTCTCACCAGGGTGGTACATGCTCTAGTTATCTCCTGCTTGGACTACGGCAATGTGCTCTTCATGGGGCTACCTTTGAAGGTGACATGGAAACTACAACTAATCCAGAATGCGACAGCTAGACTGGGGACTGGAAGCGACTGCTGGACCATATAACATCAATCCTACATTGGCTCCCAGTACATCTTCAAACTCAATTCAAAGTGTTGATGCTGACCTTTAAAGCCCTAAACAGCCCTGGCTCTGTATACCTGAAGGAGCGTTTCCAACCCCATCATTCAGCCCGGACACTGAGGTCCAGCTCTGAGGGCCTTCTGGCGGTTCCCTCCTTGCGAGAAGTGAGGTTACAGAGAACTAGGCAGAGGGCCTTCTCGGTAGTGGCGCCCACCTTGTGGAACACCCTCCCATCAGATGTCAAGGAAATAAACAACTATCTGACTTTTAGAAGGCATCTGAAGGCAGCCCTGTTTAGGGAAGTTTTAATGTTTGATGCCTTACTGTGTTTCTGTATTTTGTTGGAAGCTGCCCAGAGTGGCTGGGGAAACCCAGTCAGATGGGTGAGCTCGAATGACAAAGCTAGAAGGAGTAAGCCAGAAGTCAGGACCAAAGATACAGGAAGACCTTGTTTTTCAAGACAGGCTCTCCTTTTATACACCATTCTCTCCAGATGGAAGTCACGCCAAAGCCTCGAGGTACTTATCAGCTGCAGCTCAATGGTTCACCACATGGGGGAGCTGCACATAACCCCTTCAGAGTTGTTCTCTCCAATGGAAACCCAAAGAATGGGTGAAAAGGTCAATTTGCAAAACCTGGGGTGCTATTGCAGGCAGGAGAACCCAAGCGGTCACTGGGAGCAAAGGGAAATGGGAAGAACTTAATGCCACAATTACTTTTAAGCGCTCCTATGAATCCACCTGGGTTCCATGGGACTGGTTACAGCAGTCGCCACGGCAAAATGTCTCTGGAAGAGTTATCTATTGTGCCTTGGAAAACGCCTTTCATCCCAGCAACAAGAGGCTTGTAATTAAATGAAAATGAGACTATTAATGCAAATTGCATTGAAATGTAATTTGGGTGATTTCAGACGGAAGAGCAAAGACGCAGCAACTAACTCATTATGAAATATACATGAAGGGTCTGATGCCTTTCAAAAATAGTTACATATTTATCACTCTCCTTTTTAAGTGGATTTTTCATGCTGGGGTCACGCTGCGTTTGATACTCCCAAAGCTCAGGCAGGAATATATGAAAGGTCCGACACTGAGAACATCTGGGGAGATCATGATGTGTGCTTCCTTGATCTGGCAGAGGATAAAGAATTCGTTATCATTATTCATGAGCCAAAAAAGGGCCGATGTGTTCAAAACCTCCCCTTTTTAATAGTCCCCCCCACCCCAACTTGCTGCAAAACATACATATGCAGTTGGATATCTGGATGGAGGGTCCAGAACCACTCAGGAGCAATTTGTCCAGATCTCCTTTTATAGAAAAATGAGTTTTCTTGCAGGGAGTGCCGGAGCCATCAAAGGGTGTTGGATAATGCCAATCAGCATATGCCTCGTTGATCCGCCTTTGCAAATTTCCCACTCCCCCGCCCAAAAGAAAAAACTCCCTTCTAAGGAGCACAGCATTGGTACTGTTCTAATTCATGTACCTGCTGCCCCCTACTGGACGCAGTCTCATACTGGACCCTAATGCCTAGCGAAAAACCTTCGCATTTGAAGATTCTTACAACCTGCATTTAAAAAATGTAAGACTATAGGTAAAGGTAAAGGGCCCCTGGACAGTTAAGTCCAGTCAAAGGTGACTATGGGGTTGTGGCGCTCTTCTCGCTTTCAGGCCAAGGGAGCAGGCATTTGTCCACAGACAGCTTTCCAGGTGTCATGTGGTCAGCAGGACACAACTGCTTCTGGCACGATGGAAACCAGAGCGCACGGAAATGCCGTTTACCTTCCTGCCACAGCGGTACCTATTTATCTACTTGCACTGGTGTGCTTTTGAACTGCTAGGTTGGCAGGAGCAGGGACCAAGCAATGGGAGTTCACTCCATCACGGAGATTCGAACCGCCAACCTTCTGATCAGCAAGCCCAAGAGGCTCAGTGGTTTGACCACAGCACCACCTGTGTCCCATAAGACTATATAACAGGAGCTTTGCAGGACGATAGATAGCTCTACCTTCATTTCGATCTGCTCATTTGACTCAATATCAGGGAGAATTTTCTGGTGGTAAGAACTGTTCGATCGTGGAACAGACTCCCTCAGGAGGTGGTGAGCTTCCCATCTTTGAAGGTTTTTAAGCAGAGGTTGAAATTCTTGCATTTCAGGGGGTTGGACTAAATGACCCTCAATATCTCATCCAACTCTACAATTTTATGATCTCAGGAAGGCTGGAGAACTCTTGGGATGGTGCCTGGAGGTTGTTTTGGGATGGATAGGGATGAACAAGATGAGGATGAATCCAGGTGAGAAGATGAAAGTGGGGAAACCAGGTGATCTGGGTGGAGGTTTGCAACCAGGGAGGCTGGTCCATTAGAGTGAATGGGGCATAGCCCCACCAATCTCAGGCTGCTCCCACCTGTCTGCCTTCTTATTTACAAGCAATCCAGACAGTCTGACTGTCTGACTACAAACACTGACTGTCAGCTTCCTCCTCAATCTTAGCGATGCCTTTGCAGACCACAGCAAAGAGGAGATTGAGGACAAAGCTAGAATTATTAGGCTCTGTCTCCTCCTGGCTGTAGCCTTCCTAATTCCCACCCTACCTGTCTCAAGGGCGCCCATCACCACTCTTACCATTGTGATACCATGTGACTTTAATAGAGGATGATGAGGATGATGAGGATGATAATAATAATAATAATAATAATAATAATAATAATAATAATAATTTATTACCTATTCCCTGCCCATCTGGCCGGGCCTCCCCAGCCACTCTGGGCAGCTCCCAACACTCCCTGGTTCCTGCTATAGATCTTCACTCACCCCTCCGTCTCTGGCTGTGGGGGTGCCATTTTGAGGTAGGCTTGGCTGAAAGACAGTGACTTGTCCAAGGCTACCCAGTGAGCTTCTTGGTTAAGTGTGTATTCAAACCCTGGTCTCCCAAGTCCTAGTACAATGCTCTGCTCAGCTGTCTTGTGCTGGCCCTAACAAAATTTATTTATTTATTTATACATACATACATACATACATACATACATACATACCCTGTCCATCTGGCTGGGTTTCGCCAGCTACTCTGGGCGGCTTCCAACAGAATATGTAAAACACGATAAAACATCAAACATTGAAAACTTCCCTAAACAGGGCTGCCTTCAGATGTCTTCTAAAAGTCAGATTATTTATTTCCTTGACATCTGATGGGAGGGCATTCCACAGGGCAGGTGCCAATACCGAGAAGGACCTCTGCCTGGTTCCTTGTAACCTCACCTCTTGCAGTGAGGGAACCACCAGAAGGCCCTCAGAGCTGGACCTCAGTGTCTGGGTTGAACGATGGGGGTGGAGACGCTCCTTCAGCGGATCACCACTGAATACAGTTTTCTTTTTCGGCTGTCACTTAATCACCAAGCAAAGGCGATGCAGGGAGCCTGAGGGTACTTAATAAAATTGCACAGCCAACATAGGGAGATTTCTCCCAAAGCTTCCCCATGGGCCGGCCAACCACCAGCACAGCTGAAAATCAACATGGAAGAAGCTTGTCAGCCTGATGGATTGCAAGTGATGGGTAATTGGATTCTCAAGGCTGGAAATTGCTTCTTAGTGATTGTCACGACAACTTGGCTACACACTAATGCATTCTGCCTAATTAAGAGTCCACACGGGGTATCTACCTTCTGGAGTAAATTCAGGCAGGACACTTGCTGGCATTTACTTGGCAAATCACTCAGACTCAGAGAGGAAATATCTCCCAAAGAGTAGCGATCTCACCTTAAAGTCGGTATCTTTAGTTATAAGACACTTATAGCCTAAGAGAAACTCTCAGGCAAGTATGGCTTCCAGAATAGACCCTAACTCGAAACCTATTCCCCTCATAGAACTGCAATTCCCAGAGCTCCCTGATTGCTTGTTAAGCCAATCTTGGGATCTGCAGAATCCCGTAACAGACAACTCTTAGGGGTCAAGGTCCCTTTGGGGCCCCTAATAAAATATCAGCTGCCAAAGTTGAAGGCCATTGACATTCAAATGGTGTGTGTGTGCCACATCAAGTGACTGATTATACAGGGTGGGGCTTACCTGCCCCCTCCCCCAATATTTTAATCCAGTTGGCACCCCTGGTGTCTCCTGACAACTCTCAGCATCCTTAACAAACCACATCTCCCAGAATTCTTGAGAAGAAGAAGCCATGGCAGTTTGGAAAATGGTGTGAATGTGACCTAAGAAGTAATACAGTTAAATACTTTGATATGAACTTATGTCCATGGCTGTTTGCAACGGCTGCCTACCCCTTTCCCCCACTTGCACATCACCAAGGATGAGAGAGAAGAAAATTGATTCGGGGACGCAGGTGGCGCTGTGGGTTAAACCACTGAGCCTAGGGCTTGCCGACTGGAAGGTCGGTGGTTCGAATCCCCGTGACAGGGTCAGCTCCCGTTGCTCGGTCCCTGCTCATGCCAACCTAGCAGTTCGAAAGCACGTCAAAGTGCAAGTAGATAAATAGGTACTACTCTGGCGGGAAGGTAAACAGCGTTTCCATGCACTGCTCTGGTTCGCCAGAAGCAGCTTAGTCATGCTGGCCACAGGACCCGGAAGCTGTACGCCAGCTCCCTCGGCCAATAAAACGAGATGAGCGCCGCAACCCCAGAGTCGGTCATGACTGGACCTAATGGTCAGGGGTCCCTTTACCTTTACCTATCGAAATCACACTTTCTAAAGCAATATGGGAACTGAAGTGCAGCCATCCTACAGAACTGGAGTACACAGGAAACTCCAGAAAAGAGGAAGACTTCATCCGCACCAGAGTCTTTTCTCTCACGGTTCTGAATTATACCCTGCATCACAGTTGCCTTCAGCTTTAAGAGCAGCCAAATTAGGAGCGACAGCATTTTTTATTTCATTATTTCTATTTAGTGCTAATGTAGCGGAATTAATCCTCTCGTGCACCAGCGCAAGGCTGTCACCCCAAAACTAACGCTGAGGCCATCTCTTTATGCATCGCTTAATTGCATTATTGAACTATATTATTAACAGCCGCTCGTTTGCGTGTCCATTTGCCCTGAGGGTATTAGAGCAGAGATATTTTGGTGTCTGAAGCTATGCTTGTGGGTTTTAATATCCAATTTCGAGGGGGGGAGGAAATGTTTTACTGCCCTATTATGTAGCCTGAAATGGTCCTTTCTCTCACCCTCCCACCCCACAAATGCCTTGTAATTGAAAATAATAGATCCAAATGGCTTTTATTTGACCTGTTTAAAAATGTACACGAACAAATGAATTGAAAACATAATATGGCAATGTTCTCTCTTTCCCGCATAGCATCAGGTCACACACTCATCAAAGGACAGATGGGCTTATGAATACAGATGACCGCTTATTAACTTGGAACTGAATCACACAGTCAGATGAGTCCTGGGATGTCTGCTACTTTAGTCAAATTACAGGTGGGGGAATTATTCGTTTTAGCTCCCATTTCAGTGTTAAAAATGCTTCCCGTACACAGAAACCTAACATATTGGGACAAAGCTTAAGGGCATCCCAAAGCGCTGTGGGTTAAACCTCAGAGCCTAGGACTTGCCAATCAGAAGGTCAGCAGTTCGAATCCCCATGATGGGGTGAGCTCCCATTGCTCGGTCCCTGCTCCTGGCAACCTAGCAGTTCGAAAGCACGTCAAACTGCAAGTAGGTACCGCTCCGGCGGGAAGGTAAACGGCTGTGATGGCCTGGGATTCGGACTCAGAGGCTGAACCAGAGGAATCCCAGCCTGCACAAGTCCCCACCTCCAGAACCAGCTGAGCCGGGGCTGGGGCTTGAGCCTGAAGGGTTCTCACCTGTGCTGGATCCTCAGGTGCAGGCACCAGCTGAGTCTGCTCTGGCTCCTGAGGTGTTGGAGGACCCATTGCCTGCAGGTGCTCCACTCTCAGCCCCGTCAGGGGAAGCTGAGGTTGCCTCTGGGTCCAGTAACCCTCCAGCCTCTCCTGAGCTGCAGAGGCTCAGGGCAGAGAGGCGGAGGGAACTAAGTTCCCGCAGGAGGAGTGCTCACCTCCAGGCCAGGAGAGACGAGTCACCTGTGGACCGGGGCCTCCCTATGCCTCAGGGCAGATAAAAGCCAGCCAGCCCCAGTCCCTGGTTGCGGGAGCAACATTGTCGGTAGCCTGTTCCTGCCTGCACCCTGTCCTGCTCTTCTGCCAGAGTTCCTGACCTCACCCGATTCCCTGCCTTGGATCCCGCTTCAGCTTTGACAGACAGCCTCCATACCACACCCTCGACCTCGGACTGGACTCGGACCTCGCCGCACGGTTAACCCTCGGGACCAGCACAATGATGTTTCCGTGAGCTGCTTTGGTTCACCAGAAGCGGCTTAGTCATGCTGGCCACATGACCCAGAAGCTGTCTGCGGACAAATGCCAGCTCCCTCAGCCTATAGAGCGAGATGAGCGCCACAACCCCAGAGTCATCCGCAGCTGGACCTAATGGTCAGCTTTTACCCTTTATCCTTTCCCTTAAACTGTCCATATTTTGCAGGAGGGATTGAAGTAGATATTGGGAAACTTGCATTTGTAGAGCTGGAAGGGACCAAGAGGGTCATGTAGTCCAACCCCGTGCGATGCTGGAATCTTTTGCCCAATGTGGGCCTCAAATCCACGACCTTGAGATTAAGAGTCTCATGCTCTTCTGACTGAGCCATGAAAACACTCTGTTGCCCTAGTCCCACAAATCCACTTTTTAAAACGTATTTTTGCAGTTAGGAAAGTGACAGGGAAATGTGTTGAAAAGTGTGGCGTGAATGAATGGTTAACGGGAGGACATATAAGCACTCGGCAAGTGTTATGTACTGAGTTGAATAGGATCCAGAATGCAGCAGTCTGATTGGTCCACAGGAGCCACCCAAGCCAGCTCCAGGTGGAAGTGAATCCGCAACCTGATTGGCCTACAGGAGAATCCCAGAATTAGCCAATCATGTGGGTCCCATTGTGTAAATAATGTATATAAAGCAGACATTTCAGGGGAACTGGCATTCCTCACTACTAAGAGCTGAATAAAGAGCAAGAAATCCACACTCAACTCCAAGTATATTTCACTGGCGACGAAGGTGGGATACCGCTGGGTTGACCGCCACACACAGCACTGCCACCTGCCACACCGCTGCCTCGCACCGTGTATCCAGGCTTCAGCTCCCGAACCCAAGGAACCCAGAATGGCCACTGACAGCAGCTTCTTGCCGTTCAACCCAGCATCCAGAGACTGGGAAGCGTACGCCTCCCATTTCACCTTCCTCCTAGAAACCAAAGGGGTCACCAACAAAGAAGACACCAAGAAGAGGGTGATATTCCTCTGAATATATTTCAGCAAGCAAATTAGGATGAATGCTCATTGCTATGGAACCTCCCTGCAAACAAATCACACTGGATGTTTGATAAAGACCAGGTATCTGGCACTGGTTGAAGTTCAATAGATGACACAACTGTCACAGCCTAGCCATGCCTCTTTTGTGTGGGCTTTCTTAATATAGGAGGTAGGAGTTTGCTACAGGGAATCTAATGAGAGTGTGCATGGGAGATGAACTATTGAGGAACTTCCTGGTCCCACTCTTACTTGGCAGCAACTGTACGAGTAATGTAGCCCCGGTTCAAATTAGGCTCCTGTGCCTTTAACAGTTGAGTGGCAGGAAGAGGCCTGGGCGGGTCTCTCTTCTCAAATCTTTTTGCAGTGCTGAAAAAGCTGCCTCTGCCAAAGCTGCTACGCAGTTCTTAAAGGCACAGGCAGACTCATCTAAGTCAAGGGTTGGCCAAACCCAACACTGTTAGGGCAACCTTCATGTTATGAGGAAAACAACATTAAGTGCCAATTTCCAGAGCTCAACTGTTGAAAGGGGTTGGGCTAGATGACTCTTTGGGTCCCTTCCTACTTACAAGGAGCGTCTCCACTCCCATCGTTCTACCCAGACACTGAGGTCCAGTGCCGAGGTCCTTCTGGCGGTTCCCTCACTGCGAGAAGCCAAGTTACAGGGAACCAGGCAGAGAGCCTTCTCAGAAGTGGCACCCACCCTGTGGAACGCTCTCCCACCAGATGTCAAAGAGAACAACAACTACTAGAGTTTTAGAAGACATCTGGAGGCAGCCCTGTTTAGGGAAGCTTTTTATGTTTGATGTATTACGGTGTTTTAATATTTTGTTGGAAGCCACCCAGAGTGGCTGGGGAAGCCCAGCCAGCTGGGTGGGGTATAAATAATAAATTATTATTATTATTATTATTATTATTATTATTATTATTACAATTCTATGCATAGTACTGATAATGCCAAAGTCACGGGTTCAATCCTCATAGAAGCTACCTGCATATTCCTTGCATTTCAGGGAATGACCCCCAGCCAGGGCCGTCTTTAACCGGGGGTGCAAGGGGTGCGGGGCACCCGGGTGCCAAATTCTGGGAGGCACCAGGCACTCACCGCTGAAGCCGCATAAGTTCTTAACTATCTACCTGTTATGAATTAATAAATAATTTTGATCAAGCTAGAAAAACAAAATACAGTGGATGATCGGGTTGCGAACATGATCCGTGCGGGATGCACATTCGCAACCCGCAGTGGTGCGCATGCATGGGTTGCGATTCGGCACTTCTGCACATGCGAAAAGCTCATGCCCGACCACCAAAACCTGGAAGTAACCCATTCCGGTACTTCCAGGTTTCAGCGGGTCTGTAACCTGAAAAAACGCAACCTGAAGCATCTGTAACCCAAGGTATGACTGTACATATATACCTAGGTATTACCAAAATGTATACCTACTGTTTCCATTCTTAAGGAAATCAGCCCTGAGTGCTCACTGGAAGGACAGATCCTGAAGCTGAGGCTCCAATACTTTGGCCACCTCATGAGAAGAGAAGACTCCCTGGAAAAGACCCTGGTGTTGGGAAAGATGGAGGGCACAAGGAGAAGGGGACGACAGGACGAGATGGTTGGACAGTGTTCTAGAAGCTACCAGCATGAGTTTGACCAAACTGCGGGAGGCAGTGGAAGACAGGAGTGCCTAGCGTGCTCTGGTCCATGGGGTCACAAAGAGTCGGACATGACTAAATGACTAAACAACAACAACAAATACCTACTGTTTCACTAAAGGACTTTCAACTTTGTGCGCTCATTTACCAAAGACGCGCCGTGCCGCCAGCGGCGCTTATCATTCACAACGGTGGCACTTGTCATTCTCAACAGAGCCGTGCACACAAAATTAACTCTTACATCATAATAAAAGTTAATTTGGGGCCTTAACTAAATTTGGGGTCCCTGGGCGGATCTTTGCACCCTGGCAGTGTGTATGCTAAAGACTGCCCTGCCCCCAGCATCCCTTCCAACTCTGCTGTTCTATGATTCTAACCATGTTTGGAAATTTCACTCTTTTCAAACTCCCACTAAGCATAACTTTTCTTACATGTTTCAGAGAGAGGTGGGGTTATTGTGGGCTGTTTGAAGAGGGGACAGTGTTAATAGAGAGTCAGGGTTTGGTGGCCCAGTGTAAAAAAAAATCTTTCACTGTTAAGCTGGTATCCTGACTCAAAGGGAAGATGACTCTCTCACACATCAGTAATAAATTTTCAGCATAGAAACAAGGAGTGGGGAAAAGAGCAAGCCGCAACATTAAGGGCAATTCTGCTGAGTGAGTGAGGAGACAATGCTTAAACGCATAATTACACTCCTCCTTGCTGTAACAAGTAGGCTCTGCAATTTGGCGGTTAATAGCAATCAGTGCAATTTTCGTCCTCTCTCGAAATATTCGTTGCATCCGGCATTAAGAGGATGCAACCCGATTCTGGTTAGGCTGCTGCCATCTTAATTACTGCAGCCTTTCGTTAGACAAAGAGGCAGGCCCACATATGCCCTTGTAATTAAAAATAAATAAATAAGGGTGCGGGTTGCCTGGGTGAAACTTGAATTAGGCTGGCAGATAAGCATCTTTGCGAACAACTGGCTGGTTTTTTTATACCACACCCCAACCTGCAGTGAAACACACTTAGGCAATCTCTTATTGGGGGGGATTTTTTAACTGGGAATGAGCAGCCCTGATCAGAGCGTGTTCATCAGCCAGTGCGCAGAGTTGGAGCCTTCTTTTGTGTTTTTGTATAAATATTTTTTATTAATTTTTAGCATACAAAATTTTAAAGACATACCACACAAATTATTACACACACATCTTTGTTTGGACTTCCTTCAGCACCTCTGATAATCCTCTGTCTTAATTACTTCTCCTGCAATTCTTAACTTAATATTGCCTTTACATTTTCTAACAAATCATCTCTCCCTTTCCATTTTTACAATATTTCTTAAATTATTCCTCACATAGCTTCTTGCAAACCTACAAACGTAATCTGGTTATCACAAATACTTTTCAAATACTCCATAAATTTAGTCCAGTCTTCGGTGAACCTCTGGTCCCGCCGGTCTCGGATCCTTCCAGTTAGTTTATCTAATTCTGCGTAGTCCATTAATTTCATCCTCCATTCTTCTAATGTTGGCTATTCTTCTTGCTTCCATTTTTGGGCCAATAATATTCTTGCTGCTGTTACCGCATATTAAAAAAGCTTACAGTCTTTCCTGTTTATCTCATTTCTCACAATACCTAAAAGAAATGCTTCTGGTTTCTTAATGAAACTATATTTCAACATTTTTTTCAACTCGTTATATATCATCTCCCAGAAGCATTTCACCTTTTTACATTCCCACCAGAGTTGGAGCCTTCTTTTGGTGGAAAACAAAAAGACACAACTCCTAGCATGGCTTGATTTATAACATAGAACATGACTACTTTATAAGATAAGTATGAAACAATGCAGCTATGTAAGAACACAAATCATTCCCAAAATATAATTGTGAATGAGCCTCTTGCATCTGCTCCTTATTAATGTATACAAACTCAATGAGAGGTATGAGCTTGATTTTGCCGGGAAATCTCATTTATATTAGGTCTAATTTGAGACAAACAAACTCAACCTCTCCTCATAAATGCAAAGGAGCTTTTCTCTTGTCTGATCTTCCATAGCTGCCAGAGTCGAAAATCCCTGTTCGCAGCAATATGTTGCGTGGCGAGTTCCCACCTCCCACCAGTAGAAATAAAGACACAAGACACCATTATTAAGGTTAATGGGCTAAAATTGGCCACAAATTTATTGGTCACAGGTGATGAGCGGTATTGGCTTAGGCATTGGTCCTAATCGACTATCCGGCTTCAGTCTGTCTGTCTGAAGGCCAGGAAGGGTTAACACCAGCAGGGGGAGCCCTGCTGATGCACATCAACTAGGCACTCCCCCAGGGTCACCGCTCGGGGGCGTGCCTTGGGCCCTGGCCTCCATAGGCTTCGGATGGGGCCCCGCCCCCGGAATCTTTTACTGGACTACCCTTCAGTAACCGGGGGGAGGTGATAGTGCTCCTCCCCCCCCATACATCTACATAACAATACCCATACCAATGCCTAACCGCCAAACCAAGGAAGTTGTGACGATTTGCTACGAAGTAGACGAAAAAACCAAATGGCTGGTGCCAATTTGCCATGTGGAAAAATTCCTGCCAGGCCCTTTAACGGCGACCAACCGAAGTCCATAGCCAGGTCAATGGAGAAACCTAAAGGGTGGGTGGGTGGGAAATTCCCCAGCTGATTGGCGGCAAAAGAGGACGCTCCTCTGCCTCGCTTGCCTTAAATGCTTGCCGATTGGCTGGCCAGGGGGATGATGTGGCAAAGGATTCCCCTGATCACGCGGGGCTGGGAACCAGCTTCCGCGTGAGTGTTGGGGGTGTGAAGCCCGCAACACCACCTCCTCCTGAGGTTGGAAGTGGCTTTGTGGAGAACTGTAGAAGAATAACCAATCCTCTTGGAGAGAGGCATGGATACTGTTTCTGGTTGTCTATCCAAAGAGTCCCGTGGCATACTCCAGTGTTTCATTTTCAAAATTCAATCATCAAAAATGCAGGCCATTTCCTCCTCATCCAATGTACGGTAAGTTCTGAACAGCAGAAATTTGTAAAGGAGTCTCTAACCCAGTCAACTGGCATGCAGGAAGCTTGTCCATGGGGAGATATAGCTCTGAGGATGGAAAAAAATATCCCCCACCCCTACTGTATCCAGCAAATGGGTCTGAATGCGTTGTTCCTAATTTTGGACTGGTAACTAAATACACCTGCAAAGCCGAATAGATGGGAATTGGGATCAAAGGCAAATTTAAGGGTTGATGCTGTGTGGCATCTGTTGGTGATCCCGGCTGTTCCTCCCCTGTAATCCATTTATTTATTTCAACTTTAGTACGCTTACCTTTCAGACATACCGTATTTTTCCATGCATAAGACTAGGTTTTTTCCCTAAAAAATAATGTCAAAAATTAGGGGGCGTCTTATACACGGACCCAGGTGGTGCTGTGGGTTAAACCACAGAGCCTAGGACTTGCCAATCAGAAGGTCAGCAGTTTGAATCCCTGCGACGGAGTGAGCTCCCATTGCTCGGTCCCAGCTCCTGCCAACCTAGCGGTTCGAAAGCACAAAGTGCAAGTAGATAAATAGGTACCGCTCCAGCAGGAAGGTAAACGGCATTTCCGTGCACTGCTCTGGTTTGCCAGAAGCGGCTTAGTCATGCTGGCCACATGACCCGGAAGCTGTCTGCGGACAAACGCCGGCTCCCTCGGCCAATAAAGCGAGATGAGCGCCGCAACCCCAGAGTCGGTCACGACTGGACCTAATGGTCAGGGGTCCCTTTACCTTTACCTATACACGGATACATGTTCCCCCCCCCCCCCCGCACACATTTTCTTAAATCTGAGTCCCCAAAAATAGGGTTCATCTTATACATGGAGGGCATCTTATAGATGGAAAAATACAGTATATCGAAACCATAAAATTCATCAAGGCATTTAAACATTTATTTTAAAAAGCACCAATATTGCACCAACAGCTGTTTAGAACAGTACAAACATTAGATAAATTAAATCAATGCAGCTAAAAATAAGCAATTGGAGTAGCGGCAGTTTAGATTGCTGAGCATTAGATATTAATTAAGTCCAGCTTGGAATAGAAAGCCCATTTAAAAATCAATGATGTTCCAAGGTGCGGGGTGGCGGGAGGGGAATGCATACCTGTCCAGGGAGCAACATCCACAGATGTTCCATAAACACGGGGCACACACCAAAAAGGCCCTGCTTTTAGTGCCCACCAATTTCATATATAGATGTTGGGTTCATGAGTAGTAGCCCTCTGAAACTGATCTTTGAGTTCAGGCAGGTTCATATGCATGCAGACAATCCTTCAAATAACTTGGTCCTGAATCAAGGATGACTTCCTTATGTAAAGGGTTGGTGCCTAAAGAGTTGCTTCAAGCACCACCAATTGGAGACCCAGCACGAAAACTCAGCAGTGCCCTCTTTCTGCCCTACCATTCAAAGCTGGCACACAGAAAACCATTTTTGAGAGAGGCTCCCTGCTATGCTTGCTCTATTTATCCAAAGATCAAGGGACTCAGCTACATTAGTAAAGAAAAAGTGTTTTATATACAGTGGTACCTTGGTTTAAGAACAGCTTAGTTTATGAACAACTTGGATTAAGAACGCTGCAAACCCGGAAGTAGGTGTTTTGGTTTGTGAACTTTGCCTTGGAAGCAGAGCATGTTCCGCTTGCTGTTGAGTGTGTTCCATTTGTAAATTGAGCCCCCCGCTGCTATGGGAAAGCACACCTTGGTTTAAGAACGCTTTGGTTTAAGAACAGACTTCCAGAACAGATTAAGTTCATAAACCAAGGTAAAAGGGTAAAGGTAAAGGGACCCCTGACCATTAGGTCCAGTCGTGGCTGATTCTGGGGTTGTGGCGCTCATCTCGCTTTATTGGCGTTGTACAGCTTCCAGGTCATATGACCAGCATGACTAAGATGCTTCTGGCGAACCAGAACAGCGCACGGAAACCCCGTTTACCTTCCTGCCGGAGCGGTACCTATTTATCTACTTGCACTTTGACCAAGGTACCACTGTACATTATATGCCTCTGTGACACCAGATGGCACTGTGGAGTTCTGTCTTTCGCCAGTGTGATTTCCCACTTTGAGGTTTACAATGCGTTTTCCTGAAATGCTTTTTGGATGTGTCTAGATCCAGCCAAAGACTCTAAGCACCTTCCATAAGCAATGCAATACTTTTATTCAGGCAAGCCTTGAAAGGTGTCAGGATGCTGTCAGCGGCTCCCGGCTGGTTCCCAAGAAAGTATACAGACAAGGGAAAGTTTCTTACCGTTCTTTTTTTTTTCCTCCAGTCTTTACAGAGAGAGGCTATAGAACCCAGACTCTTGAATAATGGCGTTGTCCCGAGTGAATCTCCATGCCCTGTCTCTCCCACTTCCTCATTCATCACTTCTACATGCCCTCTGTCTTTGAGCTCTTTGCTCTCCTACTTTTAAGGCTCGCCGGGTTCTGGGAGATGGAGGGTCTGGAATGCTTTCTAATGACAACGTGTCAGCTGGGTGTTATTCCGGCTCTCCCATGATTTCCCAGCTTTTCCTCTCATCTGCCTCTGAGCTGCTACCTCTCTCAAACCCCTGTTGTAAATCTATACTGTCTTCCTCTTCCTGCTCCCTGGAAGAGTCAGGATGGGGAGGTGGTCTCCACCATTCCTCCTCCGCCCAGACCCACCCCCTCTGGGCCAAAGGAAAGTAGAGCAATACAGTGGTACCTCAGGTTACATACGCTTCAGGTTACAGATTCCGCTAACCCAGAAATAGTACCTCGGGTTAAGAACTTTGCTTCAGGATGAGAACAGAAATTGTACTCCGCCGGAGTGGCGGTAACAGGAGGCCCCATTAGCTAAAGTGGTGCTTCAGGTTAAGAACAGTTTCAGGTTAAGAACTGACCTCTGGAACAAATTAAGTACTTAACCCGAGGTACCACTGTACATTTGACAACAGCTTGGCTGCAGAAGTTGCCAGGAGAAGGCATGCAAGGTACCATAAAACGACATATATTGATCAACTAATAATAATAATAATAATACCTTTATTGTCAATGTACAACCTGTGTACAATGAAATTACCCGAGCCTCCCTCCCCGCCCCACAAACACTCAATCTCATTGCACTCTGTGTTCTTGTTGCACAACACACCAACCCAAAAAGTCAGTTGCACTATATTATTTTCCATTCAGCAGCCTAACAGCCCACAGATAGAAACTGTTTTTTAGCCTGTTGGTACAACTGATTATGGGATGCGCGTGGCGCTGTGGGTAAAACCTCAGCGCCTAGGACTTGCCGATCGTATGGTCGGCGGTTCGAATCCCAGCGGTGGGGTGAGCTCCCGTCATTCGGTCCCAGCTCCTGCCCACCTAGCAGTTCGAAAGCACTCCTAAGTGCAAGTAGATAAATAGGTACCGCTTTATAGCGGGAAGGTAAACAGCGTTTCCGTGTGCTGCGCTGGTGCAGGCTCGCCAGAGCAGCTTCGTCACGCTGGCCACATGACCCGGAAGTGTCTCCGGACAGCGCTGGCCCCCGGCCTCTTAAGCGAGATGGGCGCACAACCCCAGAGTCGGTCACGACTGGCCTGTACGGGCAGGGGTACCTTTACCTTTACCTTTTTACAACTGATTATACTTCTATATCTCATGCCCGAGGGTAGAAGATTCAAGAGGTGCTGGCCGGGGTGTGAATCCTCCCTGAGAATTTTTCTCACTCTCCTAAGGCAACGATCCCTTGTGATGTCATCTAGCGGGCTCAGGGGACAACCCATGATATCATGTGCTGTGTTCACCACCCTCTGTAAAGACTTTCTGTCCGTGGCTGTCAAGCCAATGTACCACACTGTGATACAATATGAGAGGACACTTTCTATTGTGGACTGGTAGAAGGAGGTCATCAATTGTTGTTTAGCATTGTTCTTTCGCAAGACCCTGAGGAAATGGAGTCTCTGATGGGCCTTCCTAACCACCTGAGTTATATTGTTTTTCCAAGTGAGGTCTTCACTAAGGTAAACTCCCAGGAATTTAAAGGAAGAGACTCTCTCTACACAACCACACACACACCGATATACAACGGGGCTACTTCCTCCGAAACTCCAACACCATCTCCTTTGTCTTACTAATATTTAAAGGTAAAGGGACCCCTGACCATTAGGTCCAGTCGTGACCAACTCTGAGATTGCGGCGCTCATCTCGCTTTATTGGCCAAGGGAGCCGGTGTGCAACTTCCAGGTCATGTGGCCAGCATGACTAAGCCGCTTCTGGTGAACCAGAGCAGTGCACGGAAACGCAGTTTACCTTCCCACCAGAGCGGTACCTATTTATCTACTTGCACTTTGATGTGCTTTCAAACTGCTAGGTTGGCAGGAGCAGGGACCGAGCAACGGGAGCCCACCCCGTCGCGGGGATTCGAACCGCTGACCTTCTGATCGGCAAGCCCTAGGCTCTGTGGTTTAACCCACAGCGCCACCCGCATCCCTTACTAATATTTAGGTGCAAGTTATTTAGGCGCAAGTTATTCTCTAAGCACCATGTAGATACTTTTTTAACCTCCCCCCTGTACTGGGGGCGAAACTAGCTGCAAAAAAGGGGTTTATTTAAATAGCACCCAAAAATGTGCATATTATGAGAAATGTACACTAAAATGTTGACAAAGTTTTTTTAAATAATAATAATAATAATAATCACAGGCTGCTGTGGCAATATGGAAAACCAAACAGAAGATTGGGAAAATGAGAAACTGAAACAAACTGATTTGTGTATCCCTAACTAGTGATTATCAGGCATGGAATAGCTTTTAATCATGGCTGAGGTGAGACTTGACCTGGATACTTTTTTGTTCAGAGTCCCTTAGCAATTCTTTGGTTCTAGAAAAATTAATAGCAATACTGCAAGAAATGTTCTCCATCAGTAAAAGTTCTTTCTGAAGTTCCAGTCGACAGCCGAGAAACAATGCAGTTCTGGCTTCTCCTTTTCAATTAGGAGAGAGAGATTTACGATAAGCTTTGCAAAGGTGGCAAGGAATTAGTGGTTTAGGGGTTTTTCTTTTGCCGCTGTTGCTTATGTACTTCATTTGACAGTTCCTCCTGCTCTGATCATCCTGAGATCAATAAAATGCTTCAGACAAGTAACCCCGAGCTATCCTTGTTAATTAGATTTGCTAACAATAGAAAGGGCTGCATTATTGCTAAGGCAGAGAAACCTAGACAGAGGAAAGTTTTTAAATGAATCTCCTGGAAAGGAACTGAATATAGAGCATATTTTAAAACTTGGAAATTTATTTAGAGCAGAAATGCACATAATGGCCCCCATCTGCACTATACATTTACTGCATTTAAAGCCCTACCTTGTTGCTTCCTGCTCTCCATCTTGACCCTTGGCTCTGTGATAATCCGGATTCCCTGATCTCTGGACTGTCTGACTTTGTATGTGGATTCTGCTCTCAGACAAGTGTTTGTCAGAGACTCCGAACCCCTGCTTATTCAGCAAAGGGGCTCAAAGGGGCTACAACAGCTTCCTTCTGGCAGGCCAGACCAACCATGGCTTTTGCTCAGTGGTACGTACATACACAGGACGCGGGTGGCGCTGTGGGTTAACCCACAGAGCCTAGGACTTGCCGATCAGAAGGTTGGCAGTTCGAATCCCCTCGACTGGGTGAGCTCCTGTTGCGCGGTCCCAGCTCCTGCCAACCTAGCAATTCGAAAGCACGTCAAAGTGCAAGTGGATAAATAGGTACCGCTCCAGCGGGAAGGTAAACGGCGTTTCCGTGTGCTGCTCTGGTTCGCCAGAAGCGGCTTAGTCATGCTGGCCATATGACCCAGAAGCTGTACGCCGGCTCCCTCAGCCAGTAAAGCAAGATGAGCGCCGCAACCCCAGAGTCGGCCACGACTGGACCAAATGGTCAGGGGTCCCTTTACCTTACCTTTATGTACATACACAGAGAGAGAGAAAGGTTTTGTTCAAATCTATCTTCTTTGGTTCTCTTTTTCGGCAATTTATAATTGGCCACCTTAATCCAGAAAGTTGGAAGGGGGAACTAGGAGAGAAAACAAGCAGAGGATCAGCAGACTAGGAATTGCAGAGGTGAGAAAGCGCATATTGATTTGACATAACCAGCAAAATGTTTAGTCAGCAGGCATCAGGGAAGCTTTTAAAGCCCATGGAGGCAGGGTATGACTCTTATAACAACCTGGTCAAATGCCATGCAATTTGATGGCACCAAATAAATAGCGGGCAATAAAAGGAATTTGTTCCTGCTTTATGTACCCAAGTGTCTCACAGCAAGAGCCTTATTCAGCCTGGTGCTCTCTAATGTACTGTTTCCCAAACTGCGTGACATCAAAGTGAGGTGAGCTGAAGTGTGTATTTCCCAAAAAAAACAAAAAAAACCCGTTCTGTCAGGTGTGTCCTTCGTTCTATGTCCCTCTGAGCAAGGAAGCTTCAGTAGTATGGAAGCAGTATGTTATTTATTTTTATTACAGTGGTACTTCGGGTTAAGAACTTTACCTCAGGATGAGAACAGAAATCATGCAGCAGAGGCACAGCAGAAGTGGGAGGCCCCATTAGCTAAAGTGGTACCTCAGGTTAAGAGCAGTTTCAGGTTAAGAACGAACCTCCAGAATAAATTAAGTTCTTAACCTGAGGTACCACTGTATTGTCTTAAAGCTCAAAATGCTGAGGAGAGTTTGAGAGGCCAGTGCAGTATACAAAGAGCAGAAGAGGCAATTCATTTCCGTAAAGGTTTACCATGCAATAGACACATAACAAAAAGGAAAACGGATGGGGAGGTGAGAGCAAAACAGGCAAATTCAGAAACCTCCAGTTCCAACACTCTCACCCAGTACAGCAGTGCTGGCTAGGGCTGATGGGAATCATAGTCCAAAAGATCTGGAGGTCACCAGGTTGGCAAAATATGTACTATGTGATCCTGCAGTTCCATGGAGGTTGCATGTATGTTGTGGGAACTGAATGAGAAACAAAGGGGGGGGAGTATAGAACCACATAGGCCTCCATTTTTTAAATTTTATTTTTCTTTAAAGTGTCCCACAGATCAAACGTTTGGGAGCAGAGCCAAGAAATTAAGCAATGACTGAATGAAATGTGATTCTCTAGTCCTCTTCATCTCTTTTTTCTTCCCGTTTCCTTCATAAACTACCGTGGAGCAGCGAGTCATTTTCTCTTGTTCTTAATTCCAGTCAATTCCTCTTTGCCTGCAACTATAAAATTAATATCTTCCTTGCCACCTGCAAGGCATAATGTTCACTCACAGCAGTGACCGAGCACTTGAATTATTTGTACATGCTGCTAACGTAAAAGAGATTTAGTGGGATTAATAAGGAGAATAAATGAAAAATTTGTTAAAAGAGGGCAGGGAAAATAACCTGTGGATGGATCTCTCCTTCACGCTGGTGATTGATTTCCCTCAATTTAGTTCTGAATGAGAGTGTGGATGTTTTTCAGATTTACTTTTGAAAACAACATTTAGAATAAAATAAAAGGAGGAGAAGGGAAGGAGAGAGAGAAACACAAGCATCAGGATAAATATTTTCCTATCATCACTCTAGTATTGAAGAGAGAGAGAGAGCACAAAGGGTGCAATTATTCTGTTTACGATCCCTTGGGTCATCTTAAGATCCGTCCATAGTTGTCATGACGCCTGAATCTAACAGGGAGATGGAGATGGAGTCACAGGCTGAAAGATCACCAGGTGGGGTGTCAGGGCAGGCTCAGGTCTCAGCAGTGGCGTAGCAAGGTCAGATGGTACCCGGTGCAGAAAATTTATTGTTACACACACACCCCTACACACACATTTAAATTGAGTTGGACTCCCAAGAGACTGTGATCTACTCACAGTATAAAAAGACTGCCTGTGATCTACCCATTCTCATTGTCAGGAGTTGTTGAGCTTTTGGGGGGATTCCAGGGTTTGGGTCCAGAGTTCCCTTCACCCTCTGCTTGTTTGCTCGCCTGCCTCCTTTGCGTCCTCTCTCTGCATGCCTCTTTCAGCGGGGCTGTCAAAACGAAGGGGGAAGGGGGGAATGCCGCAGCTCCCCCCCTTCCCCAGATGGATCGAGGTAGGCGGGAGTCACGGGCAGGCGGCGCACTGAATGTCACACACACACACCCCTTGGAGATGACACCCAGGGCGGTCCGCCCCCACTGCCCCCTACCTTGCTCCGCCCCTGGGACTCAGAGCTGACTCCATGTCAGGGACTGGACTGAACAGGAGGAATGGGAAATGAGCCCTTGGTCTGATTGGCACCTCTCGGAAGAGGAGAAGGAGTGAAAAGTCCCCCCCCCCGTCTCCAGCAGTTTCAGTGTGGTGTAGTGGTTAAGAGCGGTAGTCTCGTAATCTGGTGAACTGCGTTCGCTTCCTCGCTCCTCTACATGCAGCTGCTGGGTGACCTTGGGCCAGTCACACTTCTCTGAAGTCTCTCAGCCCCAGTCACCTCACAGAGTGTTTGTTGTGGGGGAGGAAGGAAAGGAGAATGTTAGCCGCTTTGAGACTCCTTTGGGTAGTGATAAAGCGGGATATCAAATCCAAACTCTTCTTCTTCTTTCAGGAGGAGAGGGAGACAGGGATGATGTACAGCTGAATGAGGAAATCCCTAGTTATGAGATAGTAGAGGAAGAGGAAGTTAGATAGCAAACAGCAGAGACCTCCCTGGAGAGTATGGGAGACCCTCCTAGTCCACGGACTCACCAGTCCTTCTGTGTGGCGTTTGCCCTCCTATGTGTGTGACATCATACTGGGTACATAGGGAAAGGGTTAACTACCATATTTTTCGCTCTATAGGACACACTTTTTCCCCTCCAAAAATTAAGGGGAAATGTGTGTGCATCCTATGGAGCGAATGCAGGCTCCTTGGCTTCAGCGATAGCTCCCTCCGCGCTCTGGAGGCTTCACGTTGCTTTCGCTGAAGTCTGGAGAGCAAGAGGGGTTGGTGCGCACCGACCCCTCTCACTCTCCAGGCTTCAGGGATAGCCGCCTGAAGCCTTCAGAGCACAGCGCGAGTTCCCGCTGTGCTCCGCAGGCTTCAGGTTCCTTTTGCTGAAGCCAGGAGAGCAAGAAGGCTTCAGGGATTTTTGAGGTAATTGTAAAATGACTAACCAATGGGAACCCAGGGGGCAGAGTTAACTGTGCATAAGGTTTAAGCACAGAGGGTTTTTGGGAGAGTTAGAGTTAGGGTGGTTGAGAAGACAGTCTGGAGTTAGAACAGACAGAGAAGATAAGTCTGTGGGTTGGGCTAGTCTGGTGTGAGAGAGTGAGAGCATTTGTTAAGAGGAGTCAGTCAAACAGTTGAGATAATCAGTCAGAAGGTATTAGGAAGGTATAGGCCGGTAAAGAAACTAAAGTTAAGATACTGACAGGAATATTATCTGAGAAACCATAAACTTGTTAATGTTTGTAAAATAAACTTGGGGGGGGGGGTTGGTTCACTTTTAACAACTGTCTGGACTCAGTGCTTTACCAGAGAGTAACTGCTTGGTGGCAGCAGGGAAGCGAGCACAGTGGTGGCTCAGGGATCAATAGACCGTTAAACGTCCGGGGACCCTGTGTGATCGCCACATTCTGCATCCACGAATAGAGGATGCTGAGGGTTGTGACTCCTGTGACTTCCCGTAGGTTCCCAGGATGTTGTGGGAGATGGAAGAGGAGGGACTCAGAGTAGCCAATGTCTCCTATGCATGGAGACATTGATCTGTTGTCTTGCAACCAGATGACTGAATAAAAAGCCATAAAATACGAAATGTTTGTTCTTCTTGCCTCTGAGGCTATGGGGGAAGAAGAGGATACTCCACGCCCGAACACTACAGGAGATAAGGAAAGCATTGCACCTGAGGCCATTGGGTAGGACCTCCCCAGAGGAACCTCCCAGGTCCTCAGGGCCTGCAAGACCACAGCCTGGACCCTCACAGTTGCCTTCCTGACTCCTATCTCACCCATTTATTCCTGAAAGTCCTGGTTATTTGCCATATACAGCAGTGAGCACATTAGAGGTGACTTTTGATTTTTGCCTGACTAAAATCACCTCCCGCTACCCTCAGATTTATAAAGTTTTCCTGGGATTTCTGCATCTATCAAATCGGTTTGGAGGGAGTGAGGAACCTCTGCCCCGAGGGCCAAATGTGGAATTTGGATTTTGGATCTTACAAATACAAACTTTGCAAGTAAACTCAATTTTTAAAAAAAGGTTTTGCAAATAGAAAGCCCGGAGAGGTAGTCAGTTGTGGCTACCCAGTGCATTGCATAGGCTGACACCTGTATGATCATCTACCTCAGGCATGTCCAACTTCAAAGAGACTGCAATCTACTCCCACTATTAAAAAAAAAAAACCTGGCAGTGATCTACCCCTTGGATTGACCAAAGTTGTTGAGCTTTTTGGGGGTTGGGGGAGATCAATCGTGATCACGTGATCAACCAGGATCGATCACGGACGCCCCACGATCGACTGGTAGATTGTGATCCACCTGTTGGACATGCCTGATCTACCTGATAGACAGAGGTTGTGGGCATGTGCTCACTGCAGTGATCTCCTGCCTCTCAGGAAACAAGATCATTCCCTTTGGGCCGTAGTATGCTGCGTTGATTCAAAGAGTCCCAATTATGCTTATGGTCCGCTGAAAACAATGGACAAATTAGTCACATCCAAGACCAATGGGTTTTCTTCTTCTTCTTCTTCTTCTTTTAAAAAAATTATTTTCAGTTTTTTATGATGATAATGATGATGATAATGATAATGATAATGATAATTTATTTGTACCCCGCCCTCCCTGGCCGGAGCAGGGATCAGGGTGGCTAACATCATAAAACTAACAGATAAGATGATAAAAACATAAAACAGGCAATCAGTTAATTTAAAAAAAACACCTTAAAATTAGTTCAGAGCAAATTAAAATCTGGACAGATGGCAGTCCATGGGTAAAACTGAGAGTGGTTCATATTCTCCAGGGCCAAATGTTGCCACTGGTATTATAAAGGACCTGTGAGCAGACTACGAGGCCTCTTTAATGCTTGTTCTTATACAGAAAGAAAAGAATTAGACTGAACCCTGACCAAAGGCCAGGTGGAACAGCGCCGTCTTGCAGGCCCTGCGGAAAGATGTCAAATCCCACAGGGCCCTGGTCTCTTGTGAGAGAGTGTTCCACCAGGCCGGAGTTATTTCCATACACTCCAAACATTTTATATGTATATAGTACTGGGATTAAATAAACCCCCTGGTTTCCAAATTTTACCCTCTTTTCTTGCATATAATTATATTTATCCATACTATTTCATCTTCTTATATTTTTTTTTTACTTTAGTTCACATCACTTCATAAATGTTATAACAACCCTGCTAAAGTTTCTAAGTGACTACAGTGGTTTTTAAGGTATTCTACAAATTTTCTCCTTTCTTGATTAAATTTTTCGTCATCTTGGGACCTGATCTTCACGGTCATCTTTGCCATTTCAGCATAGTCCATCATTTTGGTAATCCATTCTCCTTTTGTTGGGACCTTCTCCTCCTTCCACATCTGGGCTAACAACATTTTTGCAGCTGTTGTCACATAAATAGTCTTTTTAGATCTCTTGGTATTTCTGAGACCAATGGGTTTCAGTGTGTCTTAAGCATAAATAACTTCCTTTGGATTTGTGTCAGGAAGTAGGAAGTTCTGAATCCGAAAGGTCAGATCCCAGATTTTGGGGGGGGACAAATCTGTCACTATTCATGTAGTTTGCAGGAAAGTATCGGTGAAGGAATTCAAGCAAGACTACAAAAAGAAGAAAAGGATCAGAGTGCATTTAATAACAGCTCCATTCCATCTTGTGGTAAAAGCAGTGCAATTTGGGAAAGACATTTTCATCCAACAAATCAATTGATAACTATATGAAAGGCTTCCAGCTTCCCTAGTTTGTATGGGTGGCAAGCTGTTGACGAAGAATGAAATCTTTCTCCCGTCCCCAAAATGTAATTACCCATGGAAGATTTATGTTTCATACTCCAATATGCAGAAGCCACTCTCAAGAGACGTTTATAGATCACAATGAAACTTTAGCAAACACAGACAGAATGTAATGGCACACAGATAGGTCACAAAGAGCTGCTCAAAACGAGGAGTGCAGGATTCATCCCTCGGTGGAATTATTCAAGACTTCTTGTTGGATGAGAAGGCATTTGCGAACTCCAAAGTATGCAGAGCTGCAACAGCAAAATCCTTAGCATGTTAATTCAGAAGCAAGTCCCTCTTTGTTCAATGGGGCTTACTCCCAGGTAAGTGGGCATGCAACGCAGATTTTATCTGCCGTGTATTGTGGCTGTTGCCGTGTAGCTCCTTCCACTGATTGACTGAACTGGTGTAATGGCCCAAACATTCCAACGGCTCGGGGACATAGGCGCCATCTCTGGGGAGCCCTGAGTGCCAAGGCACCCACAAAATTTGGGCAACCCAATGCTTCACATGTGTGACATCACAAGGTGTGCCAAGTCCCGATGGGGCTTGTCGCAGCCACGGGAGGGTCCGATGGGGCCCATCGTGCCGTGTGACATCTCATTTGTGCAAAGCACAGAATGCCACGCTCTCTGGGCACCTCCAATGTGGGGCAGAACCCGGCATGCCTGCTCAGGGAACAAATCTTTCAAAGTGTTTGCAGTTCTGCTTCTGTCAGGAAAGGAGAAAATGGCTGACTTCTGTTGAGATTAAAACTTCACAGAGACTGTGGAAGTAGAAGCAGTTTTGTGGTATGCGCTGGGAGAAAAGTCCCAGAGTAAGATCAACGCTTATCTTAAAGGTAAAGGTAAAGGGACCCCTGACTGTTAAGTTCAGTCGCAAACGACTCTGGGGTTGCAGCGCTCATCTCGCTTTACTGGCCGAGGGAGCCAGTGTTTGTCCTCAGACAGCTTCCGGGTCATGTGGCCAGCATGACTACGCCGCTTCTGGCAAACCAGAGCAGTGCACGGAAATGCCGTTTACCTTCCCACCAGAGCGGTACCTATTTATCTACTTGCATTTTGATGTGCTTTCGAACTGCTAGGTTGGCAAGAGTTGGGACTGAGCAATGGGAGCTCACCCCATCACGAGGATTCAAACCGGCGACCTTCTGATCGGCAAGCCCTAGGCTCAGTGGTTTAGACCACAGTGTCACCCGCGTCCCAACGCTTATCTTAGGTAAAGTGACCACTGACCATTTGGTCCAGTCGTGGCCGACTCTGGGGTTGAGACACTCATCTCGCTTTATTGGTCAAGGGAGCCTGCGTACAGCTTCTGGGTCATGTGGCCAGCATGACTAAGCCGCTTCTGGCAAACCAGAGCAGTGCACGGAAATGCCGTTTACCTTCCCACCAGAGCGGTACCTATTTATCTACTTGCATTTTGATGTGCTTTCGAACTGCTAGGTTGGCAAGAGTTGGGGCTGAGCAATGGGAGCTCACCCCATCACGAGGATTCAAACCGGCGACCTTCTGATCGGCAAGCCCTAGGCTCAGTGGTTTAGACCACAGTGTCACCCGCGTCCCAACGCTTATCTTAGGTAAAGTGACCACTGACCATTTGGTCCAGTCGTGGCCGACTCTGGGGTTGAGACACTCATCTCGCTTTATTGGTCAAGGGAGCCTGCGTACAGCTTCTGGGTCATGTGGCCAGCATGACTAAGCCGCTTCTGGCAAACCAGAGCAGTGCACGGAAATGCCGTTTACCTTCCCACCAGAGCGGTACCTATTTATCTACTTGCATTTTGATGTGCTTTCGAACTGCTAGGTTGGCAGGAGCAGGGACTGAGCAACGGGAGCTCACCCCGTCACGGGGATTCGAACCGCTGACCTTCTGATCGGCAAGTCCTAGGCTCTGTGGTTTAACCCACAGTGCCACCCGCGTCCTAACACTTATCTTACCCTTCCATTATTATGTGCAGTCTTTCAGGGGCCACATGCCTGAGGCCAAAATGGGCAGAGCAATTTACCTTTGTGGTCAGTTTGGCAATAGCAGATCCAGAGAACCTGAGCCCCTGAACCCATCACTAGAGCCCATCGATAGACTCAGCCCACTCTGTGTGCCAGCCATAACAGCTGTAAAAGTCAAGTTTTGTTCCACTTCTATCATAATCCCTTGAGATGGGTAACATGTCTTTTGGGGGTCAGCTGCTTACTCCCCAAATCAATCTAGCTCATTCTAAAGGCAAGAGTTGAACACGAATTCCAGCGCTTGGCTAATATTGCTTCCAACACACATACTTGGGTGGTGTTAAATAAGCTTGACTTATGAAAGGTCCCTGCGGCTTGGAAACAAAACTGCCGTCCGTCAATTCTGCTGCAAAATGCATAAGGAAAAGTTCTCTGAAATGCAAAACTGTTGTATGGTTTGGCGTTAAGAAAAAGGCACTTTTGAAAAGCAGCGTGGACAACGAGTAGAAAAAGGTCAAAGCCTTATTTTTTATACCCTTATCTCATTTGTTGCAAAACTGGCATGTCGTTACTCAAAACTGTGATTTAAAAAATGAGGCGATCGCATTCTGTTTTACTGCTGTACAAAATCAATTCCTTTATATTTGAGACATGCAGAGGCCAGCATTGCATATATCTGCAGCCTGTAGAGGGGAGGGGACAATGTAGATGTTGATTGCGATGGGATGCAACTCATGTAGCAATGCACTGATCCAAAGTCCGCTATCGGTGGAAGAGTACCAGATTCAAATCATGTCCCAGGGTATGGTCTGAAGAAGCATGGGGCCACCAGCTTGCTGAAACCAAGCAGATTGGGGTTTGGTGAGCACCTGGATGGGACACCACTAGAGATGGTGGAGAAATCAGATTCAGTTCACATTTAAAGGTGAACCTACCTGATTCACACTTTCCGAAACAATATGCAAACCGAAGCACAGCTGTCCTCCGAAATTCACACTTCTCTGAATTTTGCAGTGCCGTTCTCCAAACCCAGTAATGTCGACAAAAATGCATGAATGAAAGAGTGCATTAAAAATGCTTAATATTAGGGGAACTAGCTTTGCAAAAAAAAACAAAACACCCTGTGTGTATTAAGCAAAATTGCATTCAAAAATGTGTATATTAGGACAAACATGCACTCAGATGCTAATGAATTGTCATGAGGACTTTATAAAATGCAAACTGATGTATAAATGTGAAGAACTTGAACTGAAGACTGGAAGGAGAGGTAAATAAAAAGGTAAAGGACCCTTGGATGGTTACGTCCACTCAAAGGCGACTATGGGGTTGCGGCGCTCATCTTGCTTTCAGGCCGAGGGAGCCAGTGTTTGTCCACAGACAGCTTTCCTGGTCATGTGGCCAGCATGACTAAACCGCTTCTGGTGCAACGGGAGACCATGACAGAAACGGAAACGGAAACACTGTTTATCTTCCCGCCGCAGCTGTACCTATTTATCTACTTGCACTGGTATGCTTTCAAACTGCTAGGTTGGCAGGAGCTGGGACAGTGCAATGGGAACTCACCCCATCTTGGAGATTCGAACCACCGACTTTCTGATTGGCAAGCCCAAGAGGCTCAGTGTGCAAATCTACACCTTTTTTTAGATCTATGACATCACCTAGCTCCTAGCTGCGATTGGTCAAGCTACGGGGCAGGGCCAATTCCTATTTCCTTTTCTTCAATCCATCCCCCATGTAGCAGTGGTGGGCTTTAAGCTTTCCAGTCAGACCTCTACCATTTCACACCCTCGTGTTTGCGTGAGGGTCCTTCCAAGATGTCCTAGCCACCAGCCTGAATCTAAGAGAATGAGGAAGATGGGGTGCATTTATTTGACCTGCACCAGAACCAGGAGGAGCCCCCCCCCCAAACCAGCTAGGGAGACAGCTTGCTGTAGGTTTTAGCCCCTCCACAGGTGATGAACAGAGCTGTTGTCCAACAATCCATTCAGCGCTGCCCGGGTCACCGGGCGTCTTCCTCTAACAACTTCGTGGTGAGTTCCAACACCTATTTTTCTTTGGGAAAAAGCACTTCTAAAACAGCACCCTTGTTGGGGCTCAGAGGACATAATAGGATGCATAAGAGGGTAGCCTCTAGGGTTATGTTGGGACTGACCCATCTGGAGTTTCTGCAAAACTATTGCCGTCTATTATGCCTGGAAAACAACAGAGAGCCACTGCAGATGTTAGAGCAGTGATGTAATGTGTTGTCATCCCTTAGCAGAATATGGCCTTCCTTCCTTGCAGTATGTCATCTTGCATAGATTTACAGGGCTGCAGCTTGGATTCATTGCCCGGTCAAAATAGATTTTGTGCCAGAGCCCCATTATTACAGCTGACATGCAATCTTCCATGTTTAAAGTTTCATAGTCCCCGAGTCGACAGGTGAGGTCTTGCTTGCAATAACGAAGAAAGCGCTGTCAGTGAGATGTAATAGAGAGAGAGATTACTGCAAGGGCATTTATGCAGAACGCGCTGGAGGAAACCTCGCGGATGCTCCTCAAAGTGGCCGTTTGTCACCGGTTTGGGATGAATTCATGAAAGACATTGTGAAACCATGCTTTATAATTGGATGCCTCTGTGCTTTGCTAGTTAGCCTGGCATCTTCAAAAAGTTTGTTTTACAAAACATTGTCAGGGAGATGTGTGACGTCCCCCACAAGGTTTAAAGGTAAAGTGACCCCTGTCCATTAGGTCCAGTCGTGACCGACTCTGGGGTTGCGGCACTCATCTCGCTTTATTGGCCGAGGGAGCTAGCGTACAGCTTCCGGGTCATGTGGCCAGCATGACTAAGCCACTTCTGGCAAACCAGAGCAGCGCACGGAAACATCGTTTACCTTCCCGCCGGAGCGGTACCTATTTATCTACTTGCACTTTGATGTGTTTTCGAACTGCTAGGTCGGCAGGAGCAGGGACCGAGCAACGGGAGCTCACCCCGTCGCGGGGATTCGAACCGCCGACCTTCTGATCGGCAAGTCCTAGGCTCTGTGGTTTAACCCACGGCGCCACCTGCGTCCCTCCCACAAGGTTTAGGGAGGGCTCAAGTTGTGTGTTTCAGGCTCTGGGTCATGATTTGTGCAACATCAAAACTATACTTGTGGAGAATGAGCTGGTCGCTGAGCATCACGGTCAGAACTTCATGGACCAGTTGACTCAGCCATTTCATATTCTTTATGGTGTGTGGCGCAGAATGAACACCTTTTTGAGCATTGGTTCCCAGATCTATGTCAAATGGCAGCAGGAATCCAGCCATTCACACCACAATCTGGAAGGTCTCTTTCTAATAGTCAAGAAGATTATCTGATTAATATACCAACCTCTGCTAATCTGGGCCCCTCCAAAAGTGTTGCATATAAAAAGTATATTGGACGCCGGCTGCCATTCTGGCTGGGGTGATGGGAGTTCAAAACATCTGAAGGTTGGTATTTTGATGAAGGCTGGGGTATACTTTTCCTATCCAACTCTTTTCTGTGCATACTTTCTAGCAAAGTATGTGCTCTTTCATTATTGTATTTGTTCAGTCTATTTGAAGGACTTTGTTTCCTCTTTGGATTTGCAATTCTGGTATACTTCATAAAAGTACAGTTTTAAAAGAATAATCAAGTGCTTATTCATGCATATATGATCCAGCTCTTAGCATAGCTTATATCAGGCTTCCTCAACCTCGGTCCTCCAGATGTTTCTGCCCTACAACTCCCATGATCCCTAGCTAGCAGGACCAGTGGTCAGGGATGATGCGAATCGTAATCTCAAAACATCTGGAGGGCCGAGGTTGAGGAAGCCTGTCTTATATGATTTAAACAATTACATAATATAGAAATAAATGTTCAGTGTTGGTGTTGGGAATTCAATAAATAATTTCTCAAATTATTTGTAGCAAACTTCATTTTATAACCACTCGCCACTATTACTTGGGTATTAAAATTTGATATCCGATGAGCAAAACAGAGGTGTTGGAGTTTAATTAAATCCATTAACTGTTGCTCTCTTACATGAAATGACCACTAGAGGGAAGAAAACACTTAGATTTTCCACTCTTTTAAAAACAAACCTACAGTTGAATCCACAGTACAGTGGTACCCCGGGTTACATACGCTTCAGGTTACAGACTCCACTAACCCAGAAATATTACCTCAGGTTAAGAACTTTGCTTCAGGATGAGAACAGAAATCATGCGGCGGCAGCAGAAGGCCCCATTAGCTAAAGTGGTACCTCAGGTTAAGAACAGTTTCAGGTTAAGAACAGACCTCCAGAACGAATTAAGTTCTTAACCAGAGGTACTACTGTATCTTATGTTCCCATTGTCCATTGAATTCCAAAAGGTAGGCTAAATGAGGAGCCAAAATGACATCTATAGACTGTTAATCATCTGATCCAAAGCCACCCTCACAACAATATTTGTAAGTAATATTCAGTGCTTTTTTTCCTAGAAAAAAGGTGCTGGTACTCACCATGAAGTTGTTACAGTAAGTGCCACACCTTTTAACAACAACAACAATAACAACAACAACTGTGCTGGTACTGTGTACCCTTGAGTGCCCCCCCCGGGGGGGGAGCACTGGTGATCTCCAATATTCAGCATCAGCATTTGACAGAATCGATATGTCCTTAACAGATTGGTAGTGTTGCCATACATCCTGGAAAACCCGGACATGTCCTCTTTCGGGAGACCAACATGCCCGTCCAGGCAGATTTTTACATTTTAAAGAAAATGTCTGGGGTTTGGGGGCGTTTTTGGGTTCAGGCTGCTCTGCACCCCATGGCTGCTGCCATATTGAGCCAGGAAAAGAGGCACAGAGGCATGGCAGCAGTGGCCCCATGCGCCTGCACCCACGCACCACTTGCCCCGACTCAGGCTGGCAGCAGCTCAGGCTATTCTCTTTTTTTGCTCTTCAAGATATGGCAATCCTATGCCTATGGATTGGATAACTGTGCCTCCTCCTCCTCCTCCTCCTCCTCCTCCTCCCCCAAGCTGAGCAAGTGCTAAGTAGGTTTTGTGAAGGAGGCAGGAGGACTCCAGGACCCTGAAAGAGCACTCATGTCTCCTCCCTGTTGCAGGAATTTACCGTATTTTTTGCTCTATAAGACTCACTTTTTCCCTCCGAAAAAGTAAGGGGAAATGTGTGTGCGTCTTATGGTGCGAATGCAGGCTGCACAGCTATCCCAGAAGCCAAAACAGCAAGAGGGATTGCTGCTTTCACTGTGCAGCGATCCCTCTTGCTGTTCTGGCTTCTGAGATTCAGAATATTTTTTTCTTGTTTTCCTCCTCCAAAAACTAGGTGCGTCTTGTGGTCTGGTAATACGGTATGTATAGTTTTTGGGGGGTTGCCCCTCCAGCAGATATCATACGCATGCAGCCCACTACCAAAACCAGCACAATCACTTTTGTGAATTTTGTGATTTGTCCCCACAAAACACTTCATCACAGTTTCTTCCTGTCTATTCAAAGGGCCTCTGCTGCACAGTACCAAATGTAAGAATTCACTGATAAATGTATCTGTGTACTAGCTCACTGGGAAAACTTCAGAAATTCATATAGACCTGTGAGCTCAGCTACTCAGCAGCCCCTCTGCCTGAGTGATAATTCCTGGCATCCTGATACCTGAGTGCCAGACAGGTAGCCATTCCAGAAATAACAAACCCAGATGAAGACAAAAGGGTGTGATTAACTTGGCTGGGAAACAGGGAAATGTAAATATATATTTTTGTTACACTTGATGGGTGTTTGGTGGAGGGCAAGGAGAACCATGGGGCAGGGTCCAGGATGCTCAGATTACTGCCACCAGACCTCCCCTTTCATGATGTAACCGTGATGTGTGAGTGATGTAGTTTGGAGGGGTGTAACATGGGGATTAGCAGCTAATAAAAGTTTGGGGGCTCTTTTGTTCAGGGCTTCCATCTTGTTCCACCTTTTGGCAGGTGGGAGTCCTGTCGCAACAGTCTTCAATAAAGACCAAGCCTACTGGCTGCTGTTTTGCTCTGGTATTCCTGGCTGGTGTCCTTGTTTTTTGTCCAAGGGAGCCCTCAGATTTCTCCATTAACATACCCAAAGCCCAGCACTTATTAGGCTTTGGGGGAAAGGTGCCCCCTTGTCTTTGCAGCCTGTGCTGGGGAACCAGTTGCACTTCCCTAAATCTGCCTTGGCCCCAAAGTTTGTGCTGATAGATTTCTGTGTGTCAGGCTGCTGTTAGCAGTGTAAGGGGCTGGACCAGTAATAACATATGGCAACCTGAGGATTAATCTGTGAGGTTTCTTGGATGGCCCATAGAAGCTGGCATCTTCCTTAATGGGAGGCCATTGTCATGCCATCTTAGTGTAGTCAGCACACCTACAGGTCTTAATTACCTTCTCTGGAGGTTCCTATGCTGACATAAGTGTGTTTAATTCATATTATTACAGGCCTTTGATTCTGAAACAGGACGTGCCCAGGGCACAAACTTCCTTTCCTTCCTTGGGGAAGGAACCACACATGTAAGACAGGAACAGTTTTCATCTTGAGTCCCTCCCCCCATGTAACACCATACCCTCCAACATTCCTCCAATTAAAATGTTGTTGTTTAGTCGTGGCCGACTCTTCGTGACCCCATGGACCAGAGCACGCCAGGCACTTCTGTCTTCCACTGCCTCCCACAGTTTGGTCAAACTCATGCTGGTAGCTTCGCGAACACTATCCAACCATATCGTCCTCTGCCGTCCCCTTCTCCTTGTGCCCTCCATCTTTCCTAACATCAGAGTCTTTTCCAGGGAGTATTGGAGCCTCAGCTTCAGGAGGTTCCAGTTAAAATAGGAATTTTTCCTATTCTATTATTATTATTATTATTATTATTATTATTATTATTATATTTTATTACCCCACCCATCTGACTGCTTTTGTACAAATCTATGGTGCAACTGTATTTGGAATACAGCACTGAGTTCTGTTTAGGTCACCTCATGTTAAGAAGGATCCTGCAGAGATGGAAAAGGTTAACAGAAGGGCATCCAAAATTATCAAGGGGGTGGAGTTTCCATGAAGAAAGATTGCAGCATTTGGGGAATTTTTAGTTTAGAGTCAATGAGAGTAAGTGTCAGGCGTCAGGGCATCCGATCCCCTCGCTGCCGGGAATAGATAAGACAGGGAAAGTTCTTACCAATGTCATTTATTCCATATTCACAGAGAGAGGCTTAGAAATGCATCCTCTTGGAGTAATGGTGTTGCTCTGAGTAAATCTCCACACACACACACACACACACACACACACACACACACCTTCTCTCCACTTCCTCAATCGTCAACAGTGCCACCCACCTTATGGTGGCCACTTAGGGTCATTTGCCTCTGAGCCTTTGGCTCTCCTACTTTCAATGCCCGCCAGGTTCTGGGAGGGGAGGGTCTGGAATGATTTCTACTGATAACGTGTCAGCCAGCTGTTCCAGCTCTGCCTCCTCTTCCTCTTCTCCCATTATTTCCCAACTTTGCCCTTCATCTGCCTCTGAGCTGTGACCTCCTGCAAACCAGTTTTTTAAATTATTATTATAGATTTTCTTGATTTACAAAAGTGTGTGCAATGTCTCTCTCTCGTATTCCCCCCCCCCAGTAACATTTTTACAAATCAGTTTCATTTGTTGAGACATTGGGAAGAAAGGGGGGAAAGAGGTGGAGGGGGGAGAAGATGGGTGGGGTTGGGGTTGGGTGGTGATGTTTCTATTTTACTTACTATATGTAGGGTTTGGTGTCAGCGTTGCTTGTGCAGGTTCTTTGCTGTTCGCTTGTGTTCCTTTGGTGGTGAGAGAGGTTAGGGTTGGCCTAGGGTGTGGTTATTCATTTGTGGTTGGCTGTGGTGGTCTTCATGTATGAGTGGGGTGGGTGGGTGTTTTGGATCAGGTTAGCCATATTGATTCGTATGCTGTTGGTGGATTCTTGTCGTTGTCTTGTTGGGCTGTGTATGTGATAAAGGGGAGCCATACCGGGGTGATGGCATCTTCTTCTATTTGTCCCCGTGTCAGTTTCAGTTTATTGGTTAATTTTTCTAGTAGGGCTGTTTCCTATACTATTTGGTACCATTGGTCCATGCTTACTCCTGACAGGTCTCTCCAGTGTCTGGCTATGATGTTTCTGGCTGCTGAAAGTAGGTGGGTTATGAGTTCTTTGTGGTGTAAGTGGGCATTGTTGTCTTGGAAGATGTTTATTAAGGTCAATTCTGGGGTGATTTCTAATGCTCCACAAACCAGTGTTGTAAATCTATACTGACGTCCTCTTCTCTGGAAGGTTCAGGCTGGGGCGGCAGTCTCCACCACTCTTCCTCTGTCCAGTCCCTGACAGTAAGAGGTGTCATGATACAAGTTTATAAACGTATACATGGTGCAGAGAACAGTTTTTTCCCCATCTTTCATAACACTAGAACTCGTGGACATCCAATGAAGCTGTAGGTTGGAAGATTCAGAACAGATAAAAGAAAAGTCTTTCTTCACAGCACATAGTCAAACTATGGCTCTCTGGACTAGATGGGTCATTGGCCTGACTTAGCTGGCTCGTCTTATGTTCTTAAGGTAAAGGTAAAGGGACCCCTGACCATTAGGTCCAGTCGTGGCTGACTCTGGGGTTGCAGCACTCATCTCGCTTTATTGGCCGAGGGAGCCGGCGTACAGCTTCCAGGTCATGTGGCCAGCATGACTACGCCGCTTCTGGCAAACCAGAGCAGCGCACAGAAACAGTTTACGTTCCCGCCGGAGCGGTACCTATTTATCTACTTGCACTTTGACGTGCTTTCGAACTGCTAGGTTGGCAGGAGCAGGGACTGAGCAACGGGAGCTCACCCTCTCTTAGGGATTCGAACTGCCGACCTTCTGATCAGCAAGTCCTAGGCTCTGTGGTTTAACCCACAGCGCCACCAGCGTTATGTTCTTAGGTTTTAGCAAAATCTGCTTCTGAGCCTTATTTGTGGCCCTGTTCCTAGCTATACTCCTTGATGTTGTTTCTGATACAAACTGTACAATATATATGTCTATAACGACCTCATTAGAAACTTCACATCCTATATATGTTAAAAGCAGAACCATGCTGGACTATAGCAAGCTCATCCCTGCTTTAGACAAAGGAATCTCCTAGGACCAATATCCCCTAGACTGGGTTTCTGCTGTTCTTCTTTGCACAGGCTTAAATTTGTGCTGCAGTGATCCAAGAAATTAACATTTGGTTCTTTCAGGCAGCATAACTAGAGACATTGCCCGTGTATTGACCCATTGATGAATGTTTCCTTTTTTAAAAAAAAATTAAAACTGCTGCCAGACACAGAATTATATCTTTGCTTATAAAACGCCAATTAAGGATCAATGTTGGCCAATTAAAAAATTTTTATCAGCAAGCTTTAGAATCGGCCAGTGATTAATGGGTTAGCAATTAACCTTTTCACCTTTCCCAAGTTGGAGAGTATATATTTTTTTCACGGCCAGGAACTTGTTCAATTAAATATAGATTAATGGTGCCCGTTGCTGAGTTTATCATCCTTCTGGCTCACGGTTCATTTGTTATCTCATAGATCGCTGCGACAGCCCACGCTATCTACAGGTGCACCTGTTTTCAATTGGCCTGCCTTTCTAATACTTTGGCTATCTTTCGGACACCCGCTAGAAATAAGAATCACCCACTCAAATATGTTTTTATTAGGCTAATAGAGGTCATCTCTTACTGAAACCCCAAGAGAGTCTCTGAAATGCTATGCTGTTTCTCCCATTCTCCAGTAGCTCAGTTAAGGTTGCCAACTTCTTACCAACCCTGCTCCAATGCCTTCAAAAGCAGGTGTGCCGCACAAAAGATTTAGCAATAAATAAATACATAAATAAGGATGTTCTATGTTTTAAAGGGATTGTTTTATTGTGCATTTTAATGGTGGGTGTTTATATTTTCATGATTGCACGGTTGGTTTTTATACTTGTAAACCACTTGGAAGCCTATGTTGGCATTCAGGGGTATATAAATGAATAAATAATCCACCTGTAAGGTAAGTCAGCATTTTTATTCACCCTATTGTGTGGGGTGGAGTTGGGGTTATCAAGAGTGGCTTGCCCAACTCTGTCCTGAGTTCATGACAGAGGCAAGATTCAAACCGGGGACTCCATGATTCCCTTCACCAGCTCCTGCAGCTGCAAAGAGTACATTAAAAAGAGAGAGAGAAACACCTCAGAGTATGATATCAAATGCTTATTAACAAGGGGTACATTTTATGCTTCCGACAGGAGCATGCCTCTAATCTATTATACAGCGAGAAGAGAATTACATAAACCTAAATTCCAAGCATGGCTAGCCTGCCTAACAAACCCCATTCCCCCGAATGCTGAAATAATTAGGAGACTGCTCATTCATAAAATTAAAGCCACAGATGTAAAACTGCAGCTGTGCGAGGGTGGGTTTTTGGTTTTGTTTTTTTTTGGTCGCCACGCAGAGCAGGGGGAGAAATTACACACTTTTGTGCACAATTCTTTCTGGGGAATGAGTGAGAGGCCAGGATTGCCACGCATGTCAGAATTCTTTTCTCTCTCTTCCCAAGATGTGCTTATGTTTTTTGGTTTTGAAAACTTAATAACTGAAAACATACAAACAAAACAAAAAACAACAGCTGTACCTTGTTGCACGTAGAATAAAATAAGCAGAAAGTTCGGTATACTTTAGCAGACATCAGAATAAAATGTCACATGCCTCTGCGACTCTTACTTCCCCAATGCCCCTTTGATGAATCTATTTCATTATGTCACAGTTCTTGTACACGGTATAAGACCCTCTATGCTCTCATATCCAAATTTCCATTTGAAGCACCAAAGGATTAAGCTCAGGCTGTGCAATAATTCATAGAATCACAGAATTCCAGAATTGGAGGGTTATCTAGTTCAGGGGTCAGCAACCTTTTTCAGCAGGGGGCTGGTCCCTCAGACCTTGTGGGGGGCCGGAATATTTTTTTTGGGGGGGAATGAACGAATTCCTATGCCCCACAAATAACCCAGAGATGCATTTTAAATAAAAGCACACATTCTACTCATGTAAAACACCAGGCAGACCCCACAAATAACCCAGGCATGCATTTTAAATAAAAGGGCACATTCTACTCATGTAAAAACACGCTGATTCCCGGACCATCAGTGGGCCCGATTTAGAAGGTGATTGGGCAGGATCCGGCCCCCGGGCCTTAGTCTGCCTATACCCATGATCTAGTTCAATTCTCTGGAATGCAGGAATATGCAGCGGTCCCAAAAGGGGATCAAACCTGCAACCTCAAGGACTGCTTCTTTCCATCTGAACCTACCTGGACCCTGAGATCATCTTCTAAGGCCCTCCTTCGTGTGGCCCCTCTTTGAGAGGTCCAGAGGGTGGCAACACGAGAACAGGCCTTCTCTGCAGTGGCTCCCCGTCTGTGGAATTCTCTCCCCAGGGAAGTTTGTCTGGCACCTTCATTATACACCTTTAGGCACCAGACAAAAACGTTCCTTTTAAACCAGGGCTTTGGTTGATCCGATTTATATCCTATGCCCTTTAAAATGTGTTTTTGTGTGAGGGGAGTGCTATTGGGTCGTTATTTTTATTTTCATTAGGTATTTGGTGGTTTTATAGCTTGATTTTATTCTGTGAACCGCCCTGACACCCCCGGGTATAGGGCGGTATATAAAATCATTATTATTATTATTATTATTATTAATAATCAGCAGCATGTTCTAATCCAGGGGTACGCAACTAAGGCCCATGGGCCAGATGTGGCCCAATCGCCTTCTCAATCTGGCCCACGGATGGCCCGGGAATCAGCATGTTTTTACATGAGTAGAATGTTTAGTTAAAATGCATCTCTGGGCTATTTGTGGGGCATAGGAATTCGTTCATTTTTATTTTCAAAATATAGTCCGGCCCCCACAAGGTCTGAGGGACGGTGGACCGGCCCCCTGCTGAAAAAGGTTGCTGCCCCCTGCTCTACTGGCTGAGCTATCCAGGCCTTTGTTATAGTGCAGCCCAACAGTGCAGCAAATGGCCAGCAAGCAGCTTTGGTCCCCAGTAATCCCAGTTCAAAGGATCTCGAGTTGCAGAACTAGGACAATGTCAGGCAGGCAGCCAGAAATAAATCACACAGAGCACATGAAGTTAACTCTTTATTAGTAGAATTTGCTCCCCCCCCCCCCTTTCATGCCTCTTCTGCTCCTGAAAGACCAGAGGGAAGGGGAGCATTTTGCAACATTTTGAGTCCCCTCCTCTCCAGCCTCTGCTTCTGCTTCTGGAGTGCTCTCCACCACAGCCTCTTCCTGCTCACTAAGCCCTGTTACCTCTTCAGCTTCCGACACCTCCTCCTCCTACTCTGCTCCCTCTTCTTCCTCTGACCGCTCAGTGCCGTCCCACCACAAGTCCCTAGGCTCTGAGCCTTCTTCCCTTGGGCACTCCCCACCTAGTGCCTCCCACCATTCCTCTGTGTCCAGCCAGCCTGTGACATTAACATATGAGAGTGCTGGAGGTGAAATAGTTAAACAAGTTACCCAATCAGAACCCAGGGGGTGGAGTCAGAGGGACTATAAAACCAGCTCTGGGAGGGGCAAAGGGAGGAGTTCGTTGGGAGTTGGGTGGTTGGTTGGAGTGGGAGTGAATTGGGATAGAGTCTGTAGGTAGGTTGACTTAGTGTAGAGAAATAAGCTGAGTCAGGAACAGTTAGGAGCTAGGAAGCCAAGTACCGTATATTTTGCTCTACAAGATGCACCAGACCATAAGACACACCTAGTTTTTGGAGAGGAAAACAAGAAAAAAAATATTCTGAATCTCAGAAGCCAGAACTGTTCTGTTCTGGCTTCTGGGATAGCTGCGCAGCCTGCATTCGCTCCATAAGACGCATACACATTTCCCCTTACTTATTAGGAGGGGAAAAGTGAGTCTTATAGAGCAAAGAATACGGTACTATCTGAGAGGTGGTTTAGTGAGTTAGAGCAGGTAGCGCAAGTTATAGGTCTGGATAGGCACCCCATGATTGTAATTGACCGATACCGTTTATGAAACCACACGCTTGTTAAACTGCAATAAATAAACAGAAGTTTATGTTCCAATTTAAACCTGACTGGACTCAGTAGGTCCTAGGTGGTGGCAGCGAGAAATAAAGTGGTGGCACAGGGATCGATAGACGGTGAAACATCCGGGGACCCTGTGTGATCGCCACACAGCCCACGACAGGCAATCATTTCACTGGACATAGGAAATCCCGTTTTCTAAGTATAGCGTTGTATCTTTTCTTTTTCATATGAGTAATAAAACCATTTTTGCGCTTCTCGTGAGCAGCTGGCCATGCTCTGGGAGTTGATGATCGCAACATTTTTAGAGGTTCTGTAGTTCTTCCCCCCTGCCTATGGTTAGAGCAGGAACAGAGACAGAACACCATTAAATTACTTTGGGAGATTTGCAAACCGTTAGTCCACACGGTTTCCAGCCTATTAAAAGAAATTCCAGGGAAAGCTCTAAGATGCCTTTCCTAGAAATCATGGGAAGATCCCTTTGTTATACAAATGTCCAGAAGGGTGCTTTTGTGTGGACTCCATCTCTAACAAAAGGCACTGAATGTTGGACTCAGAAAGTTCTGGAATGCCCCACGGCAGTTGGAAGTCGGCTGGAAGGAATAGAGACAAGCAACTTTTCATAGAAAAAGAGAAGGGAGTCAGAAGGGAGTGTGCAAAGGAGAAGATTGCGAGGTAAGATAAAGTCTGTGGCTGTGTGTGTGTGTGTGTGTGTGTGCATGTGTGAGTGAGTGACCTGAGAGTGAATGAGGGAGTGGAAAAGAGAGAGACTAAAGGAAAGGGATGCAAAACAGGGAACCTTTCTGATGAACTTAAAAAAATAACTATCACCTTTCCAAATTTAGATTATCTTGATCATCGGCCAGCCAAAACAAAGCACACTTAAAGGTAGAACTATTGCCCTACGTTTTCCAGGTTCACATTTAGAGCTCCATGCCCCAGTGCTCCTTTTTTTTCTCCCCTGAGCTTTCTCTGTGAAAACCCACTCCTTAAAGCTGAAGCGCAGCAGACGTCAATTCAGTTTTTCTGCAGATTGCTGTTTGCTCCGATTCAGCAGTAAAGAGCAGGCTTTCATGGGGAAAGCTTCAAAGCAAGACAGAGAGAGAAAGAGAGAGAGAGTGCGCTCAAGCACAGGAAATTCCTCGTGGGTCTTTTATTTTTATTTTTTATATTATTATTAGTTTGTTTTAATTTTCTGAATATTTTAACTGTTTTGACCAATAAATTTATTGTTTTAATCTTTTTGCAAACGATTTTGAGGTAGGTAGGTTTGTTTGTTTTTCAATCGTATAGAAATCTTAGGAAATAAATCAATTAATAAATAAATTCAGTTCAAATGTGATGCCAGAGAGTAATCTACCTCATGAAAAACACATTGATCTATTGCTTCCCAAAGCAATAGCAGACTTCATCAGAGCAATGGGCATATATTTTTTAATTCTCTTTTCTTGACCCACCAGTAGCATGCAGTCAGTGGGCCGGGGGAGGAGGCTAGTCTCCTAAATGTTCCCCTGGTGCCTCCTCCCCAAAGCCCCGGAAGCTTCTGCCTGGCTTAGGGAAAGAGGCATGATGCTCTTATGCATCCGAGAGCCCTCCCGCCACCTTCCCAAAGTCCGATGGGCTTTGGGAAGGAGGCAGCAGAGCTCCAGCAATGCTCACACACACAACATTGGCCCCCTGCCCCAATCGCCCTTGCAAGCCCTAACTTTTGCCCTACGGAAAGTTTCACCGCATGCCACTGTTACCCACCCCAAAATACTGTGTATTGTAGCAACTATGTTGTTGTTGTTTAGTCGTGTCCGACTCTTCGTGACTCAAACTCATGTTGGTAGCTTCGAGAACACTATCCAACCATCTCGTCCTCTGTCGTCCCCTTCTCCTTGTGCCCTCCATCTTTCCCAACATCAGGGTCTTTTCCAGGGAGTCGTTTCTTCTCATGAGGTTGCCAAAGTATTGAAGCCTCAGCTTCACGACCTGTCCTTCCAGTGAGCACTCAGGGCTGATTTCCCTAAGAATGGTTAGGTCTGATCTTCTTGCAGTCCATGGGACTCTCAAGAATCTCTTCCAGCACCATAATTCAAAAGCATCAATTCTCTGGCGATCAGCCTTCTTTATGGTCCAGCTCTCACTTCCATACATCACTACTGGGAAAACCATAGCTTTAACTATACGGGCCTTTGTTGGCAAGGTGATGTCTCTGCTTTTGTAGCAACTATGATGGTGCTCTAAATGTTAAGACTCCAACTGCAATCAGCCCCAGACAGCCTGGCCAATGGTTAGCGGTTGCGTGGCAAGACCCCTCCCCCATGTGAAAACAAGACACTGGACACATTATATAAGGTTAATGGGCATAAAAAGGCCACAACTTTATTGATTACAGAGTTGAAAGGTATTGGCCTTAGGCATTGGCTCCTATCGACTACCCGGTAATCAACCCGGGAAGGGTTAACCACCAACCGTGGGAGTCCTGTTGAAGTACGCCAACTAGGATCCCACGGGTGTCACCGTTCGGGGGCGTGCCGGGGGCCCTTACCTCCCTAGGTTTCGGACAAGGCAACGCCCCCCGGAGTCCTCTACCGGACTACCCTTTCCATGGGGGAAGGTGATGGCGCTTCCTTCCCCCCCAGACATTTGCATAACAATAAACCCCTGCCAATGCCTAACCGCCACTCGAGCGAAGCTCGCCGCCAATACCTTCAAGCCTGCAACCAACTCTTGCAGTCCATGGGACTCTCAAGAATCTCTTCCAGCACCATAATTCAAAAGCATCAATTCTCTGGCGATCAGCCTTCTTTATGGTCCAGCTCTCACTTCCATACATCACTACTGGGAAAACCATAGCTTTAACTATACGGGCCTTTGTTGGCAAGGTGATGTCTCTGCTTTTGTAGCAACTATGATGGTGCTCTAAATGTTAAGACTCCAACTGCAATCAGCCCCAGACAGCCTGGCCAATGGTTAGCGGTTATGAGAGCTGCAGTCAAACATCCGGAGAGCAGCAGTTTAACCACCCCTACTGCAGTTGATAAGAGGGATGTGGGTGGCACTGTGGGTTAAACCACAGAGCCTAGGACTTGCCGATCAGAAGGTCGGCGGTTCAAATCCCCGCAACGCGGTGAGCTCCCGTTGCTTGTTCCCTGCTCCTGCCAACCTAGCAGTTCGAAAGCACTTCAAAGTGCAAGTAGATAAATAGGTACCGCTCCGGCAGGAAGGTAAACAGCGTTTCTGTGCGCTGCTCTGGTTTGCCAGAAGCAGCTTAGTCGTGCTGGCCACATGACCCAGAAGCTATACGCCGGCTCCCTCGGCCAATAAAGCAAGATGAGCGCTGCAACCCCAGAGTCGGTCACGACTGGACCTCATGGTCAGGGGTCCCTTTACCTTTACCTTACTGCAGTTGATAAAAAAGGTAAAGGTAAATGACAAAAGCAACATAAGCCTGATGCCGAGACCAACGTAGCAAGGATTGCCATGCAGTCAGCTGTAGCAGAGTTAGCCAATCACATGGCAGAACAGCCATGCTTCTGTTTCAAACAGAAAAGCACCTTACCCCATTCTGCTGGTTGCTCAGCTGCAGTGACAAAATACATACTTAGCTAGAAGGACCAATAACCTGAGTCAACATAAAACAGTTCCTTGTATCCAGCTGCTGTCTGGAATTGACAGCCTTTGTTTCCACAAAATGTTTTGATGCAGAAGTTTCGGTGGAACAGAAAGAACCACTCTGAGTCTGGGAAGGCCTTGTGATCTTTTTGAGTAATAGTCATAGGAAGCAGCCTTATACTGAGTCAGACTTTTGGCCCATCTAGCTCAGGATTTCTGTGCTCACATACCCTCCAATATCTGGACAGTGAAAACTGGGACACAATCTTCATGGACACCACCTTCCTGATTTTTTTTATGGCAAGAAAATGGCGGCCATTTTGATCGCAGTGATCTTGCTCGATTTCATGCCACAATTCACTCTTTTCCCGGGAGAAAATCACAGCACGAAATGATGCAAGATCATGCCAACCAAAATGGCTGTGTTCTCTCCCAAGAAAACAGGGGTTGTCCCAGTTTTCCTGGGACACTTGTGGGGAATAATAATAATAATAATTTATTTATACCCTGCCCATCTGACTGGGTTTCACTAGCCACTCTGGGCAGCTCATAACAGAATATTTAAAACACAATAAAACACCAAACATTAAAAACTTCCCTGAACAGGGCTGCCTTCAGATGTCTTCTAAAAGTCAGATACAGTCATACCTCGGGTTACAGACGCTTCAGGTTGTGCATTTTCGGGTTGCGCACCACGCCAAAGCCGGAAGTACCAGAACGGGTTACTTTCGGGTTTTGGCACTCGCACATGCACAGAAGCGCTAAATTGCACTTTGCGCATAAGTGCCAAATTGCGAGCCGCGCGTGTGCAGACGAGGCGCTGCAGGTTGCGCACATGCCTCCCGCACGGATCATGTTTGCAACCCGAGCATCCACTGTAGTTGTTTATTTCCTTGACATCTGATGGGAGGGCATTCCACAGGGCGGGCACCACTACCAAGAAGGCCTCCTGCATGATTCCCTGTAACCTCACTTCTTGCAGTGAGGGAACCACCAGAAGGCCCTTGGAGCTGGACCTCAGTGTCCGGGCTGAACGATGAGGTGAAGATGCTCCTTCACGTATACTAGGCTGAGTCCATTTAGGGCTTTAAAGGTCAGCAGCAACACTTTGAATTGTGCTCAGAAACATACTGGGAGCCAATGTACGTCTTTCAGGACCAGTGTTATATGGTCTCGGTGGCCACTCCCAGTCACCAGTCTAGCATTCCACATCATTGGCACAGACTGTCCAGGATTTCACACAGGGATCTCTCCCAGCCCTGCCTGAAGATGTCAAGGGTTGAACCTGACTTCACTCTGCCCTCCCAAGTCTCAGAGGTGATGACCACAAAGAGCAGTATTTACCTGAAAGCTCTCCTTCCTCCACGTACTACATACTTGGTTGTTGACCCATAACTAATTATGGATGGTCCATAAGGACAATGGGGCATTTCCCCACCAACCTCAGCCAGCTTCCCCCTGTCCTGCCTTCAGTCCAAAGCGGGGAGCACAGACGATCAGCTTCCTCTTCCTTGGTCTTCCATTGTAAAACTCAGCTTGAAGAAGAACAGGAGCAAAACTAGAATTAGTTGGTTCTCTGGCTCCATCTGCTATTGGTCTGTCTGCCTTCTATCTTAACAGTTCCAATAGATACCAGCTACCACGGACCATAACTATGGAACTGAAGGCCAAACCACCCATTATGCTCTACGAATAGCATGAAGCTACAACATCTCTGTTTTTTCCTTCAGTTACAGGCCAATGGGCAGTTGTTACTAGGATTATTCATTTACAATCCCCCCCACAAAAACCTATTTCTATACTGCTGTAGCATGTGTGTGTGTGTGTGTGTGTGTGTGTGTGTGTGTGTCTCACATCACACAGTGGTTTACAGCAATATAAAAGCCCCAAACCACACAGTAAAATCACGAAAAGTTAAAAGCAAAAGAATTTAAAACAGACCATTGTGAGTGATGTGCTCTTCATTGCCTGCATAGGCCTGGCAGAATAGAAAAAGTTTTCGGATGTTTAAAAGCTGGCACAGAATGACCTTCCCTCAAGGTCCCAGGGTGGGTTACGGTATTAAAGCACAATATTAAAAACATATAGATAAGGAAAGGCGCTAGCAAAGTTTGTCCTTCTATCGGAAGAGTTAACCAAAGTAGGTAATGGTGCAAACTATCAAGCATTGTCCAGCAGCACTAAACATTTTTAAAAAAACACAAACATGGCCTGGATATTTATTTTAGGTAAATATTGTCAGAGCTGGGCTCTAAGAGCCTGTTCCATGGGCCTACTGACTTTCCTGATTAACCAGTAAGCTTTTATAATCTGCAATTAAATTTTTAATGGATTAGCCATGCAGATGAATCAATTAAATTCCAGGACCTCCAGCTGAGTATTATTTTAGACTGTTAACAGTCTGCAAAGATTTATAAATGAGAGACTCCAGGTCATCTGAGGCTAGTTATGGAGGCAGATCACATAATCCTGGCCTCCTAAATACTTGTGGACGTTTCCCAGGATTCCCAATGTGCTCCTAGCAGCTGCATTCTCCCCTTGAGAAACTAAACAGCCTTCGCCTGTTGCAGCAGGGCTTTAAATGCAAACAAATTTAGAGCAGTTATACAAGAGGAAGTCACAAGTGGCAACTGCAACAAAATGCTGCAGTCTGTTCTCCCCCCCCCCCCCAAAAAGCATGCTTCTGCTCAGGATGCCAGCAAGCCATTTCCTCCCAGCAAAGCATTCCACTCCCCTTTCAAAAACAGTTCAGTTAGGACTAAGCATGCTCAGCAGCCTCTGCAACCTGGAGAGGGGGCGTGACGCCCTTTGGGGTTTCGTTTTTACTGCTTTTCCTTTTGTAGTTCTGCAAAACATAGTATTCCCCAGAAGCATGGAAATCTCTCTCTTTCCCAATGGCCCCATTTTGACTCCAGGCCTGCCTGCACTCAGCACCTGAGCTCAGTATTAGATGGAGTGATAGAAATAGCTACTCTCTCCAGTCAACCATGGAGAAAGCAGGTTTTTCCTATGAAGAGCTATTGTGTTCCTTTGGTGTCTAAGTTATTGCCATGACCTTCTGTCAAAAGTGTGTGTGTGTGTGTGTGTGTGTGTGTGTGTGTGTGTGTTTTTTACCCTTTCTTAGGACCTTACCCCAACAATTCCTGTGCTTCTTAGAGACCAGTTAGTTATGACTTGAACAGCCAGACTTCTTTTATGCACTTAAAAATATACATCCTGTTTTCTCTCCAAAAGGCAGCCTTGAAATGAGTTACAAGAATGCCTTTGATGTTCCGCCAGGTTGTGGGGAGTGTATCTGTATACATGTGTATATAATTTTAAGGGACGTGTAAGTTGAGTTGTTTATGTGCATTCACAGCCAGCCATGGTGCACATTCACCAGGCCACGTACGGAATGGGCACATGATCTATTCACGAAGATGGAATGTTGTACATTCTCCGATCATTATGCATAATCCCCAACTGACTTTGGAGAATGTGCATATATCAACTGAATTTTGTACATTCTCTGGACATTTCAGATACAGATATATACCCACCCACCACAAACAAGTGAAAAGCTGAAAAGATGAGCATCCCAGCTGGAGTAAAGGGAAATAGGGAGAGACACAGGCGAATGGAAAAAGGAATAACAGACCGGGGGAGACTGTCATTGTCCAAGGCAACTAAGCACACTTCTATTTATTCTGTTGTGTCAACATTTGTTTCATTTCAGCAGAGCCTCAAGAGGCAAATTCTAATGAGCACAAGAGCCCTGTCGGATCAGCCCCATCAAGTCCAGCACCCTGTTCTCACAGCGGCCAAGCCCATAAGGAGGACCCACCTATGATTCCTACCAAACGGTAATACTAAATGGAACCATGCCTTCGTGTTTTGTGCAGATAGCAAAGCACATATCTAGCTTTATATATTTTTCTCTGAAAGTGCTAGGACAGACACACCCTCAGTCCAACTATCAAGTTTAGGACCGAATAGTCTTTCCATGGCCACTCATGCTCCAAGGCAGCTTCTGTCCATTAGACAGTGCCCATGACATCACAGCATGCCTTCTTGAACCCACTGTCATTTCAAAAAGCTTTCACTCCTTTTTTTTTTTTTTTTTTACCTATCTTCTAATCCCGCCTTCCCCCATTATGTAGGGATAGCATTAAAGAATTGGTCAAAGTGATGCAAACGCTTCTTCCTTCAACACCATCCTATTTCCTGGTAACATGCAAAGCCCTCCTGAATTCTGTGGGGATTCTACTTAACTTTCTTATTCATGTAAAAGCCCACATTTGTGGAACTGGCAAACCACTTAAGCTAGGACAGTGGGGCGTTCTGAAATCCACAGTCCAGTCCTATTTGATGTACTCAACACCATAACATCCCAATTTCCATTGAGATACATTGGCACAGAAATCACTACACCCCTTCCGAACCCGTCCTCGCTATTTAATAGCAAAACAATCCTTAGAATTAGGCTATTAGTCTTATTGATGTCAGTGGGGCTAAAAGCCTTCTTAAGTGGTTTGTGGGTGTCAGCCAGGATGACTCAAAAGCATATTTGCAGAGCTTCAGGCATGCAGGAAACATAAGACGCGTAGCAAAGGCAATATGTGTGTCATCCTAACTGTTTTATATCACATAAAGTTTGAATAAATATTTATTTTCCAGGGGAAAATGATGAAGGTTGGCTTAAAATAGAGCCTTGCAGATAGTCTGGAAATAGTCTAAGCTCACACCATATTGGGATTTCTCCATAAAGCATGTGTCCACAGGAAAAGGATGAAAAATTCAGTCTTCTATGACCTACTTTCCCCTCTAATATTCTCCTATGTAACAGTAACTTTAAAAAAAAAAAAAGGCTGTGGAACAAGTTAACAAGGGAGGTTGTGTGATACTTATCACTGGAAGACTTAAAAAAAACTAAACTGGATAAACAGCTCCTATCGGAGAGCTAAGGTGTAGTTCTTATACCCTCACAGTTTAAAAACACATCATCAGCTCAAACTTTGTTAATTGTAAAATTATTCAGAATGTTGCAACTCCCAAATTGAGCAGCAGACTCAAGTTGCCAGCCTAAGTAATAGGCCCTCAGACTCACATTTCATCTCAACTCTTGTCTCCCAGTACTGTATACATTTGCATAAGGCCAAATGGAAAGTGTTTTTTTTTGGGGGGGGGGTTGAGTGGAGACATTTTCAATCATATTGCTTGAGGTGCCTTCTCCCTTGGACCCATAAGCACTACCTTCCCATTGGCAGCATTCAGATATTGGTTCAAACAGACCACTCCATTAATGGTAGCTGCTTGAAAACGCTAGCTTCATGCAAGCTGTTCTAAGTGGAAAATAATTTGTCTGAAGTAGCCACCACTCATGAACATGGAATTTATTACGGTCAGAGACCAGCTTCTGAAACACAAATGGAACTACAATCCCAAAAGCAAAACAAACATTTAAAACAATATACATTTAAAACAATAGCAACCACTCTAAATCACCAGTTTTCAAACATTGTTGGCTTCTCCACTGTGGAATGCCACGTTTGCCATGAAACCTCTGTGTGCTGCAGAGGACGTGGGGCATATTCTAGGGTAGAGCTTTGGAGTCTGAGTTGACCCATGTGCTCCCGATATCCCACCCCCTGCACACTGCAGAGGAAGATCAAGATTGGTTCGCAACCTGTCCTTCGAAGAAGCTTGCCTGCCATTACTGATCTCCTCAAGGAACCCCTTTTACGTTTGAAGAATCCCAGCGGTCCCTAAAACAAAGTCTTAAAAACCACTGCTGTGGTACAGATATATGGAGAACACTGTAAGCCAGGCTTCCTCAACCTCGGCCCACCAGATATTTATGGCCTACAACTCCCATTATCCCTAGCTAGCAGGACCAGCCGTCAGGGATGATGGGAATTGTAGTCTCAAAACATCTGGCGGGCTGAGGTTGAGGAAGCCTGCAGTGTAAGCAATTTGCTGGCGACAGTTTTACTTCTCCTTTCCATCTGCAAATGGGGCAGTGGATGGGCTGGATCATTGCCTTGTCTCAGTAATGGAATGGATGAGAGCTAACAAAGTGAGGCTCAATCCAGATAAGACTGAGGCATTCTTAGTGGGCGGTAGGGTTCCACCTTTGTCCTGGCAAAATACAGGACAGGCTGGGGTGGTTGGGGATGTGATCTCCCCCCCCCCAAAAAAAAATGTTGCGAAGTGACTTCAAAGCAACCCATTACAATCTATTTCAGCCTAACAGGATGACCCCTCTGGAATTTGTCACATACACATGTGCACATGAATTTGTAAATCCTTCTGTGCTTGGCTACCCAGAGCTTAAAGACATGACCTCTCACACACTCTTTCAAACATGCATTTGGAGAGGATGCCTAACTTGGCATGCGCACACACACAGAGGGGCAGAGACGACCTGTAATACATGACAAAAGTGTATCAATGCAGGACATAGCATTTTCCACTGAAATACGGGACAATCCTGTATTATAAAGGACAGGTGGCAACCCTAGTGGACCGTTCCCTAGATCAGCTAGATGGGATGTTGTCTGCTCTTGATGCGGTTACACTCCCTCTGAAGGTGCAGAAATGTAGCGCCTATATCTGGACAGGGATAGCCTAACTTCTGTCACCTATGCTCTGATAACCTATAGGTTAGATTACTGCAATGTGTTATACATGGGGCTGCCTCTGAAGGTGGTTTGGAAACTTCAGCTGCTGCAGAAATTGGTGGCCAGGTTGCACACCTAACACTTGTTGTGTTAGGAATCCACATCATCTGGCCTTTTAGTTTTCCTTTTGCTTTCACTAGTTTTAGCATATTACAACAATCCTGGCCTGACTACACCAGCTGCCAGTGCCAGTTAAGTTTCCAGGCCCAATTCCAAGTGCTGGTTTTAGTGTATAAAGCCTTAAATGGCTCAGGACTGCCTCTCCCCATATGAATGGATCCTACGGTCATCCTGAGGACCTTCTTTGTGTGCCTCATTTCTGCAGTGGCTCCCCACTCGTGGAATGTTCTCCCCAGGGTGGCTCGCCTGGCACTTTCATTATATATCATAACATAAACAGGCCTTGAACTGATTAAACATTCTATGGCCTTTTTAGATGGTGGGGGTGTTCTATTATGCATTTTATGTTGTGAACCACCCTGGGATCTTCAGATGGAGGATGGTTTACAAATTAAATAAAGATGGAAGACATTTCTCCTTTCTGCCACTTTTAAGAAACCTGATGGTGAGCAACTGAAAATTGACAAGGGGTAACTTAGCCCCAGCCTGCAAAAGGCAACTTGGCCTGCTCACCCAAGAAACCTTTTCCAGGCAACTCTCCAGGAAGCACTGTAAAACAAAACAAACAAAAAAACCCTTTTCTTTTGGAGAAAGAAATTCACATGTGCTTTTGCAGATTTTCAGCAGAAGCTTGTTCTGGAAGGAAGTGGGCAAGTTCCCCACACTCTCTCTCTTTTGTCAGGGCTGGTGCCACCCTGCCATTTATTAAAAAGGAGGCTTGGGCTTTCCTGGGTGGAAGCCATGCCTTTGATCTGGGGAAGCTTCTGGGGGCGAGACTTGAAAAAAAAAAGTAAATAAAAAAGTTGTGCGCGCGCAGGTGCGTGCATTCTGTGCATGTTCAGAGGCACGCTTGTGTGTGAACCTGTCGAATTATTATTATTATTATTTAAAAATGGCATATAATCTCTGGACGGGCGCCCATCCTTTGTCTCCTGCTCCTCCCTCGCCTCACAGCGGCTCCTGCCCTTCAACCTTCCCTCCCTCAGGCGCCTCTGCCTTTCTCCCTCTTCCCTCCGTTCCTCTTCCCACGCGGGATGAGGGGGGGGGGGAGCGGGAAGCTGACCGAAGGCCGGGGTGAGTGAGGGGTTGGGCCAGGCCAGGCCGCGGAGGGCAAGCAGGGCAAGGCCTCGGCTCACCCGGCCGGCGCCGCCGCCTCAGGCTCCCTCCCGCCCCCGTCACAATACCCGCCCGGCCGACCCAACAATCCTGCGGGGCCTGGCGGCGAGATTGGGCCCGAGGCGAGCCAGCGAGGGCGGGCGGGCGCGTGGATGGTGTCTGAGGAGACCAGAGGGCAGGAGGGAGAAGAGCAGCAGGAGGCGCCGCCGCCGCCGCCCTCTCCGCAAACGCCGCCGCCGCTTCTTCTCGCCCCGCGCCCCTTTGCCCGTCCAGGCGCGGCCGGAGCAGCCGCTTTCCCCCCCTCCACCTCCGCCGCCTCCTCCTGCGGCCGCGGCAGCAGCCACCGCCTTCCCGGGGCCCTGCCCAAGCGCCGGCTGCTGCTGCGGTTGCTGAGCCGCCGCTGCCACCACCCAATCGCCCGGCTGGGGGAGCGGCGCGGGGCGGGGCTGGAGCTGCCTGGGCCGCCGCCGCCTGCGGCCGCCGCCGCCGCCGCTGCCGCTGCTGGAGGAGCCGGCGGGGGGAAGCCGCCATGGAACAAAAGAAGCGCTGAGCCGAGCGGCGGCCGTGGCGGCGGCACCACCGTCGTCGCCGCCGCCGCTCCTGCTGCCAGCGCCTCGCCTCAAGCCCCGCAAGAGGCGGAGGAGGAAGAAGAAGAAGAGGAGGAGGAGGAGGAAGAGGAGGAGGCCGTCGTCCTCGCCGCCGCCGCGGGAGAGCCGGCAGCAGCAGCATGTCGCCCAGGAGGGCCCAGTAGCCCCAGCGCGTCGCCCCTTCCTCCTCTTCCTTCTTCTCCGCCCGCTGCTGCTGCCGGCGGCGGCCTTGCCGAGGCCATGCCGAGCGGCAGCGCCTCGCCGTCGCCTCAGGAGGAGCCGCCCGAGCTGGTGGGGCTGCTGCTGCCGCCTAGGCCACCGCCGGGCCTGCTGCTCCACTATCACCACCATCACCCGCTGCTGCTGCCGCCGCCGCCGCCCTCGCCGCCCATGCTGAGGGAACGCCTGGCCGGCTTGGGCCTGGGCGAGGCGGCGCCCGTTCCGTCGCTGGAGCGCCCGGAGGAGGGAGAGGAGGGCGGCGGCGCCGAGGAGGAGGAGGAGGCGGCCCCCGAGGGCGGCGGCGGCGGCGACCTGGAGCTGGACTTGGAGGAGCCGCCTGACGAGGACGACGACGACGACCGGGGAGGAGGAGGAGGCGGCGGAGAGGACTTGCTGCTGGAGCCCGGCGGCGGCGGCGGCGTCCCGGCGGCCTCCCTCCTGCTGCTGCCGCCGCCGCCGCCGGCCTTGCCCCCCGGGCTGGGCTCGGTCATGCTGCCGCCGCCCCTCTCCGCCGGCTCGGCCTTCGAGGCCCAGGAGGCGGCGCTCGGCGGGGCGCTGTACGGGCCCGGCGACGATGCCCACCACGGCGGCGTGATGGCGGCGATGCTCTCGCAGGGCTACGGGCCGCCCGGAGGAGGTGTGGCGGCAGCGGCGGCGGCCGGGATCCCTCCGGTGCCGGCCTTGAACGGCGAGCAGGCGGCGCTGCTGAGGAGGAAGAGCGTCAACACCACCGAGTGCGTGCCGGTGCCCAGCTCCGAGCATGTGGCCGAGATTGTGGGGCGGCAGGGTGAGTGCTTTGGGGGGTGGGAAGGAGAACAGGAGGAGGCGGCCTGGGGGGTGGGGGAGGCTGAGTAGATCGGGGATCGGGGCCCCGAAATTAGGTGGGCGCTGGGGAAGGAAGAGGAGAGGCTGGGGGGGCGGGGATCTGGATAAACTGGGTTCGGGCGAGGCCCCCCTAATTATTATTATTGCCCATTGTTGGAGGCTGCCCTGTTCTCTTGTACATGCGAAGCACGAGGGGGGCGGGCGGGTAGCATGCCCCATTGAAGGCGCACACACGAAATTTGCACGAGGCCAAGGGTAAGTGCAATGGGATACTGGGAAGGGCTGGGTCCGATGGAATGGGATGCACGCGGGGTGACTTGGAGCGAAGGCGAAGTTCCGGAGTGGGTCAGGAGACCCCCGGGCATTCGGAGCAGGAGGAAGTCGGGTCTGAACCTTGGGATTGCCAGGATGCCAGGTGGGGGTAATGGGGAGGAGGGGGAAATTGTCTGGAGGATAAGGGGTTTGGAGGGGTGCGACCTCGGGCGATGCAGGATCATAGCTGTCAACTTTTCCCTTTTCTTGCGAGGAATCCTATTCAGAATAAGGAAATTTCCCTTTTAAAAAGGGAAAAGTTGACAGCTATGTGCAGGATTGACATGTGCTGGAAGTTGGGAAGACCTCTTGGTTTTGGAACTAAATGGGTTACCTTGGTGGTGGGAGGTGGGTGGGTAATACCAACAGGTGGGTGAGGAAGTGGCGTTCCGAAATGTGGGGTGCTTTCTGGTGTTCCTGTGACCTGTAGAGAAAGGGAAGCTGCGCAAGAGTTATGAGCTGGATTGGGAAGGAAAGGTCCAAGGTAATTTAAAACTAAATGTAGGAGGCCTTTGGACAGGCCTGGGCATGTTCCACAGAAAGCATGAGCAGATTTTGGTGACTTAAGTTTTCACAGACAGTAACAACTTAGTTGTATGGGTGGTAGAACTGAGTAGGGCCTGTTTTTTTATTAAGAGCAGACACTTAGAAAGAATGTTTGCTTCCATTAAGTGGGGTTGGGAATACTGTATATTGCTCGTAAAGAAAGGATCAGAGATCTTTCAGGAAGCGTTATTCTGGAGAAGACGAATAGAACATTTATCGCAGGTAGAACCGTGCACAAAGTCTTATTGTTGCAGAGTTTGGAATGGATGATATTGAAGCCTGACGTTAGGAAAAACTTTCTAAATAAGCATAACTTAGCAGTGGAAAAGATTGCCTGGGGTGTGGTGGAATCTCCACCCTTCAGGCCAGGGGGAGGTTAGGAAAGAATTGAGTTGGGATAGGTGATGAATTCAATGCCTGGGGCTGGCAAGAGGCGTGAATATTGAGATGACTTCCTGGTAGAAAGCTGGTATGATGTTAAGAGTACTAGGGAGACCAGAGTTCAGTCCCCAACTTGGTCATGTAGCTCACTTAATGATGCACTTGTCACCTGCTCAGTCTTCATTGTGAGAATAGGTCCCATTTTCCTTTGGAAAGATAGACATGTAATGTGGTGTGAGGCCATTGCTAATATACACAAGCACCTTATAGCCTGCGGTAAAGGACTCCTACCACAATAAAGGGCTACCTCAGTTGTATGATTCTGAGAGCTCTTTCAATGAAGGATTTGATATATCTTAACTGCATGCTATGTGGTGATTTGTTTTCTGCAGGGATACACTTGGGAAGATGCTGTTTTGTTGCTGTAGGTGGTCTGTAACGATGTCAGTGGTAATATAAGTGTGGGAAGGGAGAACTCTGGCGACAGATCTACTGGGATATAATAATTTATAGTTGAAGGGTTGGCATAATCCAAGCTGGTGCAGTATCAGAGGGGTGGGTTAGAAGATAACTAGCAGAGCCCCTTTGTAAAGCAATATGCAAATAAAGATGAGACGCAGCCACTTTTTCCACAGCTTGTGCTTTCCTTGTCCCCTCCTCTCCCATCTACAGTGTAGAGTACTGTATTCCAAGTTTCACAAAAGCACAAAACCAAACTAGTTGAATTAATGCCACTCATCCTTTCCCATTCTCTGTCAGTTAATTGTCAGTTGCTTTCCTGTCACCCCTCCTCCTCTTCAGAGTTATCCCCCATCTGTCCTTTTTTGTCTGGGAACACAATAACCTGAAGTTGGTGGGAAGGCGTATTCAAGGACACAACAAAAGCGCCAGGCTTTTGTGACCTGTGAAGCAATAAATAAAAAGCTGAAGCAGACATAGCTGGCTTTGCAGATACAAGGATAGACATCATTTGCTGCTATAAATTTTAAGTGCCTATCCTTTCCTCCCAAAAACTTGATTTTGTTGTTTTTTAAAAACTTTAGCTCTGATTATAACTGAATATGAAACCTATTAACCTCAGGCCAGATGCTGCCACCAGGCTTTTAACTACCTCTGTTAGCAGTCAACTGACTTGTTAGGGACTGACTCAGATCAGCAAAGTTATGCTACTGTGACTTTTACTTTGACATGCTTCCCTTTGTGCTGAATCAGGCCATAAATAAAAAGAAATGGGTTTTACAGTAAGCAGATTTAAGGAGGTAATACATGTATTGTTTCATGTTTGCCTGGCCAATGTCTCCAATCCTCCAGCTTCTGCTTTCTGCTGTTGCTTCTACCAAGTACCCTGTTTCTCAGTTTGTGCTTTTCTGATAAGGACATGACTTGTGATGTCATAAAATCAAGTAATCACTTCCTTGTGGATGGTGTGGTCAGTGATAAAAGCATTTCCATTAAACCAAAGTACTATATACCATGTGTGTTTTTTTTGTTATTTGATAAACACTTCAAAAGTTTGGCTGTCTCTTGTGTTTTAAAAGTATTTTTAGTCAATCATTGTGCTTCTTAACTGATTAATCAGCTACTTTAAATTTGGTTAATTTGCATATTAATTATGATGCTGAAAGTCATTTATTATTTAATAAACGGTACTTATTGCTCATTATTAGAAAATGATAACAATCCTCTTTCCCTGTATTTCATTCCATGTCACAATAACATTCCAGAACCAACAGCTTTTCTGCTTCAGGCTAGATAACCTTTTAAAGATTACTCATGTGATGTACTTATTCAGTAGGGCAAATTGGACTATACTTTCCTCCTACCCGTGTCCATCATGTGGAGAGGAGACTGGCCCACTGACCTTCATCTCTAGCATCCTCAGCTGTCCATGTGGGAAAACTCAAATATATCCAGCACTTGTGGTGGGGATCCTCCTGTCCACAGGCTTAATTATGCTTGCCCAAGCCATGCCCACCTGCCATACACCTAACTTCATATGTTGTCAGGTATGGGCAGATAAAGGCACAGTGGGGCTGCAAGGACATCAGTCAGCTGATCAGCGGAACTTGCATAGTCCTGTGCATGAAAGCTCAATGATCAGCTGATTGTTGGAGCTTGCAGAGCACAGGGTTAAGGCTTCCATGCTCATGCAAAAACTGGTCATTGTGATGCCAGCTGATTGACAGGTGGATAGCCCTGTCCACCTGTCTAACTTAGCCCACAAGGCTGTGGGAGGTAAGAAGCCCACCAGCCAGCCAAATCCTGTTCCCACTTATGTCCTAAATCAGGCACATCCAACAGGTAGATAGTGATCTACCGGTAGATCACTGGATGTCTGTGGTAGATCACTAGACAATCACTGGCTTCCCCCAAAGAAGTTCAACATTAAAACTGCCCTGCACCCCCAAAAATGGGGCTTTCGTCCTCACTAAAAAAGCTCAACAAACTTGACCTGAACCCCCAAAAAGGGGGCAGATCACTGCCAGTCTTTAACTCTGTGAATAAAGCATAGTCTCTTGGGAGTTGGCCACCCCTGTCCTACACCATCCTTCCACAACCTAGTGTGTTTTAGACTGAAACTCCCATCATTCCCACCCAGTGGTAGGAAATAATGGTAGTTATAGTCTAAAAAGATCTGGAGGGCATCCAGAAGGGAACACTATCTTATGCGCATAAAATTCAACATGTGTAAGTCAAATCTTGTAATCAGTTTATTGACAAAATCTGCTGATGAATAATATACACTTTTAGCTTGCACACATAAGAAATTATGCACTTAGATAGTATCTGAACATGACATCCCCATGGTTAGTGGCGTCAGGTACTAAGTGGAGAGAGCATGCATGTTTATTCTTCTCTCCACGTGATAGACTGCCTTTGGGGGCATGTAGTCCTGTGGATTTTATTACCTTGGTAACTGGCAAAAGAGAACACTATTTAGAGATTAGAGCTGCCATGGAAGTCTATTTTAAATCTTAGAGGCAGATCATAGAACTGTAGAGTTGGAAGGGATCCGAGGGGTCATCTAGTCCAGCCCTCTGCAATGCAGAAATCACAGCTAAAGAATCTTTGACAGATAGCCATCCAACCGCCGAAGGAGGAGAGTGCACCACCTTCCGATGTAGACATCAAACAGCTCTTATTATCAGAAGGTTCTTCCTAATGTTTTGTTGGAATCTCCTTTCTTGTTATTTGAATCCATTGGTTTGGGTTCTACCCCCTGGAACAGGAGAAAACAAGCTTGCGCCATCTTCCATGTAACAGCCCTTCAGATATTTGAAGATGGCTATCCTATCCTATAACCTCTTGGTATTATCTTCTCCAGGCTAATCCTGCCCAACTCCCTCAACCATTCCTCATAATGGTTGGTTTGCAGGCCCTTAATTATCTTGGTTGCCCTCCTTTACATACATTCTAGCTTGTCAATATCTTCCTTAAACTCTGATGCCCAGAATTAGGTGTAATTCCCTAAAAGGCTTTATTGAAGTAATAATATTTTTTAAAAACCCATTACAAACTATATGTTAAATAAATAGCTGTCCCATCGTTTCTTATGTGACTTAGGTTGAAGTTTCTTGGGTGCCTGCTTTTTATTTTCATGTTTATGACAAGGCTCTTCTCTCAAATTTATGCCCTATCTACTCTAGATTCTTTATTTATAGCTGTGCTGAGGATCTTACTACATTGCACAAAAGCAGGAAATCATACTTTCAAAGAAGAAAAATGCATTTTTAAATGTGGACCTTTTATACAAACAAAAGCAGAAGAAATGTGATGGAGTGTTCACAGTTACTCCTTTTAAGAGAATTGCAGGCATTAGGGAATTTAAGAAATTGTGTGACCATTTACAGTGCAATCATGACTCCCACATACAACACATCCCCACTATTCCAGCTAATATATTTTTCACCCCGGCTGAGCTCTTCTTAAGCTGGCGACATAACTTGGCACATTTGCTTAGACTGTCTGTGTTCAAGCCATTCTGGCACAAATCAAAGTGGGAGAGAGAGAGAGAGAGATTAGGGTAAAAAGGGTTGCGTCAAGTGTGGGAAATGAGTGTGCTGGGGTGGGGAGAGGAATAAAACGACACTGCATCCTGACTCTATTCACTGATCCTGCCCACCTGTTTGGTGTAATATACACCGCCAAAATACAAGTGTAACTAAAAATCATCCCATAGGCACCATACACACAAGGGAAGTTAGGATGTAGTTAAATTTGCATAGAAGACAGGTTGGATTATTTGCCTCATTAGTATTTTTCTGGAGGCTAGAATCCTATGCACAATTTACTTTGGGTGTAAGTCCCATTGAACTAAAGAGTTGTCTACCTAGAAATAAATTCTTGCATAGGATTGCTTTGCTAGTCCAGTAGCTGTCAAGTAATATCTTCTGCAGCCTGGATTGTAAAATACTAGTTTGTTGATTCTACTAAGAAGTAAGGAAAGAAGTAGCAGCCAATCTAAATACATTGTTTCCCCAATCTCCGTTCTCAGTTCATAACAAGTGGTTGAACCACCTTTTCACAGTGAGGTGTGAGCTACTGCAAAACAAGCACACTATAGGATCTGTTGCTTGGCATCTGCCATAAAGGTTGGTATGCAAGTTATGTTAACTATCTGCAATTAAATGTTGCAAGATACAATCCTCAAGTGTGGTATATGCTTCTGATATGCTCCTCAATGTTGAACAAGTAGCTCTTCCCCAGAAGTACTTTATCAGGGATTCAGTTCCTTCAAACCAGATTCAGAAAATGTTATTTGCGTAAGAATTGAGTCCTGTTCTGTTTCCCCACCACCACCACCAAAGGCTATTGTTGTTTATTGCAGTTACTTTTTGTACTACATGTTCCTGCTATTTAGTTTCTGATGCCACTACAGAGTCAGCATAGCAAAGAACATGTCTTAAATAGATTTGTGGCTCCGCAAAGAAATTCCTGTTGAAAAAAATGTTTTCTGTAAGAGGCATGAGTGAGGAGAGGAATAAACAAACATTAGTGCATCTGTACATTTTAAACAGTTCTCAAAATTATATTGTGCTATTTGAACCTAGAAAGCAAAAGTTGACCAGTTGAGATGTCTGAGTAGTTCTGCATTCAAGACTACACCCGGCCAGCTCAGCATTCGATGCCACCATGGTAGAATTTAACATTTCTGAAAGTACCTAAAACAGTTGCCCAGGTTATTTATCCAGCCTTCCAAAGGCCAAGTGGGTGGGACAAAAGAACTGTGTTTCATCCAGAGGCAAAAAAAAACAACAACCTACTAACATGAAGGAATCTGAGTAGAATTTGCCTTTAAAAATGGATGGGGCTAAATGGATTTTCCCTATTCACATGATACCTGCTTTGCCAGGCATGCTCAGTGACAAAGTTGCCATAAGAGGCATGGTTAATCCAGGCTAATATAGAGTTTTGTTGGGTGGGGGAGTTATCACCATTTTATAGTGAATGGCTTGTTCCACTTAAAGATGTGGTTGTCATAAAACATTTTGAGGAATGGTGAAAAATAAATACCTGTTCAGAAGGACATTTTGTTAGAATCCTTGCTTACATTGTACAGTACAATTATACATACCATGTATAGTCAGAGCTTGTATTACCAAAGCAGGTAGAGCTCCATCCCCTTTGATATGGATGGGCAAAGGGCTATTGGTCCCATTTTGTATGATCAGCTCCATAATATTCTTGCAGTGAAGCTGGTAAAATGTGGGTTGGGTGATATAAGTCTTAGGTAGGTTTGTAGCTGGGTGTCTGACCATACATAAAGAGTGCCCACTAATGGTTCCTCACCATTCTGGAAGAAAGTGACAAGTGTGCGGCTTCAGAGTTCTGTCCTAGGCCCACTGTTGTTCAGCATCTTTATTAACAACTTGGATGAAGAAATTGAGGGGATGGCCACCAAATTTGCAGATGAGAGGGATAGTTAATGTCACGGAAGATAGGATTCACTCTGACCTTAACGGATTGGCGAACAGGACCCACACTAATAATATGAATTTCAATAGGGACAAATGTAAGGTTCTGCACTTAGGCAGGAAAAAACAGCTGCACACATATAAGATGGGGGACACTTAGCTTGGCAGTGTGATGCAGCAGCAAAAAAGAAAGAAAAGCTAATGCTATTCTAGGATGCATCAACAGATGTACAGTGTCCCGACCAAGGGAACTCAGTAGTACCAGTCTGTTCTGCCTTGATCAGACCACACCTGGAGTACTGTGTCGAGTTGTGTGCACTGCAGTTCAAGAAGAATATTGACAAGCTGGAATGTGTGCGGAAGAGGGCAACCAAGATGATCAAGGGTCTGGAATCCAAGCATTGGAAGGAATGGTTGAGGAAGTAGGGTAGCCTTGATGAGATGAGACAGAGAGGAGATATGATAGTCATCTAAAAATCAGACTCAGACTCATTTCCTCTCCAGTGTGGCAAAGTCACAAGCAGGGGAGGAGCAAAAGCCCTTTTGTGTTTTATTTGCATTACTGTAGATAGTTTATGTTGTGTGCAAACTAGGCCAATGTAAGTTGTTTCTCCCAACACAATTTGACACTTCTTTGAGGACAAGTATAGCTTCTACAATGCTATAGAAAGGTAATAAATTGAAGGTACATTACGTGTTCTTCAAGTACTCATTTGACATAAATAGTAATTTTATGAAAAATGGATTTAGTTAAATGATGGTTAACAAGGGGAAAATAGCTCTAAAGGTTTTAAGAACAGTAAATGGCTCCCCTGCTAACTAGGCTGCTCATTTTTACCCATTGTTACCTTGTTTGTTCTTTGCTGACTGAAAAGTGTTAGGTTTAAAAGATACTTGAAATTTTAATAGAGGTAATATGAGAGGACCTCTGTGCTTTATAACGGCAAAACAAAAAATACAATAAAGCTGATTTATTTAGCTGGAAATTGCCATTTAAGTTTGCAATTTCTTCAGACAGTCTTTTGTACACTCCACATTTGGGATGGAGGATAAATCAAATCAAGTTCATAGAGGATAGGTCTCTATCAACAGGTATTAGCCATTACGGTTATATGGAACCTCTGGATTCAGAGGCAGTGTACCAGATGCTGAGAAGGGCTGCTGTCTTCCTCTTCAGCTTGTGAGCTTCCTGGAAGCATCTGGTTGACCATTGTTGGAAACAAGTTTCTGGGTCTTGATCTGACACAGTAGGGTACCTCTTAAATTCTTACAATGACTCCTGTGAAATTTGCACTGCAAGAAACTGAATTCCAGAGCATTAATAATTGGGGTGGAGTAGTTGCAGAAGGAGTGATTTGATTTATTTTTTAAGACAAGGAAACTTTACAATGGTGAAAGATTTGTGAGCTTTCTGAAAACAGGGCCAGATGGACATTAAGATTACAGTTCTTGAGAGAGTTCCTGAAGAGTGGTAACTTAACAGAAATGTGGTAACCTAAGCAAGCAAGGTAATTATGCATCTTGATGACAGATGTTTTCCATCCAGAATTAGTATATATTGAAATATGCTAGTGGCGTATTCTTGTAACTTCCACTGTGGAATATTAATACATCAGAGTTCCCAGAGTCCGAAACTGGAATGAGTTAGGTATTTTAGGTCTTTTTTTTTTCTTTTTTTCTTTTTGGCCTTCGTGTGATTTCAGTGGGTGGGCAGTATGTGTGCACATTCCATTTCTTCAGCTGCTTGCGAATTTATAGCCTTACATTCAGCACCGTCAGTACTGAAGCCATTGCTGGCAGGGCTGCAGTAAGTATCTCGCAGCTCCATTCACTACAAGCTTTGCTCTGTGTTATGAGGCACAGAGTCATCCAGAATGATTTGCTGCCAAAAATGGACAGTGTTATGCACACTGCACAGAGAATTCAGGCCAGGAACAAGTTTCAATGACCACCTTGAGAATAGGTTGGTGACCGCTGCTGGTTGGCTTGCTTTGTCTCCAGCCCAAATTTGGTCGCTGGTCTCACCTGCTGCGTGTGATGACATCACAGAAACTTGTAGTACCATTTCCAAAGAGGAGAACCAGGCAGCCCCCAATCGAAGGTTTCTTGGAGTCTGTACAACTCCAAACCTCCTTGCAATAAGAATAGGAAGGTCAGAAGGGGGGGGGGACAAACCCCCCAACCTGGCCTTTGGTTTATTGAATCTCCAGAACAGAGGTCAAAAATTAAAAAGGAGGCAAACTTCTAAACCTGCTAAAGAAAATACTATCATGTCTGTCTGACTATTTGTATTTTATATAAATTATGCCTTTTGAGTGCCAGCATCAAGAGGCAGCTGTGGGTGTTTGACTCCTGAATGAGTAGGAAAATAGGAAGTTGTCTTGTATTGAGTTCATCTAGCTGAGTAGTTTATCTAGCTCAGTATTGTCTACACTGGAAGGCAGCAGCTTTCCAGGATTTCAGCTGGGGTCTCTGCCAGCCCTTCTAGCCGGAGATTGAACCAGGGACTTTCAACTTGCAAAGCAATTAATCTCTGACCCTGCCACAAATAAAAATGAATTTATCTTTGTGGACATGGGGAGCTCCTCATTCGGAGGATAAGAAATCACTTCAGCTCGTGACACAGTTGTTAGAATGTGTTAGGAGTAATAATAAAATATTGGAGTGCATTTCCAGACATGAACTCCAAAGTCAGAGAAGTCAGGGGGAGAGTCCCATAATGCATGCTTAAATCTCTTCATGCATTTCCCTAGATGAGAGTCAACCTGAATATACTTGATATGCTAATCGGGTTACGAAAAGGTATGTAGTGTAAAACATTTCCGATCTTTTCAGACCCAGCACCCACTTTTAACTCAAACATGCATTTGCGGGACCCATTTCTTAATCCTTTACCATATATGTGCATGGTGTTAGTTAAAACATTTGAGAATCAGTGATACAATGGACCACGTCCTTTTCATGGTGCTTTATTTTATTTGCTAAAATAAATAAACAAGCATTGAAATGCAGACACACAAGACTCCAGGAGTGTGAGGCTATAGAGCCCTTGAAACTTTCTGTGTATTTATCCAATCTGGCGCTTTTGAAGGGGTATTGGACTTAGGTGCTTTGTTTGGTGTAATAGAACATTTAAACCTGATTCAGGGAGGTGGGTGTTCAAATCACCATCCAGCTGTGACTCTCACAAGGTAACCCTGGGCGTAACCTGCTCTCCAGATAATCTGAGCTCTCTGGAAGAAAGGGGTATGCAGATTTGTCAAAATTAAAACGTATTTTTCCAACAATGATCATAAAGACACATAATAGCCACCTTAATAGTGATGGGGTTTGAGAGCTATTGCAAAACTCTGTTAGTCCTGCAAACATAGAGGAAGGATTGCTCAAGGCTGTAGATTCTGGGACAAGAAGCCGGGCTAGAGGCTGTGTTGTGGGTTAGGGAATTCTGATGATTAAGGAAGTTCTGCCCGTGCTTCCTGCTCGCATCCTCTCTGGTTTCAGTCTTTTGGCAGGCACTGTCTGCACGTGATTTTAGTTTTGCTTGACAGCTGTGAGGGCTCGAAGCACTTCTCTGTGTATGTTTTTGTTAGGCTTATTTTAATGAAAGCTGAGTTCCCAGAGTCCTCCTAAGAGGCCAAGGCCAAGTGATCTGATCACAGCCATGGAGGTTTTGTTTATAACTCTTCTCTCTGTTCCATAACCTTTGTGACTAATGGCAGTCGGTGCCCTTTCCATGCAGAGTGATTGTGACTGTTATCTGAGGGCAAGTTATGAAGCTCATTTGGGCTCAAAAAAAGAAAAAAAAATGCTGAGACACTTCCTCCAGTGCAGTTGTGAACTCCAAATGTAATTCAGCATGTTATATATTGATATTGCATGTTATTTTTTTTTTCATTATCATTCTTACTGGGGGATTCTAAATCAAATTTCAGTAACTTGCAGTTCCCTTTCAGTTCTTAGGAAGTTCTGGAACATTTCCCCCGGGACCCCCTGCAACTTATTTCATTGTTATGGTTACCTTTTGAAGGTGAACAGATTTGTGTCAGCCACTGAAAAGTCTTGGTAGTGGAAATCTAGAGGCTTGGTGAATTCTGGCTTTTAGAATAGTTTTTCCCATTTGTGATACATTAGTATTTCAGGCTTATTTCTGCATCTCTTTAAATAAATTTGTTTAAAATCAGTGCTAAGGTAGTGCTTCAAAAATGCACCAGTACTCACAAATAATGTGTGACTGAGGACTCAGCTATACAGCTGCAAATAAAATGTTTTAAATGTGTTGTAAAATACAACATACAAATGTGACACTAGATGGTGATGGCGAGCTATGGCAAATTCAATATATTTTTCAAAACATTTTTTAAAAAAGCATTTTCACAGCATTTTTCATATGTGTGTATTTTCCACATGAGGAGGGATTTCAGTGCTCCTCTGGGCTGCTCCTGCTTGCAGCTGTAACAAGCAAGATAGCACTGTGTTTTTTATACTGTGAAATAATATCTACTTATAGGCAAGTACAAATGGGTGAGTTACCATTGGACTGGCTCAGAACCAGTTTGATTCGAATCTCCTACCCATACACAAATGACAACGCAGCCAATAGAGAGAAAGAACTACTGGCTGTATGAAACATTTCCATGCATCTGGTGATCACACGAGACATCAAAGTTAGTCCACATAGTGGGAAACAGGCAGCACTGCCCAAAGTACGTGCTTGGGGCCACCCCCACTAGGGACCCTCTTTCCCAGTGACACTTGGTAAGTATTTGCATCCCACCAGTATAGTGTTCATAAGACTGGTCTGTAACAATCACCAATATCTTTTCAGAAGCAGTGAATTGTAGTTAAAACAGAACAAAGCAGTATTTTCTGTGTAGTGCAAATAGACTATTCGTTTTGTTTATAGAAATTATTTCAGAACTTTAATACATTGCAGTTCCTGGGTAGTTTAGCATAAAAAGGGAATATATGATCATCATAAGTACTCGGTGTATGATCCTAGTGAGATACAGAATGGCATCAACTAGATTCTGCTGCCAGGGATCAAACCATAATATGAGCACATGGACTGTTGTGCTGCAATGATAATTACTGAATATGTTTTCCCCACAGTGATTGCTTTTCAAACAGTAGCCTTTCATCAAAAGCTCACAAGAGTGACATAAATACAGTTGTTAAGAGATACAGTGGTACTTTGGAAGTCGAATGGAATCCGTTCCAGAAGTCTGTTCGACTTCCAAAACGTTTGGAAACCAAGGCGCAGCTTCCGATTGGTTTCCAGTTGGAAGCTGTGGAAGCAGCGTCAGACGTTCGGATTCCACAAAACGTTCACAAACTGGAACACTCACTTCCGGGTTTGCGCTGTTCGGGACCCGAAACGTTCAACTTGCAAGGCGTTCATCAACCAAGATATGACTGTAATGGGCGGGATTCACCTTACAAACCCCCTCAACAGCTCCCTCCCTTTTACTCCCTGTTCACCCTGAAATTGGCTTGGGGTGTGTGTAGGAGAATCCCCAGTAGGGGGGCAGGGGATACTATCTGGCAAGGCTGATAAGCTTATGCAAACGAAAACACTTGTAGTATCACATTAAATTCCACCGTAAATGTTTGCATTACATTAAGATTTCATTTTTACCAGCTTTTTTTAAATAGAAACTTGTTATACTTGAAGCTTTTACAATCTGGCAATTTTCATTAAAATAAAACTTTAAAAGTAATCAGTTTTTATCTCTCCTGGCAGTGGGTGGATGAGATAAGGAGGATATGATAATGTGTCCCACATACTAGTTAACTATGTTTAAGGTTGAGGTTTTTTACAATCAGGCGGTTGTGCCCATTTTCTTAAATAAATGAATTCACCCGTACCATTTCTGTAGCTGTGACTTTTAAGCTGCTAAACATGAATAAACCATAATGCCCAGATCAGTCTTTGTATATAAGCTACACTATATAATTGCATGGTTCTTTCTCCCCATCCCCACCAGTTTAAGTTGAAGTTTTGGAGGCTAGTTAACAGGTGTCATTGAACAAGTGCTCCACCTTGTTTTGTGTAATTAAAGTTGATGAATTAATTGCTCCTTTGATTAAAATATACTGACTGTAAGACTAGTTCAGCTAGTATAACCTGGCTTCTGGCCTTTGAATCAGTACAAAATAGTGAAAGTTCCCTTTTGGGCGTAGGGTTATTATTTAATGAATTTATTATCCCGCCCTTCCTCCCAAAGGTGCCTAGGGTGGCAAGCAAATTCACAGTTGTTGTTTTTGTAAAATCAACCTTCTAAAACAAGATAGAAGGAACTGGTCCACCTAGCTTAGTATCATCTCTTGAAATGGACTTAGTTCTCCAGCCCTTAGGCAGCAGGCTTCTCAACACTCTGCTACCTAGCTTCCTTTAGCTGAAGGTGCTGTGGACCGAACCCGGGCCCTTGTGCTTACAGGTATATGTTCCACCTGCCAACTTATATCGCAATCACATTTTTTTTACAAGAGCTTGGAACCAGAGACGTCTTGCACAAGCAGAAAAGCACTTACGCAAGGCAGTCGCCTGCCAATTTATCTCTTGTTGCCCTGCCCTGCTATAGTCCCCCATACCCAGTCACATGCCATTCCAGAGAGTCCCTCACCCTTCAGAAGTGGCTTTCCAGGGATCCTTGGGATTGCAGTGCAGATATGTGCCTGGAAAGCCCTGCCACATGAGTGGAATTCTGCTAATATATCTCAAGATCCGATGTTTTAATTGCTATGCGTTTCCCCCACAAAGATGTATCTTTCGGTGTGCTTTATTGTAGTGTTTCTTCCAAACTGACCTGATTTGGAGCCAAGTACTTTGTCTTCAGCAGCCTACCTTGAGTGAGAGTGAGCTATCAGGGATTGTTAGTTACTTAAGAAATGTGCATATATTCTTCTAGTTTACCTCGGCAGTATTTCCATATGTGCTGTTTCCCTCTATAAAGTTATGCATTTCAACATGGAAATGCTAATAGTAATTACTTAACAGACATGCCTTGCAGAGACTAGCGGAGGCTTGTTATGTGCATCAGTATTTGGGGGTAACTGCCAGAGTTCCCTTGGGTATTGTTTTTCTCTTTCCTTAGGCTACTCAAAGTTGCCAGTGAACAGACAGCTTTGTCATCATATAAAATAACTTGCACTGTAAAACTAGCAGAGCCAAGCAACTAACTTGGTTTGGTTGGTGTTGCTTTTCTCATCACAGGAAAGGGTCCAGACTCCACTCTTGGAGCAGGATTGGTGGAATACCTGTAGCATTTGCCGTGTGCTGACTACCTGCAAAGTTTAATTTTGTGGGGAGACTTTTGCACCCTGATACCTGTTACCAATCATAAATGTGGAGGAATATGGGGTGCCTTTGCATGTGGCTATGCGGTGCAGACAACCGGCTCCCCATGTGGTTGTGTGCATCTTGCAATCAAATAATTGTCACTTTGGTTCACCCTTTGCTGTTGGAAAGAGAGAATGGTAAAAACACATGTAAAACAGGCAAAGGAGAGAAGGCTGCAATGATACAACAGACTGGTGGGTGGGGGATGTACAGTGGTGCCTCGCAAGACGAAATTAATTCGTTCCGCGAGTTTTGTCGTCTTGCGATTTTTTTCGTCTTGCGAAGCACGGTGTCGGGAAAGTTTTGGAAAAGCTTCAAAAATCACCAAAGTCTTTAAAAACCTCAAAAAAGGCTACCACACCGCGTTCTATGAGTTGCTCCTCGAAGTCAAGTCGCAACTGTATTAACGGTGTTAAGAAAAAGGAAACAAACTTGCAAGACGTTTCCGTCTTGCGAAGCAAGCCCATAGGGAAAATCGTCTTGCGAAGCAGCTCAAAAAACAAAAAACCCTTTCGTCTAGTGAGTTTTTTGTCTTGCGAGGCATTCGTCTTGCGAGGTACCACTGTATGTATATATACAGAGAGAGAGAGAGGGCCCTTCTTTTCCTCTTTGAGACTGTTGTCTGTCAGTTTATTGGCATACAATAAGCCTGATAACGCATCACATTTTGCTGAAGTGCAGAAATGCAAGGAGACAGGCTTTTTGGATCTGTATTCCAAAATGTGGGAACTTCCTATCATTCACACTTTTTAGTGCAACTAGAAAAATACCTGCCTTAATTAGAATTAAAAGATGTCCAGAGACTTTAGTGGTTGCCTTGACTGTAGCTAGAGACCCAGTGAATTCAGGCACTTCTTAACCTCTATACAAGTTACCGTATATATTAAGCCAGCTTTTGCCAACCTTGTGGCCTTCAGATGTTTTGAACTAAAACCACACCAACCCCCAGCCATCACTGCCATATTGATGCTGGTGCTGATGGGAATTGCCGCCAAAAAGATAGGGAGGACACTAGATTGGTGAAGGCTGTATTAAGCTATATACAGAAGTCATGCGTTTGGCCTGCATATCCCAAGGGAAGCTAGCAGATTTTAAGGTGTGCCAAGTCTAAACAGATATCAGCAAGAGAGGTGAGAGGGCAAGTGGAACAGCCGACTTCGGAACTGCCACTGTTCCAGACCAGAGGCTGACGGGTAAGCACGAGTTTTCTTGTTTCAGTTCCTTATTCTTCAAAGACCAGCACTTGCAGTGACGTAGGCAGCACTTCCTTAATTTGGTGCCTCTATTCCATGTAAAGAGGAATAACCAAGTAGAAGGAAACAGGTGGGCTTGACTGCTAAGAAGAGCTGTACATTTCAGCAGGCAGTGTGACGTTGCCACACATGTGCAAGCAGGGATAGACTCCTGGAGATTAAAGCAAGGACTGAGATATGCTCAGCTGGGCTGTTTGGAGAGTTTCTGCCATGTCCTTGCTGTGCCTGAGGACATCACCTGTTGACACTGAGATGCCCTTTCTTTGAATAGGAAATAATTTCTTGGTTGTTTAGCAGCAAGCTTATTTCCACACTCAGCTGCCTTGCAAATATCCTGAACGGTAGTTAATTAATCCATTATACTTCTGGTAAGCATTGCTCCAAAATTGCTTATCTTTGTGCATTATTTTATTTTTTTTAAAGTAAATTCGGATTATGGTTTAGAAAGATTTTGGTTGTTCAATTGCTGCTTAGCTTTTGGGTTTCAAGGGTTGTTTTCAAAAGATCTTGGGATATACAGTGGTACCTCAGGTTAAGTACTTAATTCGTTCCGGAGGTCCGTACATAACCTGAAACTGTTCTTAACCTGAAGCACCACTTTAGCTAATGGGGCCTCCTGCTGCCACTGCGCTGCTGGAGCACGATTTCTGTTCTCATCCTGAAGCAAAGTTCTTAACCTGAGGTACTATTTCTGGGTTAGCGGAGTCTGTAACCTGAAGCGTATGTAACCTGAAGCGTGTGTAACCCGAGGTACCACTGTACTCTTCAGAAGGAAGCAGTGGGTTAGATCAGGGCGGTCCACTTTTCATACCTGCAGGCCATGCACTACCTTGTTGCACAAAGTGGGGAGCCAAGCCAAAAGGGGGGGACCCCACCCTTGTGCTGCCTTCTCAAAGCCAGCTAAGCGAGGTGTCGGGCTTTAGGAAGGAGGCACAAGGCTCTGGCAGGGTTCTGAAGTCTTCCCGCCTCCTTTGGCGCCTTACCCAGCTGTGGGAAGGTAGCACGAGGGCCACATGTTGGACCACACTGAGTTAGATAATGCAAAATGATTTTTTTTGTTCTCCGCCACTTTTAAAATGTTGTCATTTGTAAGGGAAATAAGTAAGCTATAATGGAAGGAGTGTAATAACTTAGGCACCGGCAACGAGTCCATAGAGAAACATTTCTGAAAATCAGTGAAGATTCAGTAACATTTCATTCTGTGGTGGAGGAGAGACAAACAGATGGAAGAAACATCAACTTTGTTCTCGTCTGACCCCAAACCTGCCATGTTTGATTTTGAGTACATCTTTCCTTGGCTACATAGTATTCAAAAATATTTATTTTTGGTGTATTATAATTTGTTTCTCTGATGTGATGTCTAAATAGAAGGTGTCATTTCTAGAGTTCCTCTAGTTGCATAGCAGCCAGTTATTTGCTTTCTACATTTCCAGGAATAATTCTTTCTATGCTTGATACAGGGGTCAGAGATATTGGCATGCCTCGGTACCCAGCCAAAATGTCTTCCTGTTGTTGCACTATCCCTCCCCTCCAGAGAGAGGGATTCCTCGCACCCAAACATGCAAATAATATGGAATGATAACAAGAATAGGTTTTAGATAACATGGCGGTCAAGCTTAGAGTAGGGAATTTCAGCACCCCACTCCGCGATAGATGGCTATTGCCAGTTATCCGATTCCAAGCTGACTTGAGTCCCATCGGGGGGAAAGCAGAGTATAAATAAATTTATCATCATCTTCATCATCTACCATGTCCCATCTCCTTGTAATTTCTCTTTCGATCATCCTCTGCTTCAATTGACAGCCCCATTAAATGTCAAAATCTTTTGAAAGCATCTATGTTGAAAGCTGAGTTTATGTAAAACAAATGCATGCAAATCTGCATAGCTAAAATAATGTATTCTAACACAGAGTTTGCTCTTTCCTGGCAAATAAAATAACATTTGTGCGCTGCATGCATCCTACCCACAATACCAGAGAGAGAGAGAGAGCGTGCGCAGGATCAGCCCAACAGATGCAGAACGTATCAACTAGCTGACTTGAAGGATAAATCTATTATTATGGAAATATAACCCAGGATACATGTAGAAAAGTTTAAAACTACAAATACTGCACAGATGTGGGGGCAGTGAGGGGAGAGGAGTGGTGAACCTACTCAAAAGCATGGTAGGAGCAACCTCAATTATTGCAAGCAGCTTCCAGTATTAAATTTTCCTAGTGATGTGAAGAGCTTGATAATAAGCATCTATCAAGGAAATACTGCTCCAGCCCTAAGGAATGTATAAAAGAAACTCAGCCAGAAAGAGGGATGGGCACATCCCATTTATATTAGCAGCAGCAAAAAGCACCTTGGCGCAGTAACCTTTTGGACATGGCTTTGAGAGAGGGCAAAAAGATAAATCCATTGAGAGTGAGGGCAGTCCTGCTATGTTCCATCTCAGCCACACCAGCATGTTGTCAACTTTGACACCATCTTCCTCACTATACGATACCCACTAGGCAAGGATCATCAATGAGATTATTGCCAGGAAGAAGACTCTGTTTACTTACTCATTTTGAGGATTTATAGCCCAACTTTTAATTGAGTGGATTAAATTGAATGTTTTATTTTTTAATGGCATTGAAGGAGACTAGTAAAAAGCAGCGGACTGAATGGCAGTAAGCAGTTTTTTTTTTAATAAAGAATGTTCACAGCACTGTGGGGGGGGGGGGGAGAGAGGAAGGTGCTATTTAGCTCTGTTCCCAAAGCAACATTTTCTCCCTGAGCATGAAGCTGGCAAACAATAAGGACCACCCTAGTATGTAATTTGGCCAAGCTTTTACCTGTTTGTACCAGTGGTGGTAGAAGAGAGCTGGAAACAGAAGGCTCACAACTATTTTAAGTCACTATTAGGGGTGCAAACAGTCTTGCAAAACTTAGGAGAAAGATTGGAGGAAGGGATATAGGCAGAAAGAGAACTGATTTAGGGAATAGGAGCCTGCTCTATCTTATTCTCCTCCCCCCAAACCCCAATTTCCCTTCAAGTATTGCTCTTGGAAATTATTATCTCCAGGTGTCTGCTGGCTAGGATTACTTAGCAGTGAAGGAAAATAATAAGAAAAACCTGGAGATCAGTGGCCCATCTAATCCAGCACCCTGTTCTCACAGTGGCCAAACTGGTGCCTTTGTGAAGCCTGCAAGCAGGATCTTAGCACAAGAGTACTCTTACCTGTGGTTTCCATCAACTGGTCCTTCTGTATGGCTTTCAGAGTTCCCACCACTGAAATGAATTCTGGAACTGTGCTCTAGGAAACCTTGGCTCAAAGAGAAGGTGGAGGAAACAGCAAGATAGTACAGTGGTACCTTGGGTTAAGAACTTGATTCGTTCCGGAGGTCTGTTCTTAACCTGAAACTGTTCTTAACCCGAGGTACCACTTTAGCTAATGGGGCCTCCTGCTGCCGCCATGATGCCACCGTGTGATTTCTGTTCTCATCCTGAAGTAAAGTTCTTAACCTGAGGTACTACTTCTGGGTTAGCGGAGTTTGTAACCTGAAGTGTCTGTAACCCGAGGTACCACTGTACCAGCTAGCACCGTGGTAGCTACAGCTGGACAATCAGATCACATTTTAGATCTTATTCCACCTACAACGGTTGCTTATTTGCTTCTGATCACTTTAATGCCAGTGTTAACCTCTAAAGCCCCTACCAACCTAGGTTACCTCAAGGACTATCTATTTATGTGTAAAGGTGCCTGGTTTTTAAAAAATAAATGTCAGAGGACATCTCTCTTTCTATTACAATGTGAGATTAGTCAGGCAGGTACAAGACACAGCATCTTCTGAAAGCACCAAAACTATGAGATGCCCTTCTTGTGGAGATTCATCTACTCATAAACTTTTCATCACAAGCTTTTAATGCTTAACAATTTGCTGCTTTTAGGGATCTTTACGGACTGCCGCTTCTAACGTGATTTTTTAATAGTGCTGCTATTTTTAGTACTTTATCAGCTGTAATTGTATTCTACAGAAAGGTAGGATATAATTAAAATTAATAATACTGAGGGGTCTGCTTTTTGCCCTCATCAGCAGCCTAGACACCATTCACTGAGCCATCTTCCAGAGAAATCTGAGGTCCTGGATCTTGCTGCATGTCATAGTGGACTGCTGCAGTAAGGAGAAGCAGCACTGGTCTTGGAAGGAAACCCGGATCTGTTTTACCACCTGAGAAGGCTAAAAGTAAATAAGAGTCTGCCTTGCTTCTTCTCCAAACTTCTGGAGACTCTGGAAAAAGGGGAAGCTGCTCATGGTGATCTGGAAAGAGGGATTTGCCAAGCATTCAGGGCGTGGACACATATTTCCATACACAACCTCCTTATCTCACACACTGATGCAGGAGCATTTCAGCCAGTTCACCACAGATCCACCCAAGCAAATCAGACCAAAACTTATGTGCCACAGAGCATCATACCTATAATGCCAGCCACAGTTGGAAACAAAATGAAGGACTTGATTTGTCTGTGGGTCCTATCCAAGGGACTCTTAAAAGGTTCCCAGAAAGCTATTTAAAGCAAACAGCTTCAAGCTGACCCAATCACATAGTCAAGACACGTGAAGCAGAAAAGCTAACAAAAGTAGTCTGGATCAACAGTCAATCTGAGTAGAGAAATTCTTGTCCAATTCTAATTAGTGGTCAGTGGTGAAAAATGAGCCTATGCTAACTCCCTGGGCAATGGAACTTCCTGAGCAGTTGCATTGGAAGGCAGACTGCAATATATAGTTTGCAGGCTGCTGAACATGGGACTATGTTTATTTTTATTCACAAGTATGGTGATGGAACATTTCACCTAGCAAATAACTAGTCAGCTGCATTTGTGGAGGGGGTTCTCCAACAAATTCTACGGTCAGAAAGGGCAGCAATGGTGCATAATGAGTATCATGGTCTGTCTGGGAAAGGGCAATGATTAGTTCTCCTGGTTGTATGAGGGATTTGGCACTGAGTAACTAAAGTGAGTTTTCACATACAGTGGTGCCTCGCAAGACGAAATTAATTCATTCCACGAGTTTTGTCGTCTTGAGATTTTTTTCGTCTTGCGAAGCACGGTGTCGGGAAAGTTTTGGAAAAGCTTCAAAAATCACCAAAGTCTTTAAAAACCTCAAAAAAGGCTACCACACCGCGTTCTATGAGTTGCTCCTTGAAGTCAAGTCGCAACTGTATTAACGGTGTTAATAAAAAGGAAACAAACTTGCAAGACGTTTCCGTCTTGCGAAGCAAGCCCATAGGGAAAATTGTCTTGCGAAGCAGCTCAAAAAACAAAAAACCCTTTCGTCTAGCGAGTTTTTTGTCTTGCGAGGCATTCGTCTTGCGGGGCACCACTGTACACACGCACACCAGAGAGTAGACAAAAGGTCTTACAAATAGAGGCTGATCGAACCAGAACCCTGACATCTCTTAACTGCACATGGCCAAAGACATTGTTATCTTATTACCTGAGAAACAAGTTCCAGGGCTGTGATTCAGGGAGAGCAGGGTATAAGACTTGTAATGTAAAAATCAGCAAAATGTTAAAAAACAAACATATATATCTTTCACCTGGAAACTTGGTGAATAATGTGTTCCATCGTATTCCAGGCCATTTTCATAATGCAGAAATCTCAAAAGAAACAACAAAGGCTCTGTACCACTCACCCTTAGATTATAAAATCTACATTGAGAACATCCAAGATGGGTGCAATAGGCACACATCTTGAATTCTCTACAGTCTCTCTCCCTCTCCTGCCACAGTAGGTAATGGGCACAGCTTCTGTCTTAAGCAGGTCGAGAGGTTATAACGGTTAGTGTCCTCCCCCTTTAACTATGTCATAAACACATCACACAGGTTCAATGATAAAAGGGAAAGGACCATAGGGCTTGCACAAAGTGCACCTTGCAGTATGCAAGCTCCAAGCTCTTTCCCCCCCTTCAAAGATGCAGTGAGAGATTGACCTTGGAGGACATGCACCCTCTGGTCCAAACACCCAGTGGCCCAATTCCCTCCTTCCTGAAGCATTGTTTTAGCTACAAGGGGAATGGCCTATTAACAAGTTGCAAGAGGAGCAGAGGCTTTGCCTTGGGAATGCACTTCCTCTGAGCCCAATACTTCCCTCTTCTTTTCCACCTATGAAATGTCCACATATCCCAGTTTGTGGTGCATTTAGGCGTTGTTGTTTAGTCGTGTCCGACTCTTTGTGACCCCATGGACCAAAGCACGCCAGGCACTTCTGTCTTCGCATGTAGGCATAGTGGTGTATATTTTGCATGTACATACTGAAGAAAATTACAGCAGCGCTGCCCTCCAGTCCTGAAAACTATCTTTGCTTATTCCCTCCATCCTTCTGCACATACCTGGCTGACTTGACTTGGGCACCCTCAATGTGATCTTTCACCTATAGAAATAAGAGGAATAATGAAATGAAAGGGCTGGTAAAGTATCAATTTTAAAAAAAGCACCACTTGAGAGGACTGTGTTTGCCTGCCAAGCTTTTGCTTTTACTAAAATTGTTCATTTTTGTTTACAACGATGGAAATATTCAACTCGCAGGAAGGCATATCTGTACATAAATCTTGGTGACTACATTGGAACACAATGTAGTCTTTCGGTGTTCCGCATCTAGAATTGAGCATGTAGTTCAAGGCCTCAGATAAGAAAAAACAACTTCCCATAGGTGGATGTCTGTTTGTACATACAGTTACACCACCTTGTACCAATAAATAGGGAATCACCTGTGTAGTGTGGTAACTTGTTCTCATAGCTCTAGATCAGTAGCCCTAGGTTTATTCATGAACTGTGTGTATTCTTTAACATCTCTTTGAGCGTATCTGGAGACAATATCTTGCTAACAAATCAGCACTGCACAGTTTAACTCAGTTTTTCCAAGCATCAGGTCTGTTCTGTCATCACAACAGAAAATGCATGTGGCAATCTCTCACATGTCCAGGGATTTGGAAACAAGGTGTGGGAGATTGTAAGTTTCCCTCCTTTATAGCTTTGGGCCTCAGCATCCAGGACAGTCTGTTAGAAGCATAAAATGTACCAGTAACTCACCCTAGCTTAATACTTTTACCAGGCTATTAGATGGCATGTTGAAGACGTGATTTAATGGAGAAGACAAGGAAGGCAGCAGACACGAAGGTCAGCCAGTGGAACTACAGAAGAAGGTTAATGGCCTGTGTTCTGGCCTGGCTGCCTTTACAGTAGTCTATTGCATCTGTATCTTGCTACCAGTTCCTTACAAACGAAACTCATTTAGCATTGATTGATGACGCATTCAGAAGTTTCAGGTGTCGGAGGCTGTGGCTTTCTCTCGACTGCTGTTTCTTCTCTCCAAATAACAAAGGAGAGATTGACCTTGGAGTCTGTAGAGTCAGCTTTCTTGTAAAAGTCACTTTAAGAAAAACTTTTTAATGGTCTCGTTGTGTTGGCTTTTCACATAATAGATCGGGACTTGGCATTTTTCAGTGACGTTCCAAACTGCATGCATTTCTCCTGATGAGAAACCTAAAGCCACTGAATAGGGTGTCTTCAGCTTGGGAGGCTTAATTCTGTACTGTACTGTATATGCGATGTTTTAATGGTACAACCCTGCATGTGTCTACTCAGAAGTAAGTCCCATTGAGTTCAACAGAAATGTCTTATTTTTGGCAATCTCTCTTCCGAAAATTCACAAATTCCAATTTCAAGTAAACCCTTTGCCTAACTTTTCTAAACCAAGCTAAGTGGGTAAACTTTGTCAAATATAGTGTATCCCACACTATTCACCCTATTATATTTCTGCACACCTTGAATTTTTTACTTTTTAAAATTTATTTGCCACCTCAGTTGGAGTTGTAAAATATTAAGTTGCCCTCCAATTCTGTAATCTTCAGATGGTATTATATCCTCAGTGCATCATAGAATAATTCTTACTGGTGATGGCAATAATGGAAATGTGCGCAGTGATTCTAATCTCAACAATTTCCATCCAGTGCCCTTCAGAACCCCACCACATATGAAAACCACATACTCTGTGCTGGAAATACATTCACTCTGTCATTACCCTATTCATTTTTGCTTAATTTTAAAGGATTTAAAATTTTTTTGTATAGAACTTTATAATGATTTTCCTTTAAAGCAGTAGGAATTGAGATATAAGAGTCTTTTATGAAAATAGCTTCACCACCCCACAATAATTATTCCATCTAGCTTTTAAACCTATCTATATTTGCTTTGCTTTCCTCAACCATTATTCTCCAATATATTTTAGATAATTATTCTTTAGAGTTCTGTAATTATGAAGTTAATTTTTCAAACCCTGTTGTCTATTAATTTCATTTTGCCTTATAAGGTCTTCTAGCAGGCGCATTAATTGAAAACATTCAAACCATTGAATTCTATTATTCCATCTTGTGCAAATTATCAAATACTGCAAGACTTACCATCTTTTTTGGGGGGGAGTGATATTTAACAAAAACCCACATTTTCCTGGGCTATGAAATTGTAAATGTTATTGTTGAATATAGTTAAAATATATATGCCACCAAGCAATATCTGCGCTCAACTAGAACTGAACAGTTTTCCAGTTAATAAGAAAAGATTGTATCATATAATTAACAGAGATATCAGATGACCATCTATTATAGTTATACCTTTATGAACACCTTTAATAAGATCTCCAGACCATGTTTATTCTTTTATCTATAGTAACTCTTGAGAAGGCAGCACCATACTATTATTGGACCGAACTTTGTTTGTTTATTAATTTCAGTGAGTCTTCTCTGGGTGTGCTTTTTGTTGCTCACTCATATGTGGTTATGTTGCTTTTTCTGCTTCTGTTGACCTTATATGGGTTTTACTCATTTTATTGTAAACAGCTTTGATATTCTTTGATGAAAAGCAGCATATTGAAGAAAATTAAATCTCTTGTTCAGTTAAATAACCTTCATGTAGCTTCTGTTTAATTGCTATATACGGAATGGAATGAAACTGTCTGCTACACCATTGATCAATGTGTTTTTGGCTTCAGCTAATTACTTGGAAAAGATTTCTTTGAAAACCTAAGTGCACTGGCTTTAGAGGTTGTTCTGCACTCCTCGGAGGAACAGAACAAATACAGAAGTCGTCAACTTTTGTTAGCTTAAGACAATGATTTGGAAGAGGCTTGTAAATAGTCACTAGCCAGGCAAGGAGGCATTTCAAAAAGTTAGCTCTCTTTTTCAAATTGCAGCTTGGTACGGATGGGTAGGTTGCTAAAGGTTTCTGTGAGTTTAGTTACTTTGTGACTTAATTGCCATGCTTCCTAAGCACTTGTTCTCAATAGCAACCTTCTTTAATTGGGTAATTGCTGTTTTCACTGTAATGGTGTGATTTTGCACTGACCTAATGGTGGGGAGAGGGAGATGTTGAGGATCAGAGTGTCAGCACAAAGCGATTTTTGCTTCTTGCATCTTTTTCCATTCAAGATTCTTCACTAAAGCACTGTTATTTGTGCTTTCTCCACGCAGGTTGCAAAATAAAGGCATTGAGAGCCAAGACAAATACCTACATCAAGACCCCTGTCCGCGGAGAAGAGCCCATTTTTGTCGTCACTGGGCGCAAAGAAGATGTAGCCATGGCCAAAAGGGAAATTCTTTCTGCTGCTGAACACTTCTCCATGATTAGAGCTTCACGCAACAAAAATGGCCCAGCACTGGGAGGACTGTCTTGTAACCCCAACCTACCAGGCCAAACTACAGTCCAGGTCAGGGTGCCTTACCGTGTTGTGGGGCTGGTGGTGGGCCCCAAAGGCGCTACAATCAAGCGGATCCAGCAGCAGACCCACACCTACATAGTTACTCCCAGTAGAGACAAGGAGCCAGTCTTTGAGGTTACCGGGATGCCTGAAAACGTAGATCGTGCTCGCGAAGAGATAGAAATGCACATCGCCATGCGCACTGGAAACTACATTGAACTGAACGAAGAAAACGATTTCCATTATAACGGTACGGACGTGAGCTTTGAAGGAGGGAACCTGGGATCTGCCTGGCTTACTTCCAACCCAGTACCTCCTCCAAGCCGCACTAGGATGATTTCTAATTACAGAAATGACAGTTCCAGTTCTTTAGGAAGCGGCTCCACTGATTCCTACTTTGGAAGCAATAGGCTGGCTGACTTCAGCCCCACAAGTCCATTCAGCACAGGCAACTTTTGGTTTGGAGAAACGTTGCCTTCTGTAGGTGCGGAGGACATTGCAGTTGACTCTCCTGCGTACGACTCCTTGCCGACGCCTTCTCAAACCATCTGGACACCCTTTGAACCCGTTAACCCTCTCTCCAGTTTTGGTAACGAACCTGCTAGTAACGTGAAGGCTCCACGGAGAGGGAGTCAGCCATCCACTCCTCGCCTGTCGCCTACATTTCCCGAAACCTTGGAACATCCGCTGGCAAGGAGAGTCCGAAGCGATCCACCCAGTACAGTCAGCCAAGTTGGCCTTCCGATCTACATCCCTGCTTTTTCCAATGGTACCAACAGCTACTCTTCTTCCAATGGTGGCTCCACATCTAGTTCCCCTCCAGAGTTGAGAAGGAAGCATGACTGCGTGATATGCTTTGAGAACGAAGTAATCGCTGCCCTGGTTCCATGTGGCCACAACCTATTCTGCATGGAATGTGCCAATAAGATCTGTGAAAAAGACGTACCCACGTGTCCAGTTTGCCAGACAGCTGTTACTCAGGCAATTCAAATTCACTCTTAAATATATAGAGATATTATATATGGACTTTTTAAACTCTTAATGGCTTGGATGTAATGGTACCCCCTAAGTAAACTTATAATGAACTCAGACTGTTATTGGGCTTTCTTGAGATTAGGCTAATGTTGTTTGAAAGGCATGTACTCTCTTTTTTTCTTTTTCTTTTTTGGAAAAGGTCTGTACAGTTTAACACTAAGCCTAGCCAGTCTTTGTCCATTTTGGTTGCAGCTGTGGCACCTGTAGCAAAGTTCTGGAATGAAGTTGTGAGGCGATAGGAGGGTCAGGAACAGTTTCAGAACAGAATGAAGCGTGAGGCTTCGCAGGTCATGACAGCAAAAGCCTGACACAGCCCTGAATGTAGAAACTGTCGGTTTATAAGAGGGAAGGGTACAAAGGATTATCAATGTATCAAACACACTTCCAATGCTGCCTTCTTTTACACTGCCAGTTTTTCAAAACAGGTTTGGGGGCGCTTCCTCCCCCCCCCCCCCCACTTTACAACATAGGCTTAACTTACCTAATGTTGCAAATAATTTTATGATGCACAATTTGATTTCCTGGCATTCAGCAAGTAGCGTAGCGGTAACTTTTATTAATGTGATCATTGTTCATAAGGGGACAGAGGACAGGGCAAAATGGTATGAATTGACCACCACCTCCTCCAATATGCAAATGGGGCATCTTAAGAGAATCAGGAATGTGCGGGTCTTCCATTGCTGAAGCGTGGGAAAGTCTGCCTTGCCTCGATCAGTGCTAAGGGACGCAGGGGGGGCTCCCAACGCAAGCAGAGAGTCCCCCCCCCCTTCCACAAGTGGCTGGCCTCCCCATTCATTTCAAGGGAGGGAGTCGGTCTAGCGTTTTGTATCCATAGATTGGCTCACCCCGTTGAGAGTAGGGGGACCCCTCTGCTTGCACTGGAGCTCTCTGTGTTCGACCCACACCGCACATGGAATCCATGTGAAGAGCTGTGGTGTTCCGAGCAGCCCACCAAATGTCCCTTCCTTTCCCCCTCCCACCTTCTCTCCCCCCCCCCATCTGCTTCAGAGGAGGGGGCGTCTGGTGGAAGGACAGCTGTCGGGTCATTGCACCCTTTGTATCTGATAGCGAGGATGCTAACATTCCATTGGCTAGTTTGATCAAGCTGTTCTTAAATTAACTATTTTAGAGAATATCAGAGTTCAAAAAATGTGAATCATTTTTATGTTTCAACCATAACTTGCACATTATGTGAAGCATGTATTTTATTTTTAGTAATGTAAAAGGGGGGGACGACGACGACAGAGAAGCAGTCACATTCATGCTCTTGTATCATTCATGAGAGCAGCTGCGACTGTGGCCCAGCGAGGGGTTTATCTCATTTCAAAGCCACCCATCTTCCCCTTTGCAAGTCAATACGAGCTTCTCCCTGTTCCTTTCCTTTGTGTTTTCTTTACATTTCAACCTGTGGATGTTTTCTTGCTTCTTCATACTCAGAATGTTCCCAAATCTGTGCTGGCATTTGAAAAAAAGAACACTCAGAAGTTCTGGTGGATTTCTTTATTTTTTTATTTCTATCTTTTCTTTTCCTTTTGGAGCAATACCTTCCCGAGTTGAAACAAACAGATTCCCCGCTCCCCTCAGTATAGCAAATTCTATGTGTATTGAACTAGTAAATATACAGAAATCTTTATTTTTTATTTCCACTTGAAAGGGTTACATTTCGTATTAAAAAAAAAGTTTACAGATAACGGTTTTTATTTTATGATTTTTTTCAGTATAAAAGTTGCCTTGATGGCATATTATTATTATAATATTATTATATTATGAAATGCATAACTTTAACGCTAACAGCTTGTAGGATAGTTTAAATGTCAGTATTGAAACCTTAATCTTTAGCTGCAGTCTTGTAGATATGAACAATCTCGTTCACCGAGCATGTATTTTGTACTCTTGCATTGTACACTGCAACTAATAAGCCAAGGAGTCGACTCGACAGACATTAGGTGCGTGTACCGTTTCTATAAACCACAGACTCAAGAATGACAAAGCTCTCAATATAGTTTAGTATTTGCTAATTTTACTACACTCTTTTTGTTATGTATATGTAGGGAGGTCATAGGGATTATAAATTCAATTTGAGTAAATTTAAAAAAAACAAACCATATATTTTATGATAAAGGGCCTTTAACTTATGGTGGCCAAAGCACTGATATTATATATTTGCTGTAAAGAGAATTATAAGAGTTTTATTTTTCTGATATTAAAAGTTACTTAATAAAGACTTGTTTCCATTAACTTGAATGTTTTCTTGACTTCACTCTTTTCATGGTTTGCATGTCGCCTCATGTTAAAGGACATATTAGTAACCCGTAACTGAAGAATTCATGGAGGGTAACTAGTGCACTGAGAAGAAAACAAGGGAGGCAGGCAAAGAAAACGTCTCCATCTACACTATTACCTTGCGCACGCACACCCCAATTCAGGGCCATTTACCTCCCAATGCCAGGGTCAGCCCAAGACATACTGGCACTCAGGTGAACCACAAAATGGTGCCTCCCACCAGGGAAGAAGGGCTGAGTGAAGATCTACATCAGAAACAAGAGGGAAATACAGATCTGCATTGGGAACTCAGTGGGAGGAGACCAGTACAGTGGTACCTTGGGTTAAGTACCGTATGTTTTGCTCTATAAGACTCACTTTTTCCCTCCTAAAAAGTAAGGGGAAATGTGTGTGCGTCTTATGGAGCAAATGCAGGCTGCGCAGCTATTCCAGAAGCCAGAACAGAATATTTTTTCCTTGTTTTCCTCCTCCAAAAACTAGGTGCGTCTTGTGGTCTGGTGCATCTTATAGAGCGAAAAATACAGTACTTAATTTGTTCCGGAGGTCCGTTCTTAACCTGAAACTGTTCTTAACCTGAAGCACCACTTTAGCTAATGGGGCCTCCTGCTGCCGCTGGAGCACGATTTCTGTTCTCATCCTGAAGCAAAGTTCTTAACCCGAGGTACTATTTCTGGGTTAGCGAAGTCTGTAACCTGAAGCGTATGTAACCTGAAGTGTATGTAACCCGAGGTACCACTGTAGTGCCTATTCACCAAGAGGTCTTCAAGGTGCCTGCTGCAGCCATTGCTGCCACCATGGCAGCAGCGGCAGTAGGAAGTACTGTATTTTTCGCCCTATAGGACGCACTTTTTCCCCTCCAAAAATGAAGGGGAAATGTGTGTGCGTCCTATGGGGCGAATGCAGGCTTTCGCTGAAGCCTGGGGAGCGAGAGGGGTCAGTGCGCACCGACCCCTCTCGCTCTCCAGGCTTCGGGCAGCTCTCCGCAAGTCTTGGGAGCCCGGCGCGACTTCCCGCCGGGCTCCCAAGGCTTGCGGATAGCAGCCTGTTCTGGGGGCTGGGGTCGGGGGAAGCCCCGCGCCTGGGGGGGGGGATAATTTTTTTTTCTTTATCCCCCCTCCCAAAAAAACCTAGGTGCGCCCTATAGGGCGAAAAATACGGCACATTTCTTGGAGGCGGCAGGAGCTGCTGCCGCTGTGGATCCTGCCACCTGAGGCGATCACCTTGCCTCATGGATGGGCCGGCTCTGCCAAATGCCCTCAGAATCGAAAACCAGGTGGCAGTCGTTGCTCCTGTGGGGCTGTAAGCTGCATTCTGGTACCAAAGCGGAAAGCAGACTTACCCACTTTATAATATTGCCAGGAAACTAACTGATTTCTTTTCTCGCACAACGGACCTGGTACAGCCAGATATCTCAACAATGTGTTTGAACCACAGCTGGGTGGATTTTTTTTTTTTAATAAATATTTATTAAAGTTTTCACAATATTACAAAATGAAAAAAGAAAAAGAAGAAAAAATACAAAATAAAAATAGTTAAAAACAATTCAATCTTTCTATCACTTATCTTTCATTTGCTTGTTTCTCGGACCTCCTCGTACCTCCCTTTTTTGTATTCCAGTTCAATTTATTAGTTCAGCAATTCCTTTCCCTCCTTAATTTATCCTGATCTTTAATCTTAATATATTATAACATTAAATTTTTACCTGTTAAAAATCCATTTTTTCATATTCTTTTATACCATTACAGCTAGAAACCACTTAACTTCAATCCAACATCATTCTAGCATTCATTAATTTTGCAGTATTTCTGTAAATAGTCTTTAAATTTCTTCCAATCTTCTTCCACCGACTCTTCTCCCTGGTCTCGGATTCTGCCAGTCATTTCTGCCAATTCCATGTAGTCCATCACCTTCATCTGCCATTCTTCCAGAGTGGGTAGGTCTTGTGTCTTCCAATACTTTGCAATAAGTATTCTTGCTGCTGTTGTGGCATACATAAAGAAAGTTCTATCCTTCTTTGGCACCAATTGGCCGACTATGGTGGATTGTGCAAAGGAAGCATTGTTGTGGAAGATGGTCGCCATTTTGGCGTGGGATTCGGTCATATTATCAGCAAATTCAGGCTGCCCAATCATAGTCCCGTTTGGGAGGGCTTGCGCAAGAAACCCGCTTTCCCCAAATTTTTGTGAGAAGGAAATTGATAGGGAAAGCAGTGGTAAGTGTGAAATGGCCCCACTTCAACCAGTGTTGGCTGTTGTTACACTCCCCTTGAAGACTCAGGCTTGTAGTTTGAATGTTCTGGATTTCTCCAGCTTTCAGTGCTGGCCAGGAATGTGTTTGCACAATTACAGCTCGTGCAGCAACGAGTTTCCTTGCCTTGCAATGTTGGCTATGGCCATGGCTATGCATGCCTTTGTTACATCCTACCTGGACTACTGTAATGTGCTCTTAAGTGGGACTTCCTTTGCAAAGTGTTCAGAAGCTTCAGCTGGTCCAGAATGCTGTATCCAGATTGCTAAGATCCTCTGGTGAGCATCTTTTCTCACTCCCATCAATATCAGACACATTTTGTGGTGACACACAAGATCTGCAAGTGACCTGATTTTCATATTCTTCCAAGACTTATTTTCCCTGTGTATGTGTTGTGGCATGTGGAGATGAGCAACGCATTTCAAAAAGGACTTGGGAAATCACTCAGATGTTCATGAATTGCCATATTTGATACTGCTGCTGCTAAGGCAACGCACAGCTCTCTTTTGTAACAGCTTATATTCAAAGCAGTTGAGACTAATTACCTTTTAGCAACGTTTTGCTTTATCTCAGCTGTGGAAGAGGAATATTAAGTCAGATTCAAGTTCTTTCAGGCTTTTAAAACTGCAAACTGGAGAAACATGTCTCTGCATGCATACATTGTCTTTTTTTAAAGAAAAGGCGACTAATCTAGACCTGTGCACATTAACTGTTTTAAGAAAATCTACCGGCTGCTCCATACTTACTATGTATTAAATTTATATACAGCCCTTCATGCAAGGATCACAGAGCGGTTTATAATAAAACAACACAAAAATACATAAAGTAATAAACAAAAACAATGCACTTGCACACACAGTTTAAAAGGATATAGAGAGTTGAATGAAGAAAGGCCTAGGAGAAGGGATTTGTCTAGAGATGACTCACTTGTGTAGGTAGAAACCAGTGTATAGGAAATTGTATCCGATAGTTGTCATGTGTGTGTTTGTGCATATTTGTTGGAATGTTGACAGTGCAATGCTCTGTCTACTCACAAGTAAGTCCCACATGAGTCCAGTGTGATTTAGGGTGCTTTTGACACAAAAATTTGTTGTGGAATCATGTGTGTGTGCACATATGTGGAGTTTTTTTTTGCAGAGACCACAACAAAAAATTATCCCATATTCTCCCCCCACACACACACACATTTGATTCAGATTTACCATTTTTTGTTTTTATTTACTTATTGGATTTTTAGCCCCAAATAGCTGTAGGGCACCAGGGTGGTGTACTAGACCTTTGATTCACTCATGCCTGGACGCAGCAGAATGGACCCTTCCCTGTGGCATTTGAATGAATTGCACAGAGTTGCATGCAGCAGGTTCTCTTCAACACAGGGCATTGTGTGTGTGTGTGTGTGTGTGTGTGTGTGTGTGTGTTTTACAATATACTGGAAGGGCTGAAGCATATGGGATTTAGCATAATTTAGGTTCAAATCGGGTGGCGCTGTGGGTTAAACCACAGAGCCTAGGACTTGCCAATCCGAAGGTCGGCGGTTCGAATCCCCATGACGGGGTGAGCTCCCGTTGCTCAGTCCCTGCTCCTGCCAACCTAGCAGTTTGAAAGCACATCAAAGTGCAAGTAGATAAATGGGTACCGCTCTGGTGGGAAGCTAAACGGCGTTTCCGTGCACTGCTCTGGTTCACCAGAAGCGGCTTAGTCATGCTGGCCACATGACCCGGAAGCTGTACGGCGGCTCCCTCAGCCAGTAAAGCGAGATGAGCGCCGCAACCCCAGAGTCAGTCACTACTGGACCTCATGGTCAGGGGTACCTTTACCTAGGTTCAAATTTGGCTGCAGGGACCTTTGATCTGTGATTGGAGCCACAGCAGTGATGAGGTATAGTGGTACCTCGGGTTACAAACGCTTTGGGTTACAAACACTTTGGGTTACAAACTCCGCTAACCCGGAAGTAGTACCTCAGGCTGAGAACTTTGCCCCAGGATGAGAACACAAATCATGCGCCACTGGTGTGGTGGCGGCGGGAGGCCCCATTAGCAAAAGCGCGCCTCAGGTTAAGAATGGTTTCGGGTTAAGAACAGGCCTCCAGAAAGAATTACCGTATTTTTCGCTCTATAACACGCACCCGACCATAACACGCACGTAGTTTTTAGAGGAGGAAAATCCGTAGGCATGCCACCCGTAGGCATTCCCTCCATAACACGCACAGACATTTCCCCTTACTTTCTAGGAGGAAAAAAGTGAGTGTTATGGTGCAAAAAATACGGTAAGTTTGTAGCCCGAGGTACCACTGTACTTCGAACCTTTTCCTCTATGACATTTCCTGGGTCTAAATCCTGCTCTTCCACACACACACCCAGCTACTATTTCCCCAGCTGGAAGGGACGGTGGAGAGCAATACAGACAGTGCCTATGTTGTTCCTTGCCACTTGGCGCAGCCTCTTTTAAAAACCTGTTAGTGCAAGTTGTTATTCTTCAGGTTTCAGTTGACTATCCCTCAGCTGCAGAAGTGCCAAATCCAATTACACCTTTTCATTCACAGAAAGGCTTTTGATCCAGAGACTAATGGAAGAGGATTTTCACCAATTTACCCTATAGGCCTTCCGCCCGCCCCCCCCATCTGCTCCAGGACCGGGGGTTGGGAGCCCTTCCAGTTCTGCATTGAAGGCGTTGGGGGAGGGTGTTAAGGGAAATAGAAGTCGGCAAAAATCACCTCCCCTGGCCTGTTATCGGAGACCCATTACCTGAAAGGATTGGGAATCCATTGCATACCTGCAATTTCAGATTGTGCAGTTATAGCTGATTGGGCACAAGAAGCCCACTTGCCCCAAAGGAACTTTATGTGATAAGGAAAAGTGTCAGGGGAAAGTATGGGATGACGTCATCTAAACTCCCCACAAGTGAAGAATGAATACTTGCATCCAACATCATCTAATCTCTCCAGAAACAAATGTTTATGACTCCTCAAAGTCCTCTCTTCTGCGTACCAAAGGACTCTCCTTTTGTAAAAGGGCACAATTGCATCGTGTCTCTAGTGCCCATGTAGGCAAATGTATGCAGATGAAGAATAAGGTCTCATGCCTTTGCTGCGGTTGGAGGATGGATGGCAGGCAATGGATTGAGGTTGAATCCTGACAAGAAAGAAGTACTGTTTTGGGGGGACAGGGCGGGTGGGTGTGGGGGACTCCCTGGTTCTGAATGGGGTAGCTGTGCCCCTGAAGGACCCGGTATGCAGCCTAGGAGTCATTCTGGACTCACAGCTGTCCATGGAGGCACAGGTCAATTCTGTGTCCAGGGCGGCTGTCTACCAGCTCCATCTGGTACACAGGCTGAGACCCTACCTGCCTGCGGACTGACTCGCCAGAGTGGTGCATGCTCTAGTTATCTCTCGCTTGGACTACTGCAATGTGCTCTACGTGGGGCTACCTTTGAAGGTGACCCAGAAACTACAACTAATCCAGAATGCGGCAGCTAGCCTGGTGACTGGGAATGGCCGCTGAGACCACATAACACCGGTCTTGAAAGACCTACACTGGCTCCCAGTATGTTTCCGAGCACAATTCAAAGTGTTGGTGCTGACCTTTAAAGCTCTAAATAGCCTTGGCCCAGTATACCTGAAGGAGCGTCGTTCTGCCCGGATGCTGAGGTCCAGCGCCAAGGGCCTTCTGGCGGTTCCCTCACTGCGAGGAGTGAGGTTACAGGGAACTAGGCAGAGGGCCTTTTCAATAGTGGCACCCTCCCTGTGAAATGCCCTCCCATCAGATGTCAAGGAAATAAACACCTATCTGACTTTTAGACATCTGAAAGCAGCTCTGTTTAGGGAAGTTTTTAATGTTTGATATTTTACTGTGTTTTTAATATTCTGTTGGGAGCCGCCCAGAGTGGCTGGGAAAAGTCAGCCAGATGGGTGGGGTATAAATAATAAATAATAAATATTATTATTATTATTATTATTATTATTATTATTATTATTATTCCACACACTACAGACCCTCCAGTCTATGGTGAACTGTTGCTCATGTATACGGGCAACCGTATTTGGGGGGGAAATGTTTGAACTGAAAGCACATGCCAACTGGTTTTTTAAATCTATGGAAGACTAAGGCTGTGCACACACTATACCTTTAAAGTACATTCTCCAGCCTTCCAAGAGATTTTGTCTATGTAGTTTGCACCTTGTAATTACAATTCCCAGCAACTCTTAAACTTACAGTGCCCAGAATTCTTTGAAGCAGGCTTTGACTGTGCTTTAAACGTCTAATAGGTCTAATATTTCCTAAAGGTTATTTTCATCTGTTGTGCTTCTGTCCGGCTCTTACAAAAGAGGCTTCCAGTGATCTCTTAATCCCAATGAGCGCTACACCTGCCTTACTCAAGCAATTCTACAGCATCTGCAGCTTCCGGACCATTTACTAGTCCCAAGGCAATAGTATTTTGAACATAAAATGGCCCCAAAATAGGCTCGGCACATTGGGTTGAAAAAGTAATAAAAAGAATTAAAACAGGTCCAGGTCTAGGACTCACTACCCAGTCAGAGTAGCCCTGAGTTTCAGAGCCTGCACTATAAAGATTGCCACCCCACGTGAAATTTGGGGATTTGCGTCCACAAGAAGCGATTTCAAACAGTCTTCCTTAGATGTAATGGTGGACGGGATCAAGAGGAGGAGCTTAGGTCTTATTGGCTCATAAATAGGGCAGTAGAAAAAGAAATGTATGAAGTCCTCTACTTCATTCATTGTGCATGGACATAAACGCTGAGTAATAGGGGTCTTAGAGTAAATCCCCTGCAGGAAGGCCGTGGGTATAGAATGGAAACGGGCCATAGTAAACGCTCTTCTCAAATTGGGCTCCGTCAGGTCTATCAAGTAGTTGGCAAGTGATCTTACCACTTTCACTTTAGGGAGCCACATGGAGAGGCGAGCTGTAGTGGACTGTGCCCGGTCCATGGCCTCGTCTCTTGTAAGAATCCAGGCCCGGATTTTATGTTGGTCCCAAGATGACAGCGTGTCGAGATCTGGGAGGGAGTAGCGTGCAGTAATAGTCTCCATGGCCTTGGACCATTTGTTGGTATGAGAACAAGTTAAAAAGGCTTGCCTAGCTAGTAGGGAACCTGGGGCATTGATTAATTTACAATAAAAACTAATGATTCTAATGTGGGCTCTCGCAACAATGGAGGGGAGGCCCAGTTCTGTTCTTAACTGTGCAGCAACTGAGCCCTTGGGAAGGCCCAGTATCTTTCGTGCAAAAGAGTTTTGCAGAATCTCCAGCCGTTGTAGTGTTTTTAAATTCCACCCCCAGATTTCAACCCCATACAGTAACATCGGGAGGACTTTGCTGATAAATGCTTTTCTGATTGGTGGAACCAACTGGCCGCCTTTTGCATAGAAGAATTTCTCCAAAGCTTTGATGGTTCTACGGGCAGCCAGGATGGTCATATTTAGGTGAGCTGACCATCTAAGCCCATGCTGAAAAGTGATACCCAAATACTTGAATGCTGAACAATATTCAATAGAGTGGCCCTCAAAATTCCAGAAAGGCTTCCGAGTTTTCATGCCAAAAGTAAGAATTTTGGTTTTGGCGAAATTGATTTTGAGGGAGTTGGTGTCACAATATGTCATGAGCCCTCTGAGCATGTTGTTTAAGCCCTGCTTGGTTAAAGACAGTATCACCATGTCGTCCGCATAGAGTAATATGGGGATCTTGAGCTGTTGTAAAGAGGGGGCAGATTGATTTAGGGCCTTCATGGTTGTAACGATGTCATTGATGTAGAAATTGAATAGAAAAGGGGCCAAGAGGCAGCCCTGTTTGACCCCTTTATTCAGAGGGAAAGGATCAGATAGAGCTCCCAGAGGGCCGAATTTTACTCTGGCCGATATGTCATTATGAATTTCCATAAGAAGGTGGAGGAGTCTCTTATCTATGTTAGTGTAACTAAGCTTCTGCCATAGCCTATCTCTGGGGATGGAGTCAAAGGCGGAGGTCAGGTCCACAAAAGCCGCGTGTAGTTTGCAGTTGAACCTGTTTAGGTATTTATCAATCAGGGTAAATAGAACAAGACATTGGCCAGATGTGCTGTGACCTTTACGGAAGCCAGCCTGTTCCGGGTGGAATAGCTTTGTTTCTTCTGCCCACTCGATTAATTTCTCTAGCAAGAATCTAGAGTAGACCTTGTATGATATGTCCAGCAGGCTGATAGGTCGATAGTTACGCGGATCTTGTGGGTCCCCCTTTTTATGTATTGGGATGACTATGCTCTGTTTCCAATTAGGTGGAATCTTAAGAGTAGCATTAATAGTGGTGAAGAGAGATGCTAAAATAGGGGCCCACCACGTCTGGTTCGATAAGAATACCTCAGGTGGTATCATATCCTCCCCCGGGGATTTATCCCCTGAAAGCGTGCTGATTAGTTGTATACATCTCTCTGGGGAGACTGGCTCCCAGGTGGGCAAGGCAGATGCTGGAAGAGTGGAGACAACATTTACTTCGGGATCTGGGGCGGAATACAGCTGAGCAAAGTGAGAGTGCCAACTGGCTGCTGTGATGTTATTAGCGATGCATGAGGGGGGTCTTAAACCTGCATTAATTAAATTCCAGAATTTCTTGTCGTCACGGGTTTTAATGGCCACTGACAGTGCCGTCCAGCGTTCTTTCGCAAAGAACAATTTCTTATGATGGAGCAGCTTCTTGTAGTATGAACGGAATTGGGCTAACTCCCTGATTTTGCTCTGGGTGCTGTCTGATTTCATATCAGACTGAAGAAATCTAAGCCTACTTCTGCACTGTTTGCATTCTTGGTCGAACCAAGTTTGATTCTTCCAGGTTAGAATCGCACGGGAAGGTTTCGTAAGTGAAGGAAGCAAGAAGGCTAGAATTTGCTGGAAAGTTGAGAAATGATTCACATTCCTTGTTAACAGCTGAGCTTTCAGGGCTAGGATCTCAGGGGAATTTAGGAGGACTTTTATGTCTTGCTCCAGATAGAAATCCCACTTCTTACGTCCGGGAGCTAAGATCAGTGGATCCTGGGGGTGGAGTGAGCTGGGAAGCCCCAGCTGTGTGTGGAGGAAGGAGATGGCGATTGGAAGGTGGTCACTTTCGGTTCTGTTGAACACATTGAAACAATATGCCTTATCATTAAATGCCGAGGAGGACCAGATGTAGTCTATAACGCTTGCCCCTCTAGATCCTAGAAAAGTATAGAATCCCCCGGACCAGTCTTTGGGTGTGCCATGCAAGCTGTGCAGCCCGCAGTTTATGGTAAACTCCAGCAGTATGATGCCAGCCCTATTAATGGTCTTATCATGTGAATTCCACGTAGGAAACCACTCCTCTTCTATGAATAATTGCGACTTATCGGTGAATGAGCTTATATCTGCTCCGATTCTGGCATTAAAGTCCCCCATTATAAGGATCTCTGACTTTGGATATTCAGCTACAGATTTATCGAGGATAAATCTTAAATCCTCCCAAAGCTGATTTGAATGAGAAGAGGAGTAGGTAGATGGATTGTACAAGTTTACACATATGAAGTCCCCAACCGGGCTGTTAGTGATGTGTAAAGTTTGAATGCAATTACTCTCTAACCAAAAGAGAGGAGAGATATTAAGTTGAAGCTCCTGCGAAACAAATGTTACCAGGCCTCCACTAGGGCGCCCAAACAAATGTGTTTTGGTCGCAGGAATCACAAAGGCGTCATAGCCCAGTAGGGAAGGGGGGGGGTGACGATTCTAAGCACCAGGTCTCTTGTATACCCATAATCTGGAATTTCGCTAAAAACTCTATCATATCCCCGCCATCCTGTTTGGACGTCCATCCCGCCACATTCCAGGATAGCACATTGAAGCAGTTTGAGGAGGGACTATGTGCTAGTCAGTTACTCTGGTTGCTGGTGGAAGAAGCATTGCCAAGGGTCTGAGACAGCGCCAGGCGTGATACAGCCGAAGGTATCGAAGGGGTGGTAATTTGATTGATGTGGCCAGCAGGGTCTTCAATAAAGCCTGAGCTGTCTCTTTGCGCAGTGGCTTCCTTAACGTTTGTATATTGGCTTGAAGAGGTTGCGGATACATGAGGTTCTACCAAAAGAGGTTGACTGGCAAAGGACGAGGATACACAGTCATCTGCCTGGACCGCACTGGATGAGGACTCCAGGTCAGGCATAGAAGAATAGGACATTGACAGATTACCAGGATGAGGGGTGTTTGGCGTATTGCTCTTTAAGGCGGAGGACGAGGTAGTTGATTGCAGATCTATTAGTAGAGGTGAAGGGGGTCTGCGTTGCGACGGTGTATGAGGAGCTTCCGCCAGGCAGACTGCCATATCATCCGTTATTGGAGTCCCAGTGATTGGCAGGGGTTTCTGGGGTGTTAGCCCCTTCATGACTGCGTTCCTTTGATTTAATAGGTTGCTATGACCAGGTTTTGAGGAGATTTTCTCTTGAAGTACATGTGTAAGTTGCTGCTTGAGTGTATCAAGCCTGTTTATAACTTCCTGCTGTTCTACTAATGGCAACTCGCCATAGGATGAAATAAGGTCCCTCTCCTCTGAGGCAGCCAGATGACTGGGCCCGCTTTGGTCATGCTTCTCTGTTGCTGGGGTAGATAAACCAGGAAGCTTGGGCTGAGAGGGAAGGTGAGGTTCCTGGGTGGACAGCTTGAGTTTCAAGACTATGTCGCGCCTGTCTGGCGAGCGGATACCTTTTTGTACGATGCTACGGAAAAGAGGTTTAATCCTGGTGTCATTAAAGACTCTCGTTGGGAAGATGCCCCAGGTGGCCAAAAACGCTTTACGCCTAACCAGTATGGAGGGAATTTTTGGTGACTGGAAGGAGAGCAGTACTTTTTGGAACCGATGGTGGTAGTATAAAAGTTTCACTGTACTGAGATCTATTAGCGGAGGCCAAATCTGAAGGAGTTGCCTTAGATGATCTTTGACCTCTCTCGGATTATTCCACCTTGGGGACCTGGGGTCACTGCTGCGTATAGTTAGACATATTTTGTTTGGTTGTAAGATCAGAGATTGAAAGTCCAGTTGAGTTTTTAAGAGGTGAACACCAGTACCACTTTCATGTCTAACAGGGGAGGTACACCACTGTCCCTTTAAATCCCTCGGAGGCAGAGTGAGGTTGTGCTGCAGCTCCAGCAAATGGGCCTCAAGCTTTTGGTGGAGATTATTCACCTGCATGGAGATCCCATTTATGCTCTTAAAGATGCAGCGCAGGGTCCTGGTTATTAATTGGAAATGATCGAATCCCATACCATCGCCCAGGGCCAACTCGGACTCCCCCTTCGAGGTGACTCTCACTTCTTTGTCATTATCATTAGCATTATTCGTTGCCTTCGAGTTCACCCCCTCCACTTCTATATCGGGTGCGAGGTCAATTAAAGGATTAAAACGATTGTAAGTTTCAACCGTGTAGCTGTCTTCCTCGTTATTTCTGCTACAGTTAAGAAAGAAAGAATCAATCTTAGACTGTTTGGGCCTCGGGGGAGGCATTGCCTCATCCAGGTCCCTTGGCCGCTTGCCATGGCCCATAGTGGAAATTAGGAGAAATATCCGCAATAATTGGAATTATCTTAATGCACCTTAGAGAGTATTGCAGGAGGCAGGGGAGTGGTGAGCGAAGAAAAAATAAGGTAAAGTTCGTTGCTTGCTTACAATTCTCAGTCAATTGTCCGAGTGTCCCCCAGAAGAGAAAATCATTTAGCAATAAGAAACCTTAAACAGGGGAGTTTCTCTTCGTGCCGGCGGTGCAGGTCTGAAGGATCGTTGTTCTATGAAGCACACAAGTTTGGCACCACCCAGATCAATCCAAAGCAATCCTCCTTCGTCAAACTTAATTAAAATCTGGCATCACACCAGTGGAGAGTCCAGCAATTACTTGTCTAGCAAAAGGCAAAACTAAAGTAAATAGCTTACTCCAGCGGTTGTAAAATCCAAGTCAGGAGAAGAGGTCGGAGAGAACTGGAAGGAGGAAACTTACACGGTGGCCATCTTGGATCGACTCCCCCTGAAGGCGTTGGGGGAGGGTGTTAAGGGAAATAGAAGTCGGCAAAAATCACCTCCCCTGGCCTGTTATCGGAGACCCATTACCTGAAAGGATTGGGAATCCATTGCATACCTGCAATTTCAGATTGTGCAGTTATAGCTGATTGGGCACAAGAAGCCCACTTGCCCCAAAGGAACTTTATGTGATAAGGAAAAGTGTCAGGGGAAAGTATGGGATGACGTCATCTAAACTCCCCACAAGTGAAGAATGAATACTTGCATCCAACATCATCTAATCTCTCCAGAAACAAATGTTTATGACTCCTCAAAGTCCTCTCTTCTGCGTACCAAAGGACTCTCCTTTTGTAAAAGGGCACAATTGCATCGTGTCTCTAGTGCCCATGTAGGCAAATGTATGCAGATGAAGAATAAGGTCTCATGCCTTTGCTGCGGTTGGAGGATGGATGGCAGGCAATGGATTGAGGTTGAATCCTGACAAGAAAGAAGTACTGTTTTGGGGGGACAGGGCGGGTGGGTGTGGGGGACTCCCTGGTTCTGAATGGGGTAGCTGTGCCCCTGAAGGACCCGGTATGCAGCCTAGGAGTCATTCTGGACTCACAGCTGTCCATGGAGGCACAGGTCAATTCTGTGTCCAGGGCGGCTGTCTACCAGCTCCATCTGGTACACAGGCTGAGACCCTACCTGCCTGCGGACTGACTCGCCAGAGTGGTGCATGCTCTAGTTATCTCTCGCTTGGACTACTGCAATGTGCTCTACGTGGGGCTACCTTTGAAGGTGACCCAGAAACTACAACTAATCCAGAAGGCGGCAGCTAGCCTGGTGACTGGGAATGGCCGCTGAGACCACATAACACCGGTCTTGAAAGACCTACACTGGCTCCCAGTATGTTTCCGAGCACAATTCAAAGTGTTGGTGCTGACCTTTAAAGCTCTAAATAGCCTTGGCCCAGTATACCTGAAGGAGCGTCTCCACCCCCATCGTTCTGCCCGGATGCTGAGGTCCAGCGCCAAGGGCCTTCTGGCGGTTCCCTCACTGCGAGGAGTGAGGTTACAGGGAACTAGGCAGAGGGCCTTTTCAATAGTGGCACCCTCCCTGTGAAATGCCCTCCCATCAGATGTCAAGGAAATAAACACCTATCTGACTTTTAGACATCTGAAAGCAGCTCTGTTTAGGGAAGTTTTTAATGTTTGATATTTTACTGTGTTTTTAATATTCTGTTGGGAGCCGCCCAGAGTGGCTGGGAAAAGTCAGCCAGATGGGTGGGGTATAAATAATAAATAATAAATATTATTATTATTATTATTATTATTATTATTATTATTATTATTCCACACACTACAGACCCTCCAGTCTATGGTGAACTGTTGCTCATGTATACGGGCAACCGTATTTGGGGGGGAAATGTTTGAACTGAAAGCACATGCCAACTGGTTTTTTAAATCTATGGAAGACTAAGGCTGTGCACACACTATACCTTTAAAGTACATTCTCCAGCCTTCCAAGAGATTTTGTCTATGTAGTTTGCACCTTGTAATTACAATTCCCAGCAACTCTTAAACTTACAGTGCCCAGAATTCTTTGAAGCAGGCTTTGACTGTGCTTTAAACGTCTAATAGGTCTAATATTTCCTAAAGGTTATTTTCATCTGTTGTGCTTCTGTCCGGCTCTTACAAAAGAGGCTTCCAGTGATCTCTTAATCCCAATGAGCGCTACACCTGCCTTACTCAAGCAATTCTACAGCATCTGCAGCTTCCGGACCATTTACTAGTCCCAAGGCAATAGTATTTTGAATTCAGGCAGGTGTACCTGAGGACAGAATGTACAATGAGAACCATCGTACATCAAACAACTCCCATAATTGGTTAGCATGACCACATCTCCAGTGTCACGGAGTCGGACACAGGTTTCCTTCCTATCTTGCTTTGTCAAAGCACAGTGCTGTTCTGGGTATATTTCCTGTTAAGAATACAACAGAAGTTGGAAATGAGGATGAGTCAGCCAACTTGGGCCTTGTTTTTCAAGGTGTGGCTATTGCTGTTCCAGAAAGACCAGCGTCCTTGAAAACAGTCCGTGGGATAATTTCACCAGTGACTCACCTGTACTGCAAATAAAAGAGCCCAAAGGTAATAATTAATGGTATATTGCAACATCTGGATAATTGTCTGCTTTTTGTGGCTGATGTGAATGGCGGGAGGGGATCGCAAGGCTGCAAAGACTTCAGAGGACTGCTCATTGTTAAAATTAATATTCAAGGCCTACTTAACACTGCAAATTTAAGAAGTATCTATCTAGTATAGTACTTAGGGTGGTGAAACCTTTGCTGATGCTTGGTGGTGTCATTAGAAAATATTTAGCTGCTCAGGGCGCAGTTGGACAGTCCAGCTTCTTTGAGGGAAGAGCACATTGTCAGTTTGGCTTGGCTGGGAAGAAAACCTCCAACACAGGCAGATTGGAAACTCAGGAGAGGATCTCAAGACCTATGGAAATAAAGAGAAAGGGAACTTCTAGGCAACACAGCAGAAGGATGAGAACACAGCAACTTGCAAAAAGGATAAGTGGAGAATGAGACTTGCCAGGTAAGGACAGATAGGGAATTGAAAAGAAAAGGTGTTAAATCAGAGAGGGAGCGCTGAAGGAACTTCACAGCATGTAAGATGAAAAGGAGTTGCATGCTAGGGGGCAAGGAAGAGTACTTAGGAGGTTGGGCAAGAGCTGAAGCAGCAAAGGAAAGTGGGACAAAGTAGGCAGTGATCTGAAAAGCAAGAACCTGAGGGAAGAAGTATGTGGTGAAGACAGGAGTGGAAGAAAGGAGGAGCTAAGGACAGAGGAATGGAGTTATGTGCTGTTAGGAAGTGAGCAAGCAAGGGAGTGTTGGAAGACACGCAGGTATGGACCAAGGAGCCAAAGCAGAATAGGGTCGCTACAATTGGAAATTTGTCAAGGGAAGTCGGCTACGTGGGGTTTTTCACTGCAGTTTTGGGAGCTGACCACAGGTGTTTTTTTAGTGGAAGTGCTTAGATGTGCAACACACACACGCCTCTCACCAGCAGCCCAAAATACCATCTAAGAAGAGCCAGGCATGTAAAAATCCCAAGAAACTGAACTGCAGAACACAAGCCATGCTGATGTCCAATGGGCATGCTTGACTTCTGCTGTTTCCCCCAAGCCTTCAAAGTCTCTAATGTGCATTGACAGCCAGTGTGGTACAGTGGTCGAGAGTGTTGGACTAGGACCTGAGAGTTCAGGGTTCGAATCCTTGCTCGGCCATGAAGCTCATTGGGGAACCTTGGGCCACTCACTGCCTCTCAGACTAACCAACCTCACAGGGCTGTTGTGCGGATTAAATGAGAGGGAGAACCATGTACACCTTGGAAAAAAGGTATGATATAAATGCAATAAATTTATATTTGCATCTTCTATGCAAATAGAAGCAATGCTTCTATTTGCATAGAAGACAGAGCCCACAATTGGAAGAAATGGCATTTGTGCACCCAATACATTAATGTCTCGTCTTAAGGGTCAAACTAGATTCTTGCAAATAAAGCTTTCTTTCTTCATGAGAAAAGGATGAAGCAGACACATTTTATGAGACATTTCCTTCCAAACGTGGAAGAGTGAGGACACCTAGTGGCTACTTGCACTGTCAAGAGTTGTTTGAAGCAGCCCAATTATCATCAAAATTTAAAATCTGCCCTGATGGATCATAGCAGAGCCAGCTTTCTAGTAGATGCAAGACAGATCCCAAACCCTCTGGACATCATGGTTAAACAGGAACTTCCTGGCCACCACCAGCTGGCATACGGCTCACAGGAAACTCTGGGAGACAAGTTAACATTCACTACAGGTCTCATTGGTCCATTTCATGGCATTAATCTTGCAGCTCTTGACCAAAAGTTTTTTATGTGGGCATAAGCTTTCATAATAGGGACGCGGGTGGCGCTGTGGGTTAAACCACAGAGCCTAGGACTTGCCGATCAGAAGGTCGGTGGTTCGACCTAATGGTCAGGGGTCCCTTTACCTTTTTAAGCTTCCATAAGCACAAACCAGCCAATGAAACATGTTTTAACTTTTTTTAAAGGTGCCCACAATAATGCTTGTTCTTTATGTAGTCTGAGACAGACTTGACACAGCTGCACCTTTTAAGGAATTGCAAACTCATGCAATCCACAACTGCCATTTTCCCCACTGAGAACAAAGGTTAAAATTAAAACCACTTGGTACAATCGGATTGAAATCTGCAAAGACTAAATACCTTGGCTGTCATAGACAAAAAGCTAGTTATCACAGCAGCTCAACATTTATAGCAGGTAAGGTGTTTTTCATGACCAAATAATGCAGAAGTGGGGCTGTTCCCCCAAATATGCATCTCTTACCAATTCCTTTGTGCAACACAGCAAACTGTTATTTTCAAGCAATGAGTGTATGCTCCAGGGGGCGTTCTTGCTTGTTAAGAATATCCCAGCAGGCAATTATACACAGACTATCTCTATATTTTATTTTGCAACAGGAGTGACATCAGCTCCAGAGGTTTTCGAAAATGGGGAGTGTTTTCTTTACCACTTTGAAAGACCTAGAGCAGAGCTGATTCTCAGGCAAGAGTTTCACAACCAGGAAGGTGCCAGGACCATAATTACCTCACAATTCTGCAGCTGCATTATGCAAGTACATATAGATCCTGGAAGCAGAATTCAGCCTGAGAATTTCAACTTTCACTTACTTACTTACTTACTTACTTACTTACGTATTTATAAAGAAAAACTATCTTGTCCCAAAGACTGTAAACAGAAGCAGGGGATAAGGGAAGTGTCCTATGCAGGTTTTCCGACATGCCCAGTCTCGTGACAAGAGGAGGAATTATGCAAAATAGGCAAGTATGCAAATTTGCTTTATTTCTATAATTCGTACAGTTTGAAGCATTCCATTTTTCTTCACACAATTCTGGGTTTTCATGATATACATAGTGTCCAGGTTGGAAGAAATTGTTTGGCTCCCCTCCCCCTTTTTTTCCATAAATTGGAACTGGGGATACACAGGGCTCTCCTTCCATCACTGACCATTCAAAGTAGCCCAAGATGTATACAGAGGATAGACTTGGGAGGGGACTAAAATCTGGCACTCACACATACTCTCCCCACAAGGCCTCCCATGCTTTTTTTGAAAGAAAGCCAAGGCAACTGGTACATTTGCATCTCTGAAGTGAGACTCGCCTAGGAAAACCTGTCTGACTGCTTTGATGCTTCTTGCACTATTTACAGACTTGGAAAAGCTCTAGCACACATTGGGTTCCAGCTGCCTTCCACTCTGATGCCCTGGTGTGCTTGTCAGGCCCTACACTGATGACTAACTCATTCAGAGGCTACATCTGGGGCTGGGTTAACCATTCTGCTGAGCCTGATTTAGAGCAGCCCCTGTGTTGCAGTTCAACATTTAAGAGCAGGGCAAAAAACTCTCTTCCAGGAATTGCAAAGTTTCAAACACCCACACCCCACCCACAAGATGCAAAGCTGTATTTTTTTGCTTAAGCTTGGGGGCGGGGAAGAAATTCTACATGAAGAATAAAAAAATGCTGAGTACTTAAAATTACTTAACTTCCATTGGGGCTGTTGCTCATTTAAAGAACTCTTTCGTTGAGTAATGGTATGGCTTTTAATTGATTACTCAATTAAGTCTGCATACGTTTGCATAGGAATAACATAGTTTTGAAGAAAAACCATGCTTTGTCTTTAGGTTATAAAAACAGGCACCATCTTACAGAGCACTCCTTTTTCAGGCAGCAGGGGAGAGGGACGCCTCCACTAAAATTGGAGGTTGCCACCTACAGCTTTATGTATGCACTTATACTGGCAATTATTAACTTTAAAATAAAATTTAAAAGTTGCCTGATTAATCAGGACACCTTTTCAGATGATCAGAAGTTTTATAATCCTTTGGTTTCATAGAAAACTGGAGGGCGAGGCAGAAAATAAGTCAGGCTGAATTGAGGAGGGAGACTAATACAGGCAGGAGACTTAGATACCAGGAGCTGGGCTGGGCATAGGGGAGAGATGCTACAGGCCAGATGTGCTCCTCACTGTTCTGTATGCCTGCTAGCTAGGGGAACTGCCAGTGTCCATTCCTGCCACTGTTTGTTCTTATAATACTGGACCTACGTAAAGGGGAAAGACAGCTGACAACACAGGGTTTGAAAGCAAGCCGGAAAGTGGAGAGAAACCCTCCCATTGCTTCCTGCAGAATTTTCAGGCAGACACTTTATCCAGGACTCCAGATGAAAGGATTCAAAACGTAGGAAAATACTTACAAAAACTGTCGATAAATTTCTATCAGAGTGCTGAGAGTTTTTTCCAGTAGTTTTATTAACTAGAGAAAGCATAATATTGCATCTGTCATACAGCCAATACATTTGCAACTTCTACCTGAAATTCTCTATACAAAGTCAATGCAAATAGATAAAATCATTGATGGGATAAAGAGCTTAAAATAACCAAGAGGTATAAAAACAAGTTTGCCATCTTGCCCTGAGTAGAAATGTTAAAAAATATAAAATCTGGATTCTCGGCGATGCAACCATCAACATGATTATGAGGTTTTGAAATGGCACTCCAAGTGCAGTAAAACACATATTAATGCTATCTCAACTGTCCAGGTTTTACAGCCTTTTCACTGTAGCGGAAATCAGTTGGGAATAGTAATGAAAATATGTATCATTGCACACTGGTTACATAATTTAGCTGGCAGTTCTCCTTGCTGAATATTTTATGTTGCATTTACATTTAGTGCCAGCTTCGAAGCCCATCCATTTCTAGTGTGTTTCAAATGATTATGTGTACATAAATATTTCACATACAGAGCCTTGCTATGAGACGTGCCCCAGTGCTGTAGCAGAGTACGGCACCAGAAACCATCCCTTTAGAATAATCAACATGATTTTGCTCATTTGGGGTGGATCTAGCTAAGGGGCAGGCTGAATAAGTGCTTAAGAGGAGCCTCCCAAAATCCATGCCGCCAAGAGAATGGAGCAGGGGAGGGGGGTTCCCTTAATCAAGCCAGGTGAGATTTCCAAGGCCTAAGCACAGCACTGATCACGCCAAGACCACAATCAAAACTTTGCTGCTTGGCGTCAGCTTCCCACAACTGCAGAACAAGCCCGAAGGTGTGAAACTATTCAGAATTCCTGCAGGTTCTGATTTATTTATTTTTTTTCTGCTGAGAGCAAGGTGGCAAAGACATTTTCTCTTTAAAACCTGGTTAAAAGATTAAGCAGAACGGAAGCAAAATATATCTTCCGGTTAATAAAATTGTATTTTACAATCCGCCATCCTCACTCTATAACAGCTAAGAACAGCAGCAAGGTCTCAGTCTAGGGGCTGGGGGTCTGCAATAGGCATGGTATGAAGAACTTCGTCTAGGAGCTGCAGGGCCCGATGCAGGTGGATTTCGATCCAACACGGCGTCTCCTTAATGCTCTGCCTTGGGTAATCAGGTCCCCAACCTTTGACAAAGCTCATCCTGAGGATGCACAGGCGGCGAAGGTCATCCACGCCAATTCCAGCTGCAGCAGACAAACCTAAAAAGAGCCAAGGACTGCATTAAACACCCTTCTTAGCTTTCGGTTTCAGGTAAGCAATTTGCCAGCCTCAACCCAGCTTTCGAGTGGCTTGGGTGCTTTAACAGCAACAATGCTTGCTGCCAAACACTTCCCAGATTTCTGAAAATATTTAAAATTTGTTTGCTGGGTGAGCAGCAACAGTTTCCAATAGTCTCAAAATATTTATGCTCTTGGCTAAGGAAAATATGCAACAAATGTGTAACAGCTATTACTGTCCTATTAGAATCCTCAAGGCCTAAATCCTGATGCCAAAGCTCAATTTAACAGAGCCTAACATTCCAGCGGGAGGCAGGTGGCGCTGTGGGTTAAACCACAGAGCCTAGGACTTGCCGATCAGAAGGTTGGTGGTTTGAATCCCTGCAATGGGGTGAGCTCCCGTTGCTCGGTCCCTGCTCCTGCCTACCTAGCAGTTCGAAAGCACGTCAAAGTGCAAGTAGATCAATAGGTACCGATCCGGCGGGAAGGTAAACGGAGTTTCCGTGTGCTGCTCTGGTTCGCCAGAAGCGGCTTAGTCATGCTGGCCACGTGACCCGGAAGCTGGACGCCGGCTCCCTCAGTCAATAAGTCGAGATGAATGCCGCAACCCCAGAGTCGGCCACGACTGGATCTAATGGTCAGGGGTCCCTTTACCTTTACTTTAACATTCCAGCAGCATTTCAGAAGAAACTTACACTACCCTACAGAATCCATGATTCTTTTGTCCAATTTTGGTAGCAGGTCGTAGCTGGTCCTAACCATCTCCTGCTTCTGCCCTGCAGGGAACTTTTTTTAACCATCTTCCAGATTTAAAAAGCAGTAGGAGATATAGCTGTCTCATCTGAACTGCAGCCTCCAGTTTCCTGCTACATGACATTCCAAGCATTTATCAAAAACCGCTGCACCATGTGAATTCCCATGGGAAAGGAATTCTGTAAATGCTTTCACACCCAGCACTCCTGTCAACTCACCATAGGGGTATATCATGTTGAAAGGAGACACAACAAATTCCCTGATGAAAAACAAGATAGACACGTGTACAGCTCAAGCCAGACATCGTGCAAAGCTATGGTTCAATAGGGTTGCAAACCACGGTTTGTTTTGTCTGAACTGACAAACCGCAGTTCTATTAATTTGTCTGCCTCCAGAGGTCACTGCATCTGGAAACAGGAGTGATGAACAAAAAAAGGAAACAAGTGAACAACTATAAATCATGGTTTGTTCACACATTTGGAAGATCAAACCACAGTTTGGCATGATCAAATTTAATTTATCCCTGCCAAAATCATTTCAAAAGTGAATAATAGCAAAGAGAGGTGGGAAAAGCTGGTAATTTACTTTTATATGCCACTTACTGATGGCTGGAGCAATTCCTCCTACAGATCCTGGCCCAGGAATATTTCCTGCAACTGCAGCAGCTTGAGCAGCAGCTGCAGCCTGTGCTGTAGCAGCCTGCTGTTGCATCTGACGGTGACACTGACGCAAATCGAACACCTTATTAAAAAAGAAACAGCAGAGATTACAAATTAGTCTTTGAAAGAACACCCACCATAATTAAAACAACTGGGAATTCCCACCACTTAAGGCTTTCACAATGCAGAAAGTGCAGGTAACTCAAAAAATTAGGACAAACTTGTCTGGCTAAGTTTATTTCTAGAACATAAAGCTGACTGTTCTCTCCCTTTGCTGTTCTCCTTCTAAGAATCTCCTTCTAAGATTCTGACGCCACTGGTTGTATGCACTGTGGAAAACACAACAAGAGCGCTGCAAACTGCGAAGGTGGACACCAGGAATCATGCAGAAGAAGCCACATAAATGCATTCTGTGTAGGGATTGTTACTACATATCGAGTAGCAACTGTTTATTAAGTTCCTGCCACATGCTTCAGGAACAGAAGATCATGGACCACACTGAATGATGGTGGCTTCTGTGAAAAGGCACACAGGCAACTTAGGCACCAAATCAGACCAAACTATTTGTGCACATGAGAATTATAATGAATGGCTGGGCAACAACATAAACAGCACACTTACACAACATGGTTTGAGGCTACTGAATGTTGGAGAAGTGACATGTTGGAAAGACAGACGCACGCACACAGCTGCCCCTGGGGAGGAAGCATTAAGGGTGGGGGTATAGGAAAAGAACGAAGCGAGGGAAAAGTGCTGAAGGGGGTGGAAGTGAATTTGGGGAAAAGAGTAGGGATCTATGGTAAATTATTTGGGAAACTGCAGCCCAACAAAAGCATGCATGAGTGCTAGCTAACACATGAAGGTTTTAAGACCACAAGAGTTTTGTTCCTAGTCTCAGCTAGGTCACACCCCTTCTCTTCCACAAGGGAAGCTGTTTCTATTCCTTTCTCAAACTCTCTTGCTGCCATGTAATCCACCAGGACGGATGTTTATGAACTTGGTCCATGTTCAGACCACATGTTTGAAATTATATGCTGTATTTTTTACAGAGGAGTAATCTACCTGTGTTCTCCTTGCTGCTGCATGGAATAATACATGAACCACTTTTGGATTTAGTAATTAGAACATTTTAAACTTATTTATAACAGTGTGTGGACTGCTCATTGCAAGAAGGGTAGAAAGCGGGGCAAGCATTTTATGGTAGACTAAACGGGATATGCAAAAGGGTTTAACAACCAATATTCCACACTGTGCTGTTAACTAACTGGAGAGTGTGCAAACCCTCATGTTTTGAATCTAGGCGCCCAGCCAAGTCTTTTGTTAAATACCCACACGTGGGTCAGATCTATTTTCCTTCCACAAATTAAGGGAGATCAGCCTGATTTCATGAAGTTTGAGAAAGGCCACAAATACATGCTGGCATGAGCATGGGTTGAGTTCTTAAAACAGCTCACATTATAGGTAGAATTAAAATAACAACCTGTCAACATCTCACAAAAATCAACTTGCATAAAACGATTAATTTTGATGTTTGAAGTCATCAAGCCTAATCAAGGGTTTTAAATCTGATTGTGGGTCTCATGGCTTACAGAGAGAATGAATGAATCCAATGTCTGTGAGCCCAGCAGCAAACCTCGAAGGAATAGTCTCTATCTTCCCACCCCTTCCTAAGACTGCTCTTCATAAGCTTATATTTCAATTCTTATTTTGGCTTTAGGCTGTTCTTAGAAAATAAAAACTTGTTTCCCTTCTACTTGCAATGCCAAACACAATTACAGTAAAAAGAAAAAAGAAAAAAACAAGTCAGGAAAGGCTTCTAGAAAATATTGACTGCCACCCAACAGATTCACACAAACCTTTATATATGCACTTGGATAAATTTTGTGGACCGCATCGCCTGGCGCACGCCCTGCTTCCCGATCTAGGTAGTAACTCTGAACAAAGACCGCATGATCACTGAGGCACCGAACCCACACGTCACCTTCACCTTTGCATTCCAGCTGCACACCTTTGCCTATATGCAACCTGAAAAAGACCAGACCACTCAATGCAAGAAGGGGAAACAGTTATATAGAAAATCAGTTCAGTTTGTAGGCAGCTCCTTCAGGGGGAGGGATACTTAAAAAACATTAATTTCCAGTAGGATAGCAGTCCTAATCTGTGGACAGCAAAAACAATAAAGAGTCTTGTGGTACCTTAAAGCGACAATTCCATGTTTAATACTGTACAAAACAACTGTTGATAACACAGGGATCCTGGGATTAGTGCTGCCTTTCGTCTGTCTTGAATATTCCAACATTTAGCTTCATTACATGAAATTTCCCTCTGTACCTGCCTTTTTTCTAAACTAAAGCTCCCCAAATGTTGCAACCTTTCCCCACAGATTCGCTCCAGCCCCTTGTTCATTTTGGTTGCTTACTTTTCCGGAAATAACAAAACATACCTCGCTCTCTCAATGGCTTCTGTTCTATGAACGTTGGAGAGCTGACCGAGGCAAAAGCGGTCTCCACCTGAAGGGTCCACATATCCATCAACTGTAACAATTGGGCAGCTTGAAGGTACTTTAAATGTTTCGCCAACTTGGACATCCATCTCAAAATAGGCAATTGAACACCAGTATTCTGGAGCTGATTTTTATCCCCCCAGGAGTAGGGAGGAGGAAGAAAGAGAAGAGAAGTGAATGCAGAGCACCAGGCAAACAAGCAGCAGCAGAGAAGGAGCATAGGGAATCAACTTCTAGAATATAGTTGTTTAAGCTTTTGCTAAATCTCTTCACTGTGTGCCTCTAGAAATAGGGAGCTTATTCAATTTTTCCTTAAAAATTGATGCCCATACATCAAATGAATGGTAGAAGAGATTTTAAAGGGAGCATGAAGCTGCTTTCAATTTGACTTTCTTAGCTCATAGAAGAACACCAATTCAACTGAACGTTCTTTATATGCACTTACCAGGGTGGTTTGATATAGGTGGCTGGAATGCAAGTTCATTATGAACTGGCCCTAAAAAAAATGCAGAATAAATAATAGTCATGGTGCTTATTCTTTGTCTACTCTCCTCACAAGTCCCTGCATCCTCCAAAAACAAATGACCACTAAATATTTGGATTTATTAGTTACAGTAAATAGGGCAGACAGTAGAAATTAGTGGGGGGATCGTGTACAGTGCAAATTTTATACAGTGGTGCCTCGCAAGACAACATTAATCCGTTCCGCGAGTGTCTTCGTCTAGCGGTTTTTTCGTCTTGCGAAGCAACCCTATTAGCGGCTTAGCGGATTAGCGCTATTAGCGGCTATTAAAGGCTTATCGGCTTAGCAGCTTAGCTGCTAAAAGGCTATTAGCGGATTAGCGGCTTAGAAAAAGGGGGGGGGAAGCGAAAAAAAATCTCAAGACTCACAAGACATTTTCGTCTTGCGAAGCAAGCCCATAGGGAAATTCGTCCTGCAAAGCAACTCAAAAACGGAAAACCCTTTCGTCTAGCGGGTTTTCCGTCTTGGAGGCATTCATCTTGCGGGGCACCACTGTACATAAACTCAGATAACTCAGCCTTTATAGACACACATAGAGAATGCCCAAATGTGTAAGGCAGAAACGACTTGTGGAATAGTACCCCAACCATTGCTCAAAGTGTTGTTTGTACAAACACTTGCAGTTTGTTAAACAGAAGAATAAGAGATGAGCATGCGTACCAGAAACATGCGTGGAGTTTTCTTTATTTCGTTTCATTACATTTATATCCCACCCTTCCCATATCATTTCCTTTCCTGTGTGGTAGGTTCGGGTGAGAGACAGTGACCTGCCCGAGACCAGACAAGGGCCTCTGTAGCTGAGCAAACACCTAAAGTCAGATCTTTCTGGTCCAAGCCCACTGCACCATTACTGCCTCTCCTGCAGCCACCAAGATGCTGCACAAAAAGTAAGTGCATCTCAATGCGGTAATAAAAGGGTGCTTACAGTAATGTCCAGGATGGGGCATAGGTGGATGATGTTGAAGATGCCCATTCTGATGGTGAGGGATGGTAGGTGTATAGGCGGCAGTTCGACTCCCAGTCCATGTTGTTGTACTGTCTTAAAAATGCAGAGTAGAAAAGTCTGATCAATTTGCTTTACCTAGGAAACCCCTTCCCCGCTCCATTTCATTTGAAAAACTACCAGTGCCCTAAAACACTGATGTACGGCATAAATAATACTTACTGTGGTGGTAAGTAGCGGGCTGAGCTGTAAAGCCATTCTGCTGTGTTCCTGGCTGAGGCCCTGAAGCAATCTGCAAAAGTCCATCACTGTGGCTACCTGGCAGCATACTGGGGGGTTGACCTGGCAAAATGTAAAACAGTTAATACCTGCCTTAAAATGAGTTATCATTTCATTAGACAGATGTTAGCATCACAATTCTCCTTCTTTGCCCTTTATTTTGTAAAATTACTTCTTTGATTTTGGCACCTTCAGGAAGCCATGACACAAAATATGGTTCATTACTAACACCGGCTGCTTAATGCCAAATAACTTATAAATGGAACTTCTCTATATGCCCCAAACCTGTAAGGTGGGAAGAGACAACCTAGAACAAGGAGATAACTTCTGGATGTTCTGCAGCGTGTGTGAATGGGCCAGGAAAGAGTTCTAGCATGCAAGTTAAGAGAAGGCTGTGGATCAAACTATATCAGTGCTGATAGAAGTATGGGCTACATACACCTTTCCCCCACCCCAACAAACTGTAATGCAGTGGATCTTGTTTGATTCCCTATTCTTTCATTTACATGTGTATGAATTAATGACAAAAAAGACACCGCTTGACAGCATTTTTCTAAGTTATACTTGGAGGTGCATGGGCTTATTTTCTTCCTCTGGGTAGGTTTTAAATGACAGTCTGAAAATCTTAGTATTAACTTTCACATAAGTTAGTTTGTTTATTCGTCATGGTGGTTCCGTGTCTTTTTGTTTACTGACCAAGTGAAGTGCAATAATGTACAGAAAACTCCCCATTTACATTCGCTCTATTTGCGGGCAATCTTGTGGTGCCGGGATCTCAAAAGTGGAACCTGGAAATGGGGAACACATCCTCTTTGGGCTCTGGGGAGGGTCTTCTTGTGAGCTGGGGCTTTGCTGAGGCCTCCCCACCTAACAGCTAATGAGCAGGGTAGCGCAACAGCAGCCACTGCCCCATGTGTCAGCTGTGCAAGAGCCTGAGAAGCAGAAACACTTAGCTGAGCCACTAGAGGAACAGCAGGGCTTGCTGAGCAGCTCAGCTGATGCATGGGGGCTATGCAAGCCCCACTGCCCCTCCGTGATGCTCCCAATAAACATGGTCTCTGTTATATGCAGGGGCCCCCGGAACATAACCCCCACATAAATAGATGTTGCCTGTAATGCAGATGTACTAACATACTTTATTGAACAGATAACTTCCTCTGCTTACTTATTTACCTACTTCTTGAAAACTCAATAAAACTATTTAAACGAAAAAAGAATTAACTTTCACATGTTGATACTCAATGGTAGATACTTTCATGAACAGTGTTATCCAGCATGCACAGAGTAGTAGTAATCAGATGAGCAAGCAGGACCACTGCAAAGTGTTTATTAATTATTATTATTATTATTATTATTGAATTTATATACCGCCCTATACCCAGGGGTCTTCCATTAACTCTTCACTATCAAGTCACTAAATCATTTCTCAGTCTTCTGACTTCTGTACATACTTCAGGTAACTGCACACAAAAGTTCTCTCTACAACAATGGGAACTAGAACTGAATTTCAAAATGTTTTCTAATGCTAAACTGTTGACCACATACTTGCACAAACAAATCTGCACTCACACAATCTACACAGTTGTGAGCATGCAAGTGTGTGTGTATGTGTGTAAGTTTTGCCATGTTTCCACTGCTCGTAAATGATCTTCTTCAATCCAATCATTTGCACAACACTAGGAATCAAATGATAACAGCTTTCAAGACTTACATTCCTACTCAACTTAAGGGTTACTTAAGAAGCATGTGTCATATAATTACAAAGCATATCAAATTTCCCCACTAATTAAATTGCAGTAAAATCAACAATGAAATGTAACGAAATATCAATCAAGGATGTGAAGAGGAGGAAACATGTAAGGTAATTTGAGACTGCGGCTGCATTCCATTTTTTTTTTAAATAATATTTATTAAAGTTTCAAAGGGGAAAAAAAATCACATTAGTAAAAAAAAATTAACAATAAAAAAGAAAAATACAAAGTAGAAAAAAAAGAAAATACAGTTAAAAACAATTCCATCTTTTCCTCACTTCTTTTACGTTTACTTGTTTCCCAGACCTCCTCATACCTCCCTCTTTTGTATTCCAATTAAATTTGTTAATCCAACAATTCCTTTCCCTCCTTTTTAATCCTAATCTTTAATCTCGATATATTATAACTTTAAATTTTTACATATTAAAAACCAATTTTTCCATATTCTTTTGTACCTGTACAGCTAGAAACCACTTAACTTCAGAGACTGCGGCTGCATTCCAAACCCCTGACCAGCAGCAGTGGAGCTTAACAGGAGTGGTGCAACCACTGCGGCATCCACAGTCCTGCAGTTCACACTGGCCGAGTGGAAGGGAAGCAGGGAGAGAAGAGAGGGAAATGTATGTATGCTACACTAGCCCCCATGCTAGCACAGTGAAGAGGCCAGAATGGGCAGCCGCCATCATGTGACAGCAGCACAGCCAGCCTTACCCCCTCCGTCGCATTTTGGTGTGTTCCACTGGCAACAACCAGCAGGGAAAACACTGGAAGTACCGTATTTTTCGCTCTATAACACGCACCCGACCATAACACGCACGTAGTTTTTAGAGGAGGAAAATCCGTAGGCATGCCACCCGTAGGCATTCCCTCCATAACACGCACAGACATTTCCCCTTACTTTCTAGGAGGAAAAAAGTGAGTGTTATGGTGCAAAAAATACGGTAGCTTCCATTTGGGCAGGTGCCATGGGGCGTTCTCCTGTGGAAAAGCTCCTGTGCCAGCACAGCCAGGTGGTGGAGGAGGAGGAGAAGAAGAAGAGTTAGGATTTGATACCCCACTTTATCACTACCCGAAGGAGTCTCAAAGCTAACATTCTCCTTTCCCTTCCTTCCCTACAACAAACACTCTGTGAGGTGAGTGGGGCTGAGAGACTCCAGAGAAGTGTGACTAGCCCAAGGTCACCCAGCAGCTGCATGTGGAGGAGCGGAGAATCGAACCCAGTTCACCAGATTACAAGTCTATCGCTCTTAACCACTACACCACACTGGCTCTCACTACACCACACTGGATGATGAGGAGCACCACCACCTCATCCAAACCCCCTCCAATACGGCAGATCAAGGTTTGCGTTGCTCTTTGAACCACATCAGTATTCCAATTTGTAATCTCGCCACTTTGTAATAGAAGTTAATCTTGCCAAGTTTGAAAGAAGCTGAAACAAGTTTTGTAATCTTTAAAATAAACAGTTATCTTACTTGTGGAAGCGACAGGAATGTTGGGGAAGTTGGTGGTGCTGGTGGTGCTAGACTCAGAAGGAGCTAACATGGATGGGGTGCTGTAGGTTTCAGTAGATGCCCTGTTACTAGGCGGATGCTGGATAGTCTGAACTGAATGGCCTTCAGCAGTTGACAGCGATGTCTGCCCCTCAAATTCATGAACATATTCATCTTTCACCAACATGCTTGAGGGTGCTGTGATAAGATAAAAGGTTAAGTTACAAGGAAATATTAAGGAAGGGAATACACGTTAAAAAAAAAATATCTCAGAAAGGACAGCAATTGTTGACATTATCCACAGACTAGAATGAGAAGATACTGTTTTAAATTACAAGGAAGGAAATTTAGGATAAGTGAATTGGGGAAACTCTTCTAACTACAAAGGCAGATCTGTAATAAAGTGAGCTGCTTGGTGAGATATTCAAAATAAGGTTGGACAGGCAACCCCTTTAGGGATGTATTTTTCCCCATTATTTATTTCATAAAATGTGTACACCACTTGACTGTAAAATAAAACATCAAAGCAGTGTACCAAATGAGTAAAACAAGAAAATTATATTTAAAAGTGACTAATTGAAATATTCAACAATTAAGACCAGCAATAAACTAAAAACACTCATCAGCATTGTACATATCTGGGTAGGCTTCTCTAAACAAAAACATTTTAGGTTCCAAAACTCTTAAAATTTAGAACTGGTATTATGCTTTATGTATGTACAGATTATTCAGTTTTGGAAAGCGGAGCAAACAAAGCAATTCACAGCCTTTTCAAATCAAAGCCTATTTGCCTTGTCTATGCCTATTCCAGTTTATTTTGTTGGGCCTCCTAATCCCTTGGATCCATCCCACATTTGTGCTCTGGGGATTAAATCGGAAATCTCTGGGGCTTGCTTAGAACCCCTAAAAGTTTCAACTGCTTTAGAAAATCAAAATAATACAGATCAACTATAATATGAACAGAACACAGATACCTCTTTATATTACGTAGGTACAATTCAGCACCATTATCTAAAGATGCACATTTGGATATGCAAATAATTCAGTGATAAAACAGAAGTGGCCATCAAGAATGCACAAAGCTGATACTGCAGATATACAGACTTCCTACACTTTTTTTGGGGGGGGGGGGGTATTTTCACTTCTCCAGCAGGCAATGGAAATGGATTTAATTCCAGTTTGACAAAACTTGTTTTCAACAAACTTTGCACAGAGAAGAGTTGACGATATCCAACCTAATCATCTTCTGTTACTGAACACATGGAACAAATATAATTAGAATTTTAACATTTTAGATATATGCAATATCTTATTAAGGTTGTTAAATTAACTTTAGTTGATTTAATTTAGTTAGCTACATCCAGTAGCACTGATATCATTGGTGTAAAATGTCAGTATACCCCAGCCTAAGAACCTTTCTCTCTCTACCCTCATGTCTGTACACGTTTGCGTGGCCCATAGTACAGGCGACTCCCCACTTACACAGGAGTTACCTTCCAGTGCCCCTCACGCATAAGTGAAAATTGTGTAAATGGGGAACACTCTCTAAACACCCTTTAAATGCCCTCTCTGATGTGCTCTCTCCAAAAATCAAAAATATTGTACCCAAAATATCCACAACTGGAATTGAAGCTCTGGGGCTGGCTGGAGGCAGTGCAGGAAAGCGGCAGCTATGGCTGTGCTACCCCCACACACCAGCTGTTAGGTGGGGAGGCTGAGCAGCAGAAACAAAGCCCTGCTGGATCTCTCTTCTCCTCTTCAGTCCTCTTTGGACTCTGGGGAGGGTCTCCTAGTGAGCCACAAAGATGCTCCATCTCTCTCCCTCCATTTCCTGGTATGAATTAAGTTATTTTACTATTTACCGCCACCACGCCTATACGCAGGCAGGCATGAGTCCACCACAAACAAGTGGAAGATGTCTGTATATCAATTAACTTGAGTATTCTCAAAGTAATTTCCCTAGCAATGCTTTGCATATGCTTTAAATTGAAGAGACATTCACCTTAAGAGATATTGCTGTTTATACTTGTTATGATTTCACGTATAGCTTACCTGAACTCTGCAATGTCAATCCTGAAAGATCTTTAAAGAGAAAAGAACATATAAAGTCACTAATTCAGTTTTAAATACCAGTAAACAAATATTTTACTATCTATAAAGCCTATAAACAGAAGGTGGGTAAATAACTGCAGGCATACTGTATATGTCAGTGAAGCACAATTAAACATTTCCTTCGTGTTTGTGGAAATCTGGAAAAGTGAAATTTTACTCTTAAAATACTCATTAAAATAACTTTCTATCACAACTTTTATAACAAACTGGAAAACTGTCTCCTTACCTATTCACTTCCCTCTACCACCAATACTGGAGTTAAATATGGAATTGTTTCTAAATATGGAAAGGTTTTAGTTGTTTTTATATATGATAATGTTTTCAATTTTTTTGAATTGTTATAATTGCTTTTAGATAGGAAATTGTGTAATTGTTGTTATAGCTGATGCTTTTCATGTGAAATCATTTTGAGATTTCTATGGAAAGCAATTCATAAATGGAATTTAATGAATTAATGACATGATTAAGGTCTTCCCTGCTCAGTCAGTGAGGTGGCTTTAATAATAGTAAAAAGCCTAACTGATCTCCAGACCTGGACAAGGGACTGACCCTTCCTCTCCACCACGAAAGACACGCCCTGTCAGGGAACTGCCATCGGCTCAGGGGCGAGAGGGGGAAAGCCGGATGGATTACAGAGAGCCCCCAAAGATCGTGGGAAGCAGCACCTCCTCAGCGGAGGAGAGTAGCCATGCCTCTAAAGGAGAGGAGATGCAGGGCTCGGAGGAGGCGAGGCGGTGCCTGGACACCTTGCCTGAGCAAAGCGGGGAGGAGAGAGGTCCTCCGTTACCCACGCCCTCCCTGCGCAGTAGGCGTCCGCACAGAGAGGGGAGGCGCAGACTGGGCATCAAGAAACTAATCTGCTGGGGAAGGTTTAAGGACCGCCCACTCTCAGATTCTGCCAGTGAATGAGCAAGACACGGAATAGAGGCGCTCTGCATTCCAAAGGTTTTTATCACCGATAAGAAAGCTTTAAAACAGACTATTGAAGCATATTACCTGATTGCTCTCGAGCAACCAACCTATACCTCTTATGTGGCCGCCGGGACCACATAACACTGGTCCTGAGAGATCTGCATTGGCTCCCAGCTTCCGAGCACAATTCAAAGTGTTGGTGCTGACCTTTAAAGCCCTAAACGTCCTCGGTCCTGTATACCTGAAGGAGTGTCTCCACCCCCATCATTCAGCCCGGACACTGAGATCCAGCGCCGAGGGGCTTCTGGCGGTTCCCTCATTGCGAGAAGTAAGGTTACAGGGAACCAGACAGAGGGCCTTCTTGGTAGTGGCACCTGCCCTGTGGAACACCCTCCCTTCAGATGTGAAGGAAATAAGTAGCTACCCTATCTTTAAAAGACATCTGAAGGCAGCCCTGTTCAGGGACGTTTTTAATATTTAACGCTGTATTGTTTTTAATACTTGATTGGGAGCCCAGAGTGGCTGGGGAAACTTATTATTATTATTATTATTATTATTATACCCCCCTTTGGTGTTTAGACTCTCATTCAACCCATCTTAGAGGAACTTTAAAAGATCCTTCAAAAGGAAGGAAGATTCACGAGACACAACTGTTTTCAAAAGCCTTCCTGAATGCTCTATACATTTTGTTGGAAGACACTGCATTAGCAGTAGGTGCCACCTGTGAGGGATAGCCTAAATCTTGTAGGATAGAACAACATTGCTCAAGGGTCAACTTTCAGCAAGAACAGGTTGGCTGCAGCAGTACAGAACACAACCCTGATGCAACAGGTATCCCGATTCCTTGAAGGAAAAGACACGGCTAGACAAAAAATGCCAGAATACCACAGTAACCGAAGCCAAAGAAGAATTCCCAAGGTCATCTATGGCACTGGACATCAACTGGTAACACAGGACCTACTCCCAGGTCATGGCCTAATCTAAGGTGGCAGGACTACCACCATACAAATATATGGCCTTTTTTATTTTATTTTAAAAAGGGAGGGTCACCAAATGAATGTTTAGGTTGGGTCTCAAGTCAGAAAATGGTGAAGACAACTGCTCTGTGATATGGTATTTCAAATAACCCTGTCCAAAGAGAGGCAGGAACTCTCTACTCATGTTAACCCCACAGCTGTTGCACTTTTTCCTGCTATTGCTTTCCCTAAGTGCAGAGAAATAGAGAACATCACTCCCTGGTGTAAGATTTGGCCTGCATCCCCACTAAAGTAGGAAGGAAAGGTCTGGGTTGTTCCACTGTCAGGAAAGCCTGTTCTCCCAGCAGATCTCCCTAAGCGCTGAAGTTACTTTGTCTGAGGGAAAGGCACAAACCAAGAACTGCTGGCTTAAGTGACAGAGGTGAAGATCAAGAGCACCTGAGGGCTGCAACCTTGCTTCTACCAGCACAGCATTCATGGTAAGCAGCAGCTGCCACAGCAGCAACCTACCTATAGACTAAAAAGCAGTATATTCCTTCGTCCCTTAAAAAAAGCAAATACATGCAACTGGGTTTTGGAGGGATGGGCCCTTGTCCAGCCCCAAGGGTGTTTTGCAATAATCTAGAATCAACTGGGTACATGAGGTATCATGAAAAAGCACAGGACAGCAGGGTGAATCAAAAACCTGCAATACTCAACCTAATGAAACATTAATGAAATGCAACTCCACATACAGTATGAACATACTTACCAATGCCGGGTGATACAACACGCTCATAATGATATGGATTCACGCAGACACTATCACACTTCAAGTCAAAAGCATACTGACAATATTTGACATGTTTGAGTTCGTTTTTGTGAAGATCAGGCCACCTCCATAGCCGTGCATAAATTACATGAGGAAAACCCTTACGACCAGCCACCTAGAAAGATTGAAGATCATAAAAATTTCAAATGAGAATAGAAAATCACAAAGGATGAAAAGGATCAGAATCAAATGTCACTAAGCGGTAGTGTCAGGGAACTGCCATCAGTGCCGGAGGGAGAGAGCAAGATCCAGAGGGATTCCAGAGAGCGTCCCGGGATTGGGAGAGGCAGCCCATCTTCTGGGGAAGAGAATCAGCGTAGCACCAGTGGAGAAGGGGGGCAGATGGGGGAAGCGGCGAGGTGGTCCCATGACTCCTTGCCGGGGACCAGCGGGGAGAGTAGGGGTCCTCCGCTGCCTACGCCCTCCTTGCGCAGAAGGCTTTCGCGCAGAGAGAGTAGGAGGAGACTAGGCGTCAAAGAGCTTCTTTGCTGGAAGAAGTTTAAGAAACGCCCACTGACGGATTCTGCCAGCGATTGAGAGAGCCACGGGTGAGTGGCTGTCCGGAGAGAAAAGGTTCACTCAGGCAACCCAGCCAGGTGTTTGCACCGGCTTATGCACGAGCAACCCCTAGAACCACTACAGGTAGCAACACAACACTTTATACCCTGTGAATACCACCACAAGGAACCAACCCAGTTTATAAACCCCAAATTGATTTCCATGACACAAAGCAAATTATGCTCTCGTACCACTACTCTCCCTATTTCAAAATGTCCCATACCCTGCTGCTCTCAGAGTAAGGATATTAAGGTATCATATGTGCTTCTACCAACCTGAAGTCTTCCATCCAATGTTCTCTGAATTGTAACACACTTGCTAGGATGAGCTCCATTTGTAGTTATAGCTGTAATCAAAGAATCCAATTCATCTTTTTTCTCCTTCAGTTTCTTTACTAAGCTTTCAATTGCTCGCTTTGCAAATGTTTCACTCTCCCCTCCTTGTCGATGGCACATCAAACTGTGAACAATGCTCAGACAAGCATCATTACTTGTTGGTGTGTTAGTAATAGACATATTGTCCATTTGGTACAGCTTTTACTTCCAAGACCAAATAATCTTGCCAGTCAGTGGGCCAAGAACTGTCTCCAACATGCACCTAGAAGGAATAGGGAACAAACATCACAAGAATGGCCATGAAATGTTTACTGTCTGGGCCACCAGGAAGTATCATGTATGAGAAATCAACATGTTTTTTCCATGTGCAATATTTGAGTGCGTTCAAGCTATTTTTCGAGACGATTATTCAACAGGAAGCATACTCCTGTTCTTCTGCAACTATGTAACAGCCTTCCCACAAGTATCTATACTTATTTGACAATGTTTTATTCTGTTCCCTGCCCTCAAAATGTAGCTCAGTGGATCTATGTGGTTTAACCCTTTATGCACTTTGTTTTTCAAAAAGTAACCACTGTAATAGGATTGCTGCATTGATAAGAGCCAAATCATGCATGTGAGTTTATCTCAATTTTAAAATTAGTACCAGTAAGAAATTGAGTGAGGGGGTGAGGAAGAGCCCATCATTTTCATTAATCACCACACATATTTTTATAATGTCTAATTCCACTCTCAAGAGCCACAATAGACATCAAAGCAGAGGATACATTTAGTGTCTTCCAAATTATGTTGGCTTTTTAATATTTTGCCGCTACCAAATCAGAGATTGGGGGGGGGGGGGTTCCAAATCTGACTGGCAAAGCAGCAGAGCCGAAGGAGTGTTAAAAGTTTTCCTCATGCACAATTTTTGCTTTCCTTTATAAAGGGGGAAAGATATGGAGATGAAAGCAACTGGGAAAGCCAATTCTGATTTGATAAACAGTCCAAAGAAAAAGTGCCAAGCATTCCACACACATACACATCTGCACCAATATTTAAGTTTCCTGGACACACTAACCCCTTTTTGCAATAGAATATAACAGAATAGAATATTACCAGAGAGCAAGTTCATGTTCCTAGCTCTGCCCCTGAAGATATACAGTTTCCCCTACATTCTCTATTCCACAGTATTCACATATTAGGCATGCTTCATGATGGATTCCAGCTCTAATGGAAACCTATGCACATAGGCTTTCCCCTTGCGGAAGTCCATGTGCAACTCCGCTCTCTGGTAACTGAGAGTCCTGGATGGCCTCAACAATGGGCTGCATCCAGACTTAGTCATATTTACAGCAGACTCACTGAAATAAATGAGAATTGAGTTAGTCATAACTTGTTCCTTTGATTTCAATGGGTATACTCTAAGCATTTAGTCTGTATCCAATCCACTATACCCTGTCAACAGAGTAGCTGTAATTCTTTCCAATTAAGACTTATTGTACAACTGACATTTAACATTCAGAGCAGCCAGGAAGTTATAAAATCACTTCCAAGAAAGCATTAGCAACACACAAATGTCCTGTTGAATCACAGAGCTATCATCAGAATACATTTTATGCATGTGTGGCTTAAAGTAGTCCCCACAAAAATGCCACTTTGAGCTGACCAATGCACTGATTTGGTATGGGATTATGTCTTTTCAACGGAGGCGTAGGAATTCAAAGCAGATGGCAGTTCTTCCAATTAACATTGCTATTATGGTGCAACATGCTGCCTCTTTTCATTCCTCGGGATATTTCTGTCCCAAAGGGGTATTTGAACAATTAAGAGACAACATTTGTAAGCTGCATTGCAAAGATAATGCCTTGCATGCTTTAAATGTCATTGCAGATACTGCATAGCTTGCTTTAGCATCTCTTCTATGTACTGGTGTTTACGCCAAAGAAAGCAATATAAACAGGGATCTGTGAAAATCACAGGATGTTCTGATGTGTCAATTAAAAGTTAGAAATTCCTTCCTTCACTTCCTGGTTCCCTCCAGATGCTGCTGAGCAGCCATGAACAGCCTCAGCTCGCATGGCCAAATGTCATGAACAAGGAGAGTTGCACTCCAACAACAGGAGGGCCCAGGTTGGGGCTGAATGCTTTAGTTTCTCAGCTTAACACATACCACCCGCTTGCTTTTCTCTCAGTCACTGATAGGATAGCCCTAATTTGCTGCCATTTGCTGCCTTGTGGTGCTGGGGCACACATGATTCAGAAGGTGCACATCCATAAAGCCAAAATCCCCTGCATCAACCTTTTTGAACTTTAGGTCCCCAGATGCAGCTAGACTACAATTCCTTTCACTCTTGGCTAAACTACCGTATTTTTCGCTCTATAAGATGCACCAGACCACAAGACGCACCTAGTTTTTGGAGGAGGAAAGCAAGGAAAAAAATATTCTGAATCTCAGAAGCCAGAACAGCAAGAGGGATCGATGTACAGTGAAAGCAGCAATCCCTCTTGCTGTTCTGGCTTCTGGAATAGCTGCACAGCCTGCATTCGCTCCATAAGACGCACACACATTTCCCCTTACTTTTTAGGAGGGAAAAAGTGAGTCTTATAGAGCAAAAAATACGGTATTTGGAAATTATCAGAGTTGGAGTCCAGAGCTGGGAACCCAAAGTTGAAGAAATGTGCACTTTATTTTTTTTAAGAGTTCCAATAGAAAAGACGACAGGCAAAAAGGTATTTAAATATACCTTTCTGAAGAAACCAGAGGCCTTTCTCTTGGGCATTGTCGGCCAACTGGTGCCAAAGAAGGACAGAACCTTTTTCATGTATGCTACAACAGCAGCAAGAATACTTATCGCAAAGTATTGGAAGACACAAGATCTACCCACTTTGGAAGAATGGCAGATGAAGGTGATTGACTACATGGAATTGGCGGAAATGACTGGCAGAATCCGAGACCAGGGAGAAGAGTCGGTGAAAGAAGACTGGAAAAAAATTAAGGACTATTTACAGAAATATTGTAAAATTAAGGAACTTTAGAAGGATGCTGGATAGAAATTAAGAGGTTTTTAGCTGTAATGCTTTAAGAGACATGGGGAAAAAAAAAGGTTAACAATTGGGTAAAAGATTAATGGTAAGGATTTGCTGAACCAACAAACTGAATTGGAATACAAAGAAGGGAGGTATGAGGAGGTCTGGGGAAATAAGAGTAAGGAAGATAGGTTATGGAACATTAGTGTGTTTTTAACTGTTTTATTTTGTATGTTTTTTCTTACTTTTTGCTTTTTTGCTGTAATTTATACTTTTTTCTTTGTTTTCTGTATTTTTGTGAAACTTTAATAAATATCATTTAAAAAAAAAAAGAAAAGAAAAGACAACAGGCAAAATGCTCTCTGCTAGTGGGGATTCTAGATGGCTTAACTACAGCATACATGTAAAATCTCCATCTACAGATGTCCTTCCAGTACCCTATTCTCTCAAAGGATCTCTATTATCTACTCTCAGAGTTGACGAGTATGTGTGAGTAAATGCACATCCCCTCAGTCTTGATGCTTAATTCCCAGGGTGCAGTAGTTTTGTCGGGGCAGATTCATCAAGGATGGGAAGGCTCCATCATGCCAAGGGACCCTAATCAATCTTACACCACCAGCTCCAATTCCTCATCACCCACATACTCATACGAACAGATACGAAACCATTATTATACATTTGGCACAAGCGGAAACATGGAAATGTAAAGTGCTTCTCATGATGTGGCCACCAAATGCAAGGTGCTTCAGCTTAGATTGCTGTGACATCTGTTCCAAAAGCCCTGGCTGGCATACAATTAATAATATACTTCATTAATAAAGAATAGCTAGAGGCCGCAAGCTGCCACTGCATCTATTTGTGAGCTATATAGACTTGAAGGTAGCGAGGTGGGGCAACACAAGTGCAAACTTGTCTTCCATGTTTGCAGGTTACATTGCTCTACATGTTTCCCTCTTTAACACCCTTCTCTTGTTGGTTGCTTTGTTTTCCTCCTTGCTTCAGGCACCCGATACCTTCACAAGTCTCCTCCTCCTACATCAGGGTTGGCTAACTCGAGGCACTCCAAATGTCATTGGGCTCATATCTCCCATCAACCTTACCCAGTACAATGATCTGCACCCCTGCTCCTACTTTTCACTTCCTAGCTACAGTCTGACCCTGGTTCAATACACAAAATGGACAAACTGAAGCTCAGACCAATATGTTTACTGGAATCCTGCTGAATCGGTTAGTGACCTGACTGTTAGTCTTGGGAGTTGAAATCATGCTTATCACTGTAAGAGGACTGATGTGATGGATATATTATCACAACACTTACTCAGCCAGTCTTCAGTTGGCTTTCTGGACTATATTTCCTAGGGGACAGCTGTGGCCCTCCAGGTTTCATTGTTTCCTGTACCTCTTAGCACTGCCCAAGACAGCAGGGGTTGATGGGAGTGAAAGTACAACATAGGTACTGCACCACAGTTGCTCACTGCTGCCCTATGCAATTCATAAAGACCAGAACCAGGCCATTAACTCTTCCTCTTTCTGATCATGTACACCGTATTTCTTCTGCCCAGGCAGACACATGTGGTTTAGAGAAGCAAAAATACACCCATATGCATGTGAAGTATTTTATACATACAATCATAGAATTGTAGAGTTGGAAGGGACCCTGAGGGTCATCTAGTCCAACCCCCTGCAAAGCAGGAATGTCAACCAAAACATCTATGACAGATGGCTATCCATCCTCTGTTTTAAACATCCAATGAAGGAGAGTCCACCACCTTCTGAGGCAGCCTGCTCCGCTGCCAAACAGCTCTTATCACCAGAAAGTTCTTCCTGATGTTGAGTTGGAATCATCTTTCTTGTAACTTGAAGCCATTGATTCAGGTCTTACCCTCTGGAGCAGGAGAAAACAAGCTTGCTCCATCTTCATGGGACAGCTCTTTAGATATTTGAAGATGGCTATCATATCTCAGTCTCCTCTTTTCCAGGCTAAACATACTCAACTCCCCCATAGATGATGCTAAATAGACTGTTTTGAAACATATTCCTAGAATTGGCCTCTTCTGTTTTTTGTGTGTGAATATTTTCTTAATAAATTAATAAGGATGTCAATAGCCAAGATATTCAACACTAGAGTGATGCTGCTACTGAAATATAAGGTAAAACAATAAATACATATCTCAATTGATATGTATTAAACCATCTAATGGACCAAAGCTTTGACCTCAACTCATTTCTAGACCAATAATCTAGTACACAGCTTAGATACTTAACTGCTGAAAACATGGCACAAATTCAATAATCGCAATCACTGACACCAGCTACAACAAATTTCAAGGCTGGGGTGAATCATTCAGCAACTGTGCAGAGCAATAATGCTTTTAAGATCATCACGCCACTGGTCTAATGGAAGCCATTCAAGCACTTGAATCAACAAGAGGCTACTGAAGTTTTAATCTAGCTTTTGAGAGCAGTAGCAACCGCCACTGCCTTCTCAGCAAATAAAAATAGGATTTTAATTTGTATTCAAAAGGGGGGGGGGGGTATTCACTTGCCAGTCAATCAAAGGAAAGCAATTAGACAGCACCCATTAAAATTAATGGACTAAGCTAGTCAGGTCTTTTCAATGGATCAACTCTGAACAGGACTAACATTGGATACAACCCCCAATTTTAACCTTATGGTGCATAACTACCTCATCCTGCAACATCATATATTTATACATTTCCTTTTACTGACCTGGGTGAAATATGTTTAATTAATGTTGTAAAAACAATATGATAGGAGAGCAACTCAGGAATTCCAGATATTTAAGCTTGCTTGCTTACTTAAAAATCTACCTGTTTTTTATTTGTGCGTGCACACATGCACACTCACATTTAACTCTTTCTTACACATGTTTAATTCTCAGGTTTATCTGTAGATTCCGATCCAATGCACACTTACCTAGAAGTAAATTCCTTTAAGCTCAACAGAGCTTCCCTCCAAATTTATCTCTATCTATACATGACTGCACTGTAATAGGGCTTACCCACACTTCCCTTTTCTCCCACTCTTTCTAGGAAGGTATAATGCTCCGTGTCCGAGACAGAACGGGCTCCCATCCCCAAGCTTTCCCCACAAAAACCCATTCTTCAAAGTTCAATCAGAGTAAACATCAATTCAGGTTTCGAGCAGACTGATGCTTGCTCTGACTGAGCTTTAAAGAGTAGAGTTTTGTGGGGAAAGCTCTGGAGAAGAAGAAAAAAGAGGCTCAGACACGAAGCTTTAAATCCCAAATTGTGCCTGGAAAGAGCAGAGGAAAGGTAAGTGTAGATAAGCCCATAGTTGGCATATAAAGTGATCAATCCTTAAAGAAATATAATCATCATTATATATCCTCCTTCCTCTCAAAGGCACCCACAACAGAGTGACTAAGACTGCAATCCAAACCCATCTACCTAGGAGAAAGCTCCACTAATTCAATGAGATGTACTTCTGAGCATACATACCGGTAGTTAGGATTGTGGCCTAATCTGATATTGGCTACAGTCAAATAAACAACAAAGCTAGCTTTACAAGTTAACAACCTCTATAAACCTAGGTAAATAAACATAACAAAATGTATTTATTGTAGAATTTATATTGCACCTATTTACAGTTGAAGGCAGCCAACAATGCAAAAAAACCCACACAATAAAAATGGTGACAGAACAAAAAAATAAAAAACAGGAGCTTCTAGAACATACAAAGCTGAAGGAGTAGAAGCTAAATCAAACAGGAATATTCTTTACAAATGTACAACTAATCCAAGCTTGTAAATAGCAGCTTGACAGGTCACCTGTCCAGCAAACCCAGTGCTTGTAAATTGGAAATATGTCAGTTCTTTTTTTTCATGTAGTTGAGATGCCCACATGACTAATAGAGCCATTGCCAATGTTTTTGAAATGTTCGTATTGTTTTCACAATTTTGTTGTTTCCTGTCCTTTGGAGGAAAATGACTTAATAGAAATGAAAATAACAGTAATAATCCTAAATTCAGTAGTCCAAAATATGTGGAGGGTAGCAGGCTGGGGAAGGCTCATTTAGATTATTCATTGACTGGTGTAAATCTGCTTCAATGAAACGCATTCTACAAGAAGTAGACTTAGGTGTGCCTCTCTGTCCCCTTTCTACCTCAAAAGACCTCCTCTTCTTGTCACCAATTAAAATGTGTTACCTTTAAGTAGCAAGAAGCTGTTTTTCAAAAAATGCTTCATGTGGTTGTATAAAAGGATCATGAAAATGACTGCAGCATTTGTCCATCTGTGCCAAACACTGAAACCATCAACTAAGCACCCAACTCCATTTGATCTTTTTATTCACTCCAGAAGTTATGTGGCTTTTATCCTTGTTAAAAACCTGTGACAATTTTATTTAAAAAATCAAGAAGTTACATCTCACATTACAGCCACACAAGGCTCTCAAAAACATTTACAAAATCACCACAATAAGAACATCATAATTATCTAAAAGTAGCAAAAAGCATACAGTAAGAAAAGCTTTCCAAAGAAGCCACAACCATCACATGGAAGCTCAGAGAGAAGTGGATATCATGTTAGCACATCCCACAGTAACGTGGGAACTACAGTGGTACCTCTGGATGCGAACGGGATCCGTTCCGGAGCAGAACGCAACCTGCGTCTGCATGGGTCGCGTTTTGCCACTTCTGCACATGATGTCATTTTGAGCATCTGCGCATGCGTGAGCAGTGAAACCTAGAAGTAACGCGTTCCGTTACTTCTGGGTCACTGTGGAGCACAACCCAAAAACGCTCAACCTGAAGCAACTTTAACCCGAGGTATGACTGTACTGAGAAGGTTCTGTGCCTTGTAGCCAGCCAAACTTTAGAGTCTAAAGGCAGGTGGGTTATCTGGGATGACCTTGAATGCTGCTGGGATTTATGATGTATTGCATAAGGTTAGGGTGACCTTCAGTGTGTGCAAGAATGCTTACATCAAGGATAATTACTAAGTATCTTAATGTCTGAAGGCACACCAGTCCCAGAATGTGAATTCATAAACTGAAAAAATCTCAAAACTCATAAATTTAAAAGCTTAGTTTTATATTCTGTAAAACCTAACTGTTAATTAAATGGGAACTCAGGTCTACTATGTGATTCTGTTCTGCATGCACATTTGATTTCCTGATGGCATAATGGAAATTCAAAATATGAATTTGATTATCAAGGGGAAATCCATGTTAATAATAATACAGTAAGGGGAGGGCAAATAAATAATAATTTATGTTTAGCCATGGGTCAAAAGCTCTGGGTTTCATTAAAAAGTAGCATCAAATTATATTGTGTGAAAGCATGGTTTAGCATCAAAACAAAAGAATAATGAATAGGGAGTATATACAAACAGGAAAACTGATGATAAAGATTTCAACATAGCAACATACAATAATGAGATAAGGGACAGCAAAGACTTAAGACATATAAATGGATACTTCTGTCAGAAGCAAAAACAAACAAATAAACCCCAAAAGCTTTGAATAATCAAAAGGAATCACTTAACTCTGGCTAGCAATAGGACACTGTTTTGTTTAAGAATGTGAGAAATCCCACATAATAGGGGGAGGAATGGAAGAGCGGAGCTGGAGAGCAGTGAGAGTGCTTGTAGCATGCAAAGTGCTTGAATACGATAAAATAAATAAGTTTCTATAAAATAATTGAGATTATAATGTCAGAGGTGTCCCTAATACTTAAATGACATTAAATGAGTACACTAAAATGTTACATACTGTTACTAGCCAGAACATCCAATCCATTAACAATACAAAGAAAAAAAAGATGTAATGGCAGGATGCGGGGGAGATTGTCAGGTGGCAAAGAATGCTTATTTACTGGAAACACTCTCAAATGTTTGGTCCCAGTAAAAAGCCATTTACAACTGCATGGAAGATCACCTTATCACCTGAAAGAAAACAGCAAGGAAAGGGTAGCTAAAAGTGTACAGAATTAACTTAATGGACAGTTAGGATAATTTGCTTAAGTGTACAGTGGTGCCTTGCAAGACGAATGCCTCGCAAGACGAAAAACGCGCAAGACGAAAGAGTTTTCCGTTTTTTGAGTCGTTCCGCAAGACGAATTTCCCTATGGGCTTGCTTCGCAAGACGAAACGTCTTGCGAGTTCTTGCGAGTTTGTTTCCTTTTTCTTAAAGCCGCTAAGCCGTTAATAGCAGCTAATAGCCGTGCTTCGCAAGACGAAAAAACCGCAAGACGAAGAGACTCGCGGAACGGATCAATTTTGTCTTGCGAGGCACCACTGTAGCTATAGCAAGGGAATCTAATCACAGTCAAAAAGTAAGATGCCTACAAGATTCCCATATTCTCTGATATCTAGGAAATGTGATCATCCTATTCAGAATGGATAGTAGTTTTTGCATCTAAGGAAAATTCGACTCAGACAGCTTGACTTAGCCCACTCCTAACAGGCTGGTGGACTCACAGTCAATGATGCATACAAGCAACTGATCAGTTTTTTAATGTCAAAGAAAAAAAATCATTGGTGCATTAATTGTGGTGGGGAAAACTATCTAAAGAGAATGTATCCATAAAGCATGGGTGCTTGTCTCTGGCCCTCTAGATGTTGTTGAACTCTGAACTCCCATCAGTCCTAGCCGGTGTGGCTAATGGTCAGAGATAATAGAAACTGTGGTACAAAACATTTGAAGAGCCACAGATCACCCAGCCCTGCCACCAAGTCTATTGGAAATAGCCATCCAGCTCTATCACCCACTGAATGCTACCACCGCCGTGTCAACCCTTTCAATGGCAGTCACAGTGTCTAACCTTTTCCAATGCCTGGTTGCCTGAAGTTGGCCTTCATTCCCAGAATACTGTCTGCTCATAAAATGCTCATAGCTTTATTCAACTCTGTTAGCTGGACTTGTTCAAGGATGTGTTATCATCCGACATTACTTTCAACCCACTCCCTTCCAACACCTGCCAGCACCCAAGGCTACACACTAATCATGACACATGTTCAACACATTCGCTCTAATCCTTGCTATTCATCTCAGTGATATTTTTTTTCTGTGCTTCTGAGTTTAAGCTTATTTTACATAGTGATTTTTCCCATTCCACCAACATAAGTGGCATCAGCATGTCATGGAGTGCATATGGAACTTGTTCTCACAGGAGGCAGCAATGGCCACCAACTTGCATGGCTTTAGAAGAGGATTAGACAAATTCATGGATGAAAAAGCTATCAAGGGCTACTAGCCATGATGTTGATGCTCTACCTTCATGGCAGAAGACAGTAATGCTTATGAATAATAGTTGCTGGAAACTTCAGCGCTCTTGTGCTGGGGTCCTGCATGTGGATGTCCACAGGCATGGAGCTGGCTACAGTGAGACCAGCCTTATCCAGGAGGCTCTTATGTTCTTAATCCACATTAATGATAGCGAAAAGAGGATAAAATGTGTGTGATTGCATGGGATGGATGACATGCATCCCTACTTGACAGATGAACAGTAGAATAAATATTCACAGCAAATCCATCCCTACTTAATATGTGATGGAAAAACATCTTGTAAGCTATTATAAATTCGTTGCCATTCACAATAGAGCTCTTTTACTATGCAGTATTTTTTATTTACTTAACAAAATGTATATAGCGCTTGATTGTAATAAAACCACTCAGTGGTTTATGTACCTCTGAGCAATGCAATGAGGCAAGATTAGTTTTAACACAGTGCATTGGGGAAGTTCTTTTGCACACAACTCTGAGCTACTAAGATTAAAGTCAATAGATAACCCACCCTTCTTTTCACAAACTAAGGCTGAAAGGCAATAGCTAGCAATACCCCAAGGCTAGATTTGGAACCTAGATGCAACACTGACTCACATTTCTACAGTACTTTTACATCAGGCTTTGTGTTTTAGCAACAATGTGAAGAAGCATAAAGAACTTCTTCAGACATAAAGAATAAAGCATAAAGAACTTCTTCTAAAGAAGTGAATAGCTTCTATAACCTTGTATTTCAGTACTTCACAATCCTTGTATGACAAAGACAAGCTTCTTATATTGACTGTACAAAATGCTTCCCACTTACTACCACTGATTCAGGCAGTATTATTCACTTCCAGATCACTTTTTTCGGGCACATCACAGCATGCTTTACAAAGCTTCTCTCTCGACCCACCAATTCACCTCTTGTGGGTGTGTAATCTCCTTCCATATTTTAAATATGGATGGGGGCTATTATCCAGAAAGACATAATAATAGAGCTTTTAAACATGACATTCAGGAGCAACTTTTCAGATCAAGTTTTAATGAAGTTGGTTATAGCCAACTTCTTCATTAACTTACTGTAGAGGTATACAGCAACCCACAGTAACATATGAAGCATTACAGCTAATTATTAAAATTAGTTTTCTGAATTCATTCTTTAAATGAAAATTAACAGAAGTATCCATGCATTTTATAATAATACACACAGACATAACTGTCTCATGTTGCTGAGGGCACTTCATTACTATGGTTACCACTAAAGGCTAACAGGTGTTTTTTTAATTAAAAAAAAATGGCATGAGCTTTCACGGACTAGCGCCTGCTTCATCAGATGCAGAAGAACTCATCACAATAAGACTGCTAGTCTCCAAGGTGCCACAGGACTGTTAACCGCAATAATTCAAAAAGGGCAGCTTTGCAACCCGTGAGAGATTTAGCAGATGTACGGTGGCAACAGTTTTTCTTCCCTGCATCAGATGAAGCAGGCGCTATTCCATAAATGCTCATGCAAACAATAACTCTGTTTTAGGTTTTTACGGTGCCACTAAGCTCTTTGTTCTTTTCGCCACAACAGTGTCACCACAAGCTTTACAATACTTTAAAAAAACTAGCAGGTTTACTGTGGCAAGTGTTCTTGCTCTGCTGCAAACAAAACAAAAACCCACTCATGCCATTGCACGGGGGTGGACTAGACGACCCTCGGGGGAAACCCCCCCCCCAAAAAAAACCCTTCACGATTCCACCAAGTGGTCCCGTAAAGCCTTTAAAAGGTACCATATTTTTTAGGGGGGGTCCTCCTTCCGCTGCAAGAGCAACAGATGAAAGAAACACTCCTGGAACTCTTACACCGCGCAAAGGGGGCAGGAAAAAAAATTAGAATAATGAAGTCTCGAAGCGGATTTGCAGGGGGCTTCCAGGAAGAGCCCCCCTTACCCGCCCAGAGCCACTGCTCGGGCTTCAATCTTAGGCAGGAGTTACTCGGGAGTAACTCAAGCAGAGTAAACGTGCAGAGTTTCCTTTTTAAATCATTACAAAAGGGGGTCCCGGGGGAGGGGGGGAGAGTAGGGAAAACAGACCTCCCAGGCTCCCTTTGTCTCTCCTTCTCTGCTCGCGGCAGATTTATTACAATCACAGCCTCGCAATGTTTATACACACAGATTACTACTCCTCGCCTCTTAACTCGGGAAGGAGCTTCAAGGCCGAGTAAGTAGTAAATAAAGCGAGCGGAGCGAAAACAAAAGCCCGAGCGGCGGAGAGGGGAAAAGAAGAAGGGGCTGAGGGGGCGTTACCTGGGCCTCGGCCGGGACCCCGTGTCGGGCGGCGGCAGCAGCAGCAGAGGCGCCGCCGCGGCCTGCCCGCCCGCCCTCCGGTGAGGGGCCTTCCTGGGCGCCCCTAACCCACCTCCTCGGCCGCCCCTCGCGAGCGCCTTCCCGCCTCCTCAGCGGCCCTGAGGGAGACGAGCCGGGAGGGGGGAGGCTTCCTGAGGGGCGCCGCGGCCTCTCGCTCTGCGCACGCGCGCGCAGACGGAGGGGGGGGCCGAGGCACGAGGAGGAGGAGGGAGGAGGGAGGAACGTTCCAGCCGCCGCCGCTGCCGCCACCTCCTACGTCGTGCCTCTGGCTGGCTGGTGGTGTTGTTGGTGCCGCTGCTTCTGCCGCCGCAGACACGGCCAGGCAGGCGCCGTAGCGCGCATGCGCCACATCCGGGTTTTTTCCTCTCTCTTCCTTTCTCCCTCCCACCCTCCCGCACTTGCTGCTGCTTCTCTCTGTCGCGCCGCCGCCGCACGCCGCTCTCTGCTACGGCTCTTTCACCACCTCCCGCAAGCGTGCACACAGCGCGCATGCTCAGTCGAGGGCAAGCCAGGCGACGGCGCCCTTAGATTTTTTTTTCTCCTTGGAAAAGAATGCGGGCGGGCGCGGAGTAACCGCGGGAACCAGGAGAGGGAAAGGGAGTTGGGTTTTTGGTTTTCAGGAGCGTCGTCAGCGTGCGAACGCAGAACGGGCGGGCGGTTTTTTTTTTAAAAAAAACACTTTATTTTTCCCTGAAACTGCTGGCTGGCGAGGAAGCGTCGATTCCTTCCCGGAAATACCGCCGATTTTGCTATAAAAAAACCCGCACTGCTTCTTGTTTGCAGCGTGCACGCGGTATTGGATTGCTACCAGGCGACAGCCAGCAGCCTTGATCTGCCAGCAGCGCTGGGTTTGGGGCACACGGGCGCACACAAATTTCCAATCAGAGGTTGAATGGCCATAAATGATAGGTGACCTAGTTGAGATACGTGCATTGCAGGGGGCTGGACTAGATGATCCTCAGGACCCCTTCAAACAAGTCTGTTTGTATAAAGCAAGGGATCTGAGGAGAACCACCAAATGACCTCCCCCTCCTCACTTTTGGGATGGGGTGTAAGGTCCTTACACCCAGCCCAACTTCAGCTTGGGTCAACAAGGCAAGAGAATCCAATTGTGAAAAGCTGGGCTTGCTTGCTGGTTGCCAAAGTCCAGCGATTTCCACGGTTCAGATTTCCACACCAACCATAAAAGCACCTAGCACTTGGGATGCGATTAGATGCAGTAATTGCAAATTGGATCAGGGACCTGCTTGCAGGGAGAAAGTGTTGAACTCCCAGTGATTAGCTGCAGGAAATTTTTCCTTGGCTTGGGACGCTGAACAGGAGGAAACCCTGGGGATAGCCGAGCCAGGCTATGCTATTTAAAGGGGAGAATGTGCGCAGCAGTTGGGATCTTTGGCCCAAGCCACGCCCTCTTTCTTTGAACATGGGAAAGATTCAGCCTTCATGCCCAATGTGCCTGCCAAGTTTAAAATTAGATCAAGGACATCTGAGCTCGGATGGGATCTCGGGGGAGGCAGAAGTATTTTTAAACTCTGGATGCACTTGGATCCAAAAAGCAAAAGGGGAAGTAAAAGATATCCAGTTTCGTGACATTTTAGAAGCTGCAGAGGAGATGAACCACATTTCACAATCCCGCGTGCATCTCGCTTCTATGCAGCGGCTTCTGCTAAAGCAAAGCCTCCAGCACAGAGCTGCCTTCTGCTGCATTCCTAATTTGAACACCAGTTCTTGTGGTACTATTAGTAAAGGTAAAGGGACCCCTGACCATTAGGTCCAGTCGTGGCCGACTCTGGGGTTGCGGCGCTCATCTTGCTTTATTGGCTGAGGGAGCCAGCATACAGATTCCGGGTCATGTGACCAGCATGACTAAGTCGCTTGTGGCGAACCAGAGCAGTGCACGGAAACGCCATTAACCTTCCCGCCAGAGTGGTACCTATTTATCTACTTGCACTTTGACATGCTTTCAAACTGCTAGGTTGGCAGGAGCAGGGACCGAGCAACGGGAGCTCACCCCGTCGTGGGGATTCGAACCGCCAACCTTCTGATCAGCAAGTCCTAGGCTCTGTGGTTTAATCCACAGCGCAGGTGCCAAATAAACTGCATTTGTAAGAAACTGATATTTGATTACGGTGGTACTGCACTTTGGAACTCCTTGCCACTTGACATGAGGCAGGCACCATCACGGTACTCTTTCTGCCACCTGCTAAAAAATATTTGTTTATACATGCCTACATAGATATCTATCATGCCGGTGTGTGTGTGTTTAATCTGTTTTTAGTTTATCACTGATTATATATTGTTTCGAATTGTAAAAATGGTTGTTCTTAACAGTTTTGACTGATAATTTTAGCGTTCTTTTTGTAAACCGCTTTGAGGTTTCTGACAATCGAGTGTGATATAAATTTTATGAAATAAATGAACAGTGGTTTTGTGAGTTGATGTGCAGTCTGTGGATATGATCATGCACTTGAGTTCTCTGACTGCACATATTTCCAATCCCTGTTTTATGATTTTGCCACGTTGCACAGGTCTGTGTTATGGCAGATGGATCATGGAGCCTGATATCACCTGCAGGCACTAGGGTCTACCCAACTTTTCCCCATTATAATTCCATCCCAGATTGCACTTCACGCCAAACCTATTTTCAACAGATACGCATTATGACTCGTAAGAATGCTTAGTTTAGGAAACTGAAATTTGTAATGGTTTGCCTGAGATCAAAGGCTAAGCCAGCTCATTATGCCTTCAGCAGAAAGTAAGCTTGCTAGCCCAGTCTTTTGATGATTTAATTAATATATTTGTCAAAAGGAAAGCAAGGATTAGGTCTTTCAAGTAGGAAAAGTGCCCATAAGTAAGTCCAATGAATCAGGTCCGTAAGTGCCTCTAACTGGGCATTAAGAAACTAATTTGGAAGTAAACTATAGCTAGAGGTTCAGCCTATCAGCAAATTAATTTGGCGGCACTATTGTTACTTTTTTCATTGGAATATCAATGGTCATAAAATCCTCGGCTAACACCACTTCTTGGCCATCCAATACCTCCTCGGCTTGCCTCTTCAGCTCCATGACATCCACATCTCCTTCGCCAGTCTGACCTGCGGGCTTGTATCTCTGACTGAAGTGAGACAGAACCAGTTTCTTCACTTTGCACAACTTTGCAAACTCCGCCGCCACCCGTGGGGTGCTGTGACCATGCTCCTTCGCCTTGTCTGCCTGGGCATCGTCCAGCGTGGCTTCGTGAACCAAGAGATCGGCTCCGTAACAAAGGGCCGCCGCTCTGTCTCCTACAATGCCAGAGCAGTCTCCTAAAATGCAAACTTTTCTCCCAGGAAGCGGGTCTTCCGTGACATCTGAAGGAAAGATGGTTGTACCATTTTCCAGGACAACTGTAGCCCCGTCTTTCAGTCTGCCGTATATAGGGCCTGGTGGGACTCCTAGAAATTAAAGCACAGGTCCAAAGCTATTTGTCAAGAAGCTTGGCTTGCAACAAAATTTTAAACACACTTTTGAGCAATCGGCAATTCCCCAAAAATTCACGCATCCATGCCACCAAGTTTCTAGTCCTTATGAATGCACATTTGCAAAATATGCAGGCATTTTCTGCAGCATACTTTTTCCTCTGATGGTACCTATCCAATGATCCGTCCCAGATCCATAACCATTCCCTCCCTGCATCAGTGACCACTGCTAAAGAACATTTAGCTGGACAGCTCAGATGGTTAGAGTGTGGTGCTGATAACTCCAAAGTTGCAGGTTCAATCCCCATAAGGGGCAGTTGCATATTCCTACATTGCAGGGGGTTGGACTAGATGACCCTCAGGGTCCCTTCGAAGTCTGTATGATTTAACATTTTATGCAGGGGAAATACTGAGTTTAGAATAAAGTGCATGCAGGGTTTCCATTTTTAGGTACTGAATTGTTTCTGTTGTCTAACAAGTTCTACACATGAAAAAGTTCCATCCTATTCAGATTCCTTTTCAACCCTTTCTCGCTGCATCCATTGCCACATGACTTTTTGCCCTATAGAAGATATATTTTAATACTTGCAATATGACATCTGCAGTGCTTCAGCCAAGGCCAGCCTGATACTACAACCCCACACATTAAATATAGCTCTCAGTTAGCCTTGGTTGAAAAATAAAAAGGGTAGAGCTATAATCTTATGCAACACTGACTTTTCCTTCCCTGTTACATGAAGGATGCTCTACTTTGAAATGCTTTTTTGGGGGGGTGGGGGTGGAAGGAGCTCTGCTCTTACCCCGCATAGATTTCTGCACTAAAGTTTTCAGATTTGATCAGAAGCATTAACCAACATTACCTGCGTCTCTAAACGAGGGAAATACAGTGGTACCTTGGGTTACATACGCTTCAGGTTACATACACTACAGATTCCGCTAACCCAGAAATATTACCTCAGGTTAAGAACTTTGCTTCAGGATGAGAACAGAAATCGTGCTCCGGCGGCACGGTGGCAGCAGGAGGCCCCATTAGTTAAAGTGGTGCTTCAGGTAAAGAACAGTTTCAGGTTAAGAACGGACCTCCAGAACGAATTAAGTACTTAACCTGAGGTACCACTGTATGTGCATTAGTCTGCAACAGCAAAGGGAAAGAAGAGCGCAGGCATCTCAAAGACTGGCCTCAAAAGCACATCCCACATGAAACCAATGGTGATTACATGGAGCAGGCCGATGGACACACACACAAGCACTGTGCTAAATTAATTATTCCCTAAGGTGCCACAGCACTCTCTTTTATGGGCAAAAGCAAGCCATTTCCCCTGCTCGGAAAGTTATTAGTCACACTCGGGAGCTGCGGTGTGACGTCAGCGCTCATGACAGTCAGCAGAGGCGCTGTGGGAATTTGAATCCATCAAGTGTACAGCAGTGGCTAAGAGGTGGCGCTGTGTACCAGGAAGCCCTCTGCTCAAATCTCTCACGGCTACCTCTGCCAGCAGCACAATGTCGACCTACAGTTCAGGGCCGTTGTGGGAACTGTTGAGATACTCTGCCTGAAGTAAATGCTAAGTACGACTATCATTTACAAGTAGGCCTGGCTGATACAGTGGTACCTTAGTTCTCAAACGCCTTGGTACACAAACAACTTGGAACCCAGACACTGCAAACTCAGAAGTAAGTGTTCTGGTTTGCGAACTTTTTTCGGAAGCCAAACATGCTCCATTTTAAGTGTTACGCTTCCAATTTGAGTGCCACACTTCTGTTTTGAGTGTTATACTTCCGATTTGAGTATTACGCTTCCGATTTGTGTGTCACACTTCCATTTTGAGTGTTACGCTGAGGTCTGTCTGTTTTTGCTATTTATTTTGCGTTTTTGCGGCTCTCCTTGTTTTGTTTTTGTGACTGTGTGGAACCCAGTTTGGCTACTGTTTGATTGTGTGACTGCAGTACGTTGTTTATTGCTTTCATTTTATGGATCAGTGGTCTTGTCAGATAGTAAAATTCATGTTAAATTGCTGTTTTAGGGGTTTTTAAAAGTCTGGAACGGATTAATCCATTTTGCATTACTTTCTATGGGAAAGCACACCTTGGTTTTGGAACGGACTTCCAGAAAGGATTAAGTTTGAGAACCAAGGTACCACCGTATATTGATATATCGCCCAGGAACAGACCATGATGTCGGCTTCATTCAGCGGTATATTGCTGGTGAAACCGCTACCGCTTCTGAGTCCCTCTGCTAGCGACTTCCTCCAGCGAGCGTTGCTAGCAGAGGGACTCAGGAACGGTGGCGGTTTCACCAGCGATATGCCGCTGAGTGAAACCGCCATCCCACTCTGCCTCCCTCTGTATCTTTAATTGCTTGGCTGAGGAGTGTGCAGTTGCCGCTACCCTCGACAGAGCAATTAAAGGAGCCCCCAGCCCAGTGCTGGCTCCCACTCAAGCGGGGGAAACACCAGGGGTGTCTCAGCTGGGGATCAGGAGCACTCCAGCACACCAGCTGAGCCATACAAACAAGCTGCTTTGTCCCAGCCTGCCTGGGGGTAAAATCGAACCTTGACTGGGATCCAATGAATATTAGTACATTGACCAGGATTTGGCATGGTGTGTGCTAATGTTGATTGGACCACCGGATTAACATGATGAGGAGCACCCTATATGCTAACAGCAAAACCATTCTTCAAGTATCAATCCTTATGTAGCCAAAACAGGACCATTCACACACAAAAGGGTACAATCGGGGAAACTGCAAAGTTTGCCGATGTAAAAATCTTACCAAAAAAAAAACCATTCTAATGAGGACTGAGCATGCTCAGTGGCCACAGAACACTGTCTGCTAGGCAAGGAAGGGGCAATGGAATGGAGTACCCTGAGGAGAGGGCTTGGCTGGCTGGCACCCTGAACAGGAAACCTCCATGCTGCAACTTTCTGTTGCAGGTCTCACTAAAAAAAAAAGCGGGGGGGGGGAGACTAGAGGTAACCACTGGGTGCCCTTCAGAGGTGTAGATTCCCATCATCCATAATCAATGGCCATGCTGGAAGGGGCTGCTTGGAATTGATATCCATGAAATCTAGAGGGTACCTGTTGGTTGTCCCTGTTTTAAGACAAACTTCATAACACCTGCTACAGGACAGTTTTCCCAAGGGTCGAAAGAGGCAGGTCTGTTATTACCTAGTTCCTTCAGCTTCTGGGCGTTGAGTTTGCCAGGCCGTGGCTTCTCTTCCACGAGAAATCCGAAGGAAGGTATGCGGTGAAACAGCCTAAACGCTTTCACCACAAACTGAGAGTTGTCCACCAAGCTGTACGAGTCTTCTAGAGGGTCCAGGCGAAGGGTTTTTCCTGGCGCCTCTTCAGATGAGACCTTGTCTCCGTCCACAAAAGACAGCTCCTTCCGTTCCTCTGCAGGGCACTGGTCTGGCGTAGGCACCAGTTCGTGAACGACCCAAGGGAAGGCGAGCTGCGAGTGGGAAAGCTCCAAAGTTCTGCAAAGGAAGCTCCTCAGCCCAAGAGGTCCATAAATCTCAACCGGCAGCTTGTTTGTGGCAGGGCTACTCTGGAGGCTGATCGTACAAAGAAGCCCAGGCAGGCCAAAGACGTGGTCGCCGTGGAGGTGTGTTATAAAGATCTTGGCAATCCTACCTAAAAACACAACAATGGATTAGAGATGAGAGAATTCAGGAGGCACACGTTGAAAACAGCACATGGAGAAAACAGAAGTTCACACCAGAGAAGTACAAATATATTAGGATATAGTTCCGTTCCACCTTTAGAACAGGCATATGGAGTTGTTCTTTTTCTTAACTGCCATCGCTTCTGTCGGCAAGGTCCACAGAGGTAATTTTGGTTCCAATATTCCTTTATATTTTATCCAGATCTTATATAATGATTTCCTTATCAGATGATTCAGGAAGACTTCACCTTCTCATAAATTAGATAGGCATGCCACCCATTATCGATTATCATAATCGGTATGAGTCAATATTGTATTATTGTGATGCCTCCGGGCCTGCACTTTAGATTCTTCATTTTATTGCATTCTTGGCTCTGTTTGTCCTTCTTAACAAAATCAATAAATATTATATGAAATAAAACATCAAATGAATAATAATAATAATAATAATAATAATAATAATAATATATTGTTTATACCCCGCCCATCTGGCTGGACTTCCCCAGCCACTCTGGGTGGCTTCCAACCAAATATTAAAATACAGTAATACATCAAACATTAAAAGCTTCCCTAAACAGGGCTGCCTTCAGATGACTTCTAAAAGTTTGGTAGTTGTTGTTCTCTTTGATATCTGGTGGGAGGGCGTTCCACAGGGCGGGCGCCACTACCGAGAAGGCCTTCTGTCTGTTTCCCTGTAACTTGGCTTCTCGCAGTGAGGGAACTGCCAGAAGGCCCTTGGCTCTGGACCTCAGTGTCCGGGTAGAACGATGGGGGTGGAAACGCTCCTTCAGATATACTGGACCGAGGCCATTTAGGGCTTTTAAAGGTCAGCACCAACACTTTGAATTGTACTCAGAAATGTACTGGGAGCCAATGTAGGTCCTTCAAGACCGGTGTTATGTGGTCTCGGCGGCCGCTCCCAGTCACCAGTCTAGCTGCCGCATTCTGGATTAGTTGTAGTTTCCGGGTCACCTTCAAAAGTAGCCCCACGTAGAGCGCATTGCAGTAGTCCAAGCGGGAGATAACCACTACTTGGTTGCATGCACTACTCTGGCAAGGCAGTCCACGGGCAGATAGGGTCTCAGCCTGCGTACCAGATAGAGCTGGTAAACAACTGCCCTGGACACAGAATTGACCTGTGCCTCCATGGGATAATAAATGGTTGGCAACACCTTGGTATATAGGATTGCAGCCTTAAGCATGGAACTGGAAACACATACTTTTCCAAAGCTGCCAGCTTGGCTAGAACTTTTAGCTTCTACCAGTGGCTTTAGAAAAGAGGTTGTTGGTTATATCTGACTCGAGAGACAATGGAGTTTGCTGACCTGCTTTCAGATGACTTTTCATGAACTGGGTTTGCGTCCCCTCGCCACAATCGAACAACCAGCTTTCTCCTTCAAAACGGACCACCGTAGCCGAGGCCCCTCTCGTTGGAGACGGGTAGGCAGCCCCGGTTCCGAGGAAAGTAACATCCATCGCCATTTTGCTCCAAATCAGCGCGGTACCCTAGCGGAGACAGTAACAAATGGGATTTACTTTTGGGCTTTCTGGCCCCATGCACAAAGAGAAAAGCTACGTGACATCAAAATGAACTGGTAAAGGCTTAGGCTGCAATCCTACGCACACTTACTAAGGCGTAAAGGCCTAAACACCAGGATTCTTGAATACCCAATGAAGCTGAATGTTGCAAGATTTAAGGCAGACAAAAGAAGTCTGCTCCCAAAGAGGTAATGACTGATGGCTGACAAGTTGGATGGCACGTCGAAAGCACGTCAAAGTGCAAGTAGATAAATAGGTACCACTCCGGTGGGAAGGTAAACGGTGTTTCCGTGCGCTGCTCTGGTTCGCCAGAAGCGGCTTAGTCATGTTGGCCACATGACCCGGAAGCAGTACACCGGCTCCCTCGGCCAATAAAGCGAGATGAGTGCCGCAACCCCAGAGTCGGTCACGACTGGACCTAACAGTCAGGGGTCTCTTTACCTTTACAGTATATTAATAGTGAAATTTGGGGGGTGGGCCAAGGGAGTGGGGCCCTAAGCTATAGCTTGTTTACCTTATACGTAAATCTGGCACTGCAACCAACCAACTAAATCAAACATTCTGCAAGAAAAGCGTGTCTCCCCAGACAGAATGGCCTGTGCCACTTCAGGTTGCAAAGGAGGGATAGCATTGCTTCCAAACGGAAACTCTCGCTGCAGGAAGAAAACCAGCATTGATCAATGCTAGAACCAGGCTGTTCCATGTCAAGCTTTCCTTTCGCAGAAAATGCTGGTGTGGTTTTTTTGTTTTAAGACAAGAGCATTTAAAAATGGCATGCATTTTAACCCTTTCCTGGCATGCATAGAACCTCAGCCGATCTGCAGACGGCATTCATCGACCTGGGAATTCCGCCCCCCCCCCATAGCGTTGGACTACAATTCCCATCATCCCTAGTCATTGCTGGGGCTCATGGGAGCTGGAGTTCGCCACCTGATTTTGCTCCTGGGCCTAAAAGCAGCTCGTTTACAGTTTCATGGGGCGTTTGGTGTGTGTGTGGTTTTTTTCCTACCCACCTGGGGTTTTCTCTCTCGGAATCCTCTTAGCTTGACAGCCCGGCTACCAAGGAAGGGAAATAAGAAAATAAAGAATAGGTGATTTTTGTTTAAAGAGGAGGGTTTTTCGGGGCTCTAGCAAGCCTCCCTGCTTGAAAATCAGTTTTGCTCATTCGGACCTTTCCCCGGTCCAAAACGGACCTTGCAAGCAAGCAGCCGGAAGCGGAGGAATGAACTGCTCTCTTTGCAAGCTCAGAGGCGCCCTTCTCCTGCGGGATGGGGGGCTATTGCGCATGCTCAGGAAGTGAGCATAATAGGAAAGGCAATAGGTTCCGGGGTTGAGTCCGTTCAGGGGGAGGAGGAGGAGGAGGAGCCGCTGCAGAGGAAGAAAAGGAACAGCTTTGGCATTTTGGATGCAGCTGCTGGCGAGTCTGGAGGTGAAATGGCTGGAAATCGGGAACGCTTCTAATTTCATTATTTTATGCAAAGTATATTAAAAAGTGCATAAAAGGAAAAGGTGCAATCGGCAGCTGAAACTGATGGAATAGGCTGAATTAGCAAGTTTAACTAGTAAAATTGGACTAAAATGGTCAACCCAAAGCTTTACATTTCTGGTGTTTATCACCACAACAGTTCTCAGCACTGGGTTTTAGGAAAGCAAATAATTTAATTAGGCAGCGCCTATATGATACTGAGCGGCAGAAAAATTTGGCCGCGACAAGGAAATTTTGTCCATGGTTATGATTATTTCCCACCTACTCATTTTGACACGTTGGCACTCTATTTGCAAAATTTAGCAATTCCAGAATACAGACTCTACTTGAGGGTCGATTTCAAAAAACTCCCCTGGAAAAACGGTTATGTCCCTGTGGAAATGGCAGTATTGAATCAGTAGCTCATCTGCTTCTGGTTTGTACTCTATAAAGATTTGAGGAGTGAGGTTATTACTTATTACCCCTCTACTACTATCCATACCACATCGCTCAACCATTGCTACTGTGTCCTTTCTTCTAGCAGAGAGATATCTAACTGGTAGATCCCGTGCTGATCCTGGTGGATCGCAGGATCCTTGCGTACAAAAAGTTACGGGGGGAAAGCTAAAAAAACCTGCAATCCTCCCCCCAAAAAAGTTCAACAACTCTGGACAATCCACCCACACAACGCACAATGGGTAGATCACTGCCAGGTTTTTTTTATACTGGGAGTAGATCAGGGTCTCTTGAGAGTTGGACATGCCTGTCATCAAAATAATCAGGTGACAGCAAAAAAAAAAAAAAATAATGCATGGGCAATTAGAATAAGAGCTATTATTTGATTATTGATGTAAACCTCCAGAATGTCCTTTCCTCTATCAGATCAAAATGAGCAGATAACAGCAAAGGTTGGTAGGTTCATAGCAGGGGCAATCAGAATAAGGACCACTAACTGATGGCTGATTCAGGACTTTAAACTGTGCTTTTATATCAAATTTCCTTTTCTGCGTATACTGTAATGTTTTACTGTTGCTATGGCCATTGGCTAATGCGAATAAAGTTTTATTTATCTATCCAGAATGTATTTTGTATAGTTAAGTTTTTACCTCTATCTTCAGTACATTTTTATTTTATTGTTATGGCTAGTGGCTGGTGTAAATAAAGATTCTTCTGAAGATGAATTAAGAGAGCAAGGTGAGATAGTTTATAAGGAGGACTGGGAAAAGTTTGTAGATTGCTTAATTTTTTTTGTAAACGTGTTAAAACGCAAGGCAGTTTCAAGTAAGAACAGCAGCAAAGTGTACACACTGAGAAGGTAAAGGTAAAGGACCCCTGGACAGTTAATTCCAGTCAAATACAACTATGGGGTTGTGGCGCTCATCTCGCTTTCAGGCCAAAGCAGCCAGCGTTTGTCCACATGTGGGTCATGTGGCCAGCATGACTAAACCGCTTCTGGCGCAACGGAACACTGTGAAGGAAACCAGAGCGCACAGAAACTATTACCTTCCTGCCACAGTGGTACCTATTTATCTACTTGCACTGGTGTGCTTTCGAACTGCTAGGTTGGTAGGAGCTGGGACAGAGCAATGGGAGCTCACCCACAGGGATTTGAACTGCCAACCTTACAATCAGCAAGCCCAAGAGGCTCAGTGGTTTAGACCACAGCGCCACCCATGTCCGCCACACTGAGAGGTGGAGGAGAGATGGCATAGTATAATTTTAATATGTAGCGGTATTAGGAAATTCCACCATGGAAGGGTGGAGGGGAAGTCGGACATTAATGGAATGCTAATTGGAAAATGTTGTATAATTTGTTTTATTTTCCTTTGGAAAACTTGAGAATTAAAAAGAAAAGGTACAACGTATCACTATGTATGCAAACAGCTGCCATTTCATATATGCTTGTCGAGTATGTAGGTATGTGTTGTTATCATTATCCAAATACATATATAGCTTTATATATAGGGGCCACCCTGTGGAAGCCAGAGACCTGCTTCTGCATGGACAAGACAGGTGCATCACCCACAAGCAGTTTATCACATGCATCAGCTTGATCATATGTAGAGGATTTTATGCGTCAGCCTTCCTGGTGCCCATTCCAGATCGGTGCTGTCCACTGATGCCAATAAGTGCTGCAGTTTTCCTATGGCAGCACCACTATGAAGATGATTGAAAGGCATATTGACAAGCAGTACGTTTCCGAGCACAATTCAAAGTGTTGGTGCTGACCTTTAAAGCCCTAAACAGCCTTGGTCCAGTATACCTGAAGGAGCGTCTCCACCCCCATCGTTCTGCCCGGACACTGAGGTCCAGCGCCGAGGGCCTTCTGGCGGTTCCCTTGCTGCGAGAAGCCAAGTTACAGGGAACCAGGCAGAGGGCCTTCTCGGTAGTGGCGCCCTCCCTGTGGAACACCCTCCCACCAGATGTCAAAGAGAAAAACAACTACCAGACGTTTAGAAGACATCTGAAGGCAGCCTTGTTTAGGGAAGCTGTTAATGTTTAATAGATTATTGTATTTTAATATTTTGTTGGAAGCCGCCCAGAGTGGCTGGGAAAACCCAGCCAGAATATAAATAATATTATATATATTATATATGGGAGGATTCTGACATGCTGGAACGTGTGCAGAGGAGAGCGACCGAGATGACCGAGGGTCTGGAAAGCAGGCCTTATGAGGAACGCTTGAGGGAATAGGGCATGTTTAGCCTGGAAAAGAGTAATCTGAGAGGAGATACGATGGCCATCTTCAAATATCTGAAGGGCTATTCCCATGGAAGATGGAGCAGACTTGTTTTCTCCTGCTCCAGAGGGTAGGACCCCAAACCAATGGATTCATGTTACAAGAAAGGAGAACTTTCTGACGGTAAGAGCTGTTTGACAGTGGAACGGTCTTCTTTGGGAAATTGTAGACTCTCCGTCCTTGAGAGGTTCTCCCCCCCCCCCCAAATAATATTTATTATTCTCAGTAGATAAACATAGTAAAAAAAAACAATAATAAAGACAAACAAAAAATAAAAGAAAAAGAGAAAAAAGATACATTCAACATATTCTCACTTAATTAATTAAAATTAAGTACCATCCATCTTCATAAACATAGTATTTGACTTCCTCGAATCTCTTCCATCCGAATTTCTTAGTAATTATATGTAGCAGTTTCCAATATCAGTGTTTCAAAAGACCATATCACAGTCCTAATTACATAGAGGTTTTTAAGCAGAGGTTGGATGGCCATCAGTCACGGATACTTTAGTTGATATTCCTGCATTGCAGGGCGTTGGACTAGATGACACTCAGGGTCCCTTCCAAATATTATTCTATGGTGTAGGAAAGCTGCCTCAATGAATGAATGAGTAGAGAGGGGCAGGGCTCCCTTGTGTGTGAGCCGAAGGCTCGTGCAACTTGGCAAAATAATAGTTTCACACACACAACGTAGGCAAAAGGGACGGCTTTTACTATGAAAATAGAAGACCATTAACACATATCTCAGTACAGTTACAATATTACCAAAGGAGAAAAATAAACCCACATTTTTAAACACAGTGTTTGTTCATTTTTAAGCCACACAGACTACTTCGCAATAAACCATATTCTGAAAAAAGGTTCATCCTGAGGATTTGTATTTTGACTATGCAAGGATTGCTCCCACAAAGGTGTTTGATTTGCTTTAGAAACAGCCCAAACAGCATTTATGCAAGACACAACAGCTGATGGAACTAAAATTGCCTTACTTTTATGCTCCGCTTGGGACATTTTGGGCTACCAGAGAGAGTTGGGGTTTCTTATTTCCCATCAAGATTCCTCATGCAGAGGAGCCAAAAAAATGAAAGGGTTTCCCCACTTGAGCCATAAGAAAACTGTCCCTGTTTCTGTATACAGTACATGGTTTCAGGGCCAAATCCAGGAGCCCAACCAGCACATGGCAGTCAACAGAGATTTCCTGTTGTATAAATCATTGTGTACACATGCATATGTTCCCTTTAAATTCAGACCACATTGGGTTTCGGAACATCTCCAAAAATGTAGTTTCTGACACATTTCTGGTGGCATGTGCCTAAAGCAGATCTGGGCTGAATTCAATAAATAGTGGCTGTTACGCAGACCCAAAAGGGCATCATGGGTTCAGGTGGTTGTGTGAACAGCTCCTTCACTGATGCTGGACAGCTAAGGAGAGACACTGGTCAAGTTTTCCAAACACGAGTTTCACCTCTCAAAAAAGAATTCCAAGCTAACAAGATGTACAAATACATAACGAACCCTCTTCTGAAGAATTGCTTTCAGTCCCTCTAAAGCAGCATTTAACCTTTTGTCGCACTCATGGAAAAGCAATCTTCGTGCACAAAGCCACAAGAGCAATCATTAAAACAGATTCGTTAAAAACGACTTACAGAATAAATAAACGTCGCTAAAAAGAAAACAAGGGTTAGGAAGTGGGGAAGTGCAATGATGAAGCCATGTTATAAGGCAAACAAAGGGGAGGGGGAATTCCCTTCTAAAACAGGTGCCAGGTGACGCTATTTTGTGTGCAAATAAAAAAGAAAAAAGACATTACAACTAAGACACATTTTTAAATAGCATTGTCGACACCCCGTTGTTTTTTTGCCAAGAACACAAGAGAAACTTACGCTCACAGCTACATTATAGTGCCTTGTTTTTCACATGTTGTTTTACTTGTACTATTTTTTAAAATGGTATTCGTCAAGGATCTTGCAAAGGTTGACTTGAATGGAAGGCTCACATCCCTGGAGGAGGAAGACTGATTGGATCGGAATTGAACTACGCTCAGCAAACACAAGATTCACCTGTTCCCAGACTACCACTTCACACTTGGGGGGGGGGGCAAATAAATATCCGAATATCCCAATTTTATTTTATTTTTTAAAACACCTTCCTGCACATCACAGAACTAGCATAAAGGGAAGGTTGGTTCAAGGCAACTTTCTCCTTAACATATTAGTTTTACATGTGCACAGCGCTCTCTCGCTTTTTATTCTGGGGAACATTTAAGCACGCAATTCCCCACCTGGAGTCTAAAGAAGGTGCAATCCAGCGACAGATGCACCACCAGGGTCTGATAGTTGTGTAAACTCAGTTCTCACAAGAGCAACATGGGGAGAAGGGAAACATTAGCTGGACCATCTCTCAGACTAAATACATTCTGTCAAAGCTTGTGTACTTGGATCCAAGTATGACCACACAACTACCTCTAGAATATAGCAAATTATGTGCCCAATTGCATTAACCTAGCTATGCCTATGAAGGACAGTGGGAAGACAGTTTCAAACTATGCGAGTGCTCCTGTATCTTAAAACTGTAGCATGGAAAACACCCTTAAAATACTTCTTTGAATGTTCTGTGTGTCCAAGACACACTGGGCTGTTCATATACCGTATGTATGATCCAACTCTTAAAGCCTTGAGGGTGTGTATAGGAGAAAGGGACCATTCTGTTCTGCTTTCTGTTGAGAAGTGTGGCATAAGCACTGCTGCAGGAACAGTCCACAAACCTCAGTGAAATCCAGGAGACTTTACCCAAAGAACAGTAGCTGGCTTGCACAGCCCCAATGAATTTACTGGAGCTTGTGCAAACTCTGGTAAATTACGCCTTTTGTAACCACAACCTTCGCTGGTGCAAAAAATTAATCTCTTTGCTGTATGAGCATGCAATCATCTTGGGAGACAAAAAATTATGCAAAGAGGTGAAGTAGGGGAAATGGCAGAGAAGACATTAGCATAATGCCAATCTAATACTAAGTGATGCTTGTCCGGCAGCTCATCAGTCTGCTGAGAACATTCGAATTAAATCTGTTCAGAAATGTACCCCGTACGCTTGATTGGTTTAATTTCTTTCATCACAAATGTCTTCCATCCCTTTTGGCAGGCAGAAGAGCCATTAAGGGCAGCGAGTGTGGAGTGCCAGATATAAACCCCGATATCTCATTGTTGCTTCTACACAAAATGAGGCGGTCAAGAAATCCTAATCCATTTCCCAAGTCTGTTTAAAACTAGAGCTGCTGTCGCCTGGTGCTTATCGGAAGAAGTTTCTCCGTAGTAAACAGGGAACAATGCCCACTCCCCATTTCCCACGATCACCACAATTTTAGGTAACAACTCATTTGAGAGATTAAAAAAAACACACAGCCAGGCACCAAATAAGTCTTTGTACTAAATGTACAATCAGTTGGAAAATCAGTTTTGCAACAGCTGTACACATAGCGGATCTATAGTAAAGGGTGGCTCAGTCGGGTGGAAGCCGTGGCCGGACTGCTCACTGACCACGTTGCATGCCAAACGCAAGCCTTGCATCTGGTCAGGTCAAAATGCAGCTTAGCACTGGGGAAGCCCACACTGAAACTGCCCCTTGTTTTAAGAGGCACAAATCTTGCTATTATGTTGTAAAATAAAGCCAGTTCAAGCCAATTCCTAAATACATGCCTCAATCAAAAGTTTGGGAGTGTATGTGTTTTCGAATGCAGAATTCCAAGGGAGCTGGGAATGACCTGTACAGGATGCTGAAATGCAGAGATGGGAAGACCACCCCGATGCTGATGCCATTGGGACAGAGCTCTGAGGATGCACTGGAGGCCCAGGATTTGGGGCTATGGAGTGTAAGCACCCCGCAGAGAAAAACTTTGAAAAGGCAAAATTGGAACACTGTAGAAGCCAACACTGGTACGTGGGGTGGAGAACCTTTGGCCCTCCAGATGTTGCTGAACTCCAACTCCCATCAGCCCCAGCAAGCATGGCCAATGGCCAGGGATGATGGGAGTTCTAGTTCAGCAGCATCTGGAGGGTCAAAGGTTCTCACACCCCTAGTATAGATTCAAGAGACTTAGGTCACTTACACACTGTGGACTCTGTGCTGTTCACGCATAAAAGTTTTTTGCTGCATCCCTGAAACATCATCCTCATCAAAATGCCATCCCATAATTTAGCCCACTGCATTTAAGCCAGTTTGATTGTCTGGGGGTTTTTTTTGCGAGGAGGGTGTTACTTGCTGGGTTTTCTGGAAGATTTTCTGGATTTTTAAACTGGAAAATAATATGGGAGGCATTGTGACATTGTGTGGATGCTGCATTTGTTAACAACACAGACTTCACAATAAACTGCCATGTGGAAGCACTCTAAAACCATGCTTGCTGGCAAGGTTGTTTTTCTTTTTGTTTTTGTAGCAGAGCTAAGAAGGGCAAAGTTGCTTATTCGAAGCTCAGAACAGACAACTCGCCATGTTTACCTGCAAAGGAAGCTGGTAGCCCGTCCTAAAATCTGACATTGCCCAATTGAGGCCACAAAGCTCAGCACATCAGCACAACTGCAAGGGCCATCAGGGCACATATAAAATAGGCAACCAGAGTACAAAAAGGGATGAAGAGATTTGGTAGCCAGCTTAAGGCCCAGTTAATGCATGCAGCAGGATCAAGAGGTAAAACCATTTCTGCGCTGTACCACTTCAAGATGCTGGAAGGTTGCCTGTTTGAATGTTTTCTCCAAAAAATAAGTTCTGTGCAAGCAGAAAAACAGCACATGACAAAAGGCTAGGCCAAATCTTTCTGACATGCTCATTTTCTACACTCGGTGAGTTTATTCGTTTCCAATATAGATAAAGAAGATCATTTGCAGTCTGAAGTGGGGCAGCTCAGAAGAAGCTCTACCACTAAATATATAAACTGGGTCTATATAACAGGAATGACAAGATAATTAAGGATTTCCTGTATATGGTTAAGTGACCCTGAGGACTGTAAAAGTGAATTTTTTATATAAAAAAATCAGTATAAGTTTTTGTATCTTGGTTCCAGATAAGTCACTTCCATCCATTGGAATGCAAATCGTCAGAAGGAACATCTACACCAGGAGCAATCCAGGCAATTGTTATGGGGCAAGGCTTAAAAATACTTTTGTCGTTGTTGAAAAAAATCAAAGTCTCAAAACGTTCCTGGTTTTAAATCTGTTCCGGAAAGAGATTCCCTGCAGAATTTCAGGTGCCACCTGAAGAACACGCCCCCTTGGGCGAGTCACTGTGTTTTGGGTGGATGCGCCGTAGATTCTGGCCAATCATACAAATCCGGCAGAAACGATTCATACTTGTAGTTCCAGATCCTCGACCGTATGTGCTTGTTCTTGTCTGCAGGCTCAGGGTAATGGAACGCCATGTTGTTGGCATACAAAAATTCCATAACCTGGAGCGGGAGGAAATCAGATTATTGATCTGCAGGATTCCCATGATCCATCTCAGAGTTGGGGAACACAGAATTTATGCTGGTCCATCTCATTCAGTATTGTCTACACCCTGGCTAGCCAACCTGGTGCCCTTCGGATGCTGGACTACAAAACCCATCATCCATGACCGTCGGGCCATGGTGGCTGGGGCTAATGGGAGTTGGGAGTCAGGCAACAGAGGGTGCCTCTCTATGGGTCCCTCTCAACCCTGCCTGCAATTGGATCTGGGACTGTCCGCACGCAAAGAAGATGTTCTGCCACTGAGCTACAGTCCTCCTTGTGGTCCTCCAGCTTGCCGTTGGACCCTCCAGCTCCCATCAGCCTCAGCTAGCAAGGCCAACCATCAGGGATGATGGAAGCAACATCTAAAGAGAGCCGCAGATTCCCCATCACTGGTGTCTTCCTATTGAAATATTTTGTTTCCAACCACGAGCAGCCAATTGCTTCTGGAAGCTCACAGACAAGGCTTGAAGATGGCCTTGGCATTTTGGGCCCAGACGTGTGCTACCTTTGTCCTTCAAGGTTTCCGTTCAATGATGATCGTGATTATCCAAACCTTGTTCGGACACCTAGAATGGGCAGTTTAGGTTCATCCCACACAATCAATTCCAGCCCCTAGAACATCATTGGTTGTCCCGACCCGCTTCACCCTGCGATATTCAGAAAAATTAAGGTGGGCTGTACATCTATCCAAACGCTCCTCCTGCCACCCCCAAAATTGCACTTACTTTAACGGCAATGTTAATGGAAACCTCCCGGATGTTTGCAAGAGGAGGATAAAGCCGTCCCTCAGCAAGTTCTTCCTCAGTCAGCTGCTCTGTTAACGCCTTTTTTAATACAAAGAGAAAAACATTACACAGGAATGAACCACCATCTGGGATTACACTGGTCCTGGGCCATTTAAGGCTTTAGAGACGATACCAACACTTTGGCTGAGGCCTGGAAATGGCTCTCAAGCCAGTGAAGTTGCTGCAATAATGGGAGCCACGCAATCGCAGTAACGGGCTCCGGTCTACATCCTTGCTGCTACGTTTTTGAACCAGAGGACGTTTCTAAACTGTCTTCCAAGGCAGCCCCATGTAGAGCACATTGTGGTAGCCCTGATCTAACCAAGACATTTGACGTCATGGAGCAAACTCCTCGCTTCTAGCCTCTTAAGCCAACCAATGCACAGGTCAGTTTTGAACTCATATTCTATCTTTTCCATTTGAAAATCCCCTCACACGTGCGGAAACTGCAATGCACGTACTATTTCACCCACCAGGCGTTTCGCCTTCGGACCGCTTACCTTCGCAGCCTCCAGGAAAACTTGATCGCTAATGTGCCGAACCCCACTGAGAATAACAGCAAGAGCAACGCCTAAAGAACAGAGACATTCAAAGTCGTTTTGCAAAATCGTCTGGATTTGGGGAACTGAAAGGCTTTTATGCCGCTGTTTGCGTAGAAGCTTACAGCAGTGTTTATTTTTATAAGCGTTGCTGCCAACAATGCTCAGCACTGAAAGCCAATAGCATGAAGGGAACTGAAGAAGAAGAAGAAGAGGAGGAGGAAGAGGAGGAGGAGGAGGAAGAGGAGGAGGAGGAGGAAGAGGAGGAGGAGGAGGAAGAGGAGGAGGAGTTTGGATTTGATATCCCGCTTTATCACTACCCAAAGGAGTCTCAAAGCGGCTAACATTCTCCTTTCCCTTCCTCCCCCCACAACAAACACTCTGTGAGGTGAGTGGGGCTGAGAGACTTCAGAGAAGTGTGACTGGCCCAAGGTTACCCAGCAGCTGCATGTGGAGGAGCGGGGAAGCGAACCCGGTTCACCAGAATACGAGTCTACCGCTCTTAACCACTACACCACACTGGCTCTCTGCGGGGCAGCACAGAATTCCCTGATGCCCTTGTGGCAAAAAATATTTTTTATTATGAACTTGTAACCTGCCATCGCAAAGCCCATCTCGCAATGCAAGAGGCCTTTGGATTCTTCCAAGCCAAAATTGTCTCTTAACAAACTCCTTTACCTGGAAATATGTATGCATTGTTTCCTTGTCCAGGTTTGAAGGATCGCCCGTCACTTAGCTTCACTGGCTCAAAAGGGCTGCCGCTTGCGAACAGACAACGCCCCTGTCAAATAGAAAAAAGAGGAAACGATTCATCAGGAAGCCACTTCTGCAAGAATAAGGGCAATACAATACAGATGAAGTTCCACTGCAATTTTATACATGTGAGTATTTGCACACTGGGCAGACACAACACTTTTAGCTACACCAAGATGTGCTCACACATGTCTCCAGCCAAATGATATTACAAACTGCCAGGGTGGATTTGATTTAAGTCAGTGAGACTTGGTTTAAATTTTTTTTATTCGTGTGTATTGAAACTCAGTCTAAGTTTTTTCCCCTTTATGTTTAACCACATCAGTTAACAGTTAAAAAACAGCAGTCACGAAATTAAAAGACGCCTGCTCCTTGGGAGAGAGGCGATGGCAAACCTAGACAGTGTCTTAAAAAGCGGAGACATCACCTTGCCGACAAAGGTCCTTACAGTTAAAGCCATGGTTTTCCCAGTAGTGATGTATGGAAGTGAGAGCTGGACCATAAAGAAGGCTGATCGCCGAAGAATTGATGCTTTTGAATTATGGTGCTGGAGGAGACTCTTGAGAGTCCCATGGACTGCAAGAGATCAAACCTCTCCATTCTTAAGGAAATCAGCCCTGAGTGCTCACTGGAAGGACAGATCGTGAAGCTGAGGCTCCAAGACTTTGGCCACCTCATGAGAAGAGAAGACTCCCTGGGAAAGACCCTGGTGTTGGGAAAGATTGAGGGCACAATAAGAAGGGAACGACAGAGGACGAGATGGTTGGACAGTGTTCTCGAAGCTACAAACATGAGTCTGACCAAACTGCGGGAGGCAGCAGAAGACAGGAGTGCCTGGCGTGCTCTAGTCCATGGGGTCACGAAGAGTCGGACATGACTAAACGACTAAACAACAAATTTATTTTTTTACAGAAAGGCATTCCTGCTGGTATAATCTTAATACTTACAACCAGATGAAGGTTTCATTTTTGGAATAATACATTTTCAGAGTAGTTTTTACAGTTATATCAAAAATTACTGATTTGGTTGTACTATGAGATATAAAGGTAAAGGTAAAGGAACCCCTGACCATTAGGTCCAGTTGCAGATGACTCTGGGGTTGCGGCGCTCATCTTGCTTTATTGGCTGAGGGAGCTGGCATACAGCTTCCAGGTCATGTGGCCAGCATGACTAAGCCGCTTGTGGCGAACCAGAGCAGTGCACGGAAACACTGTTTACCTTTCCGCCGGAGCGAATAAGTTAACTGTTTTTATATTTGGACAACTTTTCTGCTGTACTTTATTGGAAGGAGAAAAGTAATAACAATTAATAACAATTTAAGCCATTTATTTAACTAAAACAATAACATTATAGCATATGTATCCATGTTTGTTAACTGATGTGGTTAAACATAAAGAAAAAAAAACTTAGACTGAGTTTCAATACACATGAAAAGCTTAAAACAAATCCTTATTTCCTGATGGCCTTTGGACTATAATGTAACTTAAATAGAAAACTTATCTTTAGAAAGATTTTTTCCTCCAAAAACATTTTATTTTAAAAATCTAATTTAAATTTAAAAAATCGATTTAAATAAAAAAAAATCCTATTTTATTTTAAAATAAATAAATCATTGATTTTTATCCACCCTGCAAACTGCATTACAGCAGAATCTGACCCCATTGGCAAACCTACCAGATATCTATACGCTGGACCCATGTTTCCATAGGGCCTTTGGAAGTGTGTAAGCCCAACAATACAACAGTTAACTTTTGAACACATAAAAAAAGGGATAATATTGCCCTATTCAGTCTGTGTGTTTTGGATCTGGTGTGTGTGGATCATAAGTGATTATGACATCCAATGTGTGGATGTCCGGTACACCCAGAGGAAGGGCAGATATTCCTGGTGGGCAGCTGAGATTCTACTCCACCATGCCGATTCCATATCTAGTTAGAGCCTAGTCAGAAGTTGTTGCTGCTGGCATCCATCTGTCTCAAGGGACAATGGAGTGCACCTCTGGGGATTATCATCTTCCAAAGCAACTACTCTATTCCGAATCTAAAAATGGAAAGTGTAATGCTGGTAGTCAACAAAAGAGCTTTAAAGACTGTCTCAAGGCAAATCTAAAAAAAAAAAATGTAGTATAAACACAGACAACTGGGAAACACTGGCCTGCGAACGCTCCAATTGGAGAACAGCCTTTACCAAAGGTGTCATGGGCTGTGAAGATGCTCAAACTCAGGACGCAGGGGAGAAATGTGCTAAGAGGAAGGCACGCTTGGCAAATCCTCACCATGATCAACTCCCACCAATGTCCCCACTGTGGAAGGACATGTGGATCCAGAATTGGCCTCCACAGTCACTTACGGACTCACTGTTAAGACTGTGTTCATGGAAGACAATCTTACTTGACTACGAGTGATCAGTGAAGGAGAAGGAGAAGGAGAAGGAGAAGGAGAAGGAGAAGAAGGAGGAGGAGGAGGAGGAGGAGGAGGAGGAGGAGGAGGAGGAGGAGAAATCAAACTACTGTGTTAGCAGCACCCAAGTGACCTCCCAGGGCGCAAATCTGGGCAGTGTGTCTCTTGAGGTCCTCATGAGAGAGGGAAAGGACCATTGATACCAGATACCAGTTCTCTGCAGGTGAGCTGATCAGCCACACTAGCACACGAGTCACAACCACATCATGTCTTCAGCACAGAAGGTGCTTCCTGATCAAATTTCCGGCAGCTCAGTCAAGTAAGTCAAGCTGCACAGTCCAGGAGAAAGACTGTGATGACCAGCGATGCTTCAAGTTATTTGGCCCACCTCTGTTAATGTGTATGCCTCCTCAGCGGTGCACTCGGCTTTTGCAGTAGGGTTACTCAGTGCAAATATGATCGGTCTCTGGTTGATGGAGCCCATCGCTTTGAGAACGTCATGGGAGAAGAGTCGGCCTGCGCCTGCGACCCCTGGAAGAAGCAAATAACATGATGCCTTTTCCCCCGCCCTCCTGCCAAAAAGAGGCTCACATGCAGTTTTTGGAAAAATGGTAGCAATAAGACACTGGAACACAGCAAGTATTTCTGCGCCAACTGGGTTGGACACAGCACGGCCACTCTGGGGATGTGACGGCACACTTTCCTGCTAAAGCAAAATTATTTCTCATGCTCCTACTTGCCTCAATGTCAGTGGGATATGAAAGCAGTTAATGCAGGACAGGCAACACACAGACTCAGTAAGGTCTTGTCTCATGGCAAGTTTGTATATTCCCTTGCCTCCACACGTAACTGGCAGGGACATGGGTGGCGCTGTGGTCTAAACCACTGAGCCTCTTGGGCTTGCTGATCGGAAGGTCGGTGGTTCAAATCCCCATGACAGAGTGAGCTCCCGTTGCTCGGTCCCAGCTCCTGCCAAGCTAGCATTTCAAAAGCACGCTAGTGCAAGTAGATAAATAGGTACCACTGTGGCGGGAAGGTAAATGGTGTTTCTGTGCACTCTGGCATTTGTCATGCCTCATATGATGCATGAAGAGTCTGGGATAGTTTATATGGGGAGGGGCGGTCCTTGAGGTATTGAGGTCTTGAGCCACACCTCTGTGGGACGTTGCACAACTGAGGGGCTGCAACAGAGAATGCCCCCGTCCCGGCAAGCTTCTGAGGGTGGAGGAACTATCAAGAGGGCCCCCTCTGTTGATCTTAATATCCAAGAGGGACTGTAGGGAAGGAAGCGGTCTTTCAGATATTTGTGGCCTATACCTCTTAGGGCTTTAAGCATCAAGAGGATCTGGGCGCAGAAATATTCAACCAAATGCCTACGGGAAGTCATTAAACAGGGCCTGCCACCTCTGATCCTGAAGGCAGTATCTAGCCACTAGTACTAGCAGCCACCGATAAATTTATGGAGGATAAGGCTCAGTTCTGCTTTATCGGGAATAGCATGGCACAGGATGACCAACACACCCAGTGAGTGTTCAGTTGGGACGCGGGTGGTGCTGTGGTCTAAACCACTGAGCCTCTTGGGCTTGCCGATCAAAAGGTCGGCGGTTTGAATCCCTGCAATAGGGTGAGCTCCTGTTGCTCTGCCCCAGCTCCTGCCAACCTAGCAGTTCGAAAGCACACCAGTGCAAGTAGATAAATAGGTACTGCTCCGGCGGGAAGCTAAATGGTATTTCCGTGCGCTCTGGTTTCCATCACAGTGTCCCGTTGCGCCAGAAGCGGTTTAATCCTGCTGGCGACATGACCCAGAAAGCTGTCTGTGGACAAACGCCAGTTCCCTTAATCTGAAAGCGAGATAAGCGCCGCAACCCCATAGTTGCCTTTGACTGGACTTAACCATCCAGGGGTCCTTTACCTTTACCTTTACCTTTTACCTTACTGAGTATTCACATGGGTGTCCCCTCAGACCTGTTGACAGTACAAGCACACACAGGCCAGTCACCGTAGAAAATGTAATTCTTGCAGGTCTGGTGCTCAGTAAACACATAGCCTCCTTTGGGAAGGCAGCCCTGTTTAGGGAAGCTTTTAATGTTGATGCATTACTGTATTTTAATATTTTGTTGGAAGCTGCCCAGAGTGGCTGGGGAAGCCCAGCCAGATAGGAGGAGTATAGATATATTATTATTATTATTAGTAGTAGTAGTAGTAGTAGTAGTATCCACCTGACATTAAAAGCCCTTCCTGAAAGCATCAGTATTATTATTTCTGGGCTGCTAACCTGATATGAGAAGCGTCCGCAACACTCACCAATGATAGCTGAAGGCTGAAGCACATTCACTGCCTCTAAGAAGGTCTTTGGCACCTGGTCTGGGGCTGCGTGAGTAAAGGACTCTTGGTTGGCATCAACTGTTTGTTCCCGACCCTAGACATTTTAAAAATAAAGAATTATTGAGAGTTGGCAGGGGGGGGGGGAGAGAGTAGAGCAATAAGATTGTGCCCAACCAAACCCCAAGCCTCACCTGAACCAATAAGCCATATTTGTCGAACATCCATATTTTCTTATAAGCTTCTTCTGGAGAAAGACCGCTTTCCACCATAGCCATGACGATGAGATTTGCAATTCCAAGGGCAGCCTGATAAATAAGAGAAATGCTGGGAAAATACCGTATTTTTCCGTGTATAAGACGCCCCCTATTTGGGGGGACTCCGATTTAAGAAAATGGGGGGAGATGTATCCGTGGATAAGACGAGCCCCGATTTTGAACATTATTTTAGAATTAAAAAAACACAGTCTTATACATGGAAAAGTATGGTATGTCACTCTGTAGAGCTGCTGACCAACTGCCTTTCAATAAATTAGTTAAGTAGTCTGGAGCAAGGCAAACCATGAGCCCGAGTGCAGATGATGCACTTAGCCAAAGCATGGTTTAGCTCAAGGCATCAGCAGGAGGACCAGGAGCGAGACAGCAGCGATCACTTCTCCAGGAATACTTGTGAGCGTGTGCTAAGCCACAGTTTGGCTTGGTGGGTTGTGTGAAACAGGCCAATATTATATGGGCAAAGCTTTCTGTAATCCCTTACTGCGTTTGGTCATTGCAACAAAGCTGTAAAAGGTCAGTCGCAAACCTTTTCCAGCTGGGAAATAACTTCATGCCTCGTTCGGAAGCACAACTCACCTCTCCTGCCCCAAGGAACAAGATCTGGTGCTCTGTAATTGGTTTACCAAGAACTTTCTGCGCTGCCAACAACCCAGCTAAGGCCACCGAAGCTGTCCCTGTGAAAGGAACAGACCTTGCTGAAAAGAGCTGGAAGAAAAAAGGCGTCTACAAATACAGCCAGCAAAATATCATCAAAACAGATAGCCAAGAGGGGATGATTTACCCTGTATATCATCATTGAAGGTACAATATTTCTCTCTGTATTTCCTCAAAAAGCGGAAAGCGTTGTGGTTTCCAAAGTCTTCAAACTGAATGAGGGTGTTTTGGCCGTACCTAGAGGGCAGCGTGAGAAATACGGAGTCAATAGCTGTGCTGCAAAGGGCACAATGTTTTAATACTTTGTGCATGTTCATGCAAGACTTGGAAACAGCCATTTAAGAATCTTGCCACGTAAGGAAACAAGGCAAGAAAACCTTTGTAAATCTAAGCTGCTGATTCTCTTCTTAACTTAGTTACTTTACAGTGAGTTGGTTGGTCCATCTAGCCAACTATGGCCTTCCTTATTTTTTACTTTTACTTTGCTTCAGGACGAGAACAGAAATTGTGCTCCGGCGGTGCAGCAGCAGCAGGAGGCCCCATTAGCTAAAGTGGTGCTTCAGGTTAAGAACAGTTTCAGGTTAAGAAGGGACCTCTGGAACGAATTAAGTACATAACCAGAGGTACCACTGTACTTGGAACATGGGTTGATGTTTGCGATTATTGGAATGCATACCTGTCTACGATGGCTTCCATGAACTCGTCGATGAGTTCATCATACAGCTGAGAGCGGTCTCGCTTCTGGTACAGCCCCATATAAAACGGGTCATGAAGAAGCGTCTGTGGAAAACGAAGAACAAAAGCCATTAAAGGAAGCGCTTAGATCATTCTGCAGTACCCTGCTCTACAGAGGACTTACTTATTTTGTGCCATTCCCAGGAAGTGTGGACTTTGGCAGCAGATATCAAGTAGTCTTTCACACCTTGGTCAAATTTTAAACGCTTCACCATCTCTTTAAAAATAAAACTAAGAATACTACACTCCCAGACGAGGACCACCATCCCCACCATGACCCACTACCCAAGGACCCCAGGCAGAAAAACATCTGGCTGAGCTGGCTTAATAATGAGCATTATGGGAGAAATAACAGCAAAAGAAGAATGGCAGATGAAACTGATGGAATATGCGGAGATGGTGAAACTGATGGGGAAGATCCGAAACCAGGAAGATCGAGTATTTTCTAAGGACTAGAGTAAATTTGTCATTTATTTAAAAGACCACTGTAAACAGTTAAAATCTTTGGCAGGGATGTAATGACACTTGTAATGTGGAATTATTTATGGTAATTATGGTTATATAATAGATGGATAATAGTAAAAGATGCAGCAAATTTAAACTTAAACATGGAACCCATAGAGGGAGGGAAGGAGATCCAAAAGTTCAAAAGAACCTTGTATTTTAATGTTTGAAATGGTTATGTTTTATATGTATAAAATTATCCAAAAAAAGCCTAATAATAATAATAATAATAATAATAAGCTTTATATGTATTTCATGTGTATTTTAATGAACAGAATAGTGTTAAAGATTATGAGTCATAGGTTGTGGAGTGTGTGTTATGAATTTAACAGTGCTTAGCTTATTTTCTTATAGTTGTTATGTTGTTAATGTTGTTAATATTGTTTAATAAAGTATAAATGTTGGACTGATTTGTTAATCATATAATACAACATTTCCTGTAATCTTGACTTTTTAAAGTTGCTGCTTTGTTAATAGTGTTTTATAGATTGTAACTGTTTTATGATTTGCTAACTATTTTATATGATATATACTGTATTTGTGATGTCCTATTATGTTTTATTACATTACTGTTATTTATTGTTTGCAAGCCGCTTTGGGATTCGTCCGAACGAAAATTGGCATAGAAATGCAATCAATCAAATCAATCAACCATTCTGCAAGAAAAGAGTGTCTACCCAGGCAGCAGAATCGGATGGTGGGATGAATGAATGGCCTGCACCACCTCAGACTGTAAAATGGAGAGGACTACATTGTTTTCAAATGCTACTCTACATGAAACTCCCTCTGCAGAGAGAAAACCAGCCTAGGCAAATGCTAGAACCAGGCTGTCCTATGTCTAGCTTTCATCTTGCAGAGAAATCCATCAAATCAAATCAAAATCCAACCTGCCATGAAATTCTTGAGAGGACCCACGGCTCTAGAAAAGGCTAAAAAGATAAAAGGTAAAGGACCCCTGGACGGTTAAGTCCAGTCAAAGGAGATTATGGAGTTGCGGCGCTCAACTCGCTTTCAGGCCGAGGGAGCCGGCGTTTGTCCACAAACAGCTTTCCAGGTCATGTGGCTAGCAGGACTAAACCACTTCTAGAGCAACGGAAACACCGTGACAGAAACCAGAGCGCATGGAAATGCCGTATACCTTCTCGGCGCAGCAGTACTTATTTATCTGCTTGCACTGGTGTGCTTTCAAACTGCTAGGTTGGCAGGAGCTGGGACAGAGCAACGGGAGCTCACTCCATCATGGGGATTCAAACCACCGATCTTCCAATCAGCAAGCCCAAGAGGCTCAGTGGTTTAGACCACAGTGCCACCCGTGTCCCTGACTGGAAAAGGCTAGGGCTTTTTGTGGCAAACCAAGTGGCAAACCAAAACGTGGAAGTCTAAATAACAACACCCCATAAACAAAGGGAAGGCCAAACCTCCCACTAGGTCTGAGCGATGTAGCGATACAAAACTGGTATCGGGAGAGGGGATGAGGCAGTGTTGTAACTTACCTGATTGTCTGTGCCGACATCAATACACACAGGGAGGCACTTGTCGGGTTGTATTCCAGCACATGCTGTGTATAAGCAGAGCTTGCCAACAGGAATCCCCATCCCATACACACCAAGGTCACCAAGGCCCAATATCCGTTCTCCATCTGTGACGACAACAGCCTTGAAGGCACAAGGGGGAAATTAACTTCAGGCACACGGGTAAAAGATGGAAGAGGTACAGTATAAATCTCTACAGTTTTTCTTTTCTGGTAGGTAAGAATGTTTAGGATGAAGAAGCAATTGTTTTCCTAATTAGGATAGGGATACTAGGAGTACCTGGCAAGCTGCTGCGCTATAGACAAATCAGTTTGTTCCCCTTTCCCAGAGAATCCTGAAACCCTTAGATCAGGAGGAGGAACCAAGAAATTTCTCAGCTCCCTGACTAAACCATAGGCAAAAGAGGGGACGATGAGATGCCACTTTGAGATTGCAAAGAGGTGGGGGTTGCACAAATAAAAAAAAGAATAGACTTGGATTGCCTTGGATTGGGGAACAGGTGGACATGCATGTGGGATGTGATACGTAAGTAGCAGTCAAGTCCAACATTCCTTGTTTTCCTAGAGAATACGTGCAAGGGAATGTTTGGTCCAGCCAGTCGAAAACTTCCTGTTTCCTCCTGGCGTGGAGCATCCTTCCTCTTGCATGTGACTAGAGGTGGGCATGACCTTACCTGTCTAGGTAACAAACGGACAAGGCACGCAACACACCTTCTATTTTTTACTTCTTCTGTCGTTGGAGCAGCTCTTTTTAGCTAGAAATGCTCTGTTGGCTTTCTGCCAACAGAGGACACCGGAATTATCCCCATATGGGATAGATCGACAGGTATATACTTTGTAACTAAGTCTGCCTTCAGGAATCCAACTGTGAACTGATGATGTGAGTAAACTTCTTTTACAGTGGTACCTCGGGTTAAGAACTTAATTTGTTCTGGAGGTCTGTTCTTAACCTGAAACTGTTCTTAACCTGAGGTACCACTTTAGCTAATGGGGCCTCCCACTGCCACTGTGCCACCGCCGCACGATTTCTGTTCTCATCCTGAAGCAAAGTTCTTAACCCGAGGTACTATTTCTGGGTTGGCGGAGTCTGTAACCTGAAGTGTCTGTAACCCAAGGTAACACTGTATATACTTTACACAAGATTGTGGCGTGTTCATTCTTTTAAGAGGGATATAAGGGAACTTACCAGGAACCTAATATTGAGAGGTTTAAACAAGCCTGCAACCAGCTATCTGCTGTGCGTTTAAAAGGGGAATGTAAAACTCTGCTGTTACAGAACTTGCTAGCGCAAGTTTTGAAGGATATTAATAAACAATATATCCTCTCCTGCCTCCCTGAACATTCCCACAATGCACACACATTTTAGAAAGCTCTGTCAATTGTAGAGAAGCAAGGAGATGCAAACAGTTGCCTAAATCAGTTTTCCCCCACCTGGTGGAGCCTAGCTGTTTGGCTCAAAGAGTGAGCACAGTGGGTCTCACAAAAATGGTCCTGTTTTGATGCGTTCCTAAGTTTCATACTCAGAAACCCAGAAGCGGAGGACATGTTCATCAAGACATGGCACCAGGTGGCTGTGCAATATTCATAGTTCTTGCATGACACAAATCCCTGACTGCAAGACAAATAACCCCCGGTATTTATTTATGCAGTTTCCCCATTGCTGAAAAAGCAAAGCTGGAATTAAGAGAAGCACACACATATGAGGAAGAGGATGCACCGTACCTTCACATCGTTTTCTGGCCAGTTATTCACAACTGATCTAATATGGCCCCTATCTGTTATGGCAATGAATAATCCTCTGCAAGAAAATAGAAACATATCACTCACTGATGCATTCAAATCATTCCTTTTCTTTGCAGTGTGAGCTTAGCAAAGGGCACCCTCTCAATTAATAAATCAAGCTAAAGATAGTGCTTTTAAAAAAGAAGAAGACACAATGAATATTAGATTGGAATTTTGGAATGCATTATTAAAAGGTTATGGAGTTTGGGAAATGTGAAATTAATCCACCCCAACTTCAATCTGTCACATGAAATAAAATTAGACAGAACTTCATAAATCAGCAAACTAAGCTGACAGAAGGACTTAGGGTTTAGATCAAGTATAGGACTGAACAGGGAGAGAAAGATGGGGGAGTGGGAACCAGTCCTAACATTCTCTTCTCCACGCTATTCTCTGCGAACAGAAATTCGCAGCTGCACAAAAGGCAAAGCAGATGTTTGTCACCTGTGCAGGAAGGCTAAGTCGTCTGTTTTGCTGGGTTGAAAAGCTCACATTAGCCCCAAAGGAACAGGAGGATGAGGATCTTGGTGGGGCAAGTTGAAGACTGGAAATCAAATCAAGTAGGTAGGAAAGCTCAAAAGGATGGGGCTGAAGGAAGGGTGCAGAGAAGTTAGCTCATAGAATATCTGCTTGCCCTCCCTGCTCGCAGACTGTCTCACCAGAGTGGTGCATGCTCTGGTTATCTCCCGCTTGGACTACTGCAATGTGCTCTACTTGGGACTGCCTTTCAAGGTGACCCAGAAACTACAACTAATCCAGAATGCGGCAGCTAGACTGGTGACTGGGAGTGGCCGCCAAGACCATATAATACCTGAAAGACCTACATTGGCTCTCAGTACGTTTCTGAGCACAATTCAAAGTGTTGCTGCTGACCATTAAAACGCTAAATGGCCTCAGCCCAGTATACCTGAAGGAGTGTCCCCACCCCCATCGTTCTGCCCGGGCACTGAGGTCCAGCTCCAAGGACCTTCTGGCGGTTCTCTCACTGCGAGAAGTGAGGTTACAGGGAACCAGGCAGAGGGCCTTCTCAGTAGTGGCACCTGCCCTGTGGAATGCCCGCCCATCAGATATTAAGGAAAAAAGTAACTATACAACCTTTACAAGACATCTGAAGGCAACCCTGTATCGGGAAATTTTTAATGTCTAATATTTTACAATTTTTTATGTGCTGTAAGCCGCCCAGAGTGGCTGGGGAAACCCAGCCAGATGGGTGGGGTGTAAATAACAATATTATTATTATTATTATTATTATTATTATTATTATTATTATCATCATCTCTGAATTCAACAACTGCCACTGTGAAACAGATTAGGCAATGGACTACCAAACACAAATCTAAAGGAAAGATAGATGAAGACGAGGAAGGCTTGAGGAAAAGGGTAAACAGATAAATTAAAGATGTCAATTTGGACAAAATTAGTCCATTATTTGGCTGCAGGCTCCTGGTTTATTTTTTATAGCACACGTACACGGTGCTTTATCAAGTAACATAAGCAAGCAAACAGACAGCTCTTGAGTCACCATGGTACAGCAACTGTAAATTCTGAAAAGCTTCATTGGTTGAGACATAAAAATCAGAATATAAAAATGTTCTTACTTTGGCCTCCTAAAGATATGTCCATACTGGGAACACGCTAAGCCTACTGTTGGTGTATAAACAATTGGCATTAATTGCTCAATATCATCTTGCAATACCCTGTAGAATAGCTTCTCGTTTCTTTCCTGCATGCCCATCACATAGATGTATCTGTAAATGAAACAGTGGAAATGCAAGATTAGATTTATTTATATACCTTCCCACTAATGAGGAATACTCTGAAGCTGAAATGAAAGACGGAGAACAATAACAAAATCATTCTTTTTTCCACCTTTTGCTTTTTGAATTTGTGGTTCTCCTGTGCTATCCTTCTCAGGGAGAAACTATTCATTTCACTTAGATGAGTATCTCTTCTCTTTAAAAACAAAAAACACAAGCGGCGTTAAATTTCAGCAGCAGGGCAGCAAAAGGGTAGAGGGTGAGAGAAGGGAAGGGGCTGCTTAATCCTCTCCCTTCCACTCATCTTTCTGCTCAAAGTATCCGCAGGCTGCTTTTCACCCACAGGGGAAAAGATACAAGTATTCCATATATTGTCCCCCCCCCCCCCGTGGAACAAAAAGCAGCTTTTAAAGAGGGGTGAATTTTGAGCAAAAAATTGCCAGAAGGGGAAACAAAATTAAGTAGACTGTTTCTCCTCCCCTCCCCTCTTCCCCTGCCAATACTGTATTGCAGGGACGTCCAACTCCCAAAAGACTGCCTACTCCCAGGGGGGGAAAAGGCAGTGATCTGCCCATTGGGAGTAGGGGAGGGGAGTTCAGAGTTGTTGAGCTTTTCTTAGGAGGCAAGTCAAAGTTGTCGAGCTTTTTGAACTTTTTTTAAACACTAAGTGTGCAAAATTAGAATAAATTGCTCACCAGCAACACAGCTGCTAACAGATGAGTGCAGCACTACAAAAAAGGAACACACACTAAACGCGACGCAGGGGGGCGGAGACATGATCCACAAATGACAACACTTTGGAGGTCCCAAGTCGCAAGGTGGTTAGATTGGTCTCAACAAGGGCCAGGGCCTTTTCAGTACTGGCCCCGACTTGGTGGAACGCTCTGTCACAAGAGACCAGAGCCCTGCGGGACTGGACATCTTTCCGCAGGGCCTGCAAGACAGAGCTGTTCCGCCTGGCCTTTGGTTCGGACTCAGTCTGACCCTTATGTTTCCCTCCCCTTATGGTTCTGATCTATGGGCTACTATTAAAATGAGGCTGCATTTTAAATTATATTTTATCCTATATTTTAAATTGGGTTTTTTTAATTGTAATTTTACTGGTGTTAGCCGCCCTGAGCCCAGCTCTGGCTGGAGAGGGCAGGGCATAAAAAAATTATATACACACACACACACACACACACACACACATATATATATGTGGCTCCATGGGGGTGCCGCAGAAAGAACGCAGTTGGTCGAGGGAGCCGTGGACTCAAAAAGGCTGAAAACCTCTGAACACTTTGTTCATGGAGGTTACTTCCAGTTAAGCTAATGCAGGATTTTGGACTCCAATTCAAGGTTGTTTTTACAACCGACACTAAACTTTTTGTTTTTATTTTGCATTTAACAGTTGCATTCGCTGAATGCCAAGTAACCTCTATGAACCAAGTGGTAGTTTCTTCCAAGAAACACACACTGGATCAGGATTATGGGAAAACCTACTTAAAGGGCGGTGGAAATGAACGTGATCCGGTGTAATCATCATTTGCTCAATGGACATGGCGCTCCCTTGATAAGAGAGCTGTTTTATTAGGCAGAACACTGCTTTATGGGCACGTTATCTATCTTTCAGTTACTGCCCAGATCCTAAGTGCCTACATATTAACACTCAAAACAGTAATTACTCTTAGATTTATATCAAGGGTGGGGCAAGGGCTCTAGCTCAATGACACAGCATCTAAATCTCATGCAGAAGGTCCCAGGTCCAAGTAGGGCTGGGAATCTCAGAAATGGAGAAAAGAAAGCAGGTTGCTTTACTAGTAAATATATTTAATAAGAAGCAAAGCAACAAAGGCTTCAAAGGGGTATATTTGGAAAATGGGAATGAGTTGAAAGAAGAATGACTTATACATGACCTATACCTGGTCAGAGATGCTTTGATGGAAGCCCTGATGACGTTTCGATGGACGTGTTTGTTTGTTTTTTGTGTGTGTGTGTGTGTTTTAATATTCTTTACTGATTAAAAAAAATTGCATGTCTATACAAACATTATGCACTATCTCTTCACAGGTAGAAAAAAGAAAATTATATAAAATAGAAAATTTACAAAGAAAGGGAAAAAAAGAAGTAACAAAGATAAGAAACAAAGAATTTTTTTTAAAAAAGACAAAGTAATTTACATAATCGACACAATCCTTCCCATCCTTCTCATTATACTGTTTGATATAACGTTCTTTTTTACACAGGTTTACATTATATAATATTATTTCTTTCTGCTTTGTATACATTCCTTTGATCTTTTTCTTTACAAATATCACTCAATTTCTGCTAATATGGAGTTATTTGTACAATAAAGTTTTACATAATTCTTAAATAGTATCCGTTCTCTAGTTGTTTTTTGTTTCGATATTCCTCTAACTGATCCCGTCAGTTTTGCTCATTGTAGATATTCTAACATGAGTATCTGCTAATCTGTAATCTCTAGGAAAATTCATTTTTCCAATTCCTTGCTATAAGGGTTCTAGCTGCTGTTATACCATACATAAACAATGATCTTATATATTTTTTAATTTCTGATAGTAATATACCAAGTAGGAAAATCTCTGGGGGGGTTTTGAAAGTAATTTTAAATAGTTTCTTAAACTTGTTATAAATATCATTCCAGTATTTGCCAATGGCTACACAGGTCCACAGGGGAGGCAGGTGGCGCTGTGAGTTAAACCACAGAGCCTAGGACTTGCCGATCAGAAGGTTGGAGGTTCGAATCCCTGCAACAGGGTGAGCTCCCGTTGCTCAGTCCCTGCTCCTGCCAACCTAGCAGTTCAAAAGCACTTCAAAGTGCAAGTAGATAAATAGGTACCGCTCTGGCGGGGAAGGTAAACGGCATTTCCATGCGCTGCTCTGGTTCGCCAGAAGCGGCTTAGTCATGCTGGCCACGTGACCCGGAAGCTGTCTGCGGACAAACGCCGGCTCCTCGGCCTACAGAGTGAGATGAGCGCCGCAACCCCAGAGTCGGTCACGACTGGACCTAATGGTCGGGGGTCCCTTTACCTTTACCCAGGTCCATCACATATGATAGTATTACCCCTCCTCTTTTTTACATCTCCAACAGGTTGATGTTTTCCTTTTACACATTTTAGCAAGCTTTTTGGGGGTAAGATGCCATCTATATACCATTTTCATGGTATTTTCCCTGAGATTATAGCATGCTGTGAATGTAATGTCTGTCGTTCAATGGACGTGTTTAGGCACTGTTGAGTGTTCTCTTATCAGACATTTTTTAAGGCCTGAGTCAACCGGCTACTTTCAAAAGCTGAGTTTGGGCCAAACTGGCTTTTCCCCATGGATTTGGAGCCGCGACACATGTCCAAGCTACAACAGCAATAGCAATAAAAACTCGAGAATGAATGATACAAGACTAAGTGCCTACCAACACACACTTACTTTTCCAATGGGTCGGTCATTTTTGCCACGTTCCTGTGAAACCGTAAGGCTTGGATGTCTTGCGTCTCAAACTTTGGAGGTAGAAGTCCCTGGAGGCCAAGCATTTGACGTTCTTTTAACGTAAAAGCCATACCCTGTAGACCGAGAGGAACAAGAGAAGTCAGACGCTATTCAGCCTGGCAAAGAGGAGACTGAGAGGAGAGATGATAGCCATCTTCAAATATCTCAAGGGCTGTCACACGGAGGAGGGGGAAAGCTTGTTTTCTCCTGCCCTGGAGGTAAGGATTCAAACCAATGGATTCAAGTTACAAGAAAGGACATTCCGACTCAACATCAGGAAGAGATGTTCTGCAATGTAACGGACTCCCTTGAAAGGTGTGGTGGACTCTCCTTCCTTGGAGGTTTTTAAGCAGAAGTTCAATGGCCATCTGCCAGCGATGGAGCCAATGCAACTTGTTTCTCATTTGGTGTGCTAGCAGTAGAGGAACTCTCTTCGCCACCAGCACATAGCTGTCAACTTACAGATTTGAAAATAAGGGACCAGCAGCCTCGAAAATAAGGGATCAGAAGCCAAAATAAGGGATTTTTCAGAGCACAGGTATGCTCAACTTCTGAGCCCCTCCGACCCAAAGGCAGAAAGCCCAGCCAGCAGCCAAACGAAGCCTCAAGCGGTGGTTCCCATAGCACAGCAACCTGGCAAAGGGGATGCAGCAAGGGAAACCACCGTCACCTCTCCGCTGGGAAGCACTGAGCAAAGGTGAGTCCCCAAGCAACACGGCCGATTTGATCGGCACAAGGCATGCAAGCTCCACCCCCCAGTCGTTCTTAGACTCCTTATTGGGTGAGCAACGCAGCCAAGCAACACAGTTGGAGCCTCCCTCCTCCCTGGCCGGCAGGGAGGGAGGGAGAGGAGCTGCTTCCTTTGAAACCCGGGAAATTTAAGGGACACCATCAATAACGGACAGCAGCGAGACACCGCGCTGGGATATGGGACTTTCCCGCCAAAAACGGGACGGTTGACAGCTAAGCACCAGCACCCGCCAAGGGAGCTGAGGCGGTTTCACCCTGGCGCCTTGCAGGGCCAGGGCCGATGCTGCTCGTTCCTCCCTCTGCTTTTCAACACTGCAATGTGTTGGCTGGGGATACATATTGCAATGTTTGGCTGGTGATACATCTTGATGTTGAAAGTCTGATCTCGCCTAGCGCTAGTCCAGGATTCTATTTAGTCCAGGAGACCACAAGCAGGACATGAGCGAAACAGGCCCCTCTCACTCTTGTTTCCTAGCAACCAGTATCCGCGGCCCTACTCTTAAGATTTCCTTCATCATAAGAATGCTAAGGAAAATAAAAACAAGCACCCCTGTTCTAGTTTAGGGAAGCTTTTAATGTTTGATGCATTACTGTATTTTAGTGTTTTGTTGGAAGCCACCCAGAGTGGCTGGGGAAGCCCAGCCAGATGGGCGGGGTATAAATAATAAATAATAGATTATTATTATTATTATTATTATTATTATTATTATTATACCAACACTAATCTAATTCAACAAGCCAAAACAATTCTTGGCAATTCTCAGTACCATCTAGTTGGGTTTTATTTTTTTTAGCAAAGCTGAATCTCAGTGAGCCTGACATCTTATTGAGCTAACAGGGCCCATAGTTTCCTCAATTTTAATCTGCCAAGGATGAAGAGGCTTGGAGAGTAATGAAGGATATTGTTTTTTGAAGGAAAGTCGGGGTCACTAATCTCAGATGGCATCTTGTTCAGTCTCTTCAGAGATTTGAAATAGTGTTCAGAGGCCCTCCTTTTTCAGAAGATTGAGCTTCAATATGGCCTACTTAGGGCTTATCCAGATGCTGAACAAACATCTGTTTAAGAAATAATAAATATTAAAATATTATTGTTGAAATGGGCAAGGGTCCTTTTTTGGGGGGAGGGGGCAGAAGAGAACCAGGCAGCCATTATTTAGCACTTTTATTTTCCAGAGCCTATTCCCTCTCAGCATCCCCAGCTATGCCTTTTGACAGCTATCTGTCTCGACTTCATTCTTAATCCTCTTATGACTCAGCCTCAATAAAAACTGCCGGATTGAACAATAAACCCAGCAGTGACCTCGGGGTTCATCACTCCTATCTTCTTGTCACACGGAATTGCTTCTTATTCTTCCTGTCAACAGAATCGTAACTCTTTTTTTGGCGTGGGGGGAAGAGATCAGTCTGTCAGAGCTGCATCCTGCCCTACCTCCCCTGTGACCCTCCAAATGTCGTTGGACTCCAACTCCCATGAGCCTCAGCGAGCACAGCCAATGGTCAAGGATGATGGGAGCTGCAGTCCCAATGACATCTCAAGAAACCTTTTCAGAAGTGAGAGCCACCTTTAGATCAAACACGCATTTGGGGATCCACTTTTAAACGAACACCATATACTTGTACCATTGTAGTGTTGCGGCTGTGACCCATTGTAGAGCAGGCTATAGGTTGGAGATCAGCTAACTAGAGGGCCACAAGTTTTGTGGTAAGACACTTTGGAAAGGGGACAGTGGGTCAGTTGGGGCAGCTGACACCCAAACCTATTGCCAATACCTATTACTCCTCTCTTGGCTCTGGGCTGGCAATAAGGCAGCCAGGTGACATTCTTCTGAAAGTCAAATTTAGCCAAGAACCACTGAGTTTTCAAGGAAATGAGCCCCGTATTTAGCAGACACCCAGCACCCACCCCACTTCTTGTTACTTTCCATTCATTAGTTAGGAACTTTGCAGTAGACCAAAAGTATGTGGAGAGTGTTGTTGAGAAAAGGCCTGCTTTAAAAGTTACTTACCTTAAATAACCCAATTCCCTCCCTCTTAGTAAGTGCTAATCTTAAACCACATGGGATGAACCTCTTCTCTGATGCAAACTTTTCCTCTTCTCTACCCTTTCTCTCAAGATTCATTCTCCCACAGCTTCTTCTTCTCGTCTCAGTTCTCCCTGTGCCATTCCTTGTCACTAGATTCCTCTATCCTCTAGCTGACCAGTTCCCTGTGCTTTCCCTACCAGCCCTGCACCTGCCACGTGACAAGTTTTTATCCCAGCCACACTGACAATGGCTCCTTCCCTTATGGAAGAAGGACTGCAAACTGCTGTGTTTCCCGATCAGTTAAGTATTCCATGACACTGCACCAACACAAGCACAATGCAGTACCACCACCAGTATTATACAGTGGTACCTCGGGTTAAGTACTTAATTTGTTCTGGAGGTCCGTACTTAACCTGAAACTGTTCTTAACCTGAAGCACCACTTTAGCTAATGGGGCCTCCTGCTGCTGCCGCGCCACCAGAGCATGATTTCTGTTCTCATCCTGAAGCAAAGTTCTTAACCTGAAGCACTATTTCTGGGTTAGCAGAGTCTGTAACCTGAAGAGTATGTAACCTGAAGCGTATGTAACCCGAGGTACCACTGTACTCGTACCTAGGAAGTCGAATGGAATCCGTTCCGGAAGTCCGTTCGACTTCTGAAAAGTTCGGAAACCAAGGTGCGGCTTCCAATTGGTTCTCAATTGCGCAGGCGCACCGGAAACAATAGCGGAAGCCATGGCAGACGTTCGGCTTCCAAAAAAAAGTTCAAAAAACGGAACACTCACTTCCGATTTTTGATCATTTGGGAGCCAGAACTTCCGACTCCCAAGGCGTTCGGGAGCCACAGCACGACTGTACAGTGGTACCTCGGGTTACATACGGTTCAGGTTACATACGCTTCAGGTTACAGACTCCAGTAACCCAGAAATAGTGCTTCAGGTTAAGCACTTTGCTTCAGTATGAGAACAGAAATTGTGCTCCGGCGGAGCAGCAGGAGCAGGAGGCCCCATTAGCTAAAGTGGTGCTTCAGGTTAAGAACAGTTTCAGGTTAAGAACGGACCTCTGGGACAAATTAAGTACTTAACCCGAGGTACCACTGTACTCATATTACAAGAGGAAGATTTGTTGTGATTCTCTACGTTGTCGCCCTTCCATTCAAACTACCGGTAATAAAGATATGCAAAGTTAGATGTGGTCATTCAGGCTTTGCTTAAAGTAAGGCTTCTATCTCATTTAAGACCCAATCTGAACCACACCTACTCAGAAGTCAATCCTACTGAATTCAATGGAGTTTACTCCCAGGTAATTGTGGGTAAGAATTGCACCAGCCTTGGTCTTTTCTTTTGAGGGTGTAGGCTACGAGTCTCAGCACAATAACCCCCTCCCCCCCTGCTCTTGCAGACACTTTTAGCTCTGGGTAAGATCCACAGCACAGATAGCAATTCAAGAACAGACGTGAAAGACATTCCATGCGACCGACCTTATTTGTTCTCGGGTTCAGCATCAAGACCTTCCCTTTTTCTTTTGTATGTACTCTGCGACATGCCAACACGCAGGGAGCGGAAGCTATTCTTAATCGGGAGAACATTCTGTATGGTTTGCCTGGAGAAAGAAAACATTACGTTACACGTTACAAAGAGGGCAGTCTTGTTTCACGCTGGCAACACACAGAGGTACAAGAAAACCCTTTATGGATAGTTAAGCTTTTTCATGCTGGCTAGATAACACATATAGCCTTTCAAAACAACAACAACTCGGTCTACAAGCAAGGCAGGGACACCATTTGGAGGAATGAAAAAGAGCTAAGAGACGGGGGTGGGAAGGAACATTAGTGCTTTGCTTTACTCCTGGCACTTTGTGGCTGCGTACATGAGGGTGCAAGGGACAAGGGTGGCGCTGTGGGTTAAACCACAGAGCCTAGGGCTTGCCGATCAGAAGATCGGCGGTTTGAATCCCTGCAATGGGGTGAGCTCCCGTTGTTCAGCCCCTGCTCTTGCCAACCTAGCAGTTCGAAAGCACGTCAAAGTGCAAGTAGATAAATAGGTACCGCTCCGGCAGGAAGCTAAAATGGCGTTTCCGTGCACTGCTCTGGTTCACCAGAAGCAGCTTAGTCATGCTGGCCACATGACCCAGAAGCTGCACGCTGGCTTCCTCGGCCAATAAAGCGAGATGAGCGCCGCAACCCCAGAGACGGCCACGACTGGACCTAATGGTCAGGGGTCCCTTTACCTTTACTATATGAGGGTGCGGCACGACTACAGTAAAAAAACAGGTACAGGTAAAGGGCCCCTGGACGGTTAAGTACAGCCAAACACAACTATGGGGTGTGGCGCTCATCTCACTTTTCAGACCAAGGGAGCCGGCGTTTATCCACAGACAGTTTTTCACGTCGTGTGGCCAGAATGACTAAACTGCTTCTGGCACAGCGGGACACCGTGATGGAAACCAGAGCGCACAGAAACGCTGTTTACCTTCCCGCTACAATGGTACCTACTTATCTACTCGCACTGGTGTGCTTTTGAACTGCTAGGCAGGCAGGAGCTGGGACAGAGCAACAGGAGCTCACTCCGCCGCGGGGATTCAAACCGCCGACCTTCCGATCGACAAGCCCAAGAGGCTCGGTGGTTTAGACCACAGTGCCACCCATGTCCATCGTGTGCCATAGCTTGCCGAGTTGCAGAAATCACAAATTTAATTCTCATAACCCTAGAGCAGCAGTCCTCAACCTGTGGGTCCCCAGGTGTTGTTGGACTACAACTCCCACCATCCCTGAGCTCTGGCCTTGCTAGCTAGGGGTGATGGGAGTTGTAGTTCAACAACATCTGGGGATCCACAGGTTGAGAAAGGCTGCCCTAGAGGCTCAGAGACGTCCAATGAAGCTGAATGCTGGAAGATTCAGAATAGACAAAAGAAGGCATTTCTCTGCACAGCTAACCTGTGGAATTCATTCGCACAAGATGTAGTGATCAACACCTACTTGGACGGCTTAGGAAAATCCACGGAAGACAAGGGCTAATCCACGGCTACGAGCCATGATGGCTATGTTCAGCCTCCATGGTCAGAGGCAGAAATGCTTCCGAAGGTCAGCTATAGAAAGCACAGAAGCGGAGAAGGATGTTGCGGTTGGCCACAGGATGCTGGACCAGGTGGGCCACTGGCCTGATACAGCAGAGCTCTTATTATGTTCTTACTGTAGCTCAGGCATCTCCAACAGGTAGATCGTGATCTACTGGTAGATTGTGGTGCATTCCTGGTAGATCCTGGTAGATCTTTGGTCGCCCAGCAACAACTTTGGCTTCCTAAAAGAAGCTTAACAACTTTGGTCCACCCAAAGAAGCTCAAGAACTTTGGTCCATTCAACGACAATGGGTAGATCACTGCCCTTTTTTTATACTGTGAGTAGATTGCAGTCTATTGGGAGTGGGACGTCCCTGCTGTAGCTAAACCAAAGTACCTGTAACTGAAACAATCCCATTTCAGGGAAGGGGTACGTAGGGTACATTCTACCATTCTTCCTCTGTTGCTTCCTTGGGTATATTTTAAGATTGCTAGCCCTTTGCAGTAGGGACTTTAGTAAAGCATCATATGCATGGCACAATATAAATAGAATCTTACGAGTTGGAAGGGACCCTAAAGATCATCTCGCCCAACCGCCTGCAGTGCACGACTCTGCAGCTGCCCCATACGGGGATGGAACCTGCAACCTTGGTGTTATCAGCACCACGCTCTAACCAGCTGAGCTATCCAGGCACTATAACAGCAGCAGCATCTATGAGTCTTAAGTATTTGTTTTGCAAGCTTGGGCGCAACCGGCATTTCATGGTTTGAAGCAGAGGACATGCCTATAAATGCTGAATTTTTCAACAGGGGGAAAGGGGGGGCTTTCTTTGATATGCCATAGCAGGGGTGGCGAAGCGGTGTTTCATTGGTCTCATTTGGGCCCTGGAATAATTTTATCTGGTTTACTTAGGTCATTTTATAGAATATTAAATGTGGCAGGGGAAGGAGCGAGATGCCAACATATTTTAAACACCAATGAAATGAAATTCTGGTGGAGGCCTCTTTTGAATAGCATACTGTTCCATGTCTCAAGTTATTGATTAATTAGCAGGGGAAGCAGTCAAAGTTCTAGGCACAACATTATGTTAATCAATTATAAACTAGTGAGTTGGGGAAGTGGTTATAAAGGTTTGATGAGGCCCTAAGCTACTGAAGGTAATGGGGCCCTTTATATGTCCAGCTGTCATAGAAAACGGGAGATACGTAGCCATTGCAGCAACATATCTCTATTTCCTCGCACCCAGAAATGCAAGAAGGGCTTTAACTCTTGCTAGAAGCTCGGCCTTGCCCTCATCGGAACTGGAAGGCTCCTATGGAAAAGTCCTGTACACACAGAGACTTTGCGCCTGCCCATTAGGGGAAATAGGAAGCCCCGAACATATATATTTTTAGGCGTCCTTTTTATGCTGAGATTTGTAAAGACACCACTGACCCTTTGCTGAAGAGGCTCGCCCATCTTTCAGAAAAGTCTAAACTTAATTCTCTCCTCTTGGGCAAAGATCACAAGACGACCTGGCTGGTAGCCAGATTCTGCGCCCAGATTTGTAGGCACAGATCATCCTCTAGAATAAAATAGCTTATTAGGGAAAAGCTGAAGTTGTCCTTTGGGGTGCCTCAGAGTCAATTTTTATGGTAGCCCAAATCTCAGTTGTACGGGTGTATGCATATATCTCAATTTTAACACATGAGCTATTGCTGCAATCTGCTCTAATTGTATATTTTATCTTTATGAACGCTGTTTTTATTGTGTTATGCGAGCTGGTCTTTGACCGTAATAATTTATCTCTCTATATTAAGTACGGCTTTGAAATCAAGATTCAGGTCGCTATTATACAAGGGGAGGTTACTGCCATAAATTGCTCTTTAAAAAAAAAAAAAATCCATTGCCAGGAATGTAAAAACCTCCAAATGTCCTTTGGAAAGTTCCAACAGCAACGTGGGAACCGATTGTGCCTTTTTATTTTTAGTCTGCCTTGAGTTCCATCTCTCTTAGCTGCCCGCTTTAAGATGCAGGTATTATGGGAGAGAGAAGTGACTTTGTTTTATAAATCACAAATTTGGTGCACATCTGCAAACCTTTGCTGCGTAGGCCCTTTAAAAACAAATCAAAGTAAAAAAGAATATGAATAAGAAGTTTTCTTTTGAATCACGCTGGTTCAGAGGGACCTGTGGCCAAATTTATTCATTTACAGCCTGGCAACAGAAGCAACGGAAACTTCGTTGCTAACAGAAACACAAGCTGCTTTCTGAAGAGCGCTTAGGTGACTGGGGACAAAACCCAGCTGGCCTGCTGGAATTAATCGGTCGAGAAAGATCTATAGCAGAAATCTGTATCAAATCCAATTTATTGAAGAGATGTCATTAGTACACAGACAATTCAAACAGGAGAACTTGAGCTAGGTTGAAGGTTTTTAGAACCCATCAACCAACAAAAAGATTTTGGAGCTTATTTGCCACTCGGCTTTTAATGGAACTAATTAACTAATGCTTTGAAGTTTTGCACTGCAATGCCTCAGTGAAGAAGCTGTGAATCAGCCGGAGTTCTCCAATAAACCCCCCTGAAAGGTGATTTCCCTGGACACAGTCTGAAAGGCAACTCTAGACAGATTCGTCAATTGCTACGGGGGGGTTGCACCTCAAATAACGCTGGTCCTTAGATCCCAATTTGACAGCAATTACCTCTACGTTCTGCTTTGCATTATTGACAGGCATCCATTAGAGGAGGCTAAGCACCTTCAAATATATTTAGCCATGATATAAAGCCAACAGAAGGTACTCCTCCCAACAAATTAATTTACCTGTCTCCAGTTAATGAGCAACCTGTGGAACAGGATTGCTCTCCCGTTGCAGGGGGAGGAACAAATGAAATATGATACAAGTGTCATCTGGCCCCGGTACAATCTAATTAGCCATTACTTATTCTCTCCCGAACTCTGTCCTTGAACTCATAATTTAAAATAAATGCCGATTAAACCATAATGAATTCGGACTTTCTACTTGCCCTTCAAATTAATTTCTTAATTTAGTTTTTCAACACAAGGAGAACACACACATTAGGTTTGTTTGTTTTTTAAAATTTCTTTTTGCCAAGGGTAAGAATAGTTGCCCCGGTGCTTTAAACCATGGGGGCAAGCAGGAGTTGGGGGAAGGAGGTAGCGTGGGGAAAATGGGGCAGGGCACTTGCCAAGCCCCTGCTCACCTAGGGGCTACTGCTAATCGCCTCAGGTGAGCGTGTGAATATGAGCGTGCAAGGTTGAGTCAAGTGTGCCACATACCAGCTTGGCAAAACAAGGACGTTTTGCAGTGGTTTCAAGGTTAGGGCTCACCCACAAAGCCCAAGAGATTTTTTCCCCACTTGTCCTGTGCTGTCTACGCATGAGTCCAAGTAGTTTTTCATTTGTCACACAGTTTTCTCTTAGAAAACCCGCTATTTACTGCTGAAGCGGAACAAGCTGCTATCCGCAGAAAAACCAATTAATGTTTTGACCAATTAATGTGTGGATTTCATGCTCTTTATTCAGCTCATAGTAGTGAGAAATGGAAGTTCCCCGAAATGTCTGCTTTATATACAGTGGTACCTCAGGTTAAGTACTTAATTCGTTCCGGAGGTCCGTTCTTAACCTGAAACTGTTCTTAACCTGAAGCATTACTTTAGCTAATGGAGGCCTCCTGCTGCCGCCACGCCGCAGGAACACGATTTCTGTTCTCATCCTGAAGCAAAGTTCTTAACCTGAAGCACTATTTCTGAGTTAGCAGAGTCTGTAACCTGAAGCGTATGTAACCTGAAGCGTATGTAACCCGAGGTACCACTGTGCATTATTTACACAATGGGCCCCAGGTGATTGGCTAATTCTGGGATTCTCCTGTAGGCCAATCAGGTTGCGGATTCACTTCCACCTGGAGTTGGATTGGGTGGCTCCTGCGGACCAATCAGACTGCTGCATTCTGAATCCTATTGTTCTAGGACCAATCAGACTGCTGCATTTTGGATCCTATTCAACTCAGTACATAACATGTTTATTCTGATTCAGCGGTGAACAGCAGGTTTTCCCGGTGGGGGGGGGGAGCAGCGGGACAAGCAGAAGTGGGGGCGACCACTTAACTATCACTAATGTGGTCACTTACTCCACACAAAGCACTGGCCCAGCTTTCCTGGGGGAGGAATCCTCAGCAAACAGGTAAGTAGGAGGTAAGTTGAAAAGCCACAGCAGTTCAGACGAGGAGGAAATCAGAAAGATGTGGACTTGGCAAGCCACGGATGCAGGGGGAAGCGATGATTTGAAAAGGGATACAGCTGCGATTGAATCCCCTTCAATGTTTTTATTTTGGGGGGACAGGGAGTAAGTGCAATTGTGGCAATCCAAGGATGCAGAAGGGAGCCATGGTGCTGGGACAGGGGGAATCATAGAGTTGGGAAAGACCCCAAGAGTCCATCTAGTCCAACCCCTTGCAATGCAGGAATATCAGCTAAAGCATCCATGACAGATGGCCACTGAACCTCTGCTGGAAAACCTCCAACGAAGGGGAGTCTACCACATAGCTGTCAACTTACAGATTTGAAAATAAGGGAGCAGCAGCCTCGAAAATAAGGGATCAGCAGCCAAAATAAGGGATTTTCCGGGCACAGGTATGTTCAACTTCTGAGCCCCTCCGAGCCAAAGGCAGAAAGCCCAACCAGCAGCCAAACGAAGCCTCATCAATAAGGGACAGCAGCAGGACATGGCACTGGGATAAAGGACTGTCCCACCAAATAAGGGACGCTTGACAGCTATGGTCTACCACCTCCTGAGGGAGACCGTTCCACTGTCAGACAGCTCTTGCTGTCAGAAAGTTGTTCCTGTTGTTCAGTCCAAATCTCCTTTCTTGTAACTTGAAGCCATTGGTTCAAATCCTACCCTCCAGAGCAGGAGTAAACAAGCTTGCTCCATCTTCCATAGGACAGCCCTTGAGATATTTGAAGATGGCTATCATATCATATGCGGCAGCTAGACTGGTGACTGGGAGTGGCCGCTGAGACCATATAACGCCGGTCCTGAGAGATCTGCATTGGCTCCCAGTTTCCGAGCACAATTCAAAGTGTTGGTGCTGACCTTGAAAGCCCTAAACGGCCTCGGCCCAGTATACCTGAAGGAGCGTCTTCACCCCCATCGTTCTGCCCGGACACTGAGGTCCAGTTCTGAGGGCCTTCTGGCGGTTCCCTCGCTGCGAGAAGTGAGGTTACAGGGAACCAGGCAAAGGGCCTTCTCGGTGGTGGCACCCGCCCTGTGGAACTGGTGACAGACATGATTCTCCTCCTTCCCATTTTATCTTCACAACAATCCTGTGAGGTAGGGTAGCTCAGAGACTTTGGCTGGCCCAAGGTCGCCCAGTAATCTTGATGGCTGACTGGGGACCTGCACCCTGGGATGCTAGTTCTACCCAGAGTAAACCCATAGGTCACAAAGTAGGTGCATTAATTTCAATGGGATTACTCTGAGCAGGGCTTGGTTGAATACAACCCCAGGTTCGCTAAGTCAGAGGTCGGCTTCCTACAGCTCCCTGCCTGATTTTATGTGGAAAAGTTCTCACACCCATTTTTTTCCTGGACAGATGTGATTTCCACTCAATCAGACCAGAGGCACCAATGGCTTTCCCCTTCCTAATTGCATTACGCGTCTCGATTTCACACAGCTAATAATTTTTGGTATCTAGAAGACGGCATTTCTCTGAGTCACGGACGATTGTTGGTTTCTGAGGGGAAACCTCTTATCAGAAGGGCAGCCGGCCAGTTCAAACTAATCGTTAGCACTGTACAAAGGCGCTTATCTAGGGAGCAAATGTTTCCCATCAGTGGGACCCAGTGTACACTGATGTTGAGTTTCAATCTGTTTTTGGTTTATTGTTAGTTTGAGCTTTTCCAAATTATTGTTGTTAATTCTTGTTTTCTTCTTATTTTATCTGCAAGCTGCCTTGAGTCCCTGTCAGGGGGGAAGGGAAGGCATAGCTAAATATATTCGATTTTTGCAATAATATTTCTTATTGATAAAATCATTGTTTTATATTTCCTGTAAACCATTTACAGGTTTATTTTTATTTATTTTTTACAATCTAGCAGTGTATAAATTCCATAAAATAAATAAATATTAGAGCCAGCTGGTATATTTACATTATTCGTCCCCAGCCAGCCCCTAACACTCAGGGGGAGTTATTATTAACATTTTTTTCAAAAAAGAAAATGAAGGCGGGGGCACGAGAGAGTATGTTACACTGCAGTAGCCGTATCATCTTGGAATGTACATTTCTGACGATCAATCAATTGGTCAAATGACTGTGGAATACACTTTATTTACACTGCAATATTGCAAACAGTTTGCCCAACAATTTATAAAAACAACTCAACAATGTGGAAGGTACTGTGTCATTAAATCTCAAAAGGAAGGTTTGGATAACATCCCAGATTGGAAGGATTAATGACTTGGGAGTTGCTGCGTCATGAAACTTCAGATAACAGACTTGGACAACAGCCCAGACTGGAATGGAGTCAGGGGAAGCTGTGCTGGCAAATAGACAGTTGGAAAAATATGCAGACACAGATAAAGCTGTATTCGACGGACAAAAGGATATATGATTTCTGACATGACTGAGAATCGTAGAGCCAGTGACAGAGAACTTTAAAGCGTTAAAATCGGAATGTGGAAAATATGAAAACAACAAGGAGAGGCAGGACTGAGATTTGGAGATATGCTTCAGAGGTCCAGACTATGGGGAGGCCCGAAAAATTAATAATTACAATTTGGATTCTAATTTGGTCTTTTTTATTTTTGTTTTTTGTTTTAATTGGTTTATGATTGGATATGTTGATTGGATGTTTTTTATTGGAAAATTAATAAAAATGATTTTTTTAAAAAAAGGAATGTACATTTCTTCTGGATTTAAAAAAAGTTATTCAAAAGCAGTCAAAGCAATGTTTACACGAAGCATGGGGGGAAGTGGACAGCTCAAGGATGTAAATTTTATTTATCTGAGCTTGGCTAGTTCCTACACACATTGACACATGCCCTCCATCAAGACAAGCGAGAGGCAAATTCCAGCCAGGCAAAAACACTCCAGGAGAGTGCAAAGTCAGACCACCGAAAAGCACGGGCTGGGAAGCGGGTATGCAATGGGGAGAGAAGTTCGAGCGCTGGGCTAGGAACTGGGAGACTAGGGTCCAAATCCACACTCAGCCATGAAGTTCGCTGGGTGAACTTGGGATGGTCCCCGACTCTCAGCCTAGCCTACCTCACAGGGTTGCTGTTAGGAGGATAAAATGGGGAGAAGAATATACACCATCTAAACATAGAAATAGAATAAGCAGAGAGGTCTATGCCGAGAGATCCTGCTCATGGATAAAGCAGAGGTGTCTGTTTTTATTTTCACTGGAAAGGGGGCATGTGGGGGCACTAAGCCTTCCCTAGACTTCTCCTCCTCCCTTAACCCAACTAACTTCCAGAACCAGAACTACTAGGGGGAAAGTGCTTCAGGTAATGAGGCACCATTTGGAAGGAGAGGGGAAAGGGCTTCACTAAGATGGTAAAGGTAAAGGGTAAAGGGACCCCTGACCATTAGGTCTAGTCGTGACCGACTCTGGGGTTGTGGCGCTCATCTCGCTTTACTGGCCGAGGGAGCCGGCGTACAGCTTCTGGGTCATGTGGCCAGCATGACTAAGCCGCTTCTGGCAAACCAGAGCAGCGCACGGAAACGCCGTTTACCTTCCCGCCGGAGCGGTACCTATTTATCTACTTGCACTTTGATGTGCTTCGGAACTGCTAGGTTGGCAGGAGCAGGGACCGAGCAACGGGAGCTCACCCCGTCGTGGGGATTCGAACCGCCGACCTTCTGATTGGCAAGTCCTAGGCTCTGTGGTTTAACCCACAGCGCCACTCGCGTCCCTTACACTAAGATGGTAAGTCTATGTTATTGGCCAAACCACTTCAGGCTCCGTGTGGAGCCTCACAAAACGGAACACTCCTCCATGCAAATCCTTCCTTGCATATAGAAACCTAGCATGTCAGGAGAAGGGGAACCTATTTCCTTGTGCATACTGAACTCCATGCATTCTGAAAACTAGGAGATATGGGAGCCTTTCTCCCTGACATGCTAGCTTTCTGTGGGGAGGATTATTTTCTTTTTTAAAAAGACCACATGGGCCTCCAATCTGCAGTCCAAAGTAATAAAGAGCAGAGACCTTGCACAGGATTAGACCTCATCCAAAGGCATGAGGACCATTAAAAAAGAAGGACTTTATGCTCCTTGGAACAAGCAAGATGAATCACAGTACTAAGTGTCCACTCTTTTTGTGGAAATAGCCAGACCTTTTTATAAGCTTGAGACAGAACAGCTCATGCTAGATTGGCTCACCACTTTAGCAGAGATAAAACAGGCTATAATTCATTAAGCTGGGCAAGTTCCAGGTACAAATTGATCGATGCATTATGCCTCTGCTTCAAACAAATAGAGACACTGCCTCTGCAGATTAGATTTCAGAATCAGTTAATTCTTCACATTTTTGTCCCGCAGCAAAAAAGTGAAGACATTTATGTTAGATGTTACAGACATATTAATGCAATTATCTTGCTCAAAATGATGACTACATCAAAAATATATAATATACCAGAGTGCAGTGAGCAACCACATATTTTCAGGTGGTCCTAAATAATCTACTTCGGACTTATTGACTTTATAGACAGAGCAACAAAATTGGAAACACGTTAATGCCCGTTTTTAATAGTTTGTTTCTAGACCTGTAGTTAAAGGTAAAGGTAAAGGTACCCCTGCCCGTACGGTGCCCGACTCTAGGGTTGCGCGCTCATCTCGCTCAAGAGGCCGGGAGCCGGCGCCGTCCGAAGACACTTCCGGGTCACGTTGCCAGCGTGACGAAGCTGCAACTGGCGAGCCAGCACCAGCGCAGCACACGGAAACGCCGTTTACCTTCCCACTATAAAGCGGTACCTATTTATCTACTTGCACTTAGGGGTGCTTTCAAACTGCTAGTTGGGCAGGAGCTGGGACCGAACGACGGGAGCTCACCCCACCGCGGGGATTCGAACCGCCGACCTTACGATCAGCAAGTCCTAGGCACTGAGGTTTTACCCACAGCGCCACCCGCGTCCCTCAGACCTGTAGTTAAAGCCTCCTAATAGTGTAAATAGTAAAAGTAGGCATACAGTATTTAATTCCTTTGCCTGTGTATGAAACGGAGAGCATCACAGAGACACAGAAAAGAAACTTCAAAGTGGCACTTCTGTGGCAAGCAAAACACATCTACAACCAGCTTGTTCAAACTAGAAGCAAGTTTTAGGTTTGCTTCTTTCAGGGATGAAGGAGTATGTAAGTATGTGATGCAATTGTCTAAGAAGGGACTCTCTAACATTGTCTCTCTACTTTATTTCCTGTTAATGTTAGATCTTAGGATTTCATAATGCTAAAAAAGAGAGAACCTACCTCACCCCATGACAAGCTGCACTCCATTCCCAACAACAGGGGAATTTAAAGACCACATATCAAACATAGTTTGTCCTTGCATTTTTGTGTGCTTTGTTTTACAAACTGTGGACATGGAACCATTTTCCAGCTGTGTGGAACTCTGCTTTTGTCGTGATACACAAGGCCATAAAAACTTATCGATTCACTGCTGCTTTCTTGTGATTAAGGCTCTTAACAGGCCTGCTGCAGTTCAGCTATTGATTTTGACTCTGAAAGGCGGGTTATGCACATTTAAAATAAATAAACAATAACCTGCAAAGGAAAGTGGAAGACCAGTGCGTGAAGTGGGTGGGGTTTTCAACCTCTCCCGTCATACCCCTGCTGTGAAGAAGCTGCTTAATTTGGCCTGCAAAAGAACCTTTGCATTTTATAACACAGAACAGAAAAGGATGAGGACAGACAACACACAACTAAGTCCTCATGGCTATTCTTACACTAATTTTCAGGGACTTAGGAAAGAAACTGAAGAGAAGGCACTTGCCACTGTGGGTATGTTTGTTACACCCCTCCACCACATAAAATGCAGTAAGATTGACAGGTCCAAGCCCAATACTACAATAGAGAATTTTCCTTGCAGCAATATCTCACAGGATATTTACAGTACTCTGGAATACATAAGCAGGTGGCAGAAGCCAAAGTACTCTACATGCAAAGATGTGCACATGGCAGGTGGCTCTAGCAAGTAAGCCACTGAGCATATTACAAGGAACAGATTGAACACTATAGAAAATACCACAGCCACCAGCCCACCTGCTATGGAGAGACATTCCTGTGTTCTGCGTGTGTCCCTCCAAACTAAGGAAATGGTTTCATACAACAGAAAGCAAAACTCACTCTGGCTGTGCTGACAGCACAAGTAGTCTTTATTTGCAGCAATTAAAGGTGGAATGGAAAATAATATTCCAGTGAACCACAAGCAAAGAAAGGATCAGGAAAAAGAGTCAAGAATTAACCATCAATTAGTTGTTGCTATTTCTGCAGTTTACGTGATAAACCTACAAGGAACATTTTGTTATTTCTATTCTGGTCTCCTTTCTATGGCCCATTAGAATGGAATTTTTCTTTCTCTCTTCGCTGCTGCAAGCTCTAAGTGACGTTTTGGCTCTACATATGTCAAAGTCACTGCAAAAGAAATCTGCGATCAAACCCAGAGTGAAAATGTTTGCTTCCGAGTCTGAAATCTTCACTTCCTGACTTTTACGGTTGAGAAGAGAGAGGTTCACTTCAGGCCAAGAGCTGACACACAAAATGGCTTTGCTCTAAGGGCTGGACGTGCAGCAATAAGGATGACTAGTTTTAAAGCTCAACTACCATCAGATTTTAGCTTGAAGGTTTAGCTACCCTTCAGGATAAGTTTCCTTCCCCTCACAGCCCTGCCTCTTTATTGACAGGTCTTCACTAAAGTGAAGGTTTTTTGCAAATATGCTCTCACTTGCTTTTATAACACACACACACACTTCATTTCAGACAGTTTGTTTCCTTCAAAATAAAACCGTAGACACTGTCCCAAGTAGATTGCACTGTCCCAAGGAACCTTGCCAGATACCAGTAAGCAGCCTGCAGGAATGCAAACGGTTTCCACTGTTGGAAGTAATGATTTGCAAACAGAGGACTGCGAAAAATAAATCGGATATGGATCTGAGCAGGAGGGGGCTCGACCTGCCCAAACGAAAAATCTGTTTGATCTAATTTCTAAAGACAAATTATTTTGAGGAGATCACTACCCCACAGCATGGATGCTTAACTGTCTACCTAAAGACACACAATCCTATCAGCATCCTAAATCACTCAACAGAGGGCCTGAGGAGAAGCACTATTTGCCAAGCAAGTTTCAAAATGCCATTTGAAACAGGGTGACCCATCCAGCGGCCACTGCTATGATGAATTATTATTATTCTTAATTATTATATTATAATATAATAATAATTATTAATAATAGTAATACCAGCTTGAGCTGGAGTTTAATTATGAATTTGCCCATAGCAAACACACACACATACATGAAAAGTATATGTATATATGTAAAGGTACATTAAGAGTCTAAAAGACAGGTCCCGGGAGGGAAAGGGACTGAACTGAAAAGCAACCAGGAAGAAAATAAAATGACTATAACTACAAAGGGCAACCATAAGAAACGCAGGTTGTAGATTTTAATAAAAGTGAGAAATCGTTTACCAGGCAAGTGGCTGCCGACACCTTCTGCTCTTCGTCGCAACGCTATGTGATGCTATTCCACCATCTAAGCCCTCTGCCAAGCCCACGATCCTCCTGCAGGCCCCGGGAGTGAATGAAGCACGCAAGCCGGAGTCAGGGAGCGACACCCTGGGGGGCGGGTCTTCCCTCGCTGAGCGACATCGCAGCCCGACCAATGAAAGGCGCAGGCGAGTAGACAGCCGGGAGCGGCCGCCAGCCAATGGTGCTTCCGCAGCTCGGTCCCGCCGCTCTCGCCGTGGAACCACAGAAGGCGGAAGCAAGGGGATGGGGGGGGCTTATTTGAATTATGCTGATAAACTGGCCGGAGCAGCCAATCAGAGCGCTCTCGTAAGGCTAAAGCATCTTCAGAAGGACCACCGCGCCGGGATGCAGAGGAAAACATCTGGCTGGGGAGATGATGGCGGACTTGGGAGGCAATGAAAGCAACGGGAGGTTGGTGGGTGCGGCTTGGCCAGCCGGCGCTGATTTAAAGGGAAAGTCTATGGGAGAGTTCGCACGAGCATTTGGCGGTCACCTGAAATTCCTCCACCTGTTGCTGGCCATCTGTAGCCAAGCAAATACATATTTTGTTGACAGGGCTTTTTTCACCAGGGACTCACCAGAACTCAGTTCCGGCACCTCTCAGGTGGACATCATTGCCATTATAAGAGAACAAGGGAGGCTTTCATTTTGAGTTTCGGCACCTCTTTTTCCAGAAAAATAGCACTGATTGTTTACATTTATATCCCACCTTTTTCTCCAACGAGCTCAATATGTTTACACTTCTCCTCCTCATTTGATCCCCACAACAACTCTGTGAGGTAGGTAGTTTTATTACATTTGTGCACTACCCTTCATCCGAGGAATACAGGACAGTTTACAATGTAGAAACACAAAGATACATAACATAATGAAACACAAAACAATAACCCCCCCCCCACACACACACAAGACACGTTTATTAATATAAGCTGCCAAATGTCCAAACCAGTAGCCAAACAAGAATGACCATGGTTAAGATACATGTCCAAACGTAGAAAGGGAGGTTTATCCTTCCAGCCTTACATGTTTGTACACACCAGAGCTTGGTAAATAGGGACACCTCACCAGGTGAATAGAGATAAGGTGGGTGTAAAGGGTATGACAAAACAACAGTTGCGTAAGAAGCAATAGCAGAGAGAGATAGCTTGGGAATGATTGAGGGCACCTAGAGATGCATGACTGTGGCCATATTCACACCATTTAAAGCAGTATGAGACCACTTTTAAAGCACTATGATATCACTTTGAACAGTCATGGCTTCCCCCAAAGAATATTGGGAGCTGTTACAGTTTTTTAAGGGTGCTGAGAATTGCTAGGAGGCCCTTATTTCCTCCACAGATACAATTTCCAGAGTGGTTTAACTATCAATCCCACGTCACAGTGAAATTTAAGTTCTGTGAGGGACAGGGCTGTTTTGGGAGACAATGGAGGAGTGCACCTCTGGCGGATGATGTCAAATTGTTGAAAGCTTGCAGCACCGGCTGTGGGTATAGAGGCAGATACAGGAGGGACATATTGTATTGCATCTGGGGCAGATGATGGTGTCCAGTTGTGTTGCTGTAGATACACCATGGTGTTTCTTCTCTCTGCACCCAGCAGTCGTTCCTCCACTGGTCTCTGCTATGGCTACATGACCTGACTGTCCATCTCCAGGCACTGGTGTAGCAACTAGAGGGCATCAATTTCACAAAAGCTCTCTTAGCAGCGATGTGAAGCAGTTGCTTCACTCCGATGGTAGCGTTGTTCCTGCTTGCTGTTTTCAAACCCCACTCCCCTTGCAAAACCAAGCTGCTTTTAACCATAACCCCTTTGGGAAACATGGATTGCAGATTGCGGAGGTGTGCGGAGAACTGCCAGAAAGCTACACAAGCAGCCCCATCTCCTGGGGCTTATTCTGATGGGAAGCATTTCCATGTAGGAGTTAGTGTGAAATCCATAGGCTGAGCTTCTCACTGTGCATGTGGGCACATGGAAGGAAATGCACAACACGTCAAGACACACACACACCACAGGTTAAAGACTTCCACTTTATAGCCTTCAGCGCAGAATGGAATCTCATTTGATGGTAGTGAATATTACAGGTCATGCCTGAAATCTGGGCTCTGACTTCAGAAATGACCAGGGAGTGCACACAAACCAAATGATGGTTTGGAATAGTAGCCTACAGCAGATAACCAGAAGAGGGCACTCATCAGCTTCTGTTTAATGGTATAGTTTCAAATATTTCTGTGTTGTGTTGTACGTAAATATGTGTTCTTTTCCTGGACACTAAACACAAGGAAGGGCCCTGTGTTATTCAAAAGCTTGCATATTGCATTTTGAACAGTGGCTAGTCTTAGTGAAATATACTACTTCACCGGCACTGTGATTTTAATTCAACTGGCTCCATTTCTTTTTGTTTTTATTTTACCATGTGTTCACACCCAGTGAGTTCATGGCAGAGCTGAGAATTATAACTAAATGCAGTTTCACCACCAATACACTTGTCTTATTCCATTGTGCCAGTTAAAGCAGATAGGATAGTAAAGAGTAAATGATGCCTTTGTTTGAATCCAGCTTCCACAGAACTCCTCATTGAGCCGGACTTGGGGCCCCAACCACGTGCCTTTCTATGCTGCCCCTTGAAGCCCACCCAGCTTGCAACACCTTGCAATGGGCCCACAGCAAAGGAGCATTTTCCCCCTGCCTTTGCTCACACCTTCCACCATAACTTGCACAACCGCTGGGGCTATGGATGCGGTGCTGGCTACGCCATTCCTTCAGGCCCCACCACTGCCAGCCAGGAGTTTAGAATTGCAGCTTAAACTCTTGATTGAGCAATATACATACAAACATACATACATACATACATACATACATACAGTATTCCTGATTCTAGTCAGAAACAATGAATACAGAAAATGGATGGAACTATGCTTTCTAAGAGCAGCACTTAAGGGATTTTGAGCACAATATCCCCCCTCCAAATGTAACCTTAATACGTTTCTCATTTGGAGTGCCAGTCTACAAATATTTACCCACAGTTGTGCTTTTCCTTCAGATACTAGTACCACTTTTTTCTGTGTCAGTTTATCTGCCAAGGAACCGGCCAGTGGTTCTCACCCTGTGGGTCCCCAGATGTTGTTGGACTACAACTCCCGTCATCCCTAGCTAGCAAGACCAGAGCTCAGGGATGGATGATGGGAGTTGTAGTCCAACAACATCTGGGGAGCCACAGGGTGAGAACTGCTGCAAGCAGAGGTAAAACTAGGTTTTATTTTACCCAGGTCAAAAAACCAGTTTGACACCCCTGCCATGCACATTTGCATACACACACACACACACACACACACACACAGGCTGGGAGTCTCAATGGCACCCCTCTGGAGGCTTCACCTGGGGGGGGACAACTACCCCCCCCCCCCAGTTACAGCACTGCCACACGTATATGTCACATAACCTCTGGACATTCCAGACCATCTGGAGAATATTCAAGTGTGCACACTCAGTTCTGGGCCTTGAATAAACCTTTTGGGTCTCACTGTGACCACATAAATCGAGAGTGCATTCTAATAAAAAAAACACCCCACCCTATTTTATTTACTGGTTACATTTTTTGTTCCACCTTTCTTCTGTTATGGAACTCAAGACAGTATCTTTGGGGTTCTTATCTCCCATTGAGGCACTAAACCAATCCTGACCTTCTTAGCGTCAGCAAGATTGCTGCATCTTGTGTCTTCAGACCATGCACTGCACTTTATTGGGGAACATCAGTAGTTATAGGCAATGTTGTCTTTAAGAAAAGCATACCTACCTGCCATTTCTGATCTTCTAACTGAGGTATCCCAATAAGCTTACAAAGAAGTGCAGGTTTCTCTGGGAAACCATTTGAAAGCCTTGCTTCATACCAAAGATATACATCTCCAAACGGAAAGCATTGTTAAATTTCCTTTATTGTTGTTGGTTACATACATGAGAAAGTCTTGGCTCATGGCTGGCTGAAAACAATCATGTGGTAGGTTTAAGAGCGCTCTGTTCTTTTTAAAAGTGGTTTGATAATACTGGAATTTGAAACAGTGTGAACTGATTGTGTACCAGCAGAGATCCAGAGAAAATGATAAAGTACTTAGAAACAGAGTGGTGTGGGGTTTTTTTCCTGATTTTTCAATGGCTTCCTCATCACAATGGCCATTTCAAAGAAACAGAATTATTTTATTAACATTCATATCCACGGTGATAAATTTCAAGATGTGTGAAATGTTTAAATGGAAATGCATATGAATAATTACTTGTGGCTTGTTGCTGTAGCTATTCATGTTGTAGTGTATAGCAGCATCAAGTCTCATGCGATGGGAGCGCACTGTCTTTCATCCATCGTACATCCAGGGTACAAAAAGAGACATTTAAAATCTGACAGTAAAATAGTACCAAATATTCAAACATCCGTTTTCCAGGTGCAAATATTTTAAACATTTAAAATGTAAGATCAGTTACTCAGATCTTGAATCTTAAGAAGAAAGTTTTCGATGCAACTGCAAATACCAGATACTGGTCACTGGATGGGGCTGGTGACAATATTTTGTTGCTCATGCCAACACCCACTGAGATTAAGAAAGTAAGAAAACCCTGGTGGATCAGGCCGGTGGCCCAACTAGTTCATCATTCTGTTCTCACAGTGGCCAACCAGAACTTGCAAGCAGAACCCAGGCACAAGAACACTCTCTCTCTGTTGCAGCATTGCTGGCTATCATTACTTCTGGGAGTGCTGTGTGAAAAAAGTGCTTTCTTTTGTCACCCTGCCTTTCTACGCTGGAACTCAAGGTGTGGTACACAGCCTGCTAATCTAGGAACTGACCAGAACCACTTAGCTTCAACAGGGTGAATCAGGACCATTCTTTGACACAAAAGGAAGCGTTTTAAAAACTGCTTTTGAAACTTCTGTCTTATAAGGGTTACACCTGTGACCACCACAACGGGTATGGTTTGGCCACAGTTAAGTGCTTTTAAGTCCCAATGATTTCAGTGGTAGAGACTTACAAGTGTTTAACTTTCAGCTAGAACATGCACCTCACCATGGATACTTTTTCAACTGGTGCATTGTTATGTGGGTTGACCATAGGGGATTCTCTGTTTCTCAGTTTCCAATGTGCGTTCATACAGGAACATAAGTTCTAGTGATACAGCAGTAGCCAGCTATAAGCTACTGAAAACAAACTTGGTCCACACAAACTGTCTACGCAGGTGAACAGCATAAGATCCGAGACATGAACTCATGTGGAATTGCTTATTTTTCTCAAGCTGGCTGCTGGTGTGGTGTCAGATTCAATGTACAGTGAGCGAACGAAGCCAGATCTATGCTACAAACTTGGTTAGTAGTCATTCCCCCAGAGCAAGGCAATTCTCAGGGGGCAAAGATAGGAACCTCTAACAAGGAAGTCTCAAAACTCTCAGCAATCTAAAATTCCTAGTGTTCTTTGGAGGAAGCCATAGCAGTGAAGCTGGCATAAAACAGTTATGTGGGATACTGCAGATATGTCTAGGGAGAGAATCAATACAGTATTAAAGCTATCGTTTGTTATGAGCATTTCTTTCAATGGAACAGCGGGGTAACTTCTCCGAATAAATAAACACATAAATACATAAAATATCTAGTGCTTTCCCTTATGGTTATGATGCTTCAAATGTTCATCAGCTTTTGATTTGTAATAATAATAATAATAATAATAATAATAATAATAATAATAATTTATTATTTATACCCTGCCCATCTGACTGGGTTTCCCCAGCCACTCTGGGCGGCTTCCAACAAAACACTAAAATACAATAACCTATTAAACATTAAAAGCTTCCCTAAACAGGACTGCCTTCAGATGTCTTCTAAAAGTTTGGTAATTATTTTTCTCTTTGACATCTGATGGGAGGGCGTTCCACAGGACGGGTGCCACTACCGAGAAGGCCCTATGCCTGCTTCCCTGTAACTTGGCTTCTCGTAGCGAGGGAACCGCCAGAAGGCCCTCGGTGCTGGACCTCAGTGTCCGGGCAGAACGATGGAGGTGGAGACGCTCCTTCGGGTATACTGGACCAAGGCTGTTAAAGGATTGCATAAAACCTGAAAGGAAGATTTAAAAAAAACTCCTGGCAAGATAAGATGCTCTGCTGTAGAGTACCAAACATTTGGGTCCCCTGCAAAGCTGCGGGGCCTTGACATGTGCTTCACAACGCCAAACCCTGGCACCAGCTCTGACAAACCAGAACCACCAGGTGAGTAGGAGGGCAGGAAATGGCGAAGAGGTAAAGCAGGCACAACAAGAAAACAGTTGCATGATCACCCTCATCCCAAAGGGGGGGAGCTAACTGGTCCTGTTACCATTAAACTACAAGGGCACACACAGGAAAAACTCTGAATTCATTGCAGCCTGTAGTGGACTGATAAATACATCAATAATATTTGTACGAGTTTGGTGGGGCAGCGTAAAATTCATACTGTACCTATGATCCACGTAGTTATAACCTCACTGAAAACAACTGGGCTTGTTACATCAAAGATTAAATTGGGCTAGAGGACATGCCAATTTTTTGTTTTTGAGGTATATCAGTTCTTTGGAACCCCTGTGCTCCTGGTTCTTTCATTTTGTTCATTGTAGAAAAAGACTCACCTGAATATACCTTGATTTTTTTTTTACTGCCACAGAAAAACTCCCTGCTTACAGAAAACAAGCTGGTCAGGAAGATTTCTCCAGCTTAGCCTTCTTGACACGCTAGTTTTCTAAGTACAGGGAAGTGGAGGGGTGTGCAGGGGGAGCACTTTCCTCCACGAAAGACTGCACTACATTGTATTTCTTTTCTGAATATGCAGCACATCTGTGAATTCCAGTGTTCTGAGTTTTGCCGAACTAAATGCTGAGGTCTGCTGCAACCTCTACCTTGGAGTTAATCTTGTAGCCAAATTCCAAGCCCATCGTTGCCAGAAACGTCAGCATCATGTTAATACAAACAATCATTAGCGCAAGCATTCTGCTTGCTAGACAGAACGATCTTCCATCTCTCTCCTCCCCCCACAACATGCAGGCAATAGTTTACTAACTTGGCTACTAAATGGCAGAATTAGCTTTTTAGGATGCAAACTCTTGGTAGAAGCGTTGGCCCAACAGTAAGTGGGAGGGTCGAACCATAGAGCAAGCAAGATAGAAGATGCCTTTTATTGAGATCTGTCAGCTGAAAATGCAATGCACATTTTAAAAGATCTCCGTGGAACTCAAAAGCTTGCACACGTTTTGAATGCCGCTAATAAAATAACTATCTCAGCAGAAGTCATATACCAGCTTTCGAAGTGTTAAATAATAAGCAGGATGAATTTCCCAGAAGAAATTTACATAATCCAGTGAACAAAATGGTGCAAAGAAGGTAATTCTTATTATTATTTTTTTAGAAAAGCGCATGCTAATTACACATTTTCAGTATTTCCTTTTTTAAAAAAAAATTGATCAGGCAGATTACATAGAAGTTCATAACATTTCTTCAATATACAAATCAAACTCAACCGATTCATTAATAAGGTGCTCAGAAATGTGAATGAAAATAGAGCCTACAGCAGATCCATGGTGTGTAATTTTTATTTATTTACAAAGCTTCTTTGAGTTTTCATTTGACTCCTTTTCCTTCCAAGGACACTTCAGTGCAAAAACAACTGTGGCAGAAGAGCTGGAGTTCAGTCTTGGCTAATCCCAGGAAACTTTTGTGAGTGTCATTTTCAAGATGTTAAGGCCTACAACCCTTGGCCTCAACAACTTTACACAAATTTGTGTAATCATCTTCCCCCTGCCTTCACCCTACACATCCCCATATCTGCTCCAGGGGGTTAGGGCAAAACCCAGAATATATTTAGGGGAAGAGTTTGGGTGTGGGAGTCCCATTGCACAAGTGCAAGAAATTCTGCTCGAGCAATTATTTAACTGAATACCACCCAGATTTGTTAGCATTCTTTTTCAGGGTGGAGTCTTTTGTTTGGGGGTTGTTGTTTTTTTCTGCGGGAGAGTCTGTGCACAAAAGACCATCACTTAACATTTAAGCCCTCAGCTTCACTACTTAGTTTGAGCACCTGGTTTAACGGTATATGGGAAACTAAATTCCACAGAAGTTCCAACATTTGACGGCACCTCAGAATTCAGATTCAACTTTCAGAATTTCTAGTCTTTTTCCTTGCTTCGCTTTTGAAATCTGACTTTGGCATTAACTCTTCCTGGTGGGCTTTAAGGCAACGGCATAATAAATTCACTATGCTTGTAAGGCGCTTGGGGAGGGGTTCTTGAACTGGGGTTCCCAACAGCCAGGCTCCGTTGCCATGCCTCCTAAGAAGCACTAGGGCAAGCCTGATAACTCGGTTCTGTGCTTCAGGGATGCCATAAAAGCCTCAATGCCAGCAAGCCACTGTGTGCTGAGATATCCTCCTAAACACCTAGTCCTTTTCTCTTACCGCTGTACAGTGGTAACTCGGGTTACATACGCTTCAGGTTACATACGCTTCAGGTTACAGACTCTGCTAACCCAGAAATAGTACCTCGGGTTAAGAACTTTGCTTCAGGATGAGAACAGAAATCGTGTGGCGGCGGCGCAGCAGCAGCAGGAGGCCCCATTAGCTAAAGGGGTGCTTCAGGTTAAGAACGGACCTCCGGAACGAATTAAGTACGTAACCAGAGGTACCACTGTATTCAGCCTGGACAGCCTGCTTGTTTGGGGTGATATACCTGCTTCTGAAACATGCATACTGATAGTCTGGAAATTGATAGCCTAGGTGGGGGTTCCTCAACTTTCTGAGGTCCAGGAGCACATTTGGAAATTTAAGAAAGTGTCGTGGGCACTATAAGAGACCCAGAATCCAAACTGGCAAGGCTCAACCCCCTGTGCGCACATACACAAAAAAGCCCAGGCAGAACACAGACATATCTCCCAAAACAAATAAACACACACACACACACACACACACACAAAAATGAGGCACGCACGCCCTGCAAAAAAAAAAAGCAAAAAGCAAACAGAGAGAGCGAGAGAGCTGGGAAGAACAGGGGACTTAAGGGTACTATGTGAAGGGCAAGGGGAGGTTAGAGGCCTGACAAGCATCTTGACACCTTTGCCCTGATCCGACAAAGAGCAATGCGTAAGCAAATAAAGTTCTTAAGGTTGAGATGTTCAAACTGATTTAGCTGTACGGTGGTCTTGTTTCCAAGGAATGATGGTAAAATATGTCTCAGGAGAAGCCCTACCTTTCCACTCCTTAAGTGTGACAAAGAGGGTGTGCTCGTGTGGTGGTTGCAAGCATGAACTACAAGCCAGAGATCCCCATTCCGACTCTCAGCTCAGTCACCAATTAACTAGGAAGCAAAGTCTAGCTGTAATATCAGGAGAGTACTATAGGCCTACCTGGCCAAGCTAGAACGAGAGGAACCTTGTGGAACAGAGGAAACTTGGAAGCTGCCAAGTCAATCTAGCTCAGTATTGTCTAAAGGGGGTCATTCCTAGCCCTACCTGGTGGTGCCGGAGATGGGACCCTCTGCATGCCTAGCAGGTGTCCTACCACTGAGCTACAGCCCTTCCCTTAAATGCTCTGGGCTCTCAGGAAAAGTGTCATACCAATGTAAATCATGAGGTCACTAAAAACCGGGCTGCCCGGTTATCAAACGAGCAGGGGCTTCAAGTCCTACGACTCTCAAAACAATGCCAATTCAGCCTCTCTCTGTAAGATTAAGAGTTTAACATCCAGAACACCTCCGCAATGGGGGACTCATGTCCAAAACACACCCCTGGAGGTACAAGGCAAGATTGTTAAGGCAGCGTAAAACCCCTAAAATTTCATTCACACCTCTGGATTCCTTTTCCATTCAAGGCATCAGAAGGGGACCTGGTTTTCTACCTGCCCTTAACAAAAAAGGCATTTCAGTAACATCGGGTACCGAGCACGTTCGATCAGACCTTGGTTACTGTTCAGCATTGGGTAATTAGCACGAAGACTGGAAGAATTTGTAAGGAATCAGCCACGAATACCAGCAGCAACGTTTAATTATTATTATTATTATTATTATTTTACCACCTCTCTTTATGGTACACCTCCGTCTGTACAATCTCACTAGGGTGTTCTGCTAGGCATGCGCCGTTGATGTCTTTCAGCTTGTTGTCAGGCAGATCTTCTGGCTTTGTGCAAAGTTTCAATGCCCTGGAAATGAAGACGTCCAAGTCAAACTGGGGGTCGCTTTCGCTGCTGACCTCCTTGGGTTCTTTGTGGAGATGGTGAGGAGAAGATGGTAAGCTCCTCTCCTGGATCTCTGGGAGAGGATTTGGGCATTCAAGTCCTGTCTGGGTACTTGTAACCCATTGCGCTATCTCTAGGAATAGGTTGGATGGTTCCTCCTCCAAGGCGATCTCCGCCGTGGGTGCAATGGATGCCCTTTTCCAGTGGGACAAGTCTAAGATGAGCTTGGGCTCTGAATAATGATGGAGCTTGTTGTCCCTCCACAAGAGCTTGTCCAAATAGGAAGGCGACCCCACTTTGTAATCACACGACCGCCCGTAATCTCCCTCAAACGCTCGGTCCATCGAGGAATGCGACTGCTCCAGGAATCTCTCGGAGCTGCTCTGGGAATATTTGCGCGGGTCCACCTGAGCCTCCTCAGCAATGGATTCCGACCCCGCTCTGGGATCTCGTTGCACCTCCTCCAAATCGTGGCACTTCTCTTGTCGCCATTCCAAATCCGAGGATAAGCTGACTTGGTACCTGTGTGTTCGAAGTGACAACGTTAGACGCACAGCTAAGGGTCAGGCGCATACTCCCATTTAAGCAAATTTAGAATTTATTTATTTACTTTCACTGAATATATTTTCCAGAAATTGGGACGGGCCCTAGCTCCCTGCTTTGCTTTGTGCCTCATTGGGAGTCAGTAACCTTTGGACCATCTGAAATAACTCCAACTGGCCGGCTACTAGAGAATACAATGCAAGCTGCAAAATGGGCCTTCTATTCTGACAATTATGTACACTAACCAGTGTTCTACAGTGGTACCTCAGGTTACATACGCTTCAGGTTACAGACTCTGCTAACCCAGAAATAGTGCTTCAGGTTAAGAACTTTGCTTCAGGTTGAGAACAGAAATCGTGCTCCGGCGGCGCGGCGACAGCAGGAGGCCCCATTAGCTAAAGTGGTGCTTCAGGTTAAGAACAGTTTCGGGTTAAGTACGGACCTCCGGAACGAATTAAGTACTTAACCTGAGGTACCACTGTATTAGCTTTGGAGTGAAACTTGCATCATTTGTGTACTAGTCTTTGTCCAGCTTGCTTCATAGCCTGAATCTCTCCAGAATACTGAGAAGCTATCAGGGTTCCACAAAGACAGAGAAGACACTCAGAAGTGGTTCTACCAACTCCATCTTCAGCAGAACCACCAACTTTTTCCATTAGAAGATCCTCCAGAGCAGTCAGGAACCCTTCAGTTTCCATCGGTTTCCAAGAACCGGTCATCCAAACAGGCTTACTATCCTTGCAAGGGCAAATCGCCACTGCTATCCCAAACTTCACCAGCTAATGGTTCTACTACCATTTCCATCAAAATTCTCCAGCAACCCTACTCTCCAAGGAAGCTCAGTACAGGATTGCAGCTTGAGACTCTCGGAAACTGGTCTCAAAGGAGCAAAAGAAGCAGCTCAGCAGCAGAACACGTGAATAACATGTGAATTAATGTACCTGTCCCAGTTGGACATCTGGCTTTGGTTCGCTTCCATCAGCAAAATGTCGTCAATCTCGTCTTCAATCCGGAACGGGTGCTGAGAAACGGGCTCGTCTTCAGGACAGTAATAGGGACTCATATAAGGGTGTTGCAAACCCATCTCTGCGGTCAGCCGGTCCATGGGATTGAATGTCAGAATCTTCTCCAGAAAATCGATGGCTGTGAGGGGCAAGTTAATACAATCAGGTCAGCAGTTCTTAGTCCCCAAGACAGAGTCACCTGGGAACACTTATATGCATGATAAGAACAGTCACTCTGAAATCAGACAAAGACTTCACCTTTAAGCTCCATTTCTATTTAATTATTGAATGTAATTGTCCTTGATTCAGATGTAAAGCTCTTAATTATATTTAATGGGAGTGTTGCGCAAGCTTTGGAAGGACGGTGAGTCTTGGGGATGTTACTTATTTTTAGAAAGGACAGGAGTCACAGTCGAAGAAAGTCAGATCTAACAAGCATGAGAGAAAGAAATCCTATACATGTTGACTCAGAAGTAAGCCCTAACGTCTCTAACCCAGAGGTTGCCTTTTTTTCTCTTTCTTTTTTTGAGCCAGTGGGCACATTTGGAATTTCGAGAAAGCATATCCTCCAAGGCTTTTGCCACAAAAAAACAGGATGCCATCTTCCAGGGCTGCAGTCCCACACGAGTCACATGACCCGCATGAGAGGGCACCCCCCCAAGCACTTTTTTCCAGTAAGGTAAAGGGACCCCTGACCATTAGGTCCAGTCGTGGCCGACTCTAGGGTTGCGGCGCTCATCTCGCTTTATTGGCCAAGGGAGCCGGCATACAGCTTCCAGGTCATGTGGTCAGCATGACTAAGCCGCTTCTGGCGAAACCAGAGACACAGAAATGCCGTTTACCTTCCCGCCGGAGCGGTACCTATTTATCTACTTGCACTTTAATGTGCTTTCGAACTGCTAGGTTGGCAGGAGCAGGGACAGAGCAATGGGAGCTCACCCCGTCTCGGGGATTCAAACCGCCGACCTTCTGATCGGCAAGTCCTAGGCTCTGTGGTTTAACCCACAGTGCCACCCGCATCCCTCTTTTTTTTTTCCAGTACGACACCCAAAAAAACACATTTTGGGATGCTGTACAAGAAAATATACTTTCTTCAGGGCAAGAGCTCAGTCTGAAATCACACAAGAGCACAGTGCCCAAAATGGCCGCCGTGCTCTCTCACAGGAGAAAACAGGATGCCCCATTTTTTCTGGGACAGCCCCACTAGGAACCAAATGCTTTCCAGCAAAGGAGCCCACCCTTGGATCTGAGCAGATGTGGAACCGAGTCTCTACCTTTGCTGTTCACTTCAGGAAGGAGCTTCCGCAACGGCTTCTTCACTTCCCAGGTGCTGTTGACGAATGTCGGCATCACTTTGAGCAGTTCCTCCTTGTCCTCTTCGTGGAAAACAGGGATGGTCTCCAAAATGAGCTGCATCTGCTCCAGCTCGTGGCTTCCTAAATGAACAAAAAGAACGTTGCTCAGAAGGGTGACATTGTGATCTCTGGCGCCTTTGGCCTTGCTCACGTGTGCATTCCACCACTTGATAGCTTTGGCATGTGCTAATGAGCCACCACAGAGCAAACATGACGTATTCATATCACTTCAAAACACATGGGGCTGGGTAGGATGCAATGCTGAACAGAATTAGTACCACAGGAGAAGTACAGAATTTTGGGGAGCTGGCATGTCAGATCTTTAGCGCCCCCTCCTCATGGGCCAACTTTGATAGGTGGACAAAGTCACCCACCTGTCAATCATCTGACTCCATGATGGTGTCTGGTGACTGAGAAGAGGGCAGTCCTGCCCACCTCTCAAAGTCGAACTGGGTGGGTGGGTGGATGGATCTGCTTCACTAGAGCTCATTTTCCACAGGGAACCAACTGATGAGCAGAGGTTTCAGTCCAGCTGACTGCAGGTGTCTGCTTAGCCAGCACGTTTACCAACCAGGCCAGCACATAAGATGATGATGAAGATGATGATGATTAATTTATTACTTATACCCTCCCCATCTGGCTGGGATTTCCCAGCCGCTCTGGGCAACATCCAACAAAATATTAAAAATACAATAAAACATCAGACATTAAAAACTTCCCTAAACAGGGCTGCCTTCAGATGTCTTCTGAAAGTCAGATAGTTGCTTATTTCCTTGACATCTGATGGGAGGGCGTTCCTGAGAAGGCCCTCTGCCTGGTTCCCTGTAGCTTCACTTCTCGCAGTAAGGGAACCACCAGAAGGCCCTCGGAGCTGGACCTCAGTGTCCGGGCTGAACAGTGGAGGTGGAGATGCTCCTTCAGGTATGCTATAAGAGCTTAAGATGAACCTGCTGGATGACGCTAACGGCCCATCTAGTCCAACATACTGTTCTCATGGTGGCCAACCAGATGCCAGTGGGAAACCCATAAGCTGGACCCGAGCACATGGCCCCTTCCCCTCTTATGGTCTTCAGCAACTGATATTCAGAAGCATTACTGCTTCCAGCTGTGGAGGCAAAGTCTAGCCATCATGGTTAGTAGCCATCAATAGCCATCTCCCCCATGACTTTCTTATCCTCTTTTAGAGCCATCCAAGTTGGTGGCCATTGCTGTCTCCTTTCAGAGTGAGTTCCACAATTTAACTATGTGTTGCGTGAATATGTGTTTTTAAAAAAATCTGTTTTGAAATTCTCCAGCATTCAGCTTCCTTGGAAGCAGGAGTCAGAAGGAGATTAATTCAATACAAAACTTGGAGTGGGGGGCCACCAGGGGGCGCATTGGAATATGGGCGACAATAACATCTCTCCGACGCACACGAGGTAATTAAGAGGCTGATATGGGAGTATGCAGCCTCCCTTCGTTGCCCCAAGGGAATGGGGAACGCTGCCTTGCCTGCTGTGTCCATAATTCACCCCCAGATTCGAAAGAAGGGGGTGAGGGCACTAGGCACAAAGCCCTCGGGTGGGTCCGGCTCTCCCGGATGCTGTCTCTGATCGCGCACTGGTTTGCATCAGCTCGAAATATATAATTGGAAAAGAAGCAAATGCACATATTTCAAGTGAAGAATGGGAGTGAAGACTGCTAACTGAAGTAACCTCTGTGAAATGATTTAATGGAATACAACATGAAGAAAATACACCAGGTTCAGTATGCCGGAGCGGGACTGGATGGGGGGGGACTTTTTTTCTTTTCTTCTATGTGATTAATCAATAACCCCTCCCCAAAAAGAACCGTCGCATAACCAACCTAAGCAGGATGATTAAAAACTGTGTGGAAGTTTGGCTTGTGAGATCGAGAAAAAGAACAAGGGCTTTTGATGGCGCAGCAACAAAAAGGGAGTTGCCATTTTGACAGGTTCTGTCTAAAGATTCATGATCGGGAGGAGGAAGCTTTGTTTTCATATTGGATTCCTGGTAGAACCTCCTCGAGGACTGAGAAAGAGAGGACAGACCTGTGAAAAGTTAAGAGTAGATAGCAAGAATGTTTTTCTTTATGGAAGCGATGAAATACGGTAGCTGTCTGAAATATGACCCTTGGACAAACGGAAAAATCCACACAGGAATACAAATTTGTTTCAACCCGCTTATGGAGACTATCAGAGGCCACAAAGACAAAGAGAAAGGAAAAATATATGAAAACAACTAGAAGAGATGTGGAAAACAGCAAGAAAGGATTGGACAGAATTGTGAACATTATTTGGACAGATTTGTGGACTTTTAAAGCAGCAGCAACAAGAGGATTGGATCCCTTTCGGAACTTGAAATATGGGTACCCCCAACAAAAATTTAAAATTAGGCTCTGTAATTCGGAATTTATGTGATCTGATTTGATTTGATTGGTCTGTTAATAAAAATTATTTTTTAAAAAATAATACAAAACTTGGAGTGTAGCTATGCCCTCAAGATTCAGGTCTATACCAGCAGAGTTCAGTTGCATGATTAAAGTGGGTTTGGTGCTCTTTCACAAAAAACTCACGCCTCCCAAAATTGTTGTTGCTCCTTTTGTTCTTTTGAGGTAAGGAAAGCGGCAGAAAAATATACTATACACATACTATGTTATGTGTGACATAACAATCTATTTTTTTTAAAAAAAAAAATATTTATTCCAGTTTTAAAGTTACAAAAAAATATAGAAAAAACAAACCACACGCATCTTACAAAAAACAGACAATAAAAAAGAAATAAGAAAAAACAAAGAATCACAGTAAAAAATAACAAAAATCAAATTAGACCTTTACAACCTTTTTCCCTTTTACTTATTTCCAAGACTTCCTCTCACCTCCCTGCTTTGTATTCTAGTTTAAATCGTATCTCCAGCAAATCCTTCTAACCTTCTTTTCTTTTACTTATTTTAACATTCGAAAGTATTTAATTCTCCTCTATCCTCATTTTACGCTTCATATTTACTTATTCCATTGTACCATGTCTGCCAATACGGCCTAATATTCTTTTCCAACCTTTTTCTAACATTATTTTATATTACAGTGTTTCTGAAGATATATTTTAAATTTTCTCCAGTCTTCTTCCATCAACCCTTCTTCCTGATCTCGAATTCTGCCGGTCATCTCAGCCAGTTCCATATAGTCCATCACTTTCATCTATTGATGCTGTGTCTTAAAACCTACGCGCAAATTGGATGAAGGCTCAGTAAACAGCAGGCATCATATAACCTCCCCACAAACTTAATGGAAATAAATGTGGATGAATGCTCTATAAGAACTCTCAGAGACAAGGACAATAAGCTCATGGTTCTTTTTTGCCACTAGGTGGGAGAAGACAACAGTTTTTTGTGCCACAATAAACAGCCAAGAGATCTAAGCACAGTCCACCGATTGCCTGTGCAACATCCATAACAATTCAATGAATAACTTCTTTCTGTGCCTTGCACCTCTTAGCAGGACAGTTGTGGCTCTGCCTATTGTTGGTTTCCCTTCCATCTGCCCTACAAGATGCAATGGGCACCAGTCACCACTGGTGGTTCAGAAGAGAGGCTTTGTTAAGGGTGTTATGGAAAAAATCTAGGTGCGAGGCTGCTCAGTCACCCAGCTCATCGGGCAGAGCCCGTGGGTCCCTGCGGAATAAAGGAAGGAGTCCAGCCAACTGGAGCAAATAGCTGTAGACCAAAGTTTATTGCGCAATAGGTTCAAAGAGCAAATTTGAACCCTGAGGATGGGGTGACAAAGACTTTTAAAACTTTCCCACCATATTCCAGAATACAGTTCGTACAGCATCATTGCTACATCACTGACATGTGACAAAAAGGGAGGGGTTAACCTTGGCAAACATGTCCAGACAAGTCCTTGGTACAAGATTAGCATAAGCAGACATGGCAGGGCAAGACTCAGGTATAATATTAGCATAGACAAATATGTCTTAAGTACCCACCACCCAAAAGTACAATGGAAGTTCCTTTGCATGTCTGGAGCCTGAGGCGAGTCAGGCGATGAGATTTGGCTTCCTTTGGCTAAAAATGAGTCCAGCAATTGTCACCTCTGGGAACTTCCTGGAGTCCTTTTTCAAGGGGAAAATAGCTTTGGAATGGAGGAAACTGGGAAAGGAGATGATTTTATATTATTTTTAAAGCTAGGTAATTTCCCTGAGCTGTCAAGTTGAAAGGATACATTCAGGCATAATATTTGTAATATTTAACTTTAAAGATGTGCCCCCCCCCGGTAATTTCTGTAACAAGGGAGATAACTAATGGGGGGAGGGTCCTTTGGGTGCTTCCACAAAGCAACTTGTTGTGGATTTGGTGCTGCTTATGCCTGCAAGTTTTCCACATCATCCACACAACATCATCCTCATAAAAATGCCATTCCATTCCCACTCCTTTTATCTGGATTTAATGTTGCCCAGGCTTGTTTGTTTGTTTGATTGATTTACTGAAGAAATGATAAATCCAGATTAGATGGGGAAATCACATAGAATGGCATTTTGATGAAGGTGACATCGTGTGGACACTGTGAAGTCCACAATCACCTGCTGCGAAGAGGACCATCTATGCATGTTCTCTCCCCCACCACGACCACCAAATGTTCAGAATTGGCTATCAGTGCAACTTAATAAGAGTAATAGCTGAAGGACAAAAAGTAAAGCAACGAGGTTTACAGCAAAAACAAAATAAGTTAACACAGGGTGCATTTCATTAGATCATTTTGTGCATTTATTTCTGAGGACCATTAGCCAGAGATGTCCAGGTCAGACTGAGAGCATAACTACCACAACAGAGGGTTGTTTTTTTTTATTGTTGGAGTCTCATTAACGTTGCCTAAATAATTAACAAACTCCAGATCTGCGTTCATGATTATTTTAGCAGCTGAAATTGCCTACTTCCAACAGCCTTGCAGGAATTAGGTTGGGGTCTCATCTCTTGAAAGTGGCTCACCGCTCTCGCATGCTAGCGAATGAGGTCGCCCTCTTAAAAAAGTGGATTATGTGAGTTAATTGAAGATGAGGGGAATGGAGCATGAAGAAGGGGTTGGGTTTGATAGTCTCCTAGTCTCTTCAAGCTCTATGATTTCATGAGGACAGGCTAAAATGGACCAGCTTTATTAAGACCCTTTATATACACAGCAGCAATTATGCATATGGAATAAGGAGCAATAGCTATCCCTGGTAAATGTAAGTACAGTGTTAGGGACCCATGTATGTGCTGATATACTGAATTTCTGAATAAATGATGCCATCTTTTGCTGGGGACAATACCTGATCCATCTAGCGCAGTATGGACAAGACAGACTGGTAGTAGATCTCAAGGTAGGAGGTCCCAGGTTCCTGAAATCTCCACATAGGGCTGGGAGAGCCCCTTGCCTGAAATCCCAGAGAGCCACTACCCATAGGTGTAGAAAATGCTGAGCATGATCACCCAATAGGTCTGACTCCAATATATCAGGTGAGGGAGCGGTACACGTGGTAAAGTCATGTGTGAAAATTATGGTACCTATGCATGTGTTTGAAAGCCATTATAGATACTGTCCTAACTTTCCTCCTAGAGAACCTTTACTGGAGATATTGGGGGTTAAATCTGTGGTTGTCTGCATGCAAAGTACACACTCTGCCACTGAACACCATGACAATAGCCTCTTGGGTCACATCAAGGCTAATTTGCCGGTGGAATTTCAGCTGCACGCCAGCAAATTTGGGTTGCCCAACCAAAATGGATTTGACATGCAAGAAACTTGCTTCCAAAAACAATCAGACTTTCTGCTCTAAAGAAAGTGACTGGGAAATACACTAGGAAGATTAGGGTAATAATTTTTTGACGTGATGTTGTATAATCTTCTGCAAACTTGGTGCAAATGAGTCAGAATGAGTGGCTTCTAAACAGGTCATCTAGAAACCCCCTTGTACTGTTCATTTGAAAGGTACGCATATGCCCACACCAGCCACAGAAGGCAAGGTGCTATAAAGGTGGGAATACTCATAAAAGGTAAAGGACCCCTGACAGTTAAGTCCAGTCGTGGACGACTCTGGGGTTGCAGTGCTCATCTCGCTTTACTGGCCGAGGGAGCTGACATTTGTGCGCAGACAGTTTTTCCGGGTCATGTGGCCAGCATGACTAAGCCACTTCTGGTGAACCAGAGCAGTGCACAGAAACACCGTTTACCTTCCCGCCGGAGCGGTACCTATTTATCTACTTGCACTTTGACGTGCTTTCAAACTGCTAGGTTGGCAGGAGCTGGGACTGGGCAACGGAAGCTCAACCCATCATGAGGATTCAAACCGCTGACCTTGTGATTGGCAAGCCCTAGGCTCAGTGGTTCAGACCACAGCGCCACCCGCATCCCTGGTGGGAATGCTCATAGCATGTACCTAATTTTGGTGTGCCCTTTAGAAGAGAAACGTGTCTACTATTTACATATATCTTCAGACACTAGTAAGTCTGGAGAACTTTGGACACATTTATGGCGCGGCCACACTTGTGCGTGTTCACCATTATTTATCGTCTGAAGAAACTGCTGGGAGCAAATCAGTTCTTGCATAAGAATATTCTGCAGATTTGCACTAACATTCTGGAGTCTGGTCAGGTCAGTATTTTGATACACAGGTCAACGCATCGCCTTGCTATGTCCTGCATTCCCCAACCCCCCCTCGCTCTTTCACAGGAGGGAACCGATGTTGTGATCACAGAATCAGTTGACTCATTTTCCATTTCTTCCCCTGCTTCCCATAGCTTAATTGGGTGGAGAAGCACATCCTCAGCACGACTGGAAAGCACTTGTCTATTTATTTTAAAACAACAGCTCTAATTGTACATGTCCTAGCTGGGGGTTGCAAGGAGGGGTGCTGAAGAATGTGTGGACATGCTGTCTCCCTCTCCCCGGGCCCCAAACAAACCAAAACCCACCCAGAATAGATTTAGCAGTACCTTCTTCTTCTTCTTTTATCCCTTAGCTCAAAACAACTCTCTCTGCAACAGTTTTAGCCAAATTATGAAGCGGCAGACCAGTGGCAACTCTGATCTACCACTCCAGAAGCCATCAACATCACCCGAGTTTTGCACTCGCTGTTCCCAGCAGTGCGTTTGGACTGCACCACTTAAGGCACGTCAAAAGTGTTGGCTCACAAGATTGAATGCTCCTCCACAAAATCCCTGCACATACAAAATTAGGTGTCAGAGACAGAGTCTAGACTAGCATGGCAAGCTACTTTTCTAGGTACAGGGAATATTTGCCTGGAGAACTATGTGACCATACAATCAACCTTCAGGCCAGGAGCCTGGGCAGGGCATTCTGGGCTGCCCTGACCACTCACGGACCTCAGCTGTTTAGCTACAATTCCTGCATTGCAGGGGGCTGGACTAGATGATCGCTGAGGCTCCCTTTCATTCTACAGTTCTAGGATTCTACTCAGCACCTGCTCATTTTAGCTTCCACCATCAGATAAAAAGTCTCCTTATTCAGGAAGCCTATTGTTAATCACGCTGCAGGAATTTTTATTTATGGTTGTGTTTTTTTTAAAAAAATAGTTATACTCTTCAGATATATACATTTCATTGATTTTACAAACATTTTAAAACTTGACTTCCTTCCCTCTCTTTCTGTGGTTCCTTAAATTTATTTTTAATATTTTCTGCATATCCAAATTAACTTACTCATTTATCTTATATATATATATATATATATATATATATATACACACACACTCTTATGTAGCTGCAGGTTATTACAATAATCCTGCCAGTATTTTTATCTGTTTACAATTTATCTGTAAATATTCAATAAACCATTTCCATTCTTTTATAAAAAGTTTGTTATCTCGATTTCTTATTCTTCTGGTAAGTTTTGCTTTTTCTGCATATTCCATAAGTTTTTGTATCCATTCTTCCTTTGCTGGGACTTCTTTCCATTTTGGAGCAAGTGAAATACACAAGTAAATTTCTATACAATTTAGGTAGTTCATCCCTATAATTCCCAAGAGAAAAGCTTCTAGGTTTTTTTGTTGTGTTTTTTTTACAAACGTTATTTTTTTATTTATCTCTCTGTTTTCTTTTCCTCTTTTCCTATGTTGTATACAACATAGTTTTACCCAGAGTAGATCCACTGAAATTAATGGAAATAAGCTAGTCATATCCATTCATTTCAATGAGTCTGCTCTGAATATTACTAACGTTGGATTCAGCACTCAGCTATTGGTTTTGTTGTCTCTCATGAGTGGTTTACACCACTCAGTGGTGCCTTTTGAAAATGAGATCAATGTGTCAGGTGAGATTACATGAAAGAAGACTGAAATTAAAAAGGACGTTATTTCTTCTCTCTGTGGGATGTAATCCACTGAGAGCAGTCCAAACACAACATTCCTTGTTTTCCTAGAGAATACATGCAAGGGAATGTTTGGTCCAGCCAGTCGAAACTTCCTGTTCCTCCTGGCTGGCGCATCCTTCCTTTGCATGTGATAGAAGGTGGGCGTGACCTAACCTGTCCAGGTAACAAAAGGACGAGTCACGCAGCACACCTCTCTCTTTTTCACTTCCTTCCTCATTGGACCAGCTTCTTAGCTAGGAACGCTCTGCTAGCCATATGGGGTAGATCCACATGTACTTATTTGTAACTAAGTCTGCCTTCAGGGATCACACTGTGCTCTTCCTGATGTAAGCAAACTTCTTTTATTGACTTTAAATAAGATTGTGGCGTCTTTATTCTTTTAAGAGGGATTCATGTGAGCTTACCAGGAACGTACAATTCAATCTCAGACAGATTGAATTGTATAATAGTGAGAGGCTTACACAAGCCTGCAGCCAGATATCTGCTGCGCATGTAAAAGGGGAATGTAAACTCTGCTAAGTAAAGGAACTTGCTAACGAAAGTTAGGAAGGATATTATAAACTATATATCCTCTCCTGCCTCCCTGAACATTCCCACACTCTCAAGTCATAATTACCTAACCTGTACTCAAAAGACACATCCCAGAACATGTAATAAAGCCCACCTATCACGCAAAACCTGGGTGCCCCAGGACAAAAAGATCCCATTGAGCACATGGATTGGCAATATGGACAGACTAGTTACCTACGAACGAATTGCATATCGACGCAAATTAAGAATAGATAAATATGAAGAAATCTAGAAGGAATACTAAAGTGATAAGGCGGACAGTGGTGGGAAGTAGGGGGAGGAGAGGTGGGGAAATATTGTTAAAAAGGTGTAGTTATAGGTATATCAGTAGTCAAATCTGAATTGTTAAATTGTGTTATTAGTGTTATTGTGGTTTTTGTTGTATATGGTTTTTTTGGTTGTTGTTTGTATTGAAAAACTGATTAAATAAATAAATAGAAAATCCTAGAACATGTAATAGATACCACCTGTCACTCAAAACCTGAGTGCCCCAGGACAAAGGGAGTCTTCAAAGAAAGTGGGGCCATCCCTCTTAAAACAGGGAACTTGGAAGATATGTAACTATCTCTGTAAAAGTGGGGGGGGGGGGTTGGGGGGGAGTGGTGAGGGAAAGGCAAAACCTCTCAGACCCATGCTTAGAAAGCACAGGGCCAGTGGAAAACCCCGAGGTGCAGGGCAAACAGGAGTGTGGACAAGGCCTTAGTCTATGCACAGCCAACGCTACCAGGTCTTCAGAGCAGAAATATTTTGGAAGGCCAAGCGTTCGAATCCATTATTAATGAACCTTGTTATTTATTTAGAGAAAGCTGCATGCGGCCAGCTTACCCAGAGTGTCAAAATCCTGCAGTCTTGCAAAACAAATAATGGGCAAGGATAGGATAATAATAACCACCATGAAAGCAGAGATGAAAGAAAGGCTGTTGGGTCAACCGAAAAGGAGGGATGTTTATTTGTTAAGTAGCATCAGGGGGTGCACTCGATTTCTGAACAAATATGGATGGCCCCGTTTCCAGCTGCTGGCGATGGACTCGGACAACAGCTTTTCAACAGGTGGGGAAACTTCTTGTTCTCGCCAGGTTATTTTATAAGCATTTTGGACCCCTCTAGGCATCCTTCCTATTGTGCATTTCTGATGATTTGTGCTTGTGATGCTATCCAGGCAGTTATTCGCAATCCCACTTTCAATTCTCTTTACCATTATCCCACACTTTCCAGTATATTTTCCCATCACATTCCTAATCTGCAAAAAACCCCAGGGTGTTTTGGTTTCTTAAGTGGTTTGTTGCACAAGACTGCCGGATTCAACTGCGCAACCTAAATTCACCAGTACAGTCGTACCTTGGTTGTCGAACGCCTTGGTACTCGGATGTTTTGGCTCCCGAATGCCACAAACCCAGAAGTAAGTGTTCTGGTTTGCGAACGTTTTTTGGAAGCCAAACATCTGTTTCGGCTGTCGGCATTGTTTCTGGGGCCAATCGGAAGCCGCGCCTTGGTTTGCGAATGTTTTGGAAGTCAAACAGACTTCCGGAATTGATTCCATTTGACATCCAAGGTACGACTGTGTACAACTGAATCATACCTGCAAAATACCTGGTAATCTGAAAGCCAACTGAAACGCTCAGCATTTTACGCTCAGCCTAAATGGACGTCCACGGCTGAGCTATTGCATTTAAACAAGCTTCTTTCACGAAAGAAAGAAAGAAAGAAAGAAAGAAAGAAAGAAAGAAAGAAAATTTGAGACCTACCAGCAAGAACTGAAGACCTACCAGCAAAAAGCATCTTTCCTGTCAGCATCTCTGCTAGAATGCAACCAGCTGCCCACATGTCAATTGCTTTGGTGTAGTTGTTTGGTGAAAGCAGCAGGCGAGGAGATCGATACCATTTTGTCACCAGCCCTTCCGAGAGGTAACCCTGCAAGAGAAAGAAATAGTCTTTTACACCCACACGTATATAAATCATCATGGAAACGATGCTTTGGCCTAAGGTACCTAATACAGGCACGTTGCACAGCACACCAGCATCTTACATGGGGGTTCGGTTCCACGGGTAACACGGACACACAAAATTCGCGTCTGGTCAGAATCACGTTGCTCTTGGAGCCACCTCGCAGCTAGCCAGCCTGCCTTCAATAAGGCAGACGATAAGAGGGAGGCCAGAACTGGCACACTGAGCAGGCCCTGCTGGAGCAAGGCCAAACATTCATCCACTTGGAGTTACCCAGCGCAAAGAGAGCTTTTAAGCTCTCAGCCTTGCTCCACAGGCAAGGTCCCCTTGGCACACTGGCTCTAGGACCTAAATATTTTTTGGAGGAGCAAAGGAGCCAGGGCCTCATTGAGTTGGCACCTATGCCCACCATGCCTACTTATAGAACATGCACTGTTTGGAAATGAAGCAGTAGGACCAGCCCAAAACCTCTGCAGGTGCAACAAGTATTGAAAGCGTCATCACGTGTGAATGTCCCTATAGCATCATGAGAACCAATCATCATGAAAGCACAATATGGAGGACATCTAGAGAAGCCTTTAGCCACCAGGCTGTAGTTGTCAACATCTTTTGAGTACAGGTCTCTAAGAACTGCTTCTTTATGGAGACATTTACAGCTTCCTGGGACCAGCCAACTGCCCTTTCACTGCTAGTTGCCGTAATAGGCAAAGACGGAGAGCTGGCCTTGACCAAATACCTTCTCCACAAGCCCCAATAACTGAAACATATTCAACGAAACTGGGCCAGATGGGTGCTCAGAATATCTCCTCTGTATTAAACCGCAGAATTCAGAAGTGAGCAACTCTGAACATTCAAAGAACACAACCTGCCATTGTTACTGTGGGTATTGATTTGAGAGCTCCAGGAAGATTCTCTCTTCCTGCCCTTCCATAAAGCTGTAGGGCATTTGCTAAGATAATACTTCTTGCATCTTTCTTTTCCCTTGCAGAACCATAGCAGTTATTCTAATGCACGCAATGCCTTTTCATTATTAATTGCTAAACAGCCTGACGTCTTAGGGATGAATAACTTAATCCAACTCAACAGCTGGCTGGAGGCATCCTCTTTCATGCACCGATGCGTTCATGAAAGGAGCAGGTACACTCCAGCTCCCAGCTTGTACTAGATAGCAGGTCCTTAAAAGGGACACTTACACAGCTCTAAATGCAGGAAAACTGGAACCCAAGAGAGCCGGCTGTAAGACAATGAGCCTCAGGCTGGTTCAGTCACTGGACCAGTGGGATGGCGACCCTGGGAAATTCGTACTGCTCTTTGCTGATTAGAAACTCTACCCCAAAGTGAAAGCAGCCATTCCCAGAGCTCAGCTGCAAAACCTAATATGACACAAGAGAGGTAGGAGGAAGAATATCATAGCTTAGTTGGTAGAGCATGAGACTCTTAATGTCAGGGCTGTGGGTTCGAGTTCCGCTTTGGGCGAAAGATTCCTGCATTGCAGAGGGCTAGATGATCCTTGTGGTCCCTTCCAACTTTGCCAGTTCTATACCCCACTCCCATTTTTTCTGGTGCTGCCACTGGTAGTACTAAGATCACTAATTGCATCATTTTTGAAGCTAACAATTGTGACGTTAATATATGAGAGTGCTGGAGGTGAAATAGTTAAACAGGTTACCCAATCAGGACCCGGGGGGTGGAGTCAGAGGGGCTATAAAACCAGCTCTGGGAGGGGCGAAGGAAGAAGTTTGTTGGGAGTTGGGTGGTTGGTTGGAGTGGGAGTGAATTGGGATAGAGTCTGTGGGTAGGTTGAGTTACTGTAGTGAAATAAGCTGAGTCAGGAACAGTTAGGGGCTAGGAAGACAAGTAAATATCTGAGAGGTGGTTTAGTGAGTGAGAGCAGGTAGCAAAAGTTATAGGTCTGGATAGGCACCCCACGATTGTAATTGACCGATACTATTTATGAAACCACACGCTTGTTAAACTGCAATAAATAAACAAAAGTTTATGTTCCAATTTAACCCTGACTGGACTCAGTATTGTACCAGGTAGGGCCTGGGTGGTGGCAGCAAGAAATAAAATGGTGGCACAGGGATCAAGAGATGGTGAAACATCCGGGGACCCTGTGTGATCACCACAACAATCAGCAAAGGTTATACGACATTGCATCAAGGGATGGTTATACCTCACCTTTTAGTGTCTTTTTTCACCCCCTTACTTATTGCAAAATGTCCTTGGGGTTTGATATGCAAGAGCGCCGAAGCCACTTCAACTGAGGAACCTAAATTTGTCACTACGTTACTGAATCCCACCCACAAAGTAGCAACAGTCTCAAATTGGCTCCAGTGCTTGTGAGCAAAAATAGGAAGGGGAGAAAAAGAAACACCATTTACCTGTAGAATGGAATGCAATTTGCTACAGGCTCTATTAAGCAATGCAAGGGACACACAAAGCGTATTACCTCTTTGCTTTTTCTCTGCGACCATGTGCTGCTGTTCTAATTTATAACTATGGATTTCCATTCAACACGTCTCTCTGCACTTAAAAGGCCACTTTAATTTTTCTCTCCCCAAGATAGGCAAGTAATTGAGACCAATTTGCTGAGCTCCTTTGCAGCCAGCTTGTTTACAGCTTTTGTCTTATTGCTAATGCTGCTGATGATTATGAAGACTCCATCAGAGATGGTCCTTTTCCAGACAGACTCTACAATTAATTCATTTCCATGGAGCTTCTCTCCTTTGTTGAGAATAAAACACATGGAAGGAAGGAAGGAAGGAAGGAAGGAAGGAAGGAAGGAAGGAAGGAAGGAAGGAAGGGGGACTTATTGCCTAGGTCTTGACACAGGATCTTCTGGGGTTGTCAGTAAGAGGCTATTAGTGGACCTCTCAACCAATGAGTATTGGAGGAGGGGAATGAATACAAAGCCCAAAAGTCACCATTGCCTTCAGGGCTGCATGCTCCATCTCTCCCAGTATGTACTCTGGGCAGACCAGTAATGTGATTTGGTAGGAATGCTTCTTGTCACACACATAATGCAATAGAAGATCCATTTTTCTCCTGGGACATCAGCTGGCCTGTTTATTGAGCATCCTGACTGTTTGCAGGGAGATCAGATGAGACTGGCTATTTAATGACCATTCATTCTGATTTGTTTGTGGGGAGGTTAGATGAGGCTGCATCCAAGCAGGTGTTATCTCGTATTTTCCCAGGTATATTTTCCTGCCACTTTCCTTGTTGCAAAAAACTTTCAGGAAAGTGGGTTTGTTGTGCACAACCATCCCATCAGTTGTAATTTGCTGGAAGGTGATAGAATCCCAGCTGAAAACGTTGACAGTCTGGAAGTGCCCTGAGTGCATAAGAGCCAACTCCTGCGGGGCCAAGGTCCCTTCGTCCCCTCCCCAATAAAATATTTGAGCCCCTCCCCCAAGCTGATGGGTATTGCCATTCAAATGGTGTTTGTGGCCACATCTTGTGATCGATTATGCAGGTCGAGACTTGCCTGCTCCCACCCTGTATTTTATTCAAGTTGGCACCCCTGCCTGAGTGACTATTTGAACCCAGTTCTCCCCAACGTTAGTCTGATTCTCTGACCATTACGCCACACTGCCTCTCACTATGCAAGCAGCAGGGAGACCTTCCTGAAATGTAGGCGCAGAAACAGCCTGGATTTAGGGTAATTCAATGCACAGTTGCTGCACGTGTTCCAGAATCTCTTTGCACAAGATCACAAACCCACAAGGGACCGGGTGGTTGCTGGGCACGAGAACCTCGTTCTGCATGCGAAAGAAGCAAGCGTGCGGGTCTCGTGGGGAGGGAGTGTTGTCTGATGAACAAAAGGCACTGATCTCTCACTGCTCACAAACGGTGCTGCAGTTGCCTTCGCTGGCATGTGTGGAGAGAAGCAGTTCGCAGGCTAATGCAATGTGACAGTTGCTTTATGACCCAGCCAGCACCCTTAGAAGGGAGGAGGCAAGAATACTGCTAACTTCCTCATCACTCTGTCTGTACTTTTCCAGGATCCGCATCCAGCCCCGCAGGGTAGTCCCATCCTAGGAACTGAGGTGATGCAGTAAAATGAAAATATTCAGCTGCGGCACATTTATGTAACCTTCCTCTAGGTAATTTGGTCTCTGATCACTCTGCCAGATTCCAGACATTGCTATGGCACAAGAAGTCTGATCCTTGCAGTCTGGGCTTTGCAAACGAGAACAAACCGAAGCCCTAGTTTTGTTGTCAAGTAAGGATGGGGGGAAATGGGATTCAGTTTGCATTTAAAGGCGAACCTGCCTAATTCACATTTTCCCAAAACAGCCATTTTGCCATTTGCACTTCTCAGAATTTTGCTGCGCCGTTCCCCAGTCAAGTAATATATACAAAAATGCATACGCATATATACATTGAAGTGCATATATTAATGGAAACAATAACGCACTATATTAGGGAGGAACTGCTTTGCAAAAAATGTATGTATTAGGGAAAACTGCACACAAACAACATTTGTGTAGTAGGAGAAAGTCACACTAAAATGCTGATGTATTTTCTTGAGGGCTTTTTTAAAAAACAACCACCACAAACTACAGTGGTACCTCGGTTTTCAAGCATCTTGGAAGCCAAAAGTTTTGGTTTTCGAATGCTGAAAACCTGGAAGTAATTGCTTCTGTTTTTGAACGCGCCTCAGAAGTTGAATGGTGCGTGTTTTTCAATTTTCTCTGTTGACTTCGGAGACCACCCTTTGCTCCTCAGTTGTCAAACGTTTTGGAAGCCAAATGGTCTTCCGGAACAGATTACATTCAACAACCAAGGTATCACTGCAATGTGGAAATTTGGAGAACTGAACTTTAGATGGGACAAATGAGAAACTGAAATAGAGAGATTCACCCATCGCTACTGTTGTATTGTGGGGAAAGAGAAAGGTTGATGTTGCCAGCCTTTGTGACGCATTTGCAGACATCTTTGTAACACAGAGTTGGTTTGCCAATGGGCCTGGTGCCTGAAGCCAGCTCCCCATAGAGCACATCCTTAGGAATCCTGCCATCTTCCATTTTGTGGACATGACAAAGCCAGGATTGTGAACATGCTGGGAATGTGGACTTGGGAGAGCATATTATTTGCACCATTGCTGTATGGAGCCACAACAAAACTGGGACTAAACAAACAAGCCCTGGAACAATTGTGAAATGAGAAGTTGCAGGATTTTAGGAAGTTATGGGATGTGCACTGATCGGAAAGGAAATAGTATGTCCGCTCTGGAACATTTGCAGCCGCAAACAGTATGGAAAGTGGGGTCACATGTGACTTCCCAAATACCATTATAAGCACAAACCAACATCAAGGCACAATAAAAAGGACGTCTGCTGGGAAAAGACCTTCCTGGTGCTGTCTTCCAAGCATGGTATTTGAAAGTTTGGGAGATAGCCTTCTTAGAAAAAAAATTAGCATATAAATTGTGAATTGTTAAAGGTCAAAGCAAGAAAAACAGATTTCCTTCAGTGTGGCACAGTTTTGTTACGCTTGCCAATGACACATGGACATTCTCCTCCACCTGGTTGATTCAATAGATGTCATACACCGCAGGGCTCCTGATGTCTCTTTCCCGTTCCACCTAACAGATTAAATAAATTAGCTCAGAATTGTAATCCTTTGATACTGGAGATACCTGTGTTTCCTAATCTGTATCTTGTGCTATTGCCTTTTTTTCATTCTCCCTGCTTTTTAAGTTAAAAGCTTTATATTTGACATTGATCCACAGTGCAGCTTTGTAAATATGTTTCTTTGTTCTGTCTGTATTAAAATACGGTAAATAAAAACGTATACCAAAAAAAGGGGGGGGAGAGGATGTTTATAGAGGGGCCTGTGGTCTAACTACTGCATAAGCTTTGTGCAAGCAAATCAGGATGAATGCTCAACGGACAGGTTGTTCAGAGGAGCCCAAGGATGGATTGAAGTTTCATACCATCAAATTTTCATACTGCGGATGCATTTTCTGTAGATTCATCCCAATGCCTGGGGAGGGGTAGCTGGCTTGCTCTCCCTGCTCGCTTTGTTCAACTAGGAAAGCACCCACATGGTTTTCAGTAATGAGCATGGGGAGTGAGTATCCAGCATAAATCAAGAATCTCCTTGCCAAAGTACAATTATCTTAATTAGGTGGCTGTTCCCTGTAGCTTATACATATAAACAATAGGCAGGGTGGGAAATGCCTGTTATTAAGCCTGTTTAATATTGCTTTTTCTGTTTAAAAAAAGGGGGGAAATGGCAGCAGCACCCTCAGCCTGAGCCAAAGCTTTTCAGTTCCAAGGTTTTGCAGATAAAGCGTTAAGACTAAGAACATCAGACTAAGAATGTAATTGTGACAGAAGAGTTTAAACAATGCACAGATGGCCGCACAGATACTACTGGCCCAGAGATGGAAGGAAGAGCCAACCCCGACCAGAGAAGAATGGCAGATCAAGATGGTAGACTATGCCGAAATGGCAAAACTAACTGGGAAGCTCAGAAATCAAGAAGACAAGCACTTTTAAAAAGAATGGGGAAAGTTTATAATTTACATAAGAGACCACTGCAAGCAGGTTAAAACATTGGCAGGATTTTAACCACACTTGTAAAGTAACGGATACTATGGATAATTCAGAAGGAAAAATACTTGGATAAATATTGATATGCAGTTGTTAATACTTTCATTGGGAGCCATGGAAGGGATGAGGGGAAGTCAGGAGATTCAGAGTAATCTCATTCTTTAGATTGCGAATTGTTGTTTGTTGCATGTTTAAATTTTTTAATATCAAATTAAAAACTTTTTTTAAAAAAACCACCAATGCACAGATGTATAGTTTGATCTCTACACTAAGGAGAGGGAACCTAAAACATGGCAGCTAACTCTATCACCCATGAATGTTTCCTCAACACCCAACCCAACACCTGTTGCTTCCAAGAGACTTTTGAGCATTCATTCTGATTTGTTTGCAGGTAGATTATATGATATCAGGTCAAGCAATTGCCATTTCAAAGTTGTTTCAAAATCCAGCAGGTTGAGGCGGGGGAGTGTGTTGGTTGCACAAAGTACAGTTGTTAATAATAATAATAATAATAATAATAATAATTTTTATTTATACCCCGCCCTCCCCGGCCGGAGCTGGGTTCAGGGTGGCTAACACCAGTAAAATTACAATAAAAACATAATAAGGGAGGAAAACAATTTAAAATGCAGCCTCATTTTAATAATACCCCATAGATCAAAACCATAAGGGGAGGGAAACATAAGGGTCAGACTGAGTCCAAACCAAAGGCCAGGCGGACAGCTCTGTCTTGCAGGCCCTGCGGAAAGATGTCAAGTCCGGCAGGGCCCTAGTCTCTTGTGACAGAGCGTTCCACCAAGTTGGGGCCAGTACTGAAAAGGCCCTGGCCCTAGTTGAGACCAATCTAACCACCTTGCGACTTGGGACCTCCAAAATGTTGTCATTTGTGGACCTTAAGGTCCTCCGCGGGGCATACCAGGAGAGGCGGTCCCGTAGGTAAAGCAAACCAAGCTTTGCAAGCTAACGGCAGACCATGGATTCAGATTGTGGGCTTGGTGGCAGTAAACAAACCATAGTTAAAACACCGCACAAGATTCATTCATAACACTAAGCCAGGGATAGAGAAGCGGACCTCCCACCTCCCCCAGGCCAGGTTGGACAAGTAGGCAGGGCTACCCACCTGTCAGTCATCTGATGTCAGGTGACCTGTTTTTGCCTGCATAGTTTGAAATCAAATGACAACTGCATGTACACAGTGCTTTACAAGTCCCAGCAATCAGCTGGTCATCATCGCATCTGACGTCATATTTAGCACCAGGCGTACAGTTGGTGGGCATGGCTTGGTCAAAACAACTTTGCAGACCAAATAGGGAGACCTGGTGAGCCTAATCAGATCTGCAGACCAGATATTAATTAATTAATTAGTTAATTAATAATAGGTGATGCTCAGAAGTAGGTCCACACACATATTCCAATACACATGGATCTTGATTACATTCTCAAGGTCTGATACGCAACCTTTACACATAAATGCTACTTAAACACCTCAAACCCCGTTAATGTTAATATACATTTGAGACCGCCTCATAACATACAAGTTCTGATTAAATCCTAATGTTTACTAACCTAAACATTTAGCACCATAGATCTATGACAGCATTACTTGTGGGTCTCAATTAAACACCCTTGTTTTCACTCTGCGCTTTTCAACAGAAAACAGACAAGAGGATCTGAGCCATCGCTGAGCCAACGCTGGGAACAGTGCCTGCTACCGATGACGCGTCTTCCCTCAAATTAGACGAGGCAAAAGATGGAGCGCCCTCCTGCTAGCTTAGGACATCTGGCCGTAGGAGGGAAAGAAGCAGGACTTGTGAGCTGGGAACTCCCATTCCATATGGCAAGAGTTGTACTCGGAGCTGCTGTAAAATGGCACCACATGGTCCAATCAGCCCGCCCACGGCATCAAGTGTACAGTAACAACCACTCGCTCTCATTCCTTCTCTTGTGTGCATAGAGATACACCGAGGAACCCTTTGGGTCCCTTCCAACAGTCCTATGATTTCATTATTTCTGCCTACCTGCACCCATTACTCACGGCCATCTCCCATACACTCAGTGGGTGGCGGAAGGCTGAAGGGTAGTTGTTGGTGACTCTCTGGTGGGTGTTGTGGTACCATTCTGCACGGCTATAGTCACGAATACTTGTTCCCAGGGTGCATCATTTCTTCTCAGGGTGGGCTTGGGGGCCTCCTCCACACAGCAGGCTGTGAGCTGCAAACTATGCACAACAACACATAATTCTCTACTGTCTGGGGAGGTGCTAAAAACCAGCCACTCTGGGAACGACATCCCCCCCATTGAGCAGGCCCATTCACTGCAGGTCTACCAACCAGACAGGACTGCTGTCAGGGGCTGGACTGAGGAGGAAGGGTGGGGACCACCCCTCTCCCGAACCTTCCCTAGAACAGGAGGACAGTATAGATTTAGAACAGTGGCTTGCAGAAGGGCATAGTTCAGAGGCTGCAGAGGGCAGAAGCTGGGAAATATTGGGAAAGGAACAGCAGGAAGAAGCAGCACCAGGGGGAGATAGCTGACAGACTCAGTGTCCTTGGAAAGCATTCCTCTCCCAGGACCAGGCGTGCATTGAGAGTAGTAGAACAGAGAGCTCAGAGGCAGAAAGCTCAGATTAACCGACAGAGGAGTGACATCAAATAGGGGAGTCGTAGGGGGGTAGGGACTTTACTTGGAGCAACGCCATTATTTACGGAAGACTGCATTCCTTCGTCGCTCTCTGTGAATTATTGAATACATTGCTTGGTAAGAACTTTTATCGTTTCTCTGCTTCTTGGCTGCCACTGTGGGAGGGATCTGATTCCCCGAAGCCTGACAACCACCCTCAAGAAAACTCACCTCATAATGGCTTGGCCACAAAGGGGAGAAAAGTCAGTCGCTCCACACTGTGTGTGTTAATGTGTGCTTTTGTGGAAGTGGCTAGCTCTGGCCACACCTACTGGAACATGCCCCACCAACCAATCTGTGGGATGCAATCCACTGAGAGCAGTCAAGTACAACATTCCTTGTTTTGCTAGAGTGGACGTGCAAGGGAATGTTTGGTCCAGCTAGTCAAACTTCTTGTTCCTCCTGGCCTGGAGAGGCCTTCCTTGAATGTGACTAGTGGGTGGGTGTCACCTTTCCAGATCTTGTAAACGGACAAGGCATGCTGGCACTGCCTTCTCTTTTCCATATTCCTTTCATCCTGTGAACTTCCCGGACTGCTAACTGCAGATACTAGGTCAACGCACATATGGGGTAAACCTGTTTGTATATGCTTGTAACTTTAAGCCTTAAGCCTGCCTTCAGTGATCACACTGTGCTCTGCCTGATCGTGAGTAAACTTTCCTTTTATTGCTTATGAATAAGACTGTGGTGTCTTTATTCTTTTAGGAGGGATTTAAAAAGGGGGTCTTACCAGGAACATACAATTCAATCTGAGGGAGATTGAATTGCATAATAGTAAGAGGTTCTAATGAGCCTGCAACCAGATTTCTGCTGTGCATGTAAACTCTGCTAAGTAAAGAAACTTGCTAATGCAAGATAGGAAGAATATTATTAAACAATATATCCTCTCCTGCCACCCTGAACATTCCCACAAAATCACCCCTGCCTGTGACCAACCAGGGGCCTAAAACCAAGAGCCAGTGTGGTGTAGTGGTTAAGAGCGGTAGTCATGCAATCTAGGGAACTGGGTTCGCGTCTCCGCTCCTCCACATGCAGCTGCTGGGTGACCTTGGGCTAGTCACACTTCTTTGAAGTCTCTCAGCCCCACTCACCTCACAGAGTGTTTGTTGTGGGGGAGGAAGGGAAAGGAGATTGTTATCCGCTTTGAGACTCCTGAAGGGGAGTGAAAGGCGGGATATCAAATCCAAACTCTTCTTCTTCTTCTGCTCATCCCCAATTTAATGGGAACCACAACCTTTCCCAATAAATGTGCAATGGAAGACACCAGAGCATAAGAAGATGGATCAGGCCAAAGGTCTGTCTAGCACACCCTCCAACATTTCTCCGATGAAAACAGAGGTGTTCTATTCCATCATAACAACAACAATAATGTTACTATTTGTATACACGGCCCATCTGCCTGGGTTGCCCTAGCCACTCTGGGCAGCTTCCAACATATCTAAAAACATAATAAATCATTAAAAGAAACTTCCCTGTACAGTGGTACCTCTGGTTGAGAACGGGATCCATTCCGGAGGCCCGTTCGCAACATGAAAAGAGCACAACCCGCAGCAGCGCGTCTGCGCATGTGTGGGTTGCGATTCGCTGCTTCTGAGCATGCACGTGATGTCATTTTGTGCTTCTGCGCATGCACGAGCGGCGAAACCCGGAAGTAACCCTTTCCGGTACTTCCTGGTCGCCGGAGAACGTAACCTGAAAGAACGTAACATGAAGCGGACGTAACAAGAGGTATGGCTGTACAGGGCTGCTTTCAGATGGCTCAGGGGTCAGATAACTCCAACACCTCTCCAACGAAAACAGGGATGTCCTAAGGAAAAGCAGGACATTCAACTGGGATGGCTTCTGTAGATTTGGGACCGCCCCTAAGAAATAGGGACACTTGGGAGTCTCTGGTCTAGTCCAGCATCCTGTTCTCACAGTGGCCAACCAGATGTTCATGGGAAGACTGCAAGCAGGACTTGAGAGCAGCAGCACTCTTCCCACTCGCGAATCCCCAGAAACTGGTATTTGGAGGCACAGTGTCCCTGTCAATGGAGGCCGTGCACTTCCATCATGGCTAGTAGTCACTGTTGGCTTCTTCCTACATGAATTTGCATGTCTAGACCCCGCAACCACCCCCTCGTAGAAGCATAAAATACACCAGGACACAGATATTAGGTTAATGTTATTGGGCAAATTTAGGCCACAACTTTATTGATTATAGAATGTGAGCGGTAATTGGCTTAGGCATTGGATGGACCCGACTATATCTGACTCCTGCCCATTGTGCAGGGAGTCCGGTAAGGGATACCACCAGAAGGGGGAGCCCCATCGATGCAGACCAACTCGAGCTCCCCCAGGTGTTCCCGACGGGGTCGTGTCATGGCCCTAGCCCCACCCCAGGCTTCGGACAAGATCCACACGCCCGGATTCCTTTAGCAGAATACCCTTAAGCTTGGAGGGGCAGGTGATGGCCACACCTCCCTTCCCCCATCAAAAGGTCAAACAATGCCTAACCACAAAACCTTACCAAGTTGTGACGATTGTTACGAGGTAGGCAAAAACCAAATGGCCCGCGCCAATTTTGCCAAGTGGAAAAATTCCTACCAGGCCCCTTAACGGCAACCAACCGAGGTCCATAGCAAGGCCGGTGAAAACCTGCAAACAAGGGGAGGGAGGGCAGGAGATTGAAGAAGCGAGCCAGGAGGAAGCCCTTCAGCTCGTGCCTCTGTTTAAATGGTCCCGGCCACGCCCCCACCAGCCAGATGATTGGCTGGCTGAGTGCTGACGCGGCCGAGATCCCCAGGGCAACGCGGGACTTCGTCCCCCGCCCCTGGGGAAAAGTGGGTGGCCACGCGGTCCACCGCAACTCCTCCCCACGATGAAATGGAGTGGATTTCTTAACCCCCCTTCTAAAGCCAACTAAGTTGGAGGCCTCCACTCCATTATAAATCCCACAATGTGCACTGTGCAAAGGGCCGTCCATTCAGAACCTTTACCAGCAGACGGCGCAGATGGGTGGACCAGACAGCATCCTGGGGCATTCTGCTAAAGGTGCCCTCACAACAGAATGGCAGCTGTTCCTGACGATTCCGGTCGGACATCTCCTTGGCGGTGCTGCTGGCTATTAATCCAATGGACGAGTGCCCTGGAAATAGCAGCAGTTTACCAGCAGGAGTGTGTAGACATTTCCTATCATCATCTTCGCTCCCTGATGAGATAATGATATGCTTCAACGCCACTGCTTTCTGTGCCCGTGCAGCAAAATTGGGATTATTATTATGATTGGTTGCATTTATTTTTTAAAGAAAAACCTTTTTGCTTTTCTGACGGCTTCCTTAAGAAGGATAGCTCAGTCGGTAGATCATAAGACTCTTAATCTTGGGATCGTGGGTTCAAGTCCCACATTGGGCAAAAGATTCCTACATCGCAGGGGATTGGGCTAGGTGAACCTTCCAATTCTACAATTCTGTGATTCTTAACCCAACTCAAAACTAGGAAGTGTTTCCGAATTGGGAGGCAGCTCTACCTCAAATCTCCCAAGCCTATGCTAGGACGGAACCCAGAGGAGGGAGAAATGCCTTGGGTTACAAAGGGAAGGCCAGAATTCGACCTCCTCATTTGAAATAGTCTGAGGCCAGTGGATGCTTGTCTATTAACTTATAGTCTGTGTATGTGGTTTGGGAGCTGCACGGTCAGGGAAAAAGCAATGCTCTCCAGGGTTGTAAAGACTGCGGAGAGAATAATCGGGTGCACTCTTCCCACCTTGGATCAAATCTATGCTTCCAGGTGTCATAAGAAAGCTGCAGAGATAGTGCAAGATAGTATGCACCCCGGAAGTGATCTCCTTCAGCTTCTGCCTTCTGGAAGAAGGTACAGTGGTACCTCAGGTTACATACGCTTCAGGTTACATACTCCGCTAATCCAGAAATAGTGCTTCAGGTTAAGAACTTTGCTTCAGGATGAGAACAGAAATCGTGCTCTGGAGGCACGGTGACAGTGGGAGGCCCCATTAGTTAAAGTGGTGCTTCAGGTTAAGAACAGTTTCAGGTTAAGTACGGACCTCCGGAACAAATTAAGTACTTAATCTGAGGTACCACTGTACAGGGTTATAAAGACTAGGACTAGCCGCCTGAGAAATTTAGCCGATTTTGGCTTTAAACGCAGTGTAAGGAAGTCTCTGTGGGAGTATATTGTATTTAATTATGGGGTATCAGAGTTTTTAGGGGGTTAACCAGGCTGGGATAGCTAGGATAGCAGGCTTGTTGGTTTTTGAATGTCTGATGTAGATTTTTTCAATTTCGTTGTTCTGTATGGGACAATGACAATAAAGATTATTGTATCGTAGGGCGAATGGGGCTTTACCCCACCAAGTCCAATCTGCCCCACTGATCTGCTTTCTTACTTACAGCTAATACAGCTTCCTCCTCTGTAGTCTTAGTGTTGCCCTTGCAGTACTCAGCAGGGAAGAGGATGGGGACAAACTAGAATTCATCGGCTCTGCCTGTCATTAGCTCTGCCTCCATCACCAGTAGGATACTCTGCTTTAAGCTCTACCCTGTCCCAATGGCCACCAGGGTCTGAGGCAGCCTTTGCCAACTTGGTGCCTTCTCACCAGCCACTGCCATGCTAGCTGATGGGTACGCTAGGCTCAAACACTTGAAGGTCACGTGGTTGGGGGAAGGCTAGCCTAAGGCTGACAGCTGTGCAGATTTACTTTCTGATTTAGGACCGGAGTGTGCGCTGTACTCTTGCACCCAGAGCACTGACTCACACATCAAGCAGCCTACTCTGAGACCAAGTCATTACTTCTGTGGCCTCCACATCTGAAGCAGAGGAGCCACAGACCCTGACGAGAGATGCCGGAGGATTCCAACAAAAACACAAGCAGAAACTACAGATGTTCAATTATTCCCCACCATGCGTGAAACAGAAATCCAACACGTCATAATTGGGGTTGTCTTTGAAGACGGTTTGGAAACTTCAGCTGGTGCAGAATTCGGCTGCCAAATTGCACATTGCAGCAAGATGGCTTGAGCATATAACAGGGTTGCCATATTTCAAAAAGTGAAAATCCGGACGCAAAAGAAGTCGTCGCCCAAAGTTGTTGAGCTTTTCCCCTACACAGACACCCTTCCAATGGCCTGGATCCTGGCAATGTCTGGGAAATTCCAGACGTATGGCAAACCTAACATATAACACCTGTGACAATAGTCCCGATTTCTCTGGGACGTCACAGATTGACAGAATGTGCTGGTCCCGTGGGTTACCCAAAAGGCAAGGTCCAAGTCTGGTCTGTGGTCAAAGGTGCAACGAGGAGGCAGTCCATAGTAGCTGAAGCTGGGTGCAGGGCAGGGAGCCGGGTGAAGTCAGTAACAGGCTTGCAAGCAGGGAGCCAGCACTGGTCAGCTCAGGCAGGAAAGCAGGACAGGGTTCAGGCAGGAACTCGCAACCAACAATGTTGCTCCCGCAACTTGGGACTGGGGCTGGTCGGCTTTTATCTGCCCCGGGGCATAGGGCGGCCCCGATCCTCTGGTGACTCGCCTCTCCTGGCCTGGAGGCGAACACTCCTCCTGCGGGAACTTAGTTCCCTCTGCCTCTCTGCCCTGAGTCTCTGCAGCTCAGGAGAGGCTGGAGGGTTACCAGACCCAGAGGCAACCTCAGCTTCCTCTGACGGGGCTGAGAGTGGAGCACATGCAGGCAATGGGTCCTCCATCCCCTAAGGAGCCAGAGCAGACTTAGCTGATGCCTGCACCTGAGCCAGCACAGGTGAGGACCCTTCAGGCTCATGCCCCAGCCCCGGCTCAGCTGGTTCTGGAGGCAGAGAATCCTGTGCAGGCTGGGATCCCTCAGGTTCAGCATTCGAGTCCGAATTCCAGGCCATCACACAGAAGCTGCCCTAGCTTCTTATGTCAGTCTGTGATGTCCCGCTTTCTCTGGTGCTGCCTCTGCAAGACCTCTGCCAAGGCCTGCCTTCTCTGCAAGGCCTCCTCAAGGAAGTGCAACACTGGAAAAGGGACTATGATACATATTTGGTGGAATTGTTTAAACATCAAACAATTTTGGGAAATAATTTATAACGAAATGAAAAAAATGTTCAGATATTCATTTAGGAAAACACCAGAGGGTTTTCTATTGGGAATAGTACCAGGAAGCCTAAAGGAAGAAGACAAGACCTTATATTTATACACAACAGTAGCCGCAAGGCTATTGATTGCGAAAAATTGGAAAAGCGGTATTGTACCGACAAAAATAGAGTGGCTTGCCAAATTATTGGAGTACTACAATATATCCAAAACAATGGGAGAAATTGGAAGGATCTCAAAAGAGAAGATAGACAGGGACTGGAAGGTGTTTAAAAGATACTTGCAAAACCATATCGGAAAATCAGAACTCCTATTAGAATGAACAAGTTCCGTTTCAAATACTGAAATACTAAATAAGATGGATAACAATGTGTAACAGAAAAAGAAGTATGAAATTAGGTTAAAGGTGTGTGAAAGAAAGTAATAGAAGTGGAAAGAAATTGTAATTGAGTAGATTGGAAGTCAAACACAAACGCAATATTAGCTGCATTCAGGCACCAAAAAAATCTGAGAGCATCACAGCAGCATTGGTTTCAGAAAGGGGATTGTTAATTAGGCTTCACTGTAAGAACAACAGTCTCAGAAGTCTGAGATTGTACAAAGACACCAAAGCAGACCGAGCTCCCGCTGAAATTAATTAGCACTGCCGAGTACCACATCGCTATAGCAAATGCCTCATGTTTGCATTCGATTCCAGGAAGCTCTCAGCACTCTGTGCAAAAGGGAAGATGAGCCTTAATTAGAAAACAGATGCCAGGGTTTGATTGGTCGTAAGGAGCTGTAAATCGCCCAGTGAGGCACACAGAACCATGCGGCGGTCTGTATTTTATTTTAGTAGCACCAGGTGCAATAATATTTGTAATATTCGATACTGAATGATATTTATATCTTTTTAGAATTGCACTTTAATAGCATTAGGTGCAAAGATATCTAAGTGTACACTGAATCAGCAGCTGTGTGTTTTTAAAGTTTTCCTGCTTGTTATAACTGCACTCCACACTTTAATGTGCTTGTCTGTAGCAGTATTAATTTTAGGAAGCATTCTTTACTTGACATATACCAGCTAGGAAGCAAAAGCAGGGGCGTCTAACCTGTGGCCATCTGGATTTTGTTCCCATCAGCTCCATTCACCATGGTCAATGGTCTGGGAGTTGTAACCCAGCAGTATCTGGAGGGTCACAGGTCAGTCACACTATGCCAGGGGAACCAAGTTGCACCAATGCAACTGTGAGGATTTGCCAATGCATCTGGATCCTGGCCGACCTGCTCCGTTGGTGGCAAGGCCACTTTGAGTCTTCACAGTACAGCATGGAGCTATCTGGAAGCCCTTTGCAAGCAAATTGGATGCTTAAAGAAGTTTTTCTTTAACAGAGACTTAAAGAGGAGCAAAGGGCTGTTCAGGGGAAGGTTTTCAAACTGTCCTGTGTTGCTCTTTGAACCTATGAGCACACACCTGCAAATTCAGGTTGTAGAATGATGGTTGATTGAGAGGTCTTGGGCAAGAAACCCTCTTCCTCCAAAGATTTGACTTTTAGCGGTAAGGAAAGTGAGAAGAAAATATATTGTGACATATGAGATAACACTTGCTTTGATCTCTCTGTGAACCAATCTGAAGGAATTCTCAATGAATAGGTAGTCTGGTAGAGCCCTTGGATTTCATGTGCCTCCTACCTACCTACCTTTGTCTGTCTGTTTGTCTGTCTGTCTGACTTTCTAACAAAAGCAGTCTGCCAGATGCACAGTGGAAGCTGCAAGGCTGATCTAGTACTTGACTTGCAGGTATGAATTATGTTAAGAATGAAAGCAGAAGAGACGTCCAAAAGGTGCATAGAAGATCATTTATTGCCTGATGATGCGTTTCATGTACTGTAGCTCTTTCTCAGGGAAAACTGATTCAGCTCTTTCAGAGAAAAAACAAGACCATATTTCACACTACATCAAGAAAGCTGGAGACTTGAAATCCAGATCTTAATAAATTATGGCACATGCAACTTTGCAGATCTCTACCCCTTCTGTTCCAGCGGCTACATCTGATTCCTCTTCTTTCATCTGCTGGTTCCTTGTTTTATGAATTACTGTATGTTCAGGAAGTTGTGAATCTAGTTTATATGGTAGGTTACAAATAGACAGGGTCCTGCTCTTAAAAATCTATATCCGTCTTCACCCTGAAACACTCTGTCAAATCAGAGCATTGTAAATTACGCATCCAGGGGAGCTTTCTCTGTTGCTATCATTTCCAGATTACACAAACTTGTTTCCTTGATGCATTTGCCTTTTAAGATTTGTGAGCAAGTTAGAGATCAGCGAGTCTCTTTGAGACATTTTGTTGTGGAAAGTGACAAATAAATGAAAATAGTAAGAATAGTCTATCAGAAAATATATGAGGCAATTTTCACTCATGGAGCTCAAAGTCAGTATTGAGAGTCAGTATGGCATAGTGATTAGATGGTTGGCTTACGGCCAAGGTTAAAATTCCCTGCTCATCTATGAAACCCACTGGGTGACCCTGGGCCAGTTACTGTCTCTCAGCCTAACCCACCTCACAGGGTTGTTGTCAGGATAAAATGGGGAAGAGAACCACGTACACCACATTGAGCTCCTTGGAAGAAAGGTGAGATTGCGATAAAAATATAAAAAATTAAAAATCTGTTTTGGTTTGTTATGGTTGTTTTTAGTAGCATATACTGAAGCCAAAACACAAAACTGTAGTAGTAGAAAATTATTCCAAAAGCAAATATATTTCTCTTTTTCAGGAGAGAGAAAAGCCCACAAGGAAATTGTGTCATTTCTTGACAAGCCATCAACACTGCTCTCTGAGAGGACACAAAAAGAGAGAGAATGAAAAAGGCACAGATTTGTACATATTAGGTTATAGGTATAGATGAAACTTTAGAAAGACTATTATTTCAGCAGAAACACAACAGTGGGGGGCAAATGACCTGGTGGTCTGTGTGCCTGATGGGTTTGATGCCCAGGTACTGCTCACTCCAAACGGGCAACTTCAAGGCCTCTCCTGCTCACCTTCCTTAGGTATCTTTAAACCACAAATGAACAACAATACCCTTCTTCTAGAGGACTCCTTCACAAAGAGGATTGATTTCAAATGGAGGGCTGTCATCTGTAAAGGAAGACCTAGGGCCCTATTCTTAGAGCAAAGTCCACTTTGTTTCAAAACGGCTCCTACTGCAGACAGCATTAATAACAGTTCCATTTGAGCTTTCTCTTCTGAGTTCCCTTCAACATTATTTGCACATGGCATGAAAGTGTGAGAGGGGCTTAAAATATGCCAGCGTCATATACAACAGACAACCCAGGGGAAGGGGAATCCTTCTTGAGTACAGTGATACCTCGGGTTGCGAGCGTGATCCGTGCGGGAGGCACATTCGCAACCTGCAACATGTGCGTAACGCGATTTGGCGCTTCTGCGCATGCACATGACATCATTTTGTGTTTCTGCGCATGCACGAGTGCCAAAACCCAGAAGTAACCCATTCCGGTACTTCCAGGTTCAGCGCGGTTCGCAACCCGAAAACACGCAACCCACAGTGTTTGCAACCAGAGGTATGACTGTACAGTGGTACCTCTGGTTAAGAACTTAATTCGTTCTAGAGGTCCGTTCTGAACCTGAACCTGTTCTTAACCTGAGGTACCACTTTAGCTAATGGGGCCTCCTGCTGCTTCTGTGCCGCCACTGCATGATTTCTGTTCTCATCCTGAAGCAAAGTTCTTAACCCGAGGTAATATTTCTGGGTTAGCGGAGTCTGTAACCTGAAGCGTCTGTAACCTGAAGCGTATGTAACCCGAGGTACCACTGTACTATTTCTTTCTACAGATCCTTGAGGGGAAAAAATCCACTGGAATGCAGCAGTGCTTTGACAGACTGGAGGATAAAATTGTCCCTTTGCAGCAAAGAACAGGGTGCAGGATCACTACCCAGTGGGACAGTTTACCTGCCAAGATACTGCCAGGCTAAATCAAGCCTGCCCAAAGCAGAAACACAGCCTTGCCTTACACCATCGCTGCATTTTTGCCCAAATACGGAATGAGCTTCGGTTACCTTAAATCAAAGTTATGATGGCTAACCATAAAACATATTTTTGTGTGTGTGTAAATGGAAGGGGTGCCCTCAGCAATGCTTTTTTTTTCTTTGCAAAAAAGAAAAACCAAACCGCTGTGCTTTTTGAGCCAGAAGAAAAGAATTGTACAGAAAAGGGCAGCCAAAATGATCAAGGGGTAGAGTGAGTCACTTTTGAAGAGAGGTTGTAGCATTTGGGACTTTTTAGTTTAGAGAAAAGATGAGTAACAGGAGACATGACAGAAATTTATAAAATTACGTACGGCATCAAGAAAGTGGACAGAGAAAAGTTTAGCATTCTCTCCTATAACACTAGAACTTATGGAAGTTCCGTGAAACCGAATGTTAGAAGACATTCAATGACGCTGAATGTTGGTTTTAAAAGTGGATTAGACAAATTCCTAGAGAAAGCTATCAGTGGCTATCTGAATGCCACAAAGTGTTGGTGCTGACCTTTAAAGCCCTAAACAGCCTCAGTCCAGTATACCTGAAGGAGCGTCTCCACCCCCATCGTTCTGCCTGGACACTGAGGTCCAGTGCCAAGGGCCTTCTGGTGGTTCCCTTGCTGCGAGAAGCCAAGTTACAGGGAACGAGGCAGAGGGCCTTCTCGGTGGTGGCACCCGCCCTGTGGAACACCCTCCCACCAGATGTCAAAGAGAACAACAACTACCAGACTTTTAGAAGACATCTGAAGGCAGCCCTGTTTAGGGAAGCATTTAATGTTTAATAGATTATTGTATTTTAATATTCTGTTGGAAGCCGCCCTGAGTGGCTGGGGAAACCCAGCCAGATGGGCGGAGTATAAATAATAAATTATTATTATTATTATTATTATTATTATTATTATTATTCCAGCTGCTGGAAACCACAGGAGGGCAGAGTTGCTCTTGTGCTCAAATCCTGCTTGTAGGTTTCCCACAGGCATCAAGTCAGCCACTGTGAGAACATGATGCTAGACTAGATGGGCCATTGGCCTCATCCAGCGGGCTCTTCTTATGTTCATCAAAAAACCACACAACCAAATTGAATAATTGCCACATAAATCATAACTGGATCTAAAATAAAGAGACAACAATTTAACATTAGTAACAACAACAACGGGACGCAGGTGGCGCTGTGGGTTAAACCACGGAGCCTAGGACTTGCCGATCAGAAGGTCGTCGGTTCGAATCCCCACGACGGGGTGAGCTCCCGTTGCTGGGTCCCTGCTCCTGCCAACCTAGCAGTTCGAAAGCACATCAAAGTGCAAGTAGGTAAATAGGTACCGCTCCGGTGGGAAGGTAAATGGCATTTCCGTGCGCTGCTCTGGTTCACCAGAAGCGGCTTAGTCATGACCCGGAAGCTGTCCACATGACCCGGAAGCTGTACGCCGGCTCCCTCAGTCAATAAAGCGAGATGAGTGCCGCAACCCCAGAGTCGGTCACGACTTGACCCAACAGTCAGGGGTCCCTTTACCTTTACCTTTTAACAACAACAACGCCCCCAACAAACCCCACTAAGCAATACCCCAGCCCAAGAGTCTGTCCAGCAGCCTCAGCTTTTGTAGCTGGAGTCAGTCAGGGCCCCTCCCTCCCAGGCTAGGTGGGAAAAGGCTCGCAAAGCAGGGAACAGGTCTTCCAGGACCCACAGCCAAGATGAGCAACCCAACATCAAATCAGAATGAAGACCAAACATAATCTAACCTCTGTGTAAGCTTTGTGCAAGCACATCAGGATGAATGCTCAGTAAACCATTCTGCAGGAACCCTCAGTCCGGTCCAAGTACAACATTTTGAAATGTTAGAAACTGTAGCCTCTCATTCTGCCCTGCTCCTATTGCAACCAGCTCTTGAGCTTGCCCTGTAGGATGGGACCGAGGGTGGCAACCTTTTTTTCTCTCCGCCTTAATCTCATCCTGAATGGGGAAGGTCTGGCTGAGGCTTCTCCAGTTTCTCTTAAGCCAGTAACAATAGAGGTAGGTGATTTATGCCACTGTGCCAGATAAATTATACTCAGCCGCCCAGGTGGAATTAAATCTCCCTCTATTCACCCACAGGGCACTATAATACAGTGCTGAATGGGTAACCTTTATCTGATTCTATAGCATGTGAGGGGGGGAAAGGAGTGGAAGGTTTTAAATGCCACTTAGCCCGTGACCACAAGCCTCTCTGCAGTTGCATCACAACAGAGAAGCAACAGATGACTCTGTCTGTGCAGATGGAGAGAGACATTAGTTTGAGAGAGACATCATTCCTCACCACAGTGTACAAATATCATCTTAGGCCTGGCCAAACAATACAAAAAAACCTGGAGGGGGAAAAAAGGTTTTCCAGAGTCAAAATGAACTAAGATTATGGCCGTTTCAGGCTAGGATTGATGCCTACGGTTCTGCAAGCAGCTCAGACATACATTCACACAAAACTCTGCATAGAACCGAATAGTTATCCAAAATCTTCATTTAAACAAGTGAGAGGGAAGAATAACATTTGACATTCTTCAAATCCCTTGTCAAAACCCAACTTCCCCCAAAGTCTTTGGCTCAGACCTGAATTTGTCAAATAGCTGAGATGGGCCAGAGTGGACAGAAACTCAATCTGGATCCACTGGGTGATTTACAGATCAGCAAACATTTCAGCTCCTAATTCTTTAATAACAGGAGCAACAAAATTAACACCGCCACCTCCCTACCTCTTATAATTATGCTGCTGAACGAAAGAAAGTTGAGTGTCTTCTTTCTGGTTGGAAATGATTGTTCCTATTAGTAGCCTGACCACTGTAGTTGATGCGTTGCTAACCTCAGGGCTGGATTACTGCAATGCGCTCTGTGTGGGGCTGCCCTTGAGTCTGGCTCAGTAGCTCCAGCAGGTGCAGAATGCGGCAGCCAGACTGCTGTTGGGGTCACGTGGCTGACAACATGTGACACCGCTGTTAAAACACCTGCACTGGCTACTACATCTACGACCAAGCTAGGTTCAAGGGCCTTGTATTAATTTACAAAGCCCTGAACAGCTTAGGCCCAGGGTACTTTAGGAACAGCCTGATCCCTTATATCCCTGCTCAGTCTCTGAGATCATCTGCAGGAGCATTGCTGATCGTTTCCCAAGTTGGTGCAGCTCATTGGACGGCAAGAAGATACCAAGCTTTTAGTGTCATCTGCCCAGTCCTGTGGAATGCTCTGCCAACAGAAAATTCGACGGGAGCTTTCTGCTTTAAGCTTCAAACACCTGTTGAAAACTTTTGTGTGTCACCAAACTGATAGGGAGTGGCAAAATGAGCAGGCTTCAGAGTTAAGCATCTCGTCTCCATGGATGCTTCTGAAAACACAAGCACACACATAGCCCAAAACAAAAACTGTACTGGGGTTTCATTAGATGGATTTGGGTGTGACATGAAGTTTGCCCTTGAAAAGACGTTTGGGTTTTGTTATGTACTGAAGTTCTCACCCTGGGCCAGCAGGGGGATACTGTAGATAGTTATGCAAATGAAGGATCGAAAGTGACATTCAGTGATTGGATAGTTTTAGAAAGTTGCTACAGTAACATTGTACTGGAGCTCTATATAAGCAGGCTGACTGAGCCCTTCAGCTCAGTTCAGTTCTGGCCTCTGAATAAACAAGAGCTGTTTGAAGAATCGCTGTGTCGTCTGATATGTTCACCCACAACTTAACAGGTTTCCTTAAGCCAGCCACTCTCTCCCTTTCTTTTTCTCTGCCTGTAGCCTACCTTGCAGTGTTGTTGTCAGAATAAAAAATATTAGCACTGGGAGGAGGAATAGGAAGCCCTGCTTATGTTTCCGTGAGCTACTTGCACAGGAGAGGATAAGTACTCCAACCGCTTTAATAATATTCTCAAAATTTTGTAAGCTGCACTAGCTCCCTGGGGGGAAAACCACTGCCTAGTTTTCTGACGCTGCAAACGCTGATTCAAAAATAAATGGTTCCCCCTTAAGAGCCCAAGGTTTCACGTTGTTTTCTTCCTAAAGTAAGCTAAGCAGTAGTCATGCGTATCCCATAATTAGTAAGGTGGGGTAGGGACAGGGGGACAAGCATCTCTCTTATTATTCATTGGCAAAGGAAGGGCATGTCAGACAAAAATCCCATCTAAGCCCCTAGCTGGCAGGCGGGCTGCTGGAAGGGGGTGGAATGTAGCAGCGAAATTGCTGAGCATACTTTGAATTCCTCCTTCTGTCCATCTGTTCCTTTTATCTGGGGAAATCATGCATATGAGCCAAGCCCACGCTTTGGACGCAACTCTCTTTTACGGGGCGGGGTGGTCAAAGTTTTCTGAAATAGGACATTCTTTCTGAACAGGCTTTTTCTTGGTGGAATTTTCCATGCTGCAGGTGAAATACTCTACCCAGGGACACCAGCTCCTGGGGGCCTGAGCTGTTTTGGGGGCCCTCAATATCTTTTGGGATGGGGCCAGCCTTCCACCCCTCGCCCAGTGTTTAGGGGGCAGAGGAGACTGAGCACGGAGCTGAGCGCAGAACTGAGCTGAGCACTGTGTGGCTCCAGTGGCTGACTCCTTCTACTCCTTCTCCTCTTCCTCCTGCCTGTTAGGATATCTGTTAGTTCCACCTAAACAGATGTGTAGAGCTGTTGTATGTCACATGTCTGTTTACATTCCAGCACAGCTTGCTGGGAACTTCCATTTGTGTATTGCTTTTGCTTTGTGCTTCCTGCTGCTTGGACACGAAGGGGAGCAGACATGTTTTTCCTTTGTCCTGATGCTGAATAAAATGCTTATAAATACGCTTTACATATGCCTCTGTCCGCCACTTCTGTTGCGTGATATTCACCCTGCCGCTTAAGGCGTGCTCAAGTTTCTGAAGCTGTGTGCCACTGTTTTGATGCTGTTCCAAGGGAGACTGGAGTTCGCCCGGCTGCCGGCCAATGGGCTGGAGCCAGCTGGGGGCCTGCCTGATGCAGCCGTTCCATTGGACACATCCCAACACTGCCACGGTGGCACCAGGCAGAGGAGGCAGAGGAGGAGCCACCAACCATTGAAGCCTCATGGTCTCCACATTTGGCTCCACCCCTGGCTCCCCCCAACATCACATGCATGACATTTCCCACCCCCCAATCGCTCTCTCCCTGACTCTATCCCTCCTACCCCTTCTTCCTACAAAGGGCAGACCCAAACCATCCATGGAGTGCATTCATTGCACATGTAAAGCACATGGCTTCCCCCAAAGAATTATGGGAGCTGTAGATTGCTAAGGGTGCTGAGTGTTTTTAGGAGACCCCCCCCCTTATTCCCCTCACATAGCTACAATGCCCAGGGTGGCTTAACAATAAATCCCTCTTTCCTGGGAAACTCTGGGTATCGTGACAATTGAAAGTGGTATCATAGTGCTTTGAACGTATTGGTGTGAGCGTGGCCCAATTTCCAGCCTCTGTTCTCAACTCAACTTCTAACTGCCTGTGCTTGTGGAAGCTCCAACTTGAATAAAATATTGCAGGGGGCCAGGTAAGCCCCGCCCTGAATAATCGATCACATGACGCAGTGCACACACACCATTTGAATGGCAACGGCCATCAACCTTGTGGGGGCCCAGCCCCCTCAAATATTTTATTTTGGGGGCCAAAGCCCACACAGCGCCTAGGAGTTGGCTCCTTCGTTGGCTCTGACTGCTTCTCTTCTAGTGCCGCTCCATAGCCAAAGAAGCACCAACCTACCATTTTCCTCCCCTGTCCCAAGTCCTCCGACCCCTGTGAGCTTTCTCGGTCATACCTTCCAATGAAAGCCACACAATGCAAGCTTGTTTGAATTCTAGCCTTTGAGGGCAGTACAGCTGCAGCTTAAAAGTTCTGAAGGTGACAAGCTTCTGCACGCTAACTTGAAGAATTCAAAGGGATGCGCATCCCAGATGCACATACTCAGATGAAAATTTCAGTGAATTTGGGTGGATCTTATCCAAAGCAAGGATTGCATTGCAGCCTAAATGTGCTTTCAAATTAGGGCCAGAATGCATTCTAAGGGTCCATCCTATGCCGACCTACCAGGAAGCAGGACTCTTACAATTTGGTGGGACTTATTTCTGTGTGAACTTTTCAGCTGCATTTCCCAGATGCGTTACAAGGCTGGATCTGGGAAAGGAAGTAACCAGCTGCTCATTCTTGGTCTAACACGGATATGGAATACAGTGGTACATTGGTTCTCAAAGCCTTGGTACTCAAACAACTTGGAAGCCAAACATTGCAAACCCGGAAGTGTTCCGGTTTGCGAACTTTTTTCGGAAGCCAAACATGTTCCATTTTGAGTGCCACACTTCTGTTTTGAGTATTACGCTGAGGTCTGTCTGGTTTTGCTATTTATTTTGCGTTTTTGTTTTTGCGGCTCTTTTTGTTTTGTTTTTGTGACTGTGTGGAACCCAGTTCAGCTACTGATTGATTGATAGTGCTACTGCAGTTCATTGTTTATCGCTTTCATTTTATGGATCAATGGTCTCGTTAGATAGTAACATTCATCTTAAATTGCTGGAATGGATTAATCCATTTTGCATTACTTTCTATGGCAGGCATCCCCAAACTCGGCCCACCAGATGTTTTGGGACTACAACTCCCATCATCCCTAGCTAACAGGACCAGTAGTCAGGGATGATGGGAATTGTAGTCCCAAAACATCTGGAGGGCCGAGTTTGGGGGTACCTGTTCTATGGGAAAGCGTGCCTTGGTTTTCGAATGGACTTCCGGAACAGATTAAGTTTGAGAACCAAGGTTCTACTGTACATACTTTGCAAATTAGTTTCTAGGTTGAAGTTTTTTGCTACCTGACATCTGGAAAGTGGCGTGGCTGGACTCCCTCCAACATAACTGGGTTGTTTGTAATCCAATTAACGCAGCAAGATTTCACAGGATATGCTAAGGCAATGCCTTTTGGCCTCCAAGGGGAAGCCAGCCAATTTAGCATGAATGCACAGCCTCATCAATATTGCTCTTTCATTCTATGAGAAACTTCGTTTGGAACCGCTTGTGAAGATGCCACAGTATCTGTTTAAACTTCTGCATGCTGTTATTTTAAAGAACACTCAGCTTTTATCAGGCCAAACAAATCGAGGGACGTACCTTGTGTGAGTAATGTTGGTCCACAACCCTAGCTAATCCAAAGTCACCGATCTTCAGCACCAGATCCTCTGTGTTGATGAAGATGTTGGCGGGCTTCAAGTCCCTATGCAAGACATTAGCTGAATGGATGTACTTCAGGCCTCTGAGCAACTGGTACATGAAAAGTTTGGCATGTTCCTCAGAGAGAGGCCCTTGCTCCAGAAGACGGGCCAGGTCCGTCTCCATGTATTCCTGGATGACGTACACCATGTTAAATTTGAACAGATCCCCTTGAAGATCAGCTCCTTTGGGCCCCAACACCTCATAGACCTTTACGATGTTGTCGTGGTCCAGCCGGCGGATTATCTTGATCTCCCGGAAGGCGTGCTTCATGCTCTGAGCATCGCTCACCGCGATCTTCTTCACGGCCACTTTGCGGCAGCTCTTGCTGTCGACTGCTGAGAGGACAAGCCCGTTCACGCCAAAGCCCAGGGGCCTGAAGTTGATGAAACGGCAGCCCAGGTCATAGCCGTACACGCTCGCGATGTAATTGCACTTCTCCGCCATGGTGGGGTCAGATCCGCCTTTGTGTCTGCAATGAAATGGCAGTGGAGGAGCCCTGTCTCCCAGTCACCAATACGGTTTAATAGAAAACAGTGCATTGTTACCACGAATGAGAATCTGTGCAGTTCTTTGCTTGGAGCCCATAATCGTACAGGAGAAGGTTTTCAAGTCAAATGTTCAGAGGTTAAAAAGAAAAATAGACACAAGTTCGTAAAGTGGATTCGAGAATAGTCTTGGGAACAAGCTTGCAAACTTTAAATATTGACTCTCTTCGGTTCGGGTAAGCAAGTAGGGGAAAGGCGAAAAGTTGCCAATCTAGCAAATGGTTTTTGTTGCAATATGCTGATAAACTAATGGGCTCCAAGAGTTCTTAAATATCATCCTTCTTGTTTCGTTTTAAGTTTGGGAAAGTGAAGCTTCAACATATACATGCTTTTAATATTCAGTTGGCTACCTAAACGTGGACCTTCAGACAGCAAATGGTGGAGAGGTTCTCCAGAAACCTTTATTCTCCATGAAGTAGACTCAGCATTTTTTTTTCTAGTTCTGCAAGGCTTTGGTGAATCTTCTGTCACACATTCTTAAACGCAGGGTGGATTTTTCCATTTCGCCGTCACAAGACGTGATAAAAGACGGAATTGCTTTCCTCCCAATGAATCTCGCTCCCCATCAACTGGGTGCCACAAAGAGCCATGCTCAGTTCTTCCCACATCCTTCATCACCATTCGGTCTTCATTGTGTCTGTCAAATCCTCACGTGTTATAGCCCCTCCTCCTGCAAGTGAAAAATAGATAATGAAGTAGTTTGCTACTGCAGTTTCTTTTATCCACACCCTACCTTCTCGAAGGTTAACACACCTAAAGAAAATACAAATTTAGTTATGCAGGATTAGAAAATACATCATTATGGTCACCTAGGAGTGGGCGAATCTGTCAAATTGGGGTTTTCTCTTTCTCATTTTTCCAATCTTAAGTTCAATTCTCTTCATTTCCACATAGTTTGTGATGTTTTAAAAAGAGGTCCTCATTAAAATCCTATGGTCCTCATTTTATCCTGTGAACCACTCTGAGACCTGTGGGTATAGGGTACATGGTGGTAAAAACATTTAATAAATACTAATAATACTAATAATTAAAATTCATCAGCACTTTACTGCAAAATTCTCCCAATATACACATTTGTGTGCAATTTTCCTGATATACACATTTTCTGCAATGTAATGTATTTTTGTATGTTCCTTTCACTTAAATATATGCATTTAATGAAAAGAACATGCAAAAATGCATTGTATCAGTAACCTTGGCTGGAGAAGTGATTTACAAAATTTGTAGAAGTGCCATTTTCGATGGGTAGCTACAGTATGTCTTGGTTTGCGAATTGGTTTGAAAAGTGAGAATTAGATAGGTTAGCCTTTAAACATGAACTGAATCATATTTCTCCACCTTCCTAGAAAGGATTGGATGCATGACTGATTGGATGCATGACTGCTGACCAAGGATAGACTTTGTTTGGAAAGAGCTTCACAATGGGGTAGAGGAAATGAATTGCTCTCCCATCTCTGGGGTCACCTCTATGTTCTATATCTCTTCTCCACTGGTATAGTGGTAAATTCTGAACAGCAGGTTTTCTGCATGAGAGCCGTGCTCCTGTAGACATGCCCACAAGATGGCCAGTATTCTGTGGGAAATTTAGGTTGGTGTAATTCATGTAATTAAAGAAGATTAATAGTGTTCTGTTGCCCTAGTGCAACAAATCCACTTTTTTTTAAAAAAGACATTTTTGCAGTTAGGAAAGTGACGGTCAAATGCACTGAAAGGAGTGGAGATGAATTAACGTTTAATGGGAAGATGCATAAACACCCCACAAGCAAATCAGAACAAATGCTGAATAATGACCACATATAATTTAAGCATTGTACTTTGGAAAAGCCCTTCCATCCATATGTTGTTGTTTTTAATGTGTTTTTATTAAAGATTTTCTTGGTTTACAAAAGTATGTGCAATCTCTCTCTCTTTTTTTCAAGTAACATTTTTTACAGATCAGTTTCATTTGTTGAGACATTAGGAAGAAAAGGGGGAAGAGGTGGAGGGGGGAAGGTCAGTGGGGGTGGAGTCAAGTGGCGATGTTTCTATTGCGCTTAATATATGTAGGGTTTGGTGTCAGCGTTGCTTGTGCAGGTTCTCTGCTATTCGCTTGTGTTCCTGTGCTGGTGAGAGAGGTTGGGGTTGGCCTAGGGTGTGTTTGTTTATTTGTGATTGGCTGTGGTGATCTTTGTTTTCATGTATGAGTGGGGTGGGTGGGTGTTTTGGATCAGATTAGCCATATTGATTTGTATGCTGTTGGTGGATTTTTGTCATTGTCTTGTTGTGCTGTGTATGTGATAAAGGGGAGCCATACAGGGGTGAAGGCGTCTTCTTCTATTTGTCCCCGTGTCCATTTCAGTTTATTGGTTTATTTTTCTAGTAGGGCTGTTTCCCATACTATTTGGTACCATTGGTCCATGCTTACTCCTGACAGGTCTCTCCAGTGTCTGGTTATGATGTTTCTGGCTGCTGAAAGTAGGTAGGTTATGAGTTCTTTGTGGTGTAAATGGGCATTATTGTCTTGGAAGATGTTTAGTAGGGCCAATTCTGGGGTGATTTATAATACTTGCTTAGTTATTTTACATATTTCTCGTATGGCTGTTGTCCAGAATAGTTGGATTTTGGGGCACTCCCATCACATGTGGAGGTATGTGCCTGTGGGGGTGCACCCTCTCCAGGATTTTGGTGAGGTTCCTGGGTGTATTAGCACTAGTTTTCTTGGTGTTAGGTACCACCTGTAGCTGAGTTTCAAATCCGTATGTTTTGTTATTCAGATGGGCAACCAAGATGATCAATGGTCTGGAAACCAAGCTTCATAAGGAATGGTTGAGGGAGCTGGGAAAACCTTCTGACATTAAGAGTGGTTTGACAGTGGACTGGACTCCCTTGGGTAGTTGTGGACTCTCCTTCAATTGAGGTTTTTAAGCAGAGGTTGGAAGGCCATCGGTCATAGATGCTTTAGTCGAGATTCCTGCATATGCAACTCTACAATTCGATGATTCGATGATGAACCCAAAGACTATACAAAAGAAAGAAAGAACTTCTAACCAATGTATACACTATGTTTTCAATAACAAGCCCCGCCGCCGCACTGAAGGAGCAGCAAATTGTTATTTATTTAGTTTTTTATGGCTGTATTCTTACTGGCAGGGAAGGGGAGAGGAATCCGTGAGGTTTTCTGTGTTCAGGTGCCAAAATAATCTGATCTCTGCACCTTGACTTGGGACGGGGGGGGGGGTTAATATTTGCTGCTTTACCTCAGCTAGCAAAATGGATTGGGTCTGCTCTGCATGGTTCTCTGTGGCTCCCTCTGAACTGTGGAAATAAAAGAAAAGAAAGATAAGAAACTGCCTTACACCAAGCCAGACCACCTTAGTATTGTGTATACTGCCTGCTAGCATCTCTCCAGTTTTTCCCCCAGACATGGCTGTCTCTCTGGAGGACTGTGCTTGAGGTGAGGGGAGTGAGCAATGAGAAGTAGGAGCATGTTAGGAAAAAGGAGCAGAAATCCACTTTCCCTCCCTATCAGCACCATAAAACTCAAAGGGACGGTAATGGTAAGATGCATTTGAAAGTCTCTGGCTATTTTGCAAAGCTGTCTGTAAAACTTTAAGATTTAGGTATATTTAGGAGGGACGTGGGTGGCGCTGTGGGTTAAACCACACAGCCTAGGGCTTGCCGATCAAAAGGTCGGTGGTTCAAATCCCTGTGACGGGGTGAGCTCCCGTTGCTCGGTCCCTGCTCCTGCCAACCTAGCAGTTCGAAGGCACATCAAAGTGCAAGTAGATAAATAGGTACTGCTCCAGCGGGAAGGTAAACGGTGTTTCCGTGTGCTGCTCTGGTTCGCCAGAAATGGATTAGTCATGCTGGCCAGTGGCGTAGCGTGGGGGGTGCAGGGGGGGCCGGCTGCACCGGGCGCAACATCTGGGGGTTAGGGTTAGGGGGCGCAAATCCACGGGTTAGGGGGCGCAAATTACTTGCCTTGCCCCGGGTGCTGACAACCCACGCTACGCCACTGATGCTGGCCACATGACCTGGAAGCTGTACGCCGGCTCCCTCGGCCAATGAAGCGAGATGAGCGCCGCAACCCCAGAGTCAGCCACGACTGGACCTAATGGTCAGGGGTCCCTTTTACCTTTACCTTTAGGAGGGTCTGGTGTTCCCTGTTTGTTCAGGTTGCACGAAGTTTTTTTTTTTTTTTTTTAATTACACTAAATTAGAAACTGAGAGGCATTTCTTGCAGATTTTGGTGGAAAATTAAGCACCCTAAAGTTTTGTTCTAAAAATGTCAGCCACCTAGAATTAGACTCCATTTAGGCGCCCTGTGCCAATAGCAGTTCTTCCTTCTCCCCAGAGTGCCAGGCCAGGCCTTGGATTTATCAAAATGAACCATGAAATGCCACCTCTCTCATTAAGGCTTCAATCCTGTGTTGGAGATAGGCATGGCTAAGTCCCAAATCTACCCACAATATATATATATATCCTTGCAGGACAGCAGGCTGATAAAACCTGACTTCAGGGCATCCCAGCCCAGTCCAGTTTCATAACAGAATCTTGTTATGAGAAAAAGTTGAAGCAAAAATGCAGGCGACATGAAGTGGAACGGAAGCAAAGCCTTGGTTTTTGTGTGTGTGTTTTTTTACCATAGCTGAACTGGAACAGGAGCTGAATTACAAAACATATCGATTCAAACGCCCGCATCTTGAAGTGCTTTCCCAAAGCTCAGCACAGCCAGGTCGCTCTGGCGTGGACTCCTCAAGCGAATGCAACTAGAAGTCTGCCTCTGATAATGATCTCTGCATTTCTGCAGCGCTGACTGATCGCAGGCTATGTTTAGCAACCCATTCCTGTGCCAAATGAACAGAGGCCAACTAGGGGGGTGAAAAATGCAACAGCTATTTTAGCAGGCCCAAGCAGAACTGGAAGAGAGACGGGTGCTGGGCACTGTCGCCAGTTTTTAGGTGCCACACAAGCCCTTGCACCAGGGGTGGTGAAGGTCAGGCCAAGCTGTTGCATGTGGCCCACCAAGACTTTCTATCTGGCCCTTGAGACTCTCTTCAGGGCAGACTGCCTACCCATGAGCACCCCCCGCTGGTCCTGCTTCACACGCTATGGTCCCACTTCTCATTAGACATCACCAACGCTGCAGATATGCAAGGCAACAAGGTGCAAAGTAAAGGTAAAGGGACCCCTGACCATTAGGTCCAGTCGTGACTGACTCTGGGGTTATGGCGCTCATCTCGCTTTACTGGCCGAGGGAGCAGCTTCCGGGTCATGTGGCCAGCATGACTCATCTCGCTTTACTGGCCGAGGGTACAGCTTCCGGGTCATGTGGCCAGCATGACTAAGCCACTTCTGGCGAACCAGAGCAGCGCACGGAAATGCCGTTTACCTTCCCGCCTGAGCGGTACCTATTTATTTACTTGCACTTTGACGTGCTTTCGAACTGCTAGGTTGACAGGAGCAGGAACCAAGCAACAGGAGATCACCCCGTTATGGGGATTTGAACCGCCAACCTTCTGATCGGCAAGTCCTAGGCTCTGTGGTTTAACCCACAGCGCCACCCGCATCCCTCTCATTAGCTGTCAACTTTTCCCTTTTCTTGCAAGGAATCCTATTCGGAATAAGGGAATTTCCCTTAAAAAAAGGAAAAAGTTGACAGCTATGGTCCCACTTCTCATTAGACACCACCAACGCTGCAGATATGCAAGGCAACAAGGTGCAAAGTAGACCAGGGTTATTACACCAACAGTAGGGAACCTCCATCCCTCAGGCCATTTATGGCCCACCAGACCTCCTCCCCATTTGGCCCACGAGACCATTTTGGACAAGCTATTCATGCTTTGCACAGCACTTCCCAAATACTCAGCCACCAGCTGGATGTCTGCTGCTAGGGAAGCACTGGATTTAACTGTTGGAACTCAGCACACTTCTAAGTGTAGAAGCCTTTGGGGAGTTAGAACTCCATGGCGTTTATCACTTCCCCAAGGCCAAACAATAAGTCAGAGGCTGGACATGAGAATCCCAGGGAGCATAGTCAACGGGTTGCGGCTGGCTTTTGGATTCAGTCCCTTGAGGAGGTGGACAGTTTTCACAAGGGACACTTAATTACCATATATCACACTTACAGTATCTTCAGAGGAATAATAATAATAATAATAATAATAATAATAATAATAATAATTTATCATTTATACCCCACCCATCTGACTGGGTTTCCCCAGCCACTCTGGACGGCTTCCAACAGAATATTAAAATACAATAACCTATTAAACATTAAAAGCTTCCCTAAGCAGGGCTGCCTTCAGGTATCTTCTAAAAGTCTGGTAGTTATTTTTCTCTTTGACATCTAGTGGGAGGGCGTTCCACAGGGCGGGTGCCACTACCGAGAAGGCCCTCTGTCTGGTTCCCTGTAACTTGGCTTTTTGCAGCGAGGGAACTGCCAGAAGTCCCTCGGCACTGGACCTCAGTGTCCGGGCAGACCGATGGGGGTGGAGACGCTCCTTAAGGTATACTGGACCAAGGTAGTTTAGGGATTTAAAGGTCAGCACCAACACTTTGAATTGTGCTCAGAAACGTACTGGGAGAAAAGGCTAAGGAGTAAAACTGGAGTGGAATCCCTAAGAAGGTTGGGTGGCGCCTTGTACGCCTCCTTCCAGCAACTCCTGCAGCCAAGCTGGTGCCAAATGTATTGCTCTGCTTTCCTTTGGACCAGATCAGTGAGGCTGAGAGGGGGGTATTGTTGTCTGGGCAGTCCAGGACCTCCAGACACACTGCCCAGGCTTGCACCCCAGAAAGGTCACTTTGGTGTTGCTAACGCAGCAGTTTGAGTTCACCCCCAGAGGTGCACTCCGTTATCTCTCGAGACAAATGGATGTCAACAACAACCACCTGTTGACAATGACAGAAACCGATGGAAAGTGTTTCACAGAGGCAACAGTCCATCTCCTCAAGGGGAACCTAATCATGTATCTCCTTTCCAGCATTTCCACCTCTCCGGCCAGTTCTTCAGCTACAGAGAAGATTTATGGCTGCGGCCATCGTTTGACTGCAGGCAGGTCGAACTGACGAAGGTTCAGCTGCCTTTTAAATCTCCTGTCCTTGTGCCTTGTGAGATTGCCAAATCCCTAAACACTCTAGCCAAAGGCGCTGTCACACTTGGCTAATGGGCTCTGCATTACGAGCTGTCCATCCTGGGCTTTTCCCACTACAGCTTTTTGAAAGGGTGTCTGGCCTAATACATTGCGGGCATAATAACCGGGCAGAGCTTCCACTGAATTCAAGGTTCAGCAGTAAATCATCCCAAAGCACGACGCTTCAGCCTGACTCTTGGCTGAAAGCCTGCAGGCTTTGTCAGGGAAGCCAAACCATTACATCATGCAGATATTTATTTATTTTACTTACTTACTTACTTACTTACTTTACTTTACTTTACTTTACTTTACTTTACTTACTTACTTACTTCATTTTATACTTACTTACTTACTTACTTTATTTTACTTACTTACTTACTTACTTACTTTATTTTACTTACTTACTTACTTACTTACTTACTTTATTTTACTTACTTACTTAGACAGGCTGGGCCTGAGGCACCTTTGCCAAGGAGACAAAGAGGAAACAGAGGCAGGGCTGCTAATGAGGTCACAGCTGATGGCTTTGCAGAAAAAGGGTTCCGGGAAGAGACTGTGTTTTGCTAAGGCTGAGAATGTCAATTACTTTGGGTTGAATTCAGCTAACTTTTACTCAGAGCAGACACACCAGAATTAATGGACCTAACTACGTAGTTGCTGCCATTTATTTTAATGGGTCTACTCCGAGTAAAAGTTAGTTGAATACAAAATAAGGATATGACAAGAATTTGTTTGTATTGTTTGTTTTTCTGTTTGTGTTCTTTATTTGCATTATAAAATGAATAAAAAAAATTGGGGGGGAGCTATTTGAATACAACCCTTCAAATCTAAAGAAAGCCCACAGATTCTTTTCTGGGGAGTGGGGAACGTGCTTTAAGTATGGTGTTATAAGCTGCCTTCAGCTCCTTACAGCAGAGCTTGAAAACCCATCACCCTCCAGATGTTACTAGACTTCAGCCGGCATAAGGCCAACGGTCCAGGGTCCATGGGACTTGTAGTCTTTCAACATCTGGAGGTCCACATCCCTGCCTTGGAATAGAACTGGGATATAGGTACAGTGGTACCTCGGGTTACATACGTTTCAGGTTACAGACTCTGCTAACCCAGAAATATTACCTCGGGTTAAGAACTTTGCTTCAGGATGAGAACAGAAATCGTGCTCCGGCGGCGCGGCAGCAGCAGGAGGCCCCATTAGCTAAAGTGGTGCTTCAGGTTAAGAACAGTTTCAGGTTAAGAACGGACCTCCGGAACGAATTAAGTACTTAACCTGAGGTACTACTGTAATAACCAATGACAAGAGAACTGGTCTCAAAGCCAAAGCTTTCCTTGAAATATTTCTGTTGGGTTTCCCCACCCAGACTTCTTCTATCACTGAGGGTTTGGCACAGATATTGGCTTGTGTATATCGCACCCGCCTATGCAGAGAGTGTGCGGCACAAATTAGATTGGTAAAGAGCAGCCCTCGGCAGGAACGGCAGCTGCTTTGCCGGGAAAATGGTCTTTATCAGATTTACAAACATTTCTGCAAACATCCATGATCTCACAGAATCTTTTAAAAGCATCACGCCATGCGCAGCTTTCAATTCCCCTAATGCAAGGCTGAGAATTATCCATCCCACGCATAATCTTTAAACTCCTAGAAACAATATCCTTTAGTAGGAACATTGGGGACATTCCCAGCCCTTCGTGGAAGTGGTGCTGATTTAACCTCAGGACTCCTGCACACAAAGCAAGCCTTCGCCAAGAAAGACACTGGGCAGGATTCGCACTATGAGCTCCGACAGCAGAACTGCTGGCAGCCGTCTGTTTCAAGAGACAACGGAGGAGTGTGCCTTTGGGGGTGAAGTCAAACCTCTGGAAGGTTACAGCACCTGTTGTGGCTGTAGAGACCGATGTGGGAGAGACATGTTTTGTTGCAGCTGGGGCAGCTGAAGGTGTCTGGTTGCACTGCCGCAAAGGCAGCACAGAATTTCTTCTCTCTGCACTCCTCCTGGCAGTCATTCCTCCTCTGGTCATTGCTGTGGATGCATGATCTGACTGTCTGTCTCTAGGCACTGTAGTCACCTACAGGGGATTTCCACAAGGCAGGGTTGATGTTGCTAACCTTCATGTCACATCTGCAAACATCTTTGTAACACAGAGTTGGTCTGACAGTGGACCTGGTGCCGTCAGAGAAACTGAATTGGCACAATAGGGCTTCCCCTTCCTTTATTCTCCCTGTGTGCTTCCTGAAATTAGGCTGATGAAGCCCCAGAACAGTACTAGAGTGGGGAGGATAATAATAATAATAATAATAATAATAATAATAATAATAATAATTTATTATTTATACCCCGCCCATCTGGCTGAGTTTCCCCAGCCACTCTGAGCGGCTCCCAGTCGAGAAATAAAACAATACAGCATTAAATATTAAAAACTTCCTTAAACAGGGCTGCCTTCAGATGTCTTTTCAAAATAAGATAGCTGCTTATTTCCTTGACATCTGATGGGAGGGTGTTCCACAGGGTGGGCACCACTACCGAGAAGGCCCTCCGTCTGGTTCCCTGTAACCTCACTTCTCGCAATGAGGGAACCGCCAGAAGGCCCTCAGTGTCTGGGCTGAACGATGGGGGCTCCTTCAGGTATACAGGACTGAGACTGTTTAGGGCTTTAAAGGTCAGCACCAACACTTTGAATTGTGCTCGTAAACGTACTGGGAGCCAATGCAGATCTCTCAGGACCGGTGTTATGTGGTCTCAGCGGCTGCTCCCAGTCACCAGTTTAGCTGCCGCATTCTGGATTAATTGCAGTTTCCGGGTCACCTTCAAAGGTAGCCCCACGCAGAGCGCATTGCAGTAGTCCAAGCGGGAGATAACTCCCGTCTGGCAAGCTGAAACACAACACTGAATTCCACCCACTCTCTCGTTCCCCCTCCCCTTCCATTTTGATCCCACAACTGGGTTTATGAAATGCATTAAGGCCTTAATGGAAAATACAAAAGCAGTGTATCATTATAATGACTCATTCATTCATTCCATTTCTTATTTAAACCAGAGATTGTTGACTCTTGTATTCTTGGTGTGCGCACAAAGCGTGTTCTCCTTCATGGAGAGCACATGTTGCGGTGGGGTCTGCTGAGCCACCCCTCTGTTACCAGGCAGGGTCTCTAAAGATGGCCTGGGGCAGTGATTGGTTCACTGGGTTGCTGGGGTAAAAGATATGTTGCAATTTTGGTGGGAGGGGTAAAATGTTTAAATACTCTGCACGCAGCCTGGAGCTTTCTCTTTGCTGCGTGCAACGGATCACCCGCCCACCCGCCCTTGAGTAAGGGGTTGTTGCATTGACCTTGCTATGCCTGTCATGGGGTCGTCTGCCGTTGGGGCAGGGGCCTGGTAGGAATTTTGTCCATCTGGCTGATTGGCTGGGCCATTTGGTTTTTGCCTACTGCGTAGCAAATCGTCACAACTTGTAAGGTTGCAGTTAGGCATTGGTTATAAATTGGTGGAGGAGGGGTTAGGATAGGCTGGGCCTGCCCCTCCATGGTTGCTGCGGAAAGGGAATTCCGTTAAAGGAATCCTGGGGCTTGCCATCTTTTCGTCCAATCCCTGGAATGGGACTAGGGCCGGCAAGCCTTCGGGGAGCATGCGGATGAGAATTGAGGGTCTGTGACTCAGCTCCATTTCTCCCCGACTTGCTTTCCCCCGCACTGTCTTTCGGTGGTGCCCGGAAGTCAGTTCTGTCCCCAGGCGGGGGGACAGATAGTCTTAACCAATGCCTAAACAACCACTCACGGTTTTGTATTTAAATAAAGTTGTGGCCAAAATTATGCCAAAAACCTTAAACAAAAATTAAGTGTGCGTTGTGAGTTATTTGGGGGTGGCTTGGGGACCTCGACACGCAACTCATTTCTATGGTGGAAATTTGTAGGCAGGTTGTGGTCTAGTGCAAAGGTTCTCAGCCTATGGGGAAGCACAAGGCCACATCAGACGTCCCACAACACAGCTGTTGCTACCAGGCTGGATTCCATCTTAGGCCGACCAGACCAAAGGAGCACTACATGTGTGTCTGGACTAGAAGACATTCTTTTGATGAGATGCTCATTTTATAGATTTCCACAAGCGCTGCAACATGATGGGAGACAGGCAGGAGCTTTTTTTTAATAAGATACACATTTCTGGCCAAATGCTTATGTCTTTCTCTTGCCACATTGCAGGGCTAGTTTTCCTTCAGTAGTAATGCTGAAGTAATGTTAGGCATACTGCTCTGTGAATTGCCACTTCAAGATGAATAATGTGCATTCTTAGCATTACAGTAATGTCTCTGGTTACGAACCATCCTCCTTGTGAACGCTTCGGGTTGTGAGCTCTGCTAACCCAGAAGTAGGTCTCCTGGTTGCGAACTTTGCCCCGGGATGCAAGTGGAAATCGTGCGCCAGAGGAGCATGCACAGCGGGAGACCCCATTAGCGAAAGTGCACCTCAGGTTAAGAACGGTTTTGAGTTGAAAACGGACCTCCTGAACGAATTAAGTTCGTAACCAGAGGTACCACTGTATTAAGTGAAAGTGGGTCCCGTGTTGCAGCCGGGGAATCAGAGGTGGGTCTCTGGTCCAGAAATAATAATAATAATAATAATAATAATAATAATAATAATAATACAGTGGTACCTCCGGTTGCGAACGGGATCTGTTCCAGTGCTCTGGTCGGATGCCGAGGTATCCGCAACTAGAGGGACCACTTCTGCGGACATAGAGCGCTTCTGGGCATGCGCGCATGGCAAAAACCCGGAAATATACTTCCGGGTTTGCCACTTACGTATCCCAAAGTTTATGTAACCGGAGGGATACATGAGCGGAGGTACGACTGTAACAATAATAATTTATACCCTGCCCATCTGGCTGGGTTTCCCTAGCCACTCTGGGCAGCTCCCAACAGAATATTAAAAACACGATAAACCATCAAACATTAAAAACTTCCCTCAACAGGGCTGCCTTCAGGTGTCTTCTAAAAGTCAGATACAGTGGTACCTCAGGTTACAGACGCTTCAGGTTACAGATGCTTCAGGTTACAGACTCCAGTAACCCAGAAATAGTACCTCGGGTTAAGAACTTTGCTTCAGGATGAGAACAGAAATCATGCAGCGGCGGCACAGAAGCAGCAGGAGGCCCCATTAGCTAAAGTGGTGCTTCAGGTTAAGAACATTTTCAGATTAAGAACAGACCTCCAAAACGAATTAAGTTCTTAACCCGAGGTACCACTGTAGTTGTTTATTTCCCTGACATCTGATGGGAGGGCATTCCACAGGGCGGGCGCCACCGCCGAGAAGGCCGTACCGAGAAATGCTTCCAAAATCACTTGCTGGAAACCACAGGAGAGAGTGCTCTTGTGGTCGGATCCTGCTGGTGGGTTTGCCACAGACAGCCACACTGAGAACAGGATGTTAGACTATATGGTCCACTGGCCTGATCTAGCGGGCTCTTCTTAATGTTCTTAAAACTAGATTGTCAATTGATTTCAATGGGTTTACTCTGAGTATGATTTAGTAGACTGACGTGCCAAGTTTGTCCTTCAGATCTGACCTGAGCCAAACCTGTCTTCTTCTTCCCATTGCCTCCTCTCCCCCTATGCTCTCCAGAAAATGCTCGGAAAATACGTTTCTATGGCAACCAAATGGCATTATTAAGAATACCACAACAAGTGTGAAGTTTACAATTTTCTCTCCAGTTTATAAGGACGCAGCATGCGATATAGCTGGTTGCGCTTTCAAAGGGCGAAGCCCAGCCCAGAGGAGGGAAAGGTCGCTAGCAAGTCCTCCACTTCCTCTGGAGAAGAGTAAAACACACATGCTGAATCCAGCCCTGGCAGAGAGGAATAATCAGCCGTAACATCAACAGTCGAGGGCTCGACAAGGTGATGTTAGCAAACAGCCTTCCCTGGATCGATTTCCGTCAGGCGTGGGAAGGAGAATCTGTGAAGATCTGCTGATGTGCGCAGCAGCAGCAGCGCTGCAAGGTCTTGAGTCTCTTTCAATGTCTACAAGTGAGTGGGAAGCTGCAGCATGCAGAAGCTCAGAGCAGAGACAACGAAATCCAGCAAGCTCAGGACCAATTTGCACATTACCAGGAAGGACAGGAGTGGGGAACCTCAATCTCAAGGGCCAAAGAAGGTTTCTCTAGTTGGCCCTTCGGGCTTTGCCCAGGCAATGCTCCACCCCCCTTCCCAACCACATAGGCTCTCCCGAACCATACCTCTCATTGGCCTCGTTTCACATCTGCGTAGCCTTTTTTTTTGTCTGGCTGGACTTTGATCATGCCCTGGATGGAAGACAGAGAATCACAGAACCATAGACTTGGAAGAGACACCCGAGAACCATCATCCAAGCCCCTGCAATGCAGGAATATCAACTGCAGCGGTACCTCGGGTTAAGTACTTAATTCGTTCTGGAGGTCCATTCTTCACCTGAAACTGTTCTTAACCTGAAGCACCACTTTAGCTAATGGGGTCTCCTGCTGCTGCCGCACCGCCGGAGCACAATTTCTGTTCTCATCCTGAAGCACAGTTCTTAACCCGAGGGTTAATTTCTGGGTTAGCGGAGTCTGTAACCTGAAGCGTATGTAACCCGAGGTACCACTGTCAAGTATCCATGACCAAGGGCTATGCAACCTCTGCTTAAAAACCTCCAAGGAGAGAGAGTCCACAACCATCCGTCATGGGAACCCATTCATTCCACTGTCGAACAGCACTTACTGTCAGAAAGTTCTTGCCATTGCCTTCTATGGGCTCAGTTAGGACTTGTTTGTTTGTTTGTTTGCAGTTGCATGTTGCTGTAAGAAGGGAAACTGCTAGGGGTGGCGGATAAATGCTGTTAAAGAATAAATAATAAAATAAGGAGCACTCCACGCTGTTCGTGAGTTCAGGCCCCAGTTATGATCTTGTTGAATGCAACCCTACGCTATGATACATTGAAGAAAAGAAAACAATTTTCCCTTCCCACCCACTCCACCTGAAAACTAGCATCTCAGGAAGTAGGCATGCTAGCATCACTGTCCAGGCAAGCTAGCTAGCTTTGCCGAGGAAAATAGGCTTTTCTTCTTCTTCTTTTTAATGCTGGGGAATACTCAGTCATGCATCCCACATCCCCACCTGCATTCTGCATTGGCATATAGTCCAAGACTGCCTGCTTTTTCCCTGACCATATAAAGAAGTCGGGTGGCGCTGTGTGTTAAACCACATAGCCTAGAGCTTGCCAATCAGAAGGTTGGCGGTTTGAATCCCCATGACGGGCTGAGCTCCCATTGCTCGGTCCCAGCTCCTGCCAACCTAGCAGTTCAGAAGCATGTCAAAGTGCAAGTAGATCAATAGGTACCGCTCCAGCGGGAAGGTAAACGGCGTTTCCGTGCACTGCTCTGGTTTGCCAGTCATGCTGGCCACATGACCCAGAAGCTGTACGCCGGCTCCCTCGGCCAGTAAAGCGAGACCAGTGCTGCAACCCCAGAGTCGTCCGCGACTGGACCTCATGGTCAGGGGTCCTTTATCTTTACCTTTACCTTTTTAGGACCAATGCAGGCAATAAAGCGTGCACCAGGGAAGATAGCAGGAAAAGCAGCAATGGTCTGAGTTGCTTAAGTGCCCCTAATTGAGAAAGTAAGAGCCTCATGGATGCACCCTTAATTAACTTAAAAGGCTCCCTATCCATCAACAGGAGCCCTGCAAGAACTATTTGCTTTCAAGCAGCAAAAAAAAAAGAAGGGAAAAAAGGGAGTGATGCTCAGAGGCTATTTATGGCAGCCTTAGTTATCCTGGCCATAAAAATAGGCTTTGCTGTTACTGCATGGAAAGCAGAGTGGTCCAAGAAAGGGGCTTGGGAATTGGGGGGGGGGGGCCTCTGGGGCATCTGCAACAGCAAAATCAATCCAATCAATTACAGCTCAAAGCGACTGCACCTACAAATCACCACTTGCAAATCATCAGGAAGAGTAAGTGACTACTGACCTCTGCTCAAGGCAAAGCGTCAAGATTTGCCAAGAGGCAGGTTGTTTTTCAACACTCATTTAAGCTAGTCAATATGCCATGTCAATATGCAACAAACAAGAGTAGCGCAAACAGCCAAGCAGAACAGAAATAAGCAACAGCTGATTCTTTTGCTTTGGTGTTGGCGCAGGAAGCTGCCTTATACAGGGTCATACCCCCCTGGGTCCTTCTATGGCAGGCGTAGGGAGAGTGTGGCCCTCCAGAGGTTGTTGCACTCCAACTCCCATCAGTTCCAGCCAGCATAGTTTGACGTCAAGGATGATGGGAGCTGAAGTCCAGCAACATCTGGAGGGCCTAAAACTGCCAGATTCAACCAACCAGTCCCACTAGTGAAAAAAAGCCCTAAATGGCCTCGGCCCAGTATACCTGAAGGAGGGTCTTCACCCCCATCATTCTGCCCGGACACTGAGGTCCAGCGAGAAGCAAAACTACAGGGAACCAGGCAGAAGGCCTTCTTGGTAGTGGTACCTGCCCTGTGGAACGCCCTCCCATCAGACGTCAAAGAGATAAACAACTACCTAACATTTAGAAGGACAGATCGTGAAGCTGAGGCTCCAATACTTTGGCCACCTCATGAGAAGAGAAGACTCCCTGGAAAAGACTCTGATGTTGGGAAAGGTTGAGGGCACAAGGAGAAGGGGACGACAGAGGACGAGATGGTTGGATAGTGTTCTCGAAGCTACCAGCATAAGCTTGACCAAACTGTGGGGGCAGTGGAAGACAGGAGTGCCTGGCGTGCTCTGGTCCATGGGGTCACGAAGAGTCAGACACGACTAAACGACTACACAACAACAACAACAACAACAACAACAACAACATTTAGAAGACATCTGAAGGCAGCCCTGTTCAGGGAAGTGTGACATTTTAATGTATTTTTAATCTTTGTTGGAAGCCGCCCAGAGTGGCTGGGGAAACCCAGCCAGATGGGCGGGGTACAAATATTATATTATTATTATTATTATTATTATTATTATTATTATTATTATTATTACTATTATTATGATGATGATGCTGGACAGCCCTTCAGACAGAGGAGTCCGCCAGAGATAGGACTGTCTGCTCTAATGGCCAACCTGCTCAGAAGAGGAAAAGTACAGTTAGCCTGAACGCAGCAAGTTCATATTCAGATCGCCCATGCTGCTGAAAAAATGCCCGCTGCCCCCCCCATCTTATGTAAGAAGGTAACTGGCACCAGTAACCTGACCGAGCTTTCAACCTAAATTGCAATAGAGTCTCAGAAATACATTTTCCCTGAGCCAGCAGGCACTCTTTTGTCTTTCGTAATCTCGTAAACTTTTACATAACTGGAGCCGTTGCTCCAAAACAGCTCACCAATGGGAACTTTCAAAGTTCCTCTACAGAAACAGTTGAGTCTATATCGGGATATATTTCTGGAAGACGGTGTCTCGGAATGTGCCATTAACCCTACCCACTGAGAGGAGCAAAATGCAAGATTCCACCTCCCAACTTTTAAAAGCACTGAACCGCAGCTGGGAATATACTGAGATAAAACAGCAGGTGAAGAAAGCTTCTCAATCCTATCCTCCTGGGTTGTTTCCTCAAGCAATATAGCACCCAGACTGCTTTTTGCCCTTTGTGGGTGGTGAGAAATGGGTTTAAATCAAGGAAGGGAGGGGATCTGTGGCCTTCAGAATCATAGAAGAGTTGGAAGGGGCTGACAATCTGTTCTGCCTGGCCTTTGGTTTTGTTATGTACTGAGTTGACTAGGATCCAAAATGCAGCAGTCTGTTTGGTCCACAGGAGCCACCCAATCCAGCTCCAGGTGGAAGTGAATCCGCAACCTGATTGGCCTACAGGAGAATCCCGGAATTAGCCAATCACGCGGGGCCCATTGTGTAAATAATGTATATAAAGCAGACACTTTGGGGGAACTGGCATTCATCACTACTATGAGCTGAATAAAGAGCATGAAATCCACACTCAACTCTGAGTATATTTCAAGTTTGGACTCAGTCTGACCCTTATGTCTTCCCTCCCCTTACGGTTTTGATTTATGGGCTACTTTTAAAATGAGGCTGCTTTTTAAATTGCATTTTAACCTGTATTTTAAATTGGGTCCGTCCGTCCCCCCATTATGTTTGTATTGTAATTTTACTGGTGTTAGCTGCCCTGAGTCCGGCTCTGGCTGGGGAGGGCAGGGTATAAATAAAATTTATTATTATTGTTATTATTTAGTCCAACCCCCTGCATTGGAGTAATCACAACTAAAGAATCCTTCACAGGTGGACACCCAACCCTTGCTTTACAACCTCAAATGAAGACAAGTCCTTCCAATTTCCATCAGCCCCAGCCAGCTCCTATTTGTGGGGCTAAAGTTTAGCAGCGCTGACATGTGAAACAAGAGGCAAGGGTGCCTCTGAGAACATGCAGAATATATCCCCCTCCCTAAATAACAACAGACAGTCCTCACACTTGAGAGATTAGGAAAAAAAGGGGACACGGTTTCCAAGAAGGCACAAACATGGAACAACACACAGAGATGCATCTTTTGACGAAACCTTATCTTCCCAAGCAGACTCCTACATACAGTGTGCATTTCAATACATAATACTGCACAATCTCCTTATAGGAATTAAATTTTTAGAAGAAGAAAAGAGCTCTGCATCATAAATCAAAATCCTAAAATAGCACAGGACGGAACGCACTGTATATACCCAGTGACTTTTTCACCGTTCCCATGACACACTGGGGGGGGGGGGGGAATCAAAGGTTGTACCAAGGAACCAGCTTTAGCAGCAGCCCAGAGCAATCACCTACAGCAATAATGAGATTAGGAGCATTAACCTTTGCGGGGAGGCAGGGGGAATTAAAAAGGAACGTCGCTAAAATGGGTAACCCATCTGTACTGCATTTTTGGTGCTACATGGCAAGCTGAGCAGACAAGAGGACTCCAGCCAGCTGTCTGTACTTAAGGAAGAGTCTCTCTAAATAGTCCTACACGTGCGAGGTGGACAGATAAGAAGTGACCTCCAAGCAGCAGAACTGTCAAGTGTGGTCCCAGCGACAGGCCCTTGGCGTCAATCAGCTTGGTCAGTGTCACCTCTCACAAAGGTTTATTCAGTCCTATTTCTGCACTGGTGGGACGCGGGTGGTGCTGTGGGTTAAACCACAGGGCCTAGGACTTGCCGATCAGAAGGTCAGTGGTTCGAATCCCTGTGACGGGGTGAGCTCCTGTTGCTCGGTCCCTGCTCCTGCCAACCTAGCAGTTCGAAAGCACATCAAAGTGCAAGTAAATAGGTACCGCTCTGGCGGGAAGGTAAACGGCGCTTCCGTGCGCTGCTCTGGTTCGCCAGAAGCGGCTTAGTCATGCTGGCCACATGACCCAGAAGCTGTACGCCGGCTCCCTTGGCCAATAAAGCGAGATGAGTGCCACAGCCCCAGAGTCGGTCACGACTGGACCTAATGGTCAGGGGTCCCTTTACCTTTACCTATTTCTGCACTGGTATATTCCTAGCATTCCCAATCACAGCCTCCCTATTAATAAAACAGAGAAATCAAAGCATCTGAACTCTTCTTCTCAGCTGTCCCAGGCTCAGGTGGCCTCAGTGGCACAGAGTGCCTTCCATCCGCTTTGGCTGGTGGTCCAGCTACGCCCCTATCTGGACAGGGATAGCCTAACCTCTATCATCTATGCTCTGGTAACCTCTAGGCTAGATTACCGCAACACGTTATACATAGGGCCACATGAACCGTCTGAAGACGGTTCAGAAGCTTCAGCTGGTGCAGAATTCAGCAGCCAGGTTGCTCACTGGGTTAAAGACGGGTTGAGCATATTACACCGATCCTGAGCCAACTGCACTGGCTACCAATTTGTTTCCGGCCCCAGTTCAAAGTGCTGGTTTTGACCTATAAAGCCTTACCCGACTCAAGGACTGCAATACCTCAAGCCTTTCTCCATATGAACCTATCTGGACCCTGAGATCATCCTCTGAGGCCCTTATTTGTGTGCTTCCTCCTCGAGAGGTCCAGAAGGTGGCAACACAAGAACGGGCCTTTTCTGCAGTGGCCCCACAGTTGTAGAATGCTCTCCCCAGGGCAGTTTGGCTGGTGCCTTCATTATACACCCTTAGGCACTAGCTGTAGATGTTCCTCTTCAGCCAGGCCTTTGGCTGATTGACATGCAATGCCCTTTTAAATGTTGTGGAAGGGCAATTATTGGGTTGTTTCTGTTTTTGTTTTTATTATGTATTACAGATAGATAGATGGATAGATGATAGATAGATGGATAGATGATAGATAAATGGATAGATTAGATAGATAGATAGATAGATAGATAGATAGATAGATAGATACCGGTAGATATAGATGATAGATAGATAGGTGATGATTGATAGATGATAGATAGATAGATAGATAGATAGATAGATAGATAGATAGATGGATAGATGGATAGATGATAGATAGATGGATAGATGATAGATAAATGGATAGATTAGATAGATAGATAGATAGATAGATAGATAGATAGATAGATACCGGTAGATATAGATGATAGATAGATAGGTGATGATAGATAGATGATAGATAGATAGATAGATAGATGATAGATAGATAGATAGATATAGATAGATCAGAGAGAGAGAGAGAGAGAGAGAGAGAGACAGATGATATACAGTAGTTGTTTTGTGTTGTGTACCACCCTGAGATCTACAGGTATAGGATGGTATACAAATTTAATTAATTAAATGATTCTGCTAAAGATTGGTGTGTAAATATTGTTGTAGGTTTGTGGGAGGTCAGTTTAGGTGATACCCCAAGTTCATTAAAGGGTCCTGTACCCCCTTGTGAGGGTTAGAGCCTATCAGAAGTTTGCTGAACTGGTCAGACAAATTTCTTTGTAAGACAACGACTTTAGCTGTCCTCATCAGGTCCCGTCCCCCCCCCCCCCAAAATGAGCTAGGTTGCAAGAGCTAGCTTGTGATGGTGCCCTCAAGGATAATGGGGGGGGGGGTAATGTCTTTCCTCCACCACACCTCACCTAGTTGCTGGGTAGGAGAATAACAGCCAGAGTTGAGCTGAGCAGAATGCAGGCTAGAAGCTGGAGACACAGAGACATGCTTGCTCCATGCTGGACCCCAAACTAATGGAGAAGGAAGATCTTTGGGACTGTTGATGCTGTGGGGTGTTAATGCTGTGAGCCCCTCCATCCTGTACTCAGGTTGCGTATATGTGTAAATAAAACCATATATTCTAAGGATTTCTCAGTCTCCACTGACCTTCATTCCAAGGAAACTGAATTATGGAACCCACGGAGGCTCTGGCTGATTAGCTTAGAGATTGGGGTGGTATGTAACAGTCTGTTAAAGAAGCATAGTTGGGAAGTCACGCTCTCTCATCCTAGTCTACCTCACAAGGTCGATGTGAGGATATGAGGGGGAGACTCTGAACAGCGCCCTAAACGCATTAGCTTGTGGGCTTCCTAGAGACATCTAGTTGGTCATGGCGAAAACAAGCTATTGAAGTAGCAATGTTCTTCTTAGGTTTATACGTGGAAGGACAGGATTTTAAAAAAATGCAATATATATCTCTGCGATAAATGAAACAAATCCTGTGAAGCAGACTTGACTAATTTCCTTAAAATGTGCCACACCAGATGAAAAGCTAAGTCATTTGTGATATCACTGTCACTATGTGATGCATTTAGTTGAAAATAGCTTTTTCCCCATTCAAGAACGGAGGAAAGAATTCAGAGGTAGGGTGTTTTCTTTATTGTTTCTGCCTCTCAGCCTTTTTCGTTATGTTAATTTTCCAGGCACAATCTGAAGCATGCTAAATTTGAGGCATTTTGGAGATGAATGAAAGGACATTGCGCATATTACAGGAGGCATCTGCCACTGCCTCCTCTACTCTTCCTTCTATGAAGAGTAGAGGGTTAATGAGCTTTCAAGTGGGGCTTCAGCTCTCTCTTCACCACCCCCCTTCCTCATCAGAAACCTCGTCTTGTAGTTTCCCTAATGAATCCAAGAGATGGATAAAAGCATATGGGGAGGAAAGCCCTTTCCTGGAACACCTTCAATATACAAAGGAGCGTCCAGACAGCTGCAACATTTCAAGTGCAAAAGGGCAGGTAGGCAGGCACTCTCACTGCATTCAAAAGAAACGAAAGGTTCTTCTCCTGCCCCACGGTGAGATGGGGGGAATGTTGCTTCTGAAACTGTTTGTCATGGTTCAAAGACTAAAACTACGAACAGTCTGTGACTTTGCCAATGCACTTCCCATTCCAGTCTCCCAAAATATGTAATTGTTTTTAACATGTTCATTTTTAAAAAAAGAATCAATTTACCTTAAAAGACAATGGTGAGGAACCTCAGGCCTGAGAGCCAAATGTATGGTCTTTGGGAGTCTCTTCAGGTCAACCCCCTCCCTAATCACCACCCCTCCCCAAGCCAAACCTTTAACCGGTCCTGCCTTTTTATTTTACATTGGTACCTTGGGTTACATACACTTCAGGTTACAGACTCCGCTAACCCAGAAATAGTACCTCGGGTTAAGAACTTTGCTTCAGGATGAGAACAGAAATTGAGCAGCGGCAATGGGAGGCCCCATTAGCTAAAGCGGTACCTCAAGTTAAGAACAGTTTCAGTTTAAGAACGGACCTCCAGAACGTATTAAGTACTTAACCCGAGGTACCACTGTATTTTATTTCTTAAATTTATATCCTGCCTTTCATCACAGGGCAGTTTACAGTGTAAAAATGCATAATGAGAACGCAAAGAACCTATCATAACATACCCTTCAAGTGTCCTGATTTTCCTGGGACATCTCAGAATTACAGAAGCCATCCCGGCTTTCAATTTGATTCCAGAATGTCCCATTTCCCCCCCTCCAGCACTGCCACCAAGCTTGGGGAAGGAGGATGAGCCGGCGCTTGCAGACAGAGCTGTCCTTTGCAGTGATGCCGCACTCTCACCGGAGTCAGCTGGCACACACAAGAGTGCGGCCCCAAAGGACACATGCCCCAATTTTCATCAGCAGAACTTTTTCGCTGCAAATCGGGTCCTCCCTTAAAGAGGGCACGTGTTGCGGTGAGACCTGGCAACCAAACCCTGTGTTGTGGGTGGGTACGATTGGATAGCCACAACACCCGATTGATAGGTCCCTTGATGCAGGGTTTAATCAGGCCAGTGGGACGCAGGCTAAACGGATCAAGGTACTTATGTACGTGACCCAGAGCTTCCTCTTTCGGTGCGTGCATCGGAACACCCGCCCACCTCTCCTTCCTTTTAGGGCTGTGCGCTTGACCTTGCTATGCCGTCGTGTGTCGTCTGTCGTTGGGACAGGGGCATGGCAGGAATTTCCCCACTTGGTTGATTGGCTGGTGCCATTTGGGTTTCGCCTGCCGTGTAGCAAATCATCACAACTTGTAAGGTTGCAGATAGGCTTTGGTTCAGGTGATAGGGATGGGGGAATGCTCTCGCCATCCCTGTGTGAAGGGTATTCCGTTAAAGGAATCCAGGGACTCAGTGGTTTGGTCAACCCTGTGAGGGGGTTGTGCCCGTGCCGGAGTCCAGGGGGACATCTGGGTGGTGGACATAGCCTGTTCCCGGCTTTCTGCCTATCCGGGTGTTCACCCTAGGCTGACCTATGCTGGTGCCCTGGGTCAGCGCTACCTGCATGGCAGAGAGCTAGTGGAACCAGAGCCTATGCAACCACTCACGTGCTGTAATCAATAAAGTTGTGGCCTAAATTCTGCAAAAACCAAACCAAAATTGGAGTCTTGTCTGGATTTATTTAAGGGGGAGGTTTAAAGGTCTGAACACGCAAGTCTGTTTTCCTTAATTGGTGTTATGGAAAACTCAAGGGGATAGATACCAGTCTAGGAGCTGGCCAGATCTTTATGGTCTCTCCTTTAAGCAAGAACAGAACCCCAGCATGACTTCATCTGGATATAGTCCCAAGCCACCTAGTGATCAGAATGCATAATGCTATCCATACAATGCTATCTCCAGGGAGTGTTTGGTGGGCTTGAACAGATCTCTGCCCAATGTAGTTCTGGTCGGTAATTAAGAGTGGGCATTAAAGAGCAGAGAGTTCTGCCTGCTCCAAGTGAAAGCGATTGGAGGGATGCCAGTGGCCCAATGCAAGGCTTCCTATCACCTCCTCTTGTTGTTGAGTTGTTTAGTCGTGTCCGACTCTTCGTGACCCCATGGACCAGATCACGCCAGGCACTCCTGTCTTCCACTGCCCCCCGCAGTTTGGTGAAACTCATGCTGGTAGTTTCGAGAACACTATCCAACCATCTCATCCTCTGTCGTCCCCTTCTCCTTGTGCCCTCCATCTTTCCCAACATCAGGGTCTTTCCCAGGGAGTCTTCTCTTCTCTTGAGGTGGCCAAAGTATTGGAGCCTCAGCTTCAGGATCTGTCCTTCCAGTGAGAACTCAGGGCTGATCTCCTTGAGAATGGATAGGTTTGATCTTCTTGCAGTCCATGGGACTCTCAAGAGTCTCCTCCAGCACCATAATTCAAAAGCATTAATTCTTCGGCTATCAGCCTTCATTATGGTCCAGCTCTCACTTCCATACATCACCTCCTAGGAAACTATCACCACTCTAGTGAGACATAGATGCTTCCTAATTGATCAGTGGGTTCAGGATGAGAGGTGTGGAAGAGCAGGCAACAGTATACAAACAAGAGCTAGGCTTAGGAGCTAGGAAGACAGTGCCCATTAACCAATGTAAACAGCTTATGGAGGTTCACACAATGCCATATCTTACAGTTCCCAGTGGATACAGGTGCCACATACAGGTGCCACATAATACTTGCTCCACAGTTGTAAGAAAATGACCTTTTAGAGTGGTAGGACCTCCACTTTGGAACTCCCTGCTTATTGACACTAGGCAGGCATCTTTGCTCTATTTTTTTCAGTGCCTGCTTGAAACATTTTTGTTTAGGCAAGTCTATCCAGGCACATGGCTGTTGACGTGCTTTAATCTTCATTGCGGTTAATTTTAGGTATCTTTAAATGTTATTATCTGTTTTAATACTTCGGGGAAACTGCTTAGAGGTTTTACTACAACCAAGCAGCATAGGAATTTAGTTGAATGGATGAACAAACAAACAAACAAACAAACAAACGAATAAAACCCTCTATTTGAAGGGCTGTCCGGTCCATTAAAACTGGAGAACCATAAAAATGGAGAACAGGAAGGGCATCAAAGTTCTCCATCCACAGTTTGCAGCATCAGCAGAGTAGACAGGCAACACACATGTCACCTAGTCACAGGCTTTATAGAGTTATTATATTTAAATTACAGTCTTGCATAAGATAATTTATAGGTAAAGAAATAATTTGAATCTATACCCATAAATTACCATATATACCCCCCTTTGTACTATTGTTTGATGTTGCTTGCCCTCTTTTTTGACAATGTGCAACTGGCTACCCTAAAATAGATGAATTGGCCACTGATTGATTTGGGACCCAATTTAAACAGCCGGTGGTGACTTTCAAAGCCCTACTTGGTTGGGGACCAGGTTATGTGAAGTACTGCCTGCACCCGTGTAAATCCGCCTAAGCCTGAGAAAGACTGAGATCAGTCTTTCATAGAATCATAGAATCATAGAGTTGGAAGAGACCACAAGGGCCATCGAGTCCAACCCCCTGCCAAGCAGGAAACACCATCAGAGCACTCCTGACATATGGTTGTCAAGCCTCTGCTTAAAGACCTCCAAAGAAGGAGACTCCACCACACTCCTTGGCAGCAAATTCCACTGTCGAACAGCTCTTACTGTCAGGAAGTTCTTCCTAATGTTTAGGTGGAATCTTCTTTCTTGTAGTTTGGATCCATTGCTCCGTGTCCGCTTCTCTGGAGCAGCAGAAAACAACCTTTCTCCCGCCTCTATGTGACATCCTTTTATATATTTGAACATGGCTATCATATCACCCCTTAACCTCCTCTTCTCCAGGCTAAACATGCCCAGCTCTCTTAGCCGTTCCTCATAAGGCATCGTTTCCAGGTCTTTGACCATTTTGGTTGCCCTCCTCTGGACACGTTCCAGTTTGTCAATGCCCTTCTTGAACTGTGGTGCCCAGAACTGGACACAGTACTCCAGGTGAGGTCTGACCATTACCATTTCATAGCCCATTACTTTGCAAATCTAACAGCAAACCTGTTTGTTTCCCGCAATGATGCATCCTTATTTTATATTTTTTTTTGCTGGTAGAGCTGCAGGCAGTTTTGATGAGACACTGTCCATATATGTAAATAAGACAAGGGGGAAAAAATAGCATTTGGCCATAGGTGAATGGAAATAAGGAACGGAGAATGCAGTGATAACAATGGACAAAAGCTAACACGCCAACCATCGCGTATGGCACCGATGTCAATTTATTGCTCCCAGCCTTGGCCAGACGCATAAGAGCTCTTTTATTTTATGCTCTGGGAAGGAGGTGCACAGCTTGCTAGGCTGCTAAAGAAATATAATTGCCTGGGATTTTTCTTATAGCCCATTTTCTTCACTGCGAACAGAAAAGCGACCTGCTGTTTCATGAAGGTTGCAGTTCAAACTTGACATTTTACTTAGGAGCATATATTTTAGAAAACCAGTCACCATCATAATAATAATAACAACTATTATTATTATTATTATTATTATTATTATTATTATACCCCACCCATCTGGGCTGCTCCCAACAGAGGACTAAAAACAGAATAAAACTTCAAACATTAAAAACTTCCCTAAACAGGGCTGCCTTCAGATGACTTCTAAAAGTCAGATAGTTGTTTATTTCCTTGACATCTGATAGGAGAGCGTTCCACAGGGAGGGTGCCACTACCGAGAAGGCCCTCTGTCTGGTTCCCTGTAACCTCACTTCTCACAAGGGAACCACCAGAAGGCCCTCGGAGCTGGACCTCAGTGTCCGGGCTGAACAATGGGGGTAGAGATGCTCCTTCAGGTATACTATAGCTTTGACCATTTTATGGTTTGGGAACCTATGAGTAATGCACTCGGATGAACAGTTTGAGATCAATCATGCAGTATGTCCAAACGGCACGGACGAACACACAATGGGTTTTTTTAGGTAGCATGCGCCCTTCTGTTTTGCATGCTGGAGGATCCGGGTTCAACTCCTAGAAGGCAGACCCTCCACGTGTCCCTATTTTCCAGGGACATCCCTGATTTAGAGAAACTGTCCCAGTTTCTGATTCGATCCCGGAATGTCCCACTTTTCCTTAGGCTCACTGGCGGAGCTTCATGCTCTGGGGGGTGGAGAGCAGGTGGGGGTGGGGCCCCCAGTGCAGGGAGGGGCAGCCACAATGGCACTCTGGTGGGATCGCACTGCCGGGGGCGGTGCACCTCCCCCCCACTCTTCTTCCTCTGCCAGTGCTTAGGATGTCCCTGTTTTCATCGGAGCAATCTTGGAGGGTATGAGAAGGGCTGGGAAAGACCCTTGTGTGAAATCCTGGACAGCGGCTGTCCATCGGTGGAGACAGGACTGAGCTAGGAGGACCAATGATCTGACTGGGTCAACTGGGGTGGGCGAAAGCAACTGTTCATCTTTCACAACACTTAGATGGAGGCTACTCAAGAACTTAGTGGAGGCAGCAAAGTTGGCATGGCCATGTCTTCGTACAGTTGTAGTTTGCTCTAAATACGTTGGATGTTGATGATGGGACTGTCCACCTTTTGTGGATCAGTGAAGAGCAGAAGCTCTAACCCAGCTTTGAAACAGCTCATTTCAGAAGGGCTTCTGGATAGGTAATTGTGTATGCATTATGCATGGGGTGACGGGACGTATTTCTCATCTCCAGTCTGCCACGGAGCCTTGCTCTGTTCTGTCACCCTAAATTGCTCTCTGCGCAAACAGAAAATAAATGCACAAGCCTCTCAGATAAGTGTGTCAACAGCCTTTTCCGGGGAACATCAAAAAGCACCAGAAACCAGAGAAAAACATGGAGGAAGGGTAAAGGCTTCGCTTGCTAGGAAAGGGAAGAAGTGGCCATTGTCCAAAAGCAGAGCAAGTGCTTTGCATGCAGAAGGTCCCAAGTCCAACCTCAATGTCTTCAGGGTGGGCTGTCAGAAACCTTGGAGAGCCACTGCTATTATTATTATTTATTAATTAAATTTGTATACCACCCTTCATCCTCAAGGCAGTTTACAACAAAGCAATGTAAGATTTTTTTAAAAAAACACAAAATCCACAATAAAAAACAGGAACGCAAACAAACCAATAACCCATCCTCCCCTAGCCAATACAGCAGAGAGAGAAATAGTCACCATGAATAGCCAAGAATTTCTCTAATCTTCTTTTAAAGTACATCTCGCCCTCAGTTTTCCACCCGTGCAATGGACATAATAGGGAAAGGACACCGCAGAATGGGAGAGCATCTGCCTTGCATGCAGAAGATCCCTGGTTCAATTCCTGTCATCTCGAGATGCAACTTGGAAAGAGCTCCTGCCTAAAATAGTGTAGCTGCCATTCAGTGTAGACAATACTAAGGTAGGTGGACCAATGGTCTGATCTGCTACAAGGCAGCTTCCTGTGTCCCTAAGGCTCTTCTTGAAAGGCACGAGGCTTATGGAGCCAGTGTGGTGCAGTGGTCTGAGTGCCCGACTAGGACCTGGGAGATCAGGGTTCAAATCCCCACTCAGCCATGAAGCTCACTGGGTGACCTTTGGCCAGTCACTGCCTCTCAGGGTGACCTACTTCACAGGGTTGTTGTGGGGATTCCATGGCGCAGGGGAGAACCATGGACACCTCCTTGAGCTCCTTGGATAATGTTGTTGTTTAGTCGTGTCCGACTCTTCGTGACCCCCTGGACCAGAGCACGCCAGGCACTCCTGTCTTCCACTGCCTCCCGCAGTTTGGTCAAACTCATGCTGGTAGCTTCGAGAACACTAGCCAGCCATCTCGTCCTCTGTCGTCCCCTTCTCCTTGTGCCCTCCATCTTTCCCAACATCAGGGTCTTTTCCAGGGAGTCTTCTCTTCTCATGAGGTGGCCAAAGTATTGGAGCCTCAGCTTCAGGATCTGTCCTTCCAGTGAGCACTCAGGGCTGATTTCCTTAAGAATGGATAGGTTTGATCTTCTTGCAGTCCATGGGACTCTCAAGAGTCTCCTCCAGCACCATAATTCACCCTCGGATAATAGGGTGGGATATAAATACAGTAAATAAATATAAACAAACAAACAAACAAACAAACAAGGCATAGTGTTTGGCTCTTCCTTTGCAGCCCGACACTCATTTTAAAATATATGTCACCAACTAGCACAGCTTTCCATATTCTAAAAGCCTGTTTTAATTTATCTCTATCCAAAATAGGCAAGTAATTGAGTTTGGGTATGGCCCATAACACGCTTAGTAGTCCTGTTATCAGGATACCTTTCTTTCCCCTTTTTTTCCTTTTGCATTCTGCGGTATCTTTGATCCTCACCTTCATTCAATCATTTCGCCCTCATTAATTCATTGTCTTTTTTGATGCCACGAATTAACACTTGCTTTTCGGGGGGCAAAGGGAAAAAGGAATCTTCAGAAATGCCAGTTAGCGTTCCAGCTGCCTGAGAAATTCGCTTAATGAGTAGAGAAAATCGCAGTGGGTGGCACGCAAAAGGAGATGAAACAAAACCAAGAGTACAAGAATCCCGTACTTAGCAGAGCAAAAGGGACAGCAGGGGGGCGGGGTGGGGTGGCGAGAAAGGTTTCCAATAATAATTAACTCAAATGTGCTAAAAATTACTTTCCCTACTGGAGCAGTATCCAAAACTATCTACCATTTTTCTCCTTCCTCATTTTCAATCTGCTTTGCATACTTGGTTTTGCAAAGAATCATAGAATCATAGAATCATAGAGTTGGAAGAGACCACAAGGGCCATCGAGTCCAACCCCCTGCCAAGCAGGAAACACCATCAGAGCACTCCTGACATATGGTTGTCAAGCCTCTGCTTAAAGACCTCCAAAGAAGGAGACTCCACCACACTCCTTGGCAGCAAATTCCACTGTCGAACAGCTCTTACTGTCAGGAAGTTCTCCCTAATGTTTAGGTGGAATGCTCGCCATGGGTTCATCAGGCATGCAGACAAAGGGGATTTTTTTTTTTAATGCCATTTATAATTGCAATTACATTTCTTAAGATATTCCACAGAAACCCCTGCTCCAAATACCCTCTTTAGTAGAGGTGCATGGGAAGTGTTCTTTTTCCTGCCAAGACGCCTCAGGGTTTTATAGGGTGTTAGGGGAAGGGTAGTACCTCTGATAAGGGGGCACATTGTGCTCCTTCTGGGGTAGGTTGTCCACCTTTGGTCTCCATACCTACACTCAGCTCTCACCTGTGGCTCCTAGAAGCTGTCAGGATGTCACAGTGGCCACACCTTGGGAACAGCTTCTAATGGCCAGTTAAACCAGGTGAGGGGAGCCGATGGGTCTCAAACCCTCAATAAGTTAGGGACTTACCCTACACCTAAACACAGGCTCTGGCAGATTGAGTGAACAAGACCAATAGTGGGTCCTGTCAGGAGCTCGGCCTACACTCGAGTAGGACCCTGGTAGAGACACATGCCCGACTGGCATGTTCTCTCCCTCCTGGTCAATCGTTTGGGAACTTCAAAAGCTTTCTTCAGCCCGAACATCACAGCGACTGATGCCAACCGACACCGGCGCACTCAGGGATCTGCAGAGTTTGCGCAATTGCGTAACTGACCTCAGCAACTCAGCATTTTGGCTAATCTACTTTATTTACATATAAACACACATGGAGCACTGCAACATGGCTCTCTCTCTCTCTAGCATCAGACAGCAAAGAGAAAAAGAACAAAGGACAATAGTCCCACTTCACGGAACACAGTAACACAAACATCCTGTTTCCGTCACTTCCCACTCTGTGGAGTCAAAACATACACCGTCATGTGAAAGACAACAATCCCATGACTGCAATCATGGAGCAGGAATTCTAACAGGTCCAACAGTCAAGAAGGCAGTTTCGGCATGTGCTGTAGAGGGAAGTGAGAGGCAGATGGGGCGCGTCCACTGGGGTCGCCTATCAGTAATAACTGTTGCTTCTTCTGTGTAGTCATTAGATAGCATAAATCTTTGGGTACGTGGCGTACAGTATAGTGGGCAGCACAAAGGACCAAGCTGTTTCTATGGTTTCTCACAACTTTTCTCCACAAGGGTGCTGGTGAGGACCTTTGCAGTTTCTCATAGTGTTATGTATTCAGTGGTCGGTGTTTGCCTGAGCTTGAGTCTGGACCATGGGTAGGCAAACTAAGGCCCGGGGACTGGATCCGGCCCAATCACCTTCTCAATCTGGCCCACAGGCGGTCCAGGAATCAGCGTGTTTTTACATGAGTAGAATGTGTTCTTTAATTTTAAATGCATCTCTGGGTTATTTGTGGGTCATAGAAATTCGTTCTCCCCCCCCCAAAAAAAAATATATATATAGTCCAACCCCCCACAAGGTCTGAGGGACAGTGGACCAGCCCCCTGCTGAAAAAGTTTGCTGACCCTTGGTCTGGACTAAGGATTCTGAGCCTGTGTTCTGATTTGATACATAATATCCAATCACAGAACATTTCAGGATTTGGGCCTCTGCCATTGGCCCTTAAACTCTGAGTCATGATTCGCAGCTTGGAAGTTTAGACAGCCAATCAAGTTGGGAGTGGGAGTGGCCCAGGCCTTCAAAAATATATATAAGCAGTTGCTTTGCCCCTGTTGTCCAGTTCTATTTGTTCCGTAAAGGTTCTTGCTGTTATAACTGTGTCTTGCCTCATGGAAACCCACCTACACTTCACATAGAATCATAGATTTGGAAAGTTGGAAGGGACCACAAGGGTCATCTAGTTCAACCCGCTACAATGCAGGAATCTTTTGCCCAGTGTGGGGCTCAAACCCATGACTGTGCATTTTCTTATGTTCTTATCCAAAACAGCATCCCACCCTACTCTCTCCCTCTCTCAGTGTGCACACACAGAGACTGAGATTGAGATTAGATAGGCTTTGTATTTACTGCATTTCCCTGCTGGGAAAGAGAAAGAGATAAAATCCACCATGAAAACAGCTAGAATTGTGGTTTTGGTTTCTGCTGCGCATATCAACATGGAAAATAAATTTGGGGAATGGAATTTCTTCTGTCCTCTCAGCGGGCATATGTGACTGATCAAGTTTTGGAAGATAAGGTACTAGCGTGGTGAGAACCGATTCAAGTTGAAAATTAGCCGTATTCATTTCATACGTTGACTGTGTCGTTCATCTGTATGAAGTGTACTTGGACAGCCACCTATAAGAAGATCCTTGCTACATCAGACCCAAAGGCCCATCTGGTCCAACATCCTGGTCTCACAAAGCCAGCTCTCTCCCCACTTGTGTTCCCCAGCAGCTGATAGTCAGAGGGGCATGCAGTCCCTGACACTGGAGGTCCTACCCAGCTGTCAAAGCTAGAAATCATCAATAGCCTTATCTTCCACAGTGTGGTATAGTGTAGCCCTGGCTGACTCACTGGATTCAGTGCAACCTTTTTAATATTATTATTTTATTTTTTATTTTTGCAGATTTAACAACGGGAAGGAGGGGAAGAAGAAGAAGAAAATAAAAATAGTGTATGAATAATAATATTATCAGTACATGCATCATACATATATAGCCAGGGAGTGAGGTCTTCAGACCATTACATAACAGATGGTGGGCAAAGTCTCTTAGCAACAAGAAAGGCTTGCAAAGTCCACTTTTGGTGTCCTCCCGTTAACTCCCCCATACTATAGGAACATAATTTAAAAGCACAGTACATGAACACCTGCAATTATCAAGGATTGCGCCGATACAAAATTGATGTGGATAGCAACTTCAGGCAGTGCATGGCACTCACTCCCACGGGAAGAAGTGATGGTCACAAACTTGAATGGCTTTTTTTTTTTAAGGATTAGACAACTCCATGGGGCATAAGACTATGGATTGCTATTAGTCATGATGGCTATGCTCTTGCCTGCATGGGTAAGTAGGCAAACAAACCCCTGTGTTGCAAAGAGAACGTCAGCAATGTCTAGGCAGCACGATAACCATATACATACGTAATAGACAATCTTTATAGAATTCCTTCAAACCATAACAAGTACAAAATGAAATCTTTAGTCTCAAAGTCTCTGAAAATCTTTAAATGAAGATGGGGTATGTACTCTTTTTCATTACTGTTTGTATTATAGTTTAAAATTTTTGTAAAGTGATATGTCATGCAGGTCATCGTCTGTAAAAAAAAATATTTTCAGTTTATGAAGCAATTCTATATCCTCCCACCACGCTGACGAAGAATTCTACGAAACAGTAGCCAATATCCAGAATCACTGTTCAGTGTTGGACATCATATTTGCTGAATACACTAAGCTTCACAGCTTGTCTTTCATCGTACAAAGTTTGGTACCTCACTTCATTCATAAATATGTTCCTATACATTTTAGGTAGTTCTGTCCCTGTAATTTTCTTCTTCTTCCTTCAAGCCTTCTCAACATTTAACACCTATCTGTATTGGGCAGGACTTTCCTACATGAATGTCATGGAGTCCAATATCCTCAAAACTAATTCTAGCTTTCTCCCCATCCTCCTCCCCCTTGAGTTCTGCAAGGACAGCACTGACAGAGAGGAGGAGGAAGAGAAAGCTGATATCTATTGCCACCTCCCTCCCAGACTGGCTGGAAGTAAGGAGGTAAGTGGGAGCTAGCTGTGGGCATGCTAAATTTGGCATTGCCGTGCCCCATCAGATGATTTCTCCCTTCCCTGGAACATCAAAACTACCTCTTCTAAATACCTCCTGCTGCCATGGCTGCCCTATTGCTTGCGAATCACTGGTGGAGATTAACTTCCATCAATTTTGCTTTCTCTCCCCCCCCCCACCCTCAGTATAGCAAGACATTTCACCTTCCAAAATGTCTGTAAAACAAGGTTTGCAGCACTGACAGCTGTCACATGAGCCTTGTTGCGATCCATGTTTGTACAGGGCTCTGAACCCATGGCGTGCGGCCATGGAGTCCAGGAGGACTCCTTCACGGGAGCGGTGATGTAATCGACTTTCTTGCAAACTGGGCTGCGCTTTCTAAGAGACACTGATGAAGATTTATTTAAGAGGATTTGGTCACTAGCTTTGCATATCCAGAAAAAGGCCAAACAAGTGAAAGCCGAAGCCAGATAACTCAGCTTAATATTAGCACACTTTAAAAACAAAACAAAAAAAACCATAGTTAGGCACTTAGACTAGAACGCCAGTTAACTTCAATTTCATCTGCTATTTTGTTTGCTATTCACACACATGGAACAGGGATCGTTTTAGGTATTTGAAGACTTAGAAAGCTTCTAAACAGCAACACAGAAGAGCAATTTTGTGTGGTGTGGTTGTGGGGACAATAGTACTAAGAGCTATACTAGTGCTAAGACCTTTCCTGTGGGAATTGGACATAACCTAGTCTCAAATGCTGGCATATTAACAAAATTAATTGTCCTCTCGTCTTTGTTCTTTTCAAAAAGTGGACCTTTTTTAATTAAAAAAACCTATCCTAAAAGCAATTCTTAAAATATTTTTCAATGCAACGCAAGTAAAACTCCCATAGGGTAGCAAAGCATGGAAAGAAATATTATTTGCATGTTTCACAAGCAAAGGGTTACGTATGGAGTGGAGAAGGACAGCAGCTCAGTGACAGAGCCGCTGCTTTGTAAGCAAATGATCCTGGGTTCAATCTCCCTCCTCTCTCCAGGTAAGGCTGGGAATGTCCCTGCCTGAAACTCTGGACAGCAGCTGCCAGTCTGTGGAGACAATGCCAAGCTAGCCAGACCAGTATTCTGCCTGTGTACAAGGCAGTTTCCTATGTTTCTTACACCTGCCTAAAGGTGACACAATTAAGAGCACGAAGTCCAGGCACAAAACTACCTCCCTGCGCTACTGAAGTCTGACATTACTCCAGCACTTAATGTTTTTCACTGTCACTTCCGCACTGCGATCTGTCAACAAGGACTAAGAAGCAGTAAGCAGCAGAAATCTGCACCTGGGCCCAAATTTCAGAGGCTGTTTTGAACTCAGCTTCACGTTCTCCGGTTACAAGTGTCTAGCAATTATTTATTGCCTTTGCATCTCACATTTCCCCCGCCCCCAAGGAGTTCAAGGTAACATATATGTTTCTCCTCAACACCCCCAAATTTAAACCTCACAACAACCCTGTGAAGTAGGTCAGGCAGAGACTGGTCCAAGGCTACCCAATAGTCAAGAGGGGATTTGAATTGGTCTTCCCAATTCTGGTGTGACAAGCTATCCACTACTCCACACTAGATCTTATAGTCCAAAATCGCAGTCTTTAAGGGGGGGCAATGTCTCAAGTTTCTTCTTTGCTTCTTGCCATGGCAGACTACCACAGTTGCTATTGAGGAATTTATCATAAATTTGTGTGTCACAAATGGGATGCATCTGCTGCAAGTAAACTCCTTTTAAGTCTGGGGTGCATATACAGTGGTGCCCCGCAAGACGAATGCCTCGCAAGACGAAAAACTCGCTAGACGAAAGGGTTTTTCGTTTTTTGAGCTGCTTCGCAAGACGATTTTCCCTATGGGCTTGCTTCGCAAGACAGAAACGTCTTGCAAGTTTGTTTCCTTTTTCTTAACACCGTTAATACAGTTGCGACTTGACTTCGAGGAGCAACTCATAGAACGCGGTGCGGTAGCCTTTTTTGAGGTTTTTAAAGACTTTGGTGATTTTTGAAGCTTTTCCAAAACTTTCCCGACACCGTGCTTCGCAAGACGAAAACAATCGCAAGACGACAAAACTCGCGGAACGAATTAATTTCGTCTTGCGAGGCACCACTGTAAATACCTTGCTACTTGATCAGTTTAAGTGGCAAATTTGTATGCGGCAGCTTGTCAATGAGCACCAATATAAATAGAGTTTGTGCATCGAAAGCCATGCAACAGCACCCAGATCCCATGTTCCTGGGTGCATGCAAAGAGTGCTGGTTTGGTGAGTGTGGTATCATGTTCTCAGTCTGCCCATGCAGTTCTGGACTGTCACTATGTTCAGGTGGGATCCAGTCCCCTGGCAGCAAATTCAGGTTTGGGAACTCAAAGATCATTGGGAGGCCTTGCGCGACAACCCCTCTTCCTCAAAAGCTTACAGTAAGGAAAGCCATGGGGAAATGGTTTGAAACCATGTTGACTAACCTCCCTGGAAACAAATCAGAATGAATGCTCCTTAAACAGCCAACATCGTCAAATCTCCCCACAAATCAAACAGAACGAATGCTCAATAAACAGGTTGCTCCCTTGGAAACCTGCCGTTTATGAATCTGTTTATTACAAGCGTTTATAATCCACCTTTGGCCCAAAGGTCCTAGGAAGGTAAATGCATAGGTATTGAAAACCAACAACTGACAATAATAATAAGCTAGACTAAACACAACATTCATCAAATTGCAGTGGAAACACACTAAAAAAACATAGGTGGCAGCAGCTAAATGAGGCAGTCTCAGACTCTCCATCTCCTGGTACTCCTCAAACGCTTGGATAAAGAGTTGCGTTTTTCACCCACTGGTGAAATGAAAGCAGCAATGTTGGAGCATGATATACTTCTGACAAAAGGTCATTCCACAGGTGTGGAGCAACCACAGAGAACACACTCCCACAGCCCCCTCCAGCACAGACCTCACTAGGTGCGGTGACTACCAAAAGGGCTTCTTTTGTAGATCTGAAAGCATGAGCGCAGCAAAGGATGCATTCAGCCAATGGGCGAGCTGCTACGTACACTTACAGCATAACAGAATTCATTCATACAAATGTAAATCAGTTATTTGCAACAGAAGCATTTGTACGCTGTAGGCATCAGGTCTGGCTTTATAGGAACGCTGGCTTTTAAAGCGCAGGAGAGCCAGCAAAGGAAAAACAATGTGCAAGCAAAGCAGACTTATAGCATAGGGAGGAGAGAGAGAGAGAGAGAGAGAGAGAGAGAGAGAGAGAGAGAGACTGGATTAGACATCATATATATATAGAGGCAGGGGCGTGAGTGTTCTGAGAGCCGCCAATGCAACAGCAATGTTGAAACTAGTTGATGGCTTGTGTTGTCTGATTTAAAAAATGAAAGAGAATCCCCATGAGGTCTGCTTATATATATATTTCATTTATAAAGCAAAGGTCCCATACTCAGGAGTCAATGCATAAACAATCTGGCCTCTGAACATAAGAAGTGCTTGCCAGAGCACAGTGAGGTCAACCTAGTCCAGTATTCCTTGCAAGCCTGTGGTGCCCATTTGCCTGTTGCAGCAAGAACAACGGAGTCCTTCGTGGCATCTGAAAGATTTGTGGTGGCAGAAGCTTTCATGGATTAGGGCCCACTCTGTCAGGTGGCTACCCTGTCTCTGCTTGCAAAGGTACTCTTGTGGCCCTAGTCCAGGGCAACATGGAGTGACATGGGAGCTGCAGTTCAACAGAGCGCCCATGTTGGCTACCTCTAGCCAAACACAACGGCAGGTGGTGCAGTTGGGCAATGGCACTCACCTGACCTCAAGGCAGGCCGTTTGCTCCTGCTTACCATGCAGAGAGTGGGACGGACAAGGCAGAGGGCTGGTTGGTGCTGTGGAATTGCCAGGGGTTCTGCCAGTGAGTTTGCACAGCGCTGACCTCCTTGCAACCTCGCCTCTTCCACTCTCCCTCCCGGTAAGCAGCAGTGACTCGACTTCTTTAAAACTGCTGTCTGGTGCATCTGCAGCCAACTTCATAAGCAATTTGATTCCTGTTTAAAGTCTGTACAATACCTGTCAGGTCCCACGTGAAATACAGGTGTACATTTATTTAACTTTTTTAATGGGTAACCTCGCTGAACACATTTGCTTAGGCACTGGGGTGTGAGAACTGATCTGCAAGAAGCAAACTGAGATAAGGGCATGGGGGACTGCTCCTGATCTTGTTCCCTAGCAACTTGCTCTCAGAGGTAGACTGCCCCTGAATTTACGGCTCAAGTGGGGGATCTTTTCACACCGAGGGACCCTCTCCCTTCTTGGCAACCTTCTGATGGGGAGCAGGGGCAGAGGCGAAAGTGAGTGCAGCAGCAAATGTAAATGTTATCTTCATACAGTAGGCTGATTCCTGAACAGAACTCTCTATCCTCCATCCAGGCGAACAAAAAGCATTGCCCGAGTTCAAGGGCACATTCCAGCCAGGTAAAACCACTCAAGAAGCACATGAAGAAAGGACTGGGGAATTTTACAGACTGGGGAGAGTCCCAGATCGGGCAAGACTGCTGTCAAGCAACCTAGAACTGCCTCCATAGTGCAGATGAATTGCTGGGGTAGACAGCTCATTCCCCCAGACCTCTGGAAAAATGCTCAGCGCAGAGCTTAGTGTTGAACCAGCAAAGTCCCAGTTCACCCCTACATTGTTCTAAGATTGCAACCCTACACCCACTTCCCCATTGAACTTGGTGGGAATTAACTTCTGAATAGACATGGTTTAGCGTGGCGCTGTGGGTTAAACCACAGAGCCTAGGACTTGCCGATCAGAAGGTCAGCAGTTCGAATCCCTGTGATGGGGTGAGCTCCCGTTGCTCGGTCCCTGCTCCTGCCAACCTAGCAGTTTGAAAGCATGTCAAAGTGCAAGTAGATAAATAGGTACCGCTCCGGCAGGAAGGTAAACGACGTTTCCGTGCGCTGCTCTGGTTCGCCAGAAGCGGCTTAGTCATGCTGGCCACATGACTGTACGCCGGCTCCCTCGGCCAATAAAGCGAGATGAGCGCCGCAACCCCAGAGTCGGCCACGATTGGTCCTAATGATCAGGGGTCCCTTTACCTTTACCTAGGACTGCACTGTTAACTCCCAAGCCATTAGCAGTCTTTCTCGAATCAGGTCGTTATCGTGTATCCCAGTCCCTGCAATACACTATTGTTGTGTCCAAGAAAACATACAGCTAGTCACCAAGGCAAGAGCCTTGGAAGTGGAGACCCATAGTGGAGACCCAACAGTCAAGAGGAGGGTGGTTTCTGCATGTGCTGTAGAGGGAAGTGAGGGGCAGATGGGGCTCATCCACCTGAGAAGGCAGTCCATTTAGAAGGAAAACTCTGGTCCTAAACCTGTGCTGCCTTGCCAGACATCTTCAGGAGAAGAAATGGCAAAGGAGTAAACCCTACAACAAATCCTAAGTGGAGTCCCTAAAGCAGTTGGATGGCACCTTGTACACAACTCCTGCAAGCCAAGCTGGTGCCAAATATATCGCTCTGCTTTCCTTTGGACCACATCAGCGAGGCCAGGGGGTGGGGTCTTGTCGTCTGGGCAGCCCAGGACCTCCACACACTCTGCCCAGGCTTGCACCCCAGGGAGGTCACTTTTTGGTGCTGCTAACATAGCGGTTTGACTTCACCCCTCGAGGCACACTCCATTGCTCTCGAGACAGACAGGTGCCAACATCCATCACCAGCCTTCATGGCATAGTAAAGGCTAAAGAATTAGGAAAGGAGGATGCAAGACCACGTGAAAAGGATTCCTTAGGGCTCCTAGTATTAAACATTGAAACAGACCATTGATCCATCTCACTCAGTATTGTCTACACTGACTGGCAGCTGTTCTCCAGAGTTCCAGACAGGGGACATTCCCAGCTCTACTTGGAGCTACTGAGCTATAGTCTTTCTCACTTCAGTTGTGAAAGGCACAAATAATATTTTAATCTTATTCAGACTGGACTTTGTGATGTGATTTTTAAAAGCCAATCAATATTTATTGATGGCTGGCAGCGGCTATCCAGGAACTGTGACATGCGTCTATCTACGTACCTGGAGAAACCAAGGACCTGAACCTGGGACTTTCTGCACGCAAATCAGATGTTTTACCACTGAGCTACAGCCCTTTCGCCTGGGTGCGCCGCCTCGCCTCTTTTCCCACCTGCTCACCCAGCGCTAAGCGGGCATCAGAATCCGAAGTGGAAAGGTGGCCCCGGGGAAAACCCTCTTCCGGCGCCTACCCACTTGGCGCAAGGAGGACAATAGTGCAAATCTCCTGGTTCAGTGCAATACAGAGCAAGAGGGGAAGGGGCGAAAGAAAGAAAGAAAGAAAGAAAGAAAGAAAGAAAGAAAGAAAGAAAGACATTGCCTTTCACAAACGCAACAATACATTCTCTCCCAGGTCCACGGTTAAGCAATCCCCAAAGCTGCAATTCTGCGGGCTTTTGAGTTGGGGAGTTAAGTCCCATTGAATTAGGAGGGGCTAATTAAAATCAAGACCCTCTGAATTAAGAGGGGCTTCCTCCCAACCAAAACGCGCAAAAAGGATCGGGACTGCCTAGCTCGGATGCTGGCAGTGGAGAGAAAGAGGGAGCGAGAGCGAGGAAAAGATGCCTCCCCAGCCAAACTCGTCTCGTCATTCATTCTTTGCTGCTCGCCTCCCCTCGCTCGCTCCCTCCCATCACCCTGTCCTGAAAGAACCCCAGGCAGCCAAGGCAGCCGCCGATGCCTCCCAGCTCCCATCCACCCCCCTGGAACAATCCGGCTAGGACTAAAAGGCGGAGGACCAGCTCCCCACCCCCCTCTCTCTAGGACAATGAGAAGGAGAGCGTTCTTTATAGGACCGATAAAAAGAGGCGCAGAGGCGAGCAAAACCCCTCCGGATCTCTTCCCTTCCTTCGCCCCCTCCTTTTCCTCTATATGCCCCTCCAGGATCTTCTTGGCTATGGATTTCATTTCATTGATTATTATTATGATCCTTTTCTTCCTGAGCGCAGATCAGGCAGCCGCGCGCGCACATATACACAGGCTCCTCGGAACTAATTGAGAACCAGCATCCCTGTGGAAGGAAGAATGGAGCTACTCACCTATGGGGGGGGGGAGCCCAGCCAGCTGAATGAGCCCAGGCAGGAAGGAAGGTCCTGATCTCTTATCTCCCTTCTCGCAGGGAAGCCTCACCTAAGGTGCATTTCATATTTAAAAGCACCGGCCATAAAGAGGCAGAAGCGCGCGCGCACACACACACACACACACACACACACACACACAGAGAGAGAGAGAGAGAGCTCGGCTTTCTTTTCTGCCTCTCCTTCCCTCCCTCCCTCCTTCCACTCACTCTCTCTGTGTACTGATAAGCTCCCCTCTGTCACTTACCAGCCACTGCCTCTATAGTCATGCAAAAAGAACGCCTCCCGGCGCCCTGCCCACCTGCATGACGTCATGGAAGGGCTGTCAGTCACCGGGCAGCCACCTGCTGTTAGCTCAGGCTGGTTGAAACCGCAGCTGCGCCCCCACCCCGTCCCCGGTTGGAGGCAGGGAAGTGGGAGGGAGGAGGGAGGAGGGAGGGAAGACAGCAGCTGGTTCAAGGGTGCAAGAACAGTGAGAGGCTCTTATGTGCAAAGGGGGGCAGAAGAAATGAGAAGTCTGCCAGCTGTGTAGTTCCCTGCTCAGATGGAAATTTGGGCACATCAGCAGCAAAATTTGGAGATGGTATCTACTTCCTTCTCTCTCTCTCTCTCTCTCTCTCTCTCTCTGTGTGTGTGTGTGTGTGTGTGATGGGGGGCGAAGAGAAGAGCAAAAGTATGAGAAGCTTAAGGCTGAAAGCTGAGCAGGTTGGAACAGAAGGAGAACCCTGCTGGACAAGTGGCCCAACTAGTCCAGAATCCTGTTCCCAATATATTTTGGCATCTGAGGCAGACCACAAAATGGCACGGCCTTTCCTGCTGTGGAATAAGGGGTAAGTGAAGATCTACATCCAAAACAAGTACAGAGGGGAGATCTACATTGCACCTCTCCTATTGGTCAAGAGCAGGCTTCCTCAACCTCAGCCCTCCAAGTGTTTTTGGCCTACAACTCCCATGATCCCTAGCTAGCAGGACCAGTGGTCAGGGATGCTGGGAATTGTAGTCTCAAGACATCTGGAGGGCCGAGGTTGAGGAAGCCTGGTCAAGAGGCTCCTACAGAGGCAACATGTGGGGAGCAGATCCAAGGGTGCATCGCTGCTGTCAGTGCCACTGCAGCAATGGGTGATACATTCCTTGGAAGCCATATAATCTGTCCCTGTAGATCTTGCTGTCAGGAGTTCAGCCTACACTCAAGTAGGACCCTGGTAGAGACACATGCCCGACTGGCATGTTCCCTCCCTCCTGGTCGATCATTCAGGAGCTTCATAAGCTTTCTTCAGCCCGAACATCACAGCAACCGATGCCAAGCGACACCGGCACACTTAGGGATCCGCAGAGTTTGTGCAGTTGCGTAACAGACCTCAACAACTCAGCATTTTGGCTAATCTACTTTATTTACATATAAACACGCACGGAGCACTGCAACATGGCTCCCTCTCTCTCTAGCATCAGACAGCAAAGAGAAAAAGAACAAAGGACAATAGTCCCACTTCACGGAACACAGTAACACAAACATCCTGTCTCCATCACTTCCCACTCTGTGGAGTCAAAACATACACCGTCATGTGATAGACAAAAATCCCATGACTGCAATCATAGATCAGGAATTCTAACACTTGCTGCCTAAGGCAGTTGCCTCAGCTTGCCTCTTGGGTGGGCCAGCTCTTTCCTGTTCTCACAGTGGCCACCCAGATTTCACCAGAAGGACCTGAGCACAACAGCACTCTTCTCTCCTGTGATTCCCTTCACAACAGTTGGGGTGCAACATAGCTTTTTTGGCTAGTAGTCACTGATGGCTTCATTTTCCATTAACCTGCCTTGTCCTCTTTGAAAGCCATCTGAGTTGGTGGCCATCGCTACAATTTGTTGGGACTGACTACCATTCCCGTTGAACTTAATGGGCCTAGACTGGTAACGCCCATTCATTTTTATGGGTCTCTTCCGGATAGAACTTTGTTGGATACAACTTTTACTCTCGCTGCATGCAAATATGTGATCACAACCACATGTACAAGTTGCAGGAATCCTGAGACAACGCCAGCGCCTCAGCTTGCATGCAACAGAAAAGCACCCACTCCAAACACTGGTCTTGTGTCTATATAGCTTTGCTTACATGCAAGACAATCTACTCCACCATGAGGTCTAGAAATATGTGAGATTAAAAAAAATATTTTGATCTATTTTTATTTTAAAAGAAAAATCAGGACTTGGTCAGATGGCAATACTGGTGCTGCTGTTCATGAGCAGAAAAAGTTTGTTGTTGATAACTTACCAGGAATAACTACCAACCCCAGATGGGAAAAGCCCGCAAAGCAGGGAGCAGGTCTTCCAGGACTCACAGCCAAGATGGTCTCTGGTCTCTTCAGCAGCCTCAGTTTCAGCAGACTCAACTGCCAGTCAACTTCTGTACAGGGAATTATAGAACTGCAGAGTTGGAAGGGACCCTAAAGGCCATCCAGTCTAGCCCCTTCTCAGCTAAAGCACCCATGACAGATGGCCCTCCAATCCCTGCTTAAAAACCTTCAAGGAAGGAGAGTCCACTAGCTCCAGAGGGAGTCCGTTCCACTGTTGAGCAGCTCTTAAATGGAGGACACCATTTTGCTCTTTGCCTCAGGCAGCAAGAAATCGTGGAGTGGCGTTTAGTTGGAACCTCATGCTCATTGTTCATCTAACAATGCATATGTTAACCATCACATTTGTCGCAAATCGTTCTGTCTACGGGCCTGGAGAAGAGTGGTGCAATATTAATGTAATCGGATCACTGGCTGCTTAGAGATGGCTTTTCTCCCTTCAATCCAAAGCTAAATTGCTTCTGGAAAAGAACTTTGCATGGCATGGAGTCTTTGATTTCCAAAGCTGTCACCGCCTTCGTATCAACTCTTGCGAGAGGCCCTCTTTTTCCTTATTAAATTGAACTAGAACTGCCAAAAGTGGGGGGGAGAGAGAAAGTGTGGAAAAAAGATAACTTGCATAATAATGTAGCTGAGGGAGACACCATTTTGTGGAGTGATCAAGTGACCTTGTTGTACCACATGTTGCCATCTCTGTAAGCCAACTTGTCACATCTTTAGATGGAGGAGCAGGAGGGGTACCTTGGAAATGTAGGTCTTCTGCATGTAGGAACTGAGGAAACTGCCTTATAATGAGTTGTACCATTGGTCCATCTAGTTCAGTGCTGTCTACACTGACAGCAGCAGCTCTACAGGATTTTGGGATGCGAGTGGCGCTGTGTCTAAACCACTGAGCCTCTGGGGTTTGCCAAGGTCGACGGTTCGAATCCCCGCAACGGGGTGAGCTCCCGTTGCTCTGTCCCAGCTCCTGCCAACCTAGCAGTTCAAAAGCACGCCAGTCAGGGGCGTAGGAAGGGAGGGCGGGGGCGGTTGGCCCCCGGGTGTCATCCCTGAGGGGGGGGTGACAAAATCCCCCCTGGGCGGATTGCCACGCCGCCTCCCTGGGATCCAATCACTGCTCCAATCGCCCCCCTGGGTGCCAATCACCACATCAATCGCCCCCAAATGGCGCCGATCGCTACGCTGATCACCCCTCTGCATGCCAATTGCTACGCCGATCGCCCCCCTGGCTCCAGGTACCCAAGCGGTTTGCTCCACTACTGATGTCAGTGCAAGTAGATAAATAGGTACCGCTGCGGCGGGAAGGTAAACAGCGTTTCTGTGCGCTCTGGTTTCCATCATGGTGTTCCCTTGCGCCAGAAGCGGTTTGCTCATGCTGTCCACATGACCCAGAAAGCTGTCTGTGGACAAATGCAGGCTCCCTCAGCCTGAAAGCAATAAGAGCGCCACAACCCCATAGTCGCCTTTGACTGGACGTAACCGTCCAGAGGTCCTTTACCTTTTTTTACCTACAGGATTTCAGGCAGCGTTCTCTCCTAGACCCAGAGATGCCTCAGTTTGAAACTGAGCTACACCCCTTCCTCCTAAACAGAAACACAAGAAGCTTAGTACTGTCTACATTGACCGCTATCAGCTCTTGAGGATTTCGGACAGATTCCCAGCCCTACTTGGACTTGCTGGGTATTGAACCTGGAACCTTCTGACTGCTAGAATGGAATAAGAGAAGGAGAGGCAACTCTGGGTGTCTTAAATCACTGAGCAATTTCCTCTGATGAAGATTGTTGTCGTTGTTGTTTAGTCGTGTCCAACTCTTCATGACCCCATGGACCAGAGCACGCCAGGCCCTCCTGTCTTCCACTGCCTCCTGCAGTTTGGTCCAACTCATGCTGGTAGCTTCGAGAACACTGTCCAACCATCTCGTCCTCTGTCGTCCCCTTCTCCTTGTGCCCTCCATCTTTCCCAACATCAGGGTCTTTTCCAGGGAGTCTTCTCTTCTCATGAGGTGGCCAAAGTCTTGGAGCCTCAGCTTCAGGATCTGTCCTTCCAGGGAGCACTCAGGGCTGATTTCCCTCAGAATGGATAGGTTTGATCTTCTTGCGGTCCATGGGACTCTCAAGAGTCTCCTCCAGCACCAGAATTCAAAAGCATCAATTCTTTGGCAATCAGCCTTCTTTATGGTCCAGCTCTTACTTCCATACATCACTACTGGGAAAACCATAGCTTTAACATGATGAAGATACATGAAACCAAATGGGATATTTATTCAACAAAAACATGTCTGTACCTAGCTGGCTTTGCATTATTATTGTTTTATGTTTATTGGTCATATTTCTGTATTCAAATGCCTCAAAGCGATTTACGCAGTACAAAGAAAACAGCAAACACATTAAAACAAGGTAAAAAGCAGCAATAAACCAAGACCAATATACTCATGCAATAATATATTTAGGAACAAGTGCTGCTCACTCCACTTAAAGGACGAGCACAAAACAAAGGCCACTGACATATCTAACTACCCTTTCAACTAAAAGCCATAAGCCTCCTTGTTATTAATAATGTTTTTGCTTGGCACCTAAAAAGAGACTGTGATAGTGCCAGGGGTGCTTTCCTAGGGAGAGAATTCTACAAACAGGGAGCCACCACTTAAAAGGTCAGTTCCGCACTTCCCTTTGAGAGGGTACATGAAGAAGAACTTCAGGTGACTAATGCAATTTTGCATTTTTTCCGTACCATATCCTGCCCCCTTTCTCTTGCTCTTCTGTGCCTATAGCAGCCCCCTGATCCATGCTCCCTGTTTCTATGGGTCTTTAGCTGGAAGGAAATCCTGCTGGCCTTGCATAGAAAAGCATGCACAGTATTGCAAGCACAGAGATTTAGCAAATGTAGCTTTTTCCTAGCATGGAGGAAAAGCTTCAACTGTTTAATTATTGCACCTCAGCCTGCATGTCATAGGCACTGGAGCAGATATAGGACAAAAATACAGCAATCATACCAGGGAATGGGAAAGATCGGGGAGTGGAGAACATCAGTTCTTTCCAAGACTGAAATGCTAAAAATTTATATCTGGTTGCATTGTTTCTTTTTTCAGGATTCTCTAGGCAACACGGCATCAAACTGCAAAGAGACAGCATCAAAATTCAGTTCCGGGCTCCCAACTTCTCAGTCATCCTCAGTATCTGTGCCTTTAAATAGTAGTTTGATGCACAGACATTAGCAAGTTTATTTCCTTGCTGTGAAAAACCTCCATCTGCTGACTTCTGCACATCCAGCCTGCTGTTTGAGGCACAAGAACAAGCCAGGCCAGGGTTATAGATGTCTGCATGTGTCAATTGACAACCCAAGGGGAATGAAATACCGTATCAGCGACGACGGTTCCTCTTTCTTTACACAAGATTACTTTATTCACTCGTTGAAGAACAGGATACCCTATTCCTGCTCTAGAAAGGCTATAATTTCCCTAAGGTCCCAGTTAAGCAGGATGGCTTCGCAGGAGCCTTAATGAATATTTGAGAGGCTGGTGGGCGAAAGCAAGAGAATGTGAGGATAATAACCAGGCATGTGGGCTTGCGTGTCTGACTTGCCCACCGTGTACTGGAAGAACCCCAGAGCTTGCAAAGTAGCCATAGGGGCAAAGGGCAAGAGATTGCATGAGAAACGTAGGATGCTATGGGTCCATCTGTTTGATAGATGGGCTATTTGACCCACCTGTCAGAGCAGCACAGAAACAGCTGTCAGGCATACCCCCTGCTGACGCATCCGCTGCCCCCTCCCATTCAATAAATCACTGCAATCTTATGCAGTGACATAGTCACAAGCCCCACTTTGTTCAATGATAAGTAAGTGTCCTCAGGTCTGCAGCCGTAAAAATGTAATAGGTGAAGCTTTTACTAGCATGGAGATAAGTGTTGTTTATTTAAGCCAGCAGTGGCCAAACTTGGCCCTCCAGATGCTTTGAGACTACAACTCCCATCATCCGTAGCTAACAGAAGCCGTGGTCAGTCATGATGGGAATTGTAGTCCCAAAACATCTAGAGGACCAAGTTTGGCCACCACTGGTTTAAGCTGATGTCATTATTTTAAATTGTATTCTTTTAGGTTTTTTTTTTAAAAAAGCATTGACTTAAGCCAGGGGTCTGCAACCCGCGGCTCCGGAGCCGCATGTGGCTCTTCTACACCTTTGCCGCGGCTCCGGGGCGGATACTAGCGAGGGGAGAAGGCGCATTATGCGCCCCGACACTCCCCACTGTGGCGGACACTGTACTGGCTGTGACGTCGCATGGGGGCGGTGCGTGCGTTAGTCACGCACCGTCCCGACGTCACCTTCCCGCCCGCCCGCCTGCTACATTGTAAGGGGCATGTACGCTGGTCACTGCATTGAAAGGGGGCATGTACGCTGGTCACTGCTTTGAAGGGGAGTGAAGAACACACACACAAAAAAAGGTAACTTGTTAATTTAACGTTTATTTCTATGAGGAGGAGTAATTCTGAGGGGTCAAACAAAGAAATAATAAAAAAAAGTTATTTTTATAATGACGAGTTTTGCGGCTCCCAGTTTTTTTTTCTTCGGAAACGGGTCCAAGTGGCTCTTTTTGTCTTAAAGGTTGCAGACCCATGACTTAAGCAGATGGCAGAAAGGTGTTTTGAAGGTCTTGATAAAATAGTGGAAATTCAGCAGGAGTTGCTTTCTGTATCCGGCCTCTTTCAGACCAAAAGGAAGCTGCAGTTTATTTGGGTTGCCATATTTTGAAGAGCAAAAATGAGGACACATTTGCCGATTTCTACTTTTAACTATGGATCGCTATGACGACTCTCATTTTACATACCCATGAAAAAGAGGGTGTTCCCTGGAAAAAGAGGACATATGGCAACCCTACGAGCAGATAGGACTTCCAAAAAAAGCAGGCATAGCTTATGCAAAGAGGGGCAGGCAGGAAAATAAGGTATTAGCCTAGTTGTTCATTCTCCTGGCCTACATGTTATTGAAGCAAGGCATGTGGTTGCCAGTGTTTTCCCCAATTCTGCTCCTCCACTTTTAATGCCGGACGTTTATTTAAGGCACTTCCAGGCTGTCACTGTTTTCAGGTGGGGTTTATACCAGCAAATTCAGGTCATGAGATTGTAGTCGAGTGAAAGGTCTTCCACAACAAACCAGCTTCCCAAAGATCAGACTTATATGAAGACTGATGGAGAAATGCTCTGGAAATTGTGGGATGACAAAGCTTAGATGCAAAACGCCACCCAGCCTCGCAACACACAAATTTGTGTGAATGCTCATTCATTAGGTCCAGTCGTGACCGACTCTAGGGTTGCGGCGCTCATCTCGCTTTATTGGCAGAGGGAGCCGGCGTACAGCTTTCGGGTCATGTGGCCAGCATGACTAAGCCGCTTCTGGCAAACCAGAGGAGCACACGGAAACGCCGTTTACCTTGCCGCTGGAGCGGTACCTATTTATCTACTTGCACTTTGAGGTGCTTTTGAACTGCTAGGCTGGCAGGAGCAGGGATCGAGCAACGGGAGCTCACCACATCGTGGGGATTCGAACCGCCGACCTTCTGATTGGCAAGTCCTAGGCTCTGTGGTTTAACCCACAGCGCCACCCGCAGCCACCATCATTTAATTCCCCTGCAATAAAATCAGGATGAAGCGCCCTTAGTCATTTAGCAAAAGCCCCCCCAGGTTCAGTTCATTGTATTTCCAGTTTTTGAAAAACCTGGAGAAGAATCTTGCCTGAGCCCACAGAGAGTCGTTCTTATTTAAATATTCAAATATTCAAAGCCTTGCCTATACGGAAAGGACCTCTGGACGGACTATGCAGTTAATTCGAGCAATAGTTTTATAACACAGGTAAGATAAAACAGTAAGTAGTGACATATTGTTAAAACAAAAGCAGCAGCTGTTACAATAACCTGGTGGCAGAACAGAGCCAAAGGTGGGCCTCAGAAGGGAGGATGTTTCACAAGCAGGGAGCCACCACCGAGAAGACACTGCCCCATTAGGGCATGTCATTTTAGGGAGTGCAATTTAAGTTTTGCAAATTTCCTCCATGATAGGTCTTTAAAATATGGTTTTGAGTCCGATGAGTTCATATTTGCTGTTGTTTTTGTAACTGGAAAGCATTTAGCTTGGTAAGTATATGTTTGATGAAGAACCACATAAGCTGCTTTCGGAAAACCAAGGAATTTTAAATTTACCTTCTGAAAAGGTCAGGTAATTCTAAATAATAATAATTTTAATAATGATAATAATAATTTTAATGGTAATGATATATAACTGCAAGTACTTGGCAGTCATTTCTAATGGTTTCTATGCAATTTTACACACATTTTCCTTACCAAGCCAAGCAAATTATATTAATTTAACCAAATTATCTTTTGAATTCCCAAGTGCTTTACAGTGCCATCTGGTGTTGCTTGTTTATAACGCATTCAAAATGCTGTTTTTTTACTAATGTAGCTGAGTCCCAAGAAAGACCTTTCTGGAAAAGGGAAGAAAGACAACAAGATAACAACATTGTTAATTTTTGTTGTTGTAAATCTCTGCTATTGGATTAGCCTTTACTTATTGTTACAGTATTGTTGCTATTAATGTTGTTAATTTTTAAGCAGTACTTATTTATATTTTGGGGTTCTCCACTTTTGAGAGTTTGCTTGAATTTAGAAGCAGGTGATTAAGCCTCTGAACGAATGTTGCATTCAGAGGTACATATTAGAGCCCAACGCCATTTTTATGTAAAGGAAAAGCACTTTGTGACTGTGTACACACCACACACTTAAAGCACATTGCTTTCCCCTAAAGAATCCTGGGATCTATAGTTTACCTCCTCAAAGAGCTACAATTCCCAGCAGCCTTAACAAACTACAGTTCCCATGAGTCTTAGGAGGATGGGGAAGTACTTTAAATGTAAGAGCCACATGCAGCCTGAGAAGAGGTGAGTTGAGAGCAGAGAATTAGCAGGAGATTCTCAGTCTTGCTCCTCTCCCTGCAACAATCGAAACCCCCACTAATAATAATAATAATAATAATAATAATAATATATTATTTATACCCCGCCCATCTGGCTAGGTTTCCCCAGCCACTCTGGGCAGCTTCCAACAGAATATTAAAATACAATACCACTACTCTCGCCTTGCAACTTCGCTGCTACAGGGTTTCAGTGCTGTGAATTTTGGCTGAAGGACTCTCTCTGTTAGAACTGTTTTGTTCTGCGGTTGCTTTATGATATTTTAATATTTCAAGGGAATGAAACAAACGCAGTAAAGAAAATAGAGAGAACTCCAGAGTTGGTTTTTCTGTTAAGGCTGGAGCATTTGCATGCACAGCTAGGTGTTTGCACTGGCTTGAGAGCAATAACCAAGGGAAGCTCATTACAGCTGCTGGATTGCAGGCAAGTCCTCTAAGCCTCACTTTATCATCTCTCCCCACCAGGCTCTTCCAGCCATCTGATTTCAGAGTCTTCCTGACCCTTCTGCAAAGAGCTGTGTAGGTGAACTTGTTCCTTCTTGGTAATAGGAGCTGAGGCTGAGAAACCATTTTCATGCTAATGGAAAATGCTGAAGAGAGAAAGCCAGCCCAATCTCCCTTAAGGTCACTTTCACCTCTCAGGTTCTCTCCTGAGTCTTTTTTTAAAAAAAGGCAGGAGAGCACGCACACTCCAATTTGTGCCTGAGCAGTCTGAGGCTTGGAAGGTGTGTGTGTGTTTTAGGAATCCTGCAGGGCCAACTCACTAGAGTCAAAAAACAAACAAGCCCCAAACCTTGTCTCCTCTTGTGCCTTTCACAATAGTTTTGGACTCACAGCTGTCCATGGAGGCACAAGTTAATTCTGTGTCCAGGGCAGTTTTCTACCAGCTCCACCTGGTACGCAGGCTAAGACCCTACCTGCCCACGGACTGTCTCGCCAAAGTGGTGCATGCTCTAGTTATCTCCCGCTTGGACTACTGCAACGTGCTCTACATGGGGCTACCTTTGAAGGTGACCCAGAACTGCAATTAATCCAGAATGCGGCAGCTAAACTGGTGACTGGGAGTGGCCGCCGGGACCACATAACACCGGTTCTGAGAGATCTGCATTGGCTCCCAGTACATTTCCGAACACAATTCAATGTGTTGGTGCTGACCTTTAAAGCCCTAAACAGCCTCGGTCCTGTATACCTGAAGGAGTGTCTCCATCCTCATCATTCAGCCCGGACACTGAGATCCAGCGCCGAGGGCCTTCTGCTGGTTCCCTCATTGCGAGAAGTGAGGTTACAGGGAACAAGGCAGAGGGCCTTCTCAGTAGTGGTGCCCTCCCTGTGGAACACCCTCCCTTCAGATGTGAAGGAAATAAGCAGCTATCCTATCTTTAAAAGACATCTGAAGGCAGCCCTGTTCAGGGACGTTTTTAATATTTAACGCTGTATTGTTTTTAACACTTGATTGGGAGCTGCCCAGAGTGGCTGGGGAAACTCAGCCAGATGGGTGGGGTATAAATAATAAATTATTATTATTATTATTATTGTTATTGTTATTGTTGTTGTTGTTGTTGTTATTATTATTATTATTATTATTATTATTATTATTATTATTATTCCACACACAAAAATCAGCTCTTAGTGCTCTTTCACCACCTAGAATCACAGAATTGTAGAGTTGGAAGGGACCCTGAGGGTCATCCAGTCCAACCCCTTGCAATGCAAGAATCTCAAGTAGATCCTACCGGACAGGTGCCCCTCCCCCCCATCCTCTACTTGAAAACCTCCAAAGCAGGAGAGTCCACCACCTCCTGAGAGGGTCTGTTCCATTGTTTTAAAAAAAAAAAGCTCTTGCTGTCAGGAAGTTCTACCTGATGTTAAGTCAGAATGTCCTCTCCTGTAACTCAAATCCATTGGTTCAAGTACTAGCCTCCAGAGCAGCAGAAACAAGCTTGCTCCATGTGATATTTAGATATTTGAAAATGGCTATCATGTCCTCTCTCAGTCTCCTCTTTAACAGGCTAAGCGTGCCCAACCTCCTCAACCGTACCTCATAAGACCTGGTTTCCAGACCCTAGTCAGTGGTCCTCAACCTGTGGGTCCCCAGGTGTTGTTGGACTACAACTCCCATCATCCCTGAGCTCTGGCCTTGCTAGCTAGGGGTGATGGGAGTTGTAGTTCAACAACATCTGGGGACCCACAGGTTGAGAAAGGCTGGGCTAGATCATCGTGGCAGTGGCATAGCAAGGTCAGGTGGTACCTGGTGCGGAAAATTTCTTTTCCCCCATCCCCCCACATTGAATTTTTTTATTTTTGCCTGCAAAAATGGTTTGACTTTATTTCATGGGGGCAAAGTTTTCGAGCTTTTTGGGGGGAGATACAGCTGAGGAAGAGCTGGCGGAGAGCTGAGGGAAAGCAACAGCGTCTCTCACCGACATTGACTGCCGCACAGCATTTTGTCACCCCCTCCCTCGGAGGTAGCACCCGGGGCAGACCGCACCCACATCACCCCCTTGAGATGCCTCTGCACACATTACAGCTTGTCAACATCCTTCTTAAATTGTGGTGCCCAGAATTGGACACAGTATTCTAGGTGATCAAGAGCGGGACTATTCACTTGATTAAGACACTATACAGTGGTACCTCAGGTTAAGAACTTAATTTGTTCTGGAGGTCCGTTCTTAACCTGAAACTGTTCTTAACCTGAAGCACCACTTTAGCTAATGGGGCTTCCTGTTGCCGCCACTGCACAATTTCTGTTCTCATCCTGAAGCAAAGTTCTTAACCTGAGGTACTATTTCTGGGTTAGCGGAGTCTGTAACCTGAAGCGTCTGTAACCCGAGGTACCACTTTACTTCTGTTGATGCAGCTTAGAATAGCATTAGCTTTGGTTTTTTGCTGCCACATCACTGTTGTCTCATATTAAGCTTGTGGCATACCTACTACATTGTTCAAGACACAGCTACAGAGGTCAGCTGGTAAGTTGGCACTCTTGTCAGGGGAAGTTGAGTTGAGTTCCCGTTACATGGACAAGCCACTTTTTGTCAGTGGAATAGAGAAGGAGCAAACCACAGCAAACGTTTGGCCTCCACCTGACAATTCACCCAACTATCGTGTGCTGTTGATTTCTCTTCAATATTATTATGCTCACATCTTTCATAAACTGAAATGTGTTCATCGGTCGTCTGCTGAGGTCTTAAAAATAAATGTTCCCTAATGGATTTTAGTCTCTCAAGCCCTGTTTGGTTGCCAACCTCTCGCCCACGGACTGTGGCAAATTAAGAACTTTATTTTACCACCTTCCTCCCACTTCTGCATTCAGTAACCACCCAAAATAAAGAGAGCAGATGATGGGTTCCCCTAGGAATCATTTTCTGCTGAATTTCTGTACGTCAAGAGGCTGTTAAAAGTACAACAGCTGGACCAATAAAAAGTTGTTAGCCCTTTGTTCCATTCTTCTGCAAGTCTCTCTTTAAAATTTCTCCTTTTTTTCTACCCAGCAAAGGCTGTGTGCCTTTAACAGCCCCAGCTCTACAGATGTGCAATATAAGCTGCACTCCTAAATGAACCTACCTTGGAGTAAGTCCCATTGAATTCAGTGGGACCGACTTCTGAGTAGACACAGTTAGGATTGCACTTCAAAATTATTAGGAGGATTTAATGTTGTTCAGTTTAATTTTTGCATTTTTAAAAAAGCTATAAGATGGGTAATGATGATGGTGTAAGAGATATATTTTGTAAGAGATTGGCTGTAAGTCAGAGCAAACCAAACCAAATCTGTTTGGCTGTTTGTGGCACTTAAAAGCAACAAAAGTGCATGCCTTATTTTTTGCATGTTCTTAAGGCTGTCACCATTTTAAAGGATCTGTGCATCTAACAGTTCCATCTCAATGATAGGAAAACATGGCACCTACTAAATTTCCTCCTGCCTTGCAGCTACTAGTGACATAGCTGTCAACTTTTCCCTTTTCTTGCGAGGAATCCTATTCAGAATAAGGGAAGTTCCCTTTAAAAAACGCTGACAGCTATGACTAGTGAAGGCACTGATCTTCTTTACCAGGAATGCACAAAGTTCCAACCCTACTTTAATTTTCCTTTTCTTTTTTTCCTCTTTTTTTTTTGCTTCCTAAACTGGACTCATTTCTTTGTTTGTGGCAAAGTGATCTGAAAATGGGCAAAGACAGCTTAACCCTTTTCCTGGTGGAACAGTGTAATTAGGAAAAGACCCATGGCGGTTTACAACAAGTCTAGCAAAATTTACCCAGTAAAAGTTGGTACACGCAAATATGCCCATTGCCAGGCCACAACTAACTAAATTCATGCATGCATGCGCTCAACTTGAGCTTTCCTCTCAATCTAGAAAAACCTAGCCATCAGGGTGTTTTTTTAGCTCTTTCCCATCTCTTCTTTAGTCTGAAAGGTTTTTTTAAAAAAACAACCACAAGCATGAGGAATACATAATTTTCAGAATTCAACATACACATACATGCTGACACATACACTTGCTAGGCCGTATCTATGCAGAACAACTATCACGAACTCGTCCTGAGCTTTAACAATGGGGACAGCTATGCAGTGGCGAAGCTGCATGCTCTGCTACCGGGGGCGGAGAGCAGGCGGGGGAGTGGCTGGAGCCCCCCCGGGGGTGTGACACACATCCCGGGGGCGTGGTACGCCACCCGCGAGGGTGTGGCACACTGCCCACAGGGGTGTGGCGCATGTTCTGGGTGCGTGGCGTGCTGCCTGTGGGGGCATGGCGCCCGGTGCGCGTGGGGGGTGCGCGGTGCATGTCCAGGGGGGCCACCGCGATGGCACCATACTGGAATAGTGGTGCCTGGGACGGTCTTTTCCCTCCGCACTCCTGTTCCTCCGCCAGTGCAGCTATGAGGCTACTATGCAACAAGAACTTGGAAAGTTTTTTTAAGCAGGCCCGAACCTGAAAAATGGGGACGCGGGTGGCGCTGTGGGTTAAACCACAGAGCCTAGGACTTGCCGATCAGAAGGTCGGCAGTTTGAATCCCCGTGACGGGGTGAGCTCCCGTTGCTCGGTCCCTGCTCCTGCCAACCTAGCAGTTCAAAAGCACGTCAAAGTGCAAGTAGATAAATAGGTACCGCTTCAGCCGGAAGGTAAACAGCATTTCTGTGCACAGCTCTGGTTCGCCAGAAGCGGCTTAGTCATGACCTGGAAACTGTACGCCGGCTCCTTCGGCCAATAAAGCGAGATGAGCACCGCAACCCCAGAGTCGGTCACGACTTGACCTAATGGTCAGGGGTCCCTTTACCTTTACCTTTACCTTTAACTTGAAAAATAATGCAGCCTGGAAATACTGTGGCAATTAGATTCTGTCACCTATCAATAGAGAAAGAAAAGCCTGTCTCTCTAAAACAGTGGAGGCACATGGCGTCCTCCTAATCCTAGTGTTACTTTGAACCTTTCCCCCTTTAAATGTGGGGTTTTTCGATCATTGGAAAATCCAAGAGAGCCAAAATCAAAAAATACACATTTAAAGGGTGGGGGGAGGTCTAGGATGATACTGAGATGGGGAGGGCATCATGTGGACATCTCTACATTAATGGGGAGACAGGCAGTTCCAAAGCCACATTTTCCTCTGGTGTGGACAAGCCCACAGTCATAAATCGGAATTCTAAATGTTTTCATTCCAAGGATACATGAGAGAAGCTTTAAAAATCATATTGTCAGGAAAGCATTGTTTAATGTCTGGATAAGATATAAGGATCTATTGGAAAACAA